>NC_138053.1:24733635-25333635 GCF_964194185.1 Rhinolophus hipposideros | reverse complement strand
AGCAGGTTATTAGCAAGATGAACTGGTGGTTGGTAGCCGCAGAGTTAGTGGAAGAGGAAAGTGAGGGCCGAACCCAAGGTGGAGATGATGGTGGTGATAGTAGCTGACAGTTTTTGAGCAGTTACTGTGTGACTGGCTGCACTCTGTTTCACACAAATTTTATTCATTGAATCATAATAATCCCCTGAAGTAGTTACCTATTTTAATCCTTATTTTGTAGATGAGGAATTTGAGGCACAGCAAGATCAAAGTAACTTTCTCAAGGCTACATGGTTGGAGCAGTAACAATTGATTGGGGTCTGCAAACTAGAGCCTACAAGCCAGTCGTGCCCACCATTTGTTTTTATGTGACCCATGACATTTTAATTATTTTCCACGTATGTTTGTGTTTATTGTAATAGGTCATAACAACTTAAAGTAAAATTTGCATAGTAGTAGAATACAGTATAATCAAATTTTGGCGTGGGATGAAGACATCTACTCTCATTTAAGAACCAGGATATTTAATTGATCTCTAAGGGCCCTTTCAATCTTAGCACTCTTGCATCTCTAGTGTTTGAACTCTGTGCTTCGGAGATGGGCAGTTTTGAAATTTTTAAATGATTGGAGAAAAAAATTTAAAAAACAGTATTTCATGACATATGAGAATTATATAAAAATCAAACTTCTTTACTCCTAGATTAAGTTTATTGGAATACACATATGTTTCTGTATCATATATGGCTGCTCTCGTGGTACATTAGCAGTTGAGTATTTGCAACAAAGACCACCTAGCCTGTAAAGCCCTAAAATAGTTACTGTATGGCCCATTATAGAAAATGTTCACCTGCACCTTCCATCACCACCCCTGATGAAATAGTTGAAACTGTAAGCTTTCCTAATAATGAAAATTAGAATCAGTGTCTTTTTTAGGAAGGACAGCATAGCAAATGTATGTATGAACTTGTATCTTAATCTTCAAGTGTTATATTATTATAATTGTTTTTGTTAATGAAAATTTAATCTTTCTTTTTCTTTTTTTAAAACAGGTTCAGAAACTTAGTCTGGTCGCAGTAAGTAAGTATAGACTTTATCCTGAGTTTATGCATGTTTATAAAATTTTGACGTGAATTTACGACTTACAGAAAATAAAAGGAATCCAGTGCTATCTGATACATAGCAAAAAACAAACAAAAACTCTAGGTCAGGATCATGTGTTACATTCAGTTAATGTGTGATATCTTTTTAGTTTTCTTTAATGTGGAATAGTTTGTCAAGCTTTGCATATTATAACATTAAGATTTTTGAAGACTATCTAGGCTAGTTCTTTTTTAGAATGTCCTTTAATTCGATTAAAAAAATTCTTTGATTATTAGATTCAGCTTATGCACTATAGCAAGAATAACAAAGAAATGATGCTGAATTCTCAGTGAATCATATCAGGAGGCACATGCTGTTCGGTAGTCCTTTTCCTAGCAGTGATAACTTTGATCATTTGGTTAAGGTGACATTTGTCAGAAGTTCCATTTTAAAGTTTTTCTCTTTGTAATTAGTAAGTACCTTGTGGTAAGATACTTGGAGACTATGTAAATATCTTATTACTCTTTCAGGCACTGCTTTTATCATTTAGTGATTCTTGCCTGAATCAGTATTATGATTACCAAACAGTGATTTTTTTGATTCCATCATTTCTTTTACTGAAGGGAGAGTTTTCCCTTATCCCACATTTTGATATTTTTTCCAAAGGAAGGAATACTTATTTTTTTGAAAACTGCTTAATAGAGTAAAGGGTTTCCTGGGGCTAAGAGATTCTAGTTTCACCATCAAATAATGATATTTGTAAGAGAAACAGAGGAGAACTGTAAGGAATCCAGTGTGTATGTCTGATAAAAGTTACATTTTATAAAAGATTATAGAAGACAGAAGGACACTATATCCTAAGTTGATTACAGAAGTAGATAATAAACCTATAATAATAATAATATGGAAATGAAACTCCGAAGTGTAATATGCAGTGTGAAAAATACTTAAAACAATCCTCTATCTTCTAATCCTCCTGCCTTTAAAACAGGAAATAAAAAATAAAAAGTCCAGGGGGGCCTGATGGTTCAGTTGGTTAGAGCATGAGCTCTGAGCAACAGGGCTGCTGGTTTGATTCCCACATGGGCCCGTGAGCTGCGCTTTCTGCAACTAGAGTGCCACTGAGCTGCATAGGGATGGCCGGATGGCTCAGTTGGTTAGAGCTTGTGCTCTCAACAAGGTTGCTGGTTCATCTCCTGGTTCATCTCTCCGCACGGGACTTAGAGCTGAGCTGCGCCCTCCACAGCTAAGATTGCAAGGACAGCAACTTGTCTTGGAGCTGATGGGTCCTGGGAAAAACACACTGTTCCCCAATAAAGTCCTGGAAATACACACTGTTCCCCAATAAAACTCTTTAAAACATTTTTAAAAAGTTGATTATGGTAGTGAGAGAGGACTCAAGAAATCATGTATAAACAATGCTTAGATGTGAGAGGCATAATTACCTTGGAGGAGACTGAGTGGAAACCATATTGTTCATTTTCAGGGTAAGCATGTAGAATATCATGACTTTTTTTTTTTTTTTTTGAGGGTACTCTATAGTGTAGAGTTATACAGGGCTCTAGGTTTTTATTTAGTTTTAATATTTTTTCCTGGAGTTATTAGTGAACTTGATGTTCCTGAAAGCATTCACATGCATGACCATCTGCTAGAGCTTTAAGTGAAGTATTAAGTGAGGATTTTCCCCAAGTAACCTCAAAAAGCTTTATTTCTTTAGAATTATGTCTCTATGTCTGCAAATACTAGACATTAATTCTCTTAGGTAAGGTTAGGGTGGTTTCATAGTCTCAGTCTGAGAGTTATTAGATATCTAAAATAACATTAAAGTCAAAATTTTATACTCTAATTCTCAGCTTTCATTTTATATATATATGTATGTGTGTGTGTGTGTGTGTGTGTGTGTATGAAACCATGAAAAATGTTATATGTATACTTGAGGTTTCTATCTGATCCAAGATCTTAAAAATTCTCACTTCTTTTATATTTATTTTTTCTTAGGTAACTCTGTTCCACAGGATATCTGCTGTATGGCAGCTGATGGGAGACTAGTCTTTGCTGCTTATGGGAATGTATTCTCTGCATTTGCTCGAAATAAAGAGGTTTGTGTCACTGAACTATTTTTACTTGTTTGTCTTTTGCAGTTAGTAGTTGATTTTTTTTTTTAATATATATGTATATACAGTTTCTGGAAGAGAAAGTTAATTTCATCAAATTCTTAAAATTAGTTAAAACTTTAGTATCGTTTTCTTTCCAAGGGGTTAATGTCAGAATTATTTGGACATCTTCAAAATTTTCATGCCCAGTTGAGACTTATCTCTGGAACTGTCCACTTTGTATATTTGGTTGAGATAGGATTTAGTTCTGTGTATTTTGAAAATGCTTTCCTGGGAGATTCATATTTCTACTACTGTTTTATGTGAATTGGCCTTTTTTTAATGAACAACTCAGCCCATGACTCCTTTTCTAAAAACCAAGTACTTGTTCCCTAAATTGAGAAACCTAGATTCTTTGTTTTCTCCACTGCTAAGGAAGCATCATTTCTTGTCTTAGCTACCCTTCGGTTTCTAAGTTTGTCCTGGGACAACTTGATGACCTGGCTTTAGTGGTCTAGAATGAAAGGGAAAATGACAGTGGGTTTGACTTGGACTGACATTTGTTCCTAATGTCCTCTATTAACACTGTGTGTGGCAGAGGACCGCAACTTTCCTGTGGAGCTCTTTAATGGCAGTTGTTTGAATTTTTAGAGTCAGGAGAAGTGTCTGTCTTTTTTTGCAAAGTATTGCAGTTTGTAATTTTCCCTGGTAGATGTGGGAGGGCATCAGAGTCTATCAACTATAGGAAGCTGTTTCCACCATTAGGGCCAAAGGGTCACGGAGAAGAAATAGAGTTCCTGGAACCTGGCGAGAGCTGAAACTGAAGAAGGGGCTGTAGTTACTAAGGAATGGAGTACTTCCCTAAAACAGAAAGCTGTAGGAAAGAAGTACTTTACAGCTCCCACCTCGCCTCCTTCATCTCATCTGGAACCCAGCTGGGGGTTGAGTCACTAGAGATTAGCCTTCTAGAATATAACACTTTTCTAGGATGCATGGAGTTATGCTAGTTGAATTTGGTTGTGGACCCAGATCTGTGCATGCCTCCTCCCTAATCTCAGTTGGGAGGCTGAGTCTCTGAGGTCTCATTTCTGTATTCCTAATTCATATTTCCTTTTTATTTGGACTGGCTCGGGGAGCAGGTGAAAATGCCTGGTTTCTTGTTATTTGTCAATTTAACCTTGGATAATCAAAAGTTGGACCACATTTCTTAATATGAACATCTTCAGAATTAGCATTTTTTGGTTAATATAAATAATATTACATGATGAATGATGAATAATGTGAAATTCTTTTGAACTTTGACATTATAGGTAGTACATACCTTTAAGGGTCATAAGGCAGAAATCCGTCTTTTGCAACCCTTTGGGGATCACATTATCTCTGTTGATATTGACAGCATTCTTATTATATGGCACATATACTCAGAAGGTAAGAATTAACCAATTTGTTGCTTTATCTTGGGGTGGTATGTTTGTAGTTAAAATTAAAAACCTATGTAAGCATAACTTTAACACCAGAGGTTTCAAATATAAGCAGTAAAAAAAAAAAAAATGAAGAAAGAATCTTTAACATGTATAGGAAAAAAGGTTCTAAGTAAAAAATGGATAAGCAATTTTAATCAGCTAGTTGAGCTATTTATAACCTGTTAAATGTGTTTAGCTCAACTAGTACATTTTCTATTACAGTTCTCCAGTTGAATGACATGATATATTATTTTCTCTGGAGAGTATTTTGGTATATATTTACACTTGTTAATTCTTAGTTTGTATTTTCAACTCTCAGTAAAGGAGATTATAATAGTAAACTTGAAGATCCTGTGATACGAAGGAAAATATACATCCTTTTTTCTAAGGATGAGTCAATATCCTTTAACAGTGATACGCTTGTACAGTGGCATGTATGCAGTGAGCTATGTTTATGCGACTATGTTATCTTCAAAGGTTAGGGATTTATCACCATACTGTTCCCAGGTTTCCTCAGTAAAAGACTGGATCTTTCATGAATTAAAGCTTTTAAGTCGTTTTTTGTTTTGTTTTTTAATTTTTTTATTGGGGAACAGTGTGTTTATCCAGGATCCATCAGCTCCAAGTCAAGTCGTTGTCCTTTAGTCTAGTTGTGGAGGGCACAGCTCAGCTCCAAGTCCAGTTGCCATTTTCAATCTTAATTGCAGGGAGCGCAGCCCACCATCCCATGCGGGAATTGAACTGGCAATCTAGTTGTTAAGAGCTCGCGTTCTAACCAACTGAGCCATCAGGCTGCCCCTCTGGAAGCTCAGCAGCAGCTCATTGTCTTCAGTCTAGTTATGGAGGGCGCAGCTCACTGGCCCATGTGGGAATTGAACTGGCAACCCTGTTGTCCAGAGCTCACGCTCTAACCAACAGCCATCCAGCTGCCCAAAGCTTTTAAGTTTTTTAATCTGTTTACGTTTTTATCTTATCTCTTAATTAACTCATTGTTTGATGCAGTATATTTCCTTTTAGTAGAAATTCTAGAGATTGCTCTCCTGGGAGTTATTCCATGTATTATTCAAATTACTTACTCTTTTCTTTGTCTGTTCAAGTAGAGGGAACAGAATTCCAAAAGTATTCCCTGTGCAGATGGCTGTTAAAAGGCCTTTTATAAAGTTAGAGAATGTGATTTTAGAATCTAACAGGCATTCTATTGATGCTGGTGCCCAGCAACACATTGAACCAGTGTTTTCAGGGAGCTCTTTGTAATGATTTTAAGTAAAACTGCTAATTTCGAATAAAGGCAAAGATCTTTGAAAATAGCATTTAAAGTAAACTTGGTATAATTTCACCTGTGTCTATGCTTTTTAAACTGGGTTATACATACCCTAGGAGTGTGTAGCAGTGTGCCAGATAGTATGTGAAACTAAAGATAAAGTGAAATGTACCTTCTTTGATCCTCAAATTTGTTGGGAAATTTAGTGAAAAATTGTTTTCATCATAGATGGAACTGTGTGAAGTAGAAAACAAACTTTACACATAGGAATTTTAAACATATGTAAGATTTCAAAAAATGTTTTGATCTTGCAGCAGGCTGTGCTATATGCACTGCACAGGGCTGTAAGTTCTTTTACTCTCCTCTATAAGAGGTTCTGTGGAAATGTGTGAGAGGCACTGTTCTTAGTTTCATTGAAGTTCGCCTCTACTTTTCACATCTTTGAGTGGCCCATCAAGCTTTTTAGATATTTGGCCCTTCTCACCCTGGAAGAGCTCAGAGCATACACTTCATGTGGAATATTCACTCACCTCTTGATCTAATTATAAAAATAATAAGGCTGATTGCTAGTTTCATATTTTTTTTAAGTATTTATTTTTCATTTCTGTAAACCAATTCAGCGGTGAGTGGAATTTATAATACTATTGATATTAGAACTTTTAGAAAATTTTTGAGTCTAAATTATATTTATAAATTGTCCAACACATTTTTTAAATGTGTTTAAATGTTTATAGATTCATATATAAGTCTTTGATTTATATTAGTACATAATATAAATCTACATTAGTATATAATATAGATTTATATTAGTACATAAATTTTTGATGTGGTGGATTTTAAGTGCTAAATATATGGGTATATGAAAAATATTTTGAACTATTTTATAAAAAAATAATTACATGCTATTTATAACTTACTTTTTTAGAAGAATACCTGCAATTGACTTTCGATAAATCAGTATTTAAAATTTCTGCAATTTTGCATCCAAGTACCTACTTGAATAAAATTCTTCTTGGCAGTGAACAAGGAAGCCTACAGTTGTGGAATGTAAAGTCCAAGTAAGCACTTTTTCAGAACACAACATGGATTGCTCCTACCATATTCTCATCTGCTACTCCCTAATACATACTTAAGCCTCTCGGTTCTCCCTGCCTTTATATGTTTACTTAAAGAAAGGGCTTTCAATAAATATACATGTTTTTGGAATGGTTACTCAGCTTCATAAATGCCCATTGAAAAGTATATACTGATGGCCCTACTCACTGTAAAAAATCCATATAGCTGTAGAGAAGGCTCTAGTAAAGTCACGTAAGATCAGAAAATAATTATTAGATTGTCACTTGGCAGCTTCTAGTTTTCGATAAACCAAGATAAAAGAAGGCAAAGCAAGTCAGTATTCATTTAGTGATAACATATAGGAATGGTTTTTCAGAGTTAAAGTATTTCACCATCAACCATAAACATGATGGACATCTACTATAATATTGGTATAGCTAGAGGGCTAGATAAATGATTTTAAATAACTCGACCTGTTATTTGAATATTTATCCAGAGAAAAAAGGGGTAGCCAAGACTTCTTTGTATAGCATTAAAAAGAAAAACAAAAATATTTGACTATCCAAATTGTCTTTCCAAATCCCTTATAAATTCAAGAGAGAAACTAAGATTCTCAAAGGTTTAATGTTTATCCTGGTTTTTAGTTTTAAATTAGTGTTTCTGTTCACTTTCACAAATATTATTGACTACCTACTTTGTGCTAGGCTCAGGGATAATGACTGAGGTAATTGGCTCTGCCCCTATGGTTATCTCTTTAGGCTCTTTATGTGATATTTACACTCTTTATTGTACGTTTAAGTATTCCATGGGTAATCATTGAGTGAATTAATCTGTGCCCAGTTACAGAATTTAATACATGATTTAGTACTTTATTGATTATCAGTATAACAGTTTCAGATATCTCTGTTTGCTCTCCATGGACTGACTTTTCATTCATGGCTTGATTCTGAAGTTTGGCAGCATCACAAGTGTCATATAACAGTTACGTAACATACGAGCAGTATTGTAGTTCTAATGTATTCCCTTTATGATATGTTTGTAGAAACACAATGCGGTGAAAAATGAGATCTGCTTATATTCTAATATTGTTTTCTGTTGTCTGTAATCTAAAATGGTTTTTACTCATGTATTTTTCCCCCCTCTATTTTCTTAAAGATGTGGGTGGCATAGTATAGTAGTTATTAGCAGCGTGAGGTCTGGAATTGGTATCTCTAGGCTCTGTAAATTATTAGTCACGTGACCTTAGCTTACTTATTTCACATATTTAAGTTACCTAGTTTCTTTATCTGAAAAATGTCTACCTCATGGGATTGTTTTGAGGATTAAATCTGCGTATTTATATGTATAATATTTAGAATAGTGTGGGACAGAGTAAGAACTTAGTAAATATCACACCTGTTATCTTTTAACTTTTTAATATATAGTTGATTTTATTTTCCTCCAAAAAAATAGCTTTCAACTCTTTTTCTTCTTGTAGTAAACTTCTATATACATTTCCAGGATGGAAAGTTGGAGTGACAGCTCTTCAGCAGGTTAGTATTTTTCTGTTAAGTCAAAGAAGAAACAAAGTTAGTAGTAGAGTCTTTCAGCTTCAGGGGTCGATCATATGTTTGGACTTAAAGACAAGATATATAGACTAGTTTATCTTTGTAAATATTACCCTAAAAATTTTGTTTTGGAAACGTAATCGAAAGCAAGTAATAAAACCTTTGACTGTAAACTTGGTAGAAATTGCTTTGCCTGGAATTAAGCTCTAAATCTGTAGTTGCTGTGGAACCATGTTTACTAGTCATTTTGCAAGCATGTAGTCCAGTGCCTTGTGCAGAGTGGAGATGAATTGTTCAGTGAAACAGGGAGGTTGTAGGTCATACAGAGGCATTTGTCAGGATGTTGATATTTATAGCTTGAAATAATTGGGGGCCAAAATCTTAATATTTCATTAAAGGCTGGACTCTTCCAGAAATAACTGCTTTTTGTTTTTATGCATCTGCAGAACACGTATGAATGAATGAAAGTCTGTCTGCAGATAATCTTATACGTAATTGGACGTATGCAGCTAATGTACATTGGTCTTTCTAAATATCCATTACTTATTCCTGCCCAATTTACATGCATTCCTTTATCCTCTGTTATTACTATAAACCTTGCTCTGCTTTTGCCTGCCCAGAAGACCCCAAAGGTATCAGATGATTAGGTTCCTTGAGGGCAAGGAATATACTTGTTTTAGTATCCACAGATTCTACACAGGCTCTTATGCAGAGTAGTCACATGATGGCCAATTGATAAAATGTTTGGCTTGATTCCATTCTATAATAGTATTGGACATTGATCTTCTCTGCATAATAGAGGAAATTAATATGGAGCCTGTATGTAAGACTGTTGTATAAAATGAAGATTATAATCAAAAAAAAAAATTAAGATTATAATCATAGGCTATTAGAGCTGGAACAGACTAATTGTAAAACTTTTTTGCCTTTTAATCTGTTTTGTAGGTTTTTCTTGTTTTCCTTGAGTAAACAATTCTTCACTGCCTTTGTAGTTGGCCTTTTATGTTGCCATGCATATGGTGAGCCTTTATATGTTTTCTAGGATTTGTCTGTTTTTGTTTGTTTCCATCCAGTCTATAGTGATTTTACACATGAGCTTCCTTTTCTATTATGGCTGTTTTCTTACCAAATTGGCTGTTTTGGGGGTGGGGAGGTACTGGTGACTACCCGATTTGAAGCTGGGAAGTAACTTAGAAAAATCATTCCTAAATATTTCAATGCTAAATCCAAAGTATGCCACAATAGTAATGCTTACTGCCTTTTTTTTGCCACCTTCAGGAAGATATTCTGTAAGTTCTTTTAATTACACGTAAGTAATGATGCATATAATCAGGATTATTAAAGCTCTGAAAATAGTGAATAATTTAATTTTCAGGCACCAGCTGTGGATGTGATTGCTGTTGGTCTTATGTCGGGTCAGGTTATCATTCACAACATTAAGTTTGATGAAACATTAATGAAGTTTCGTCAAGACTGGGGACCTATTACTTCGATTTCATTTCGTACAGGTAAGTCTTAATTATTGATGAGAGTTAAGAACACTTAAAGTGCATTACTGAGAAGCTCATAGAAATTTTCTTGATAGATGTTTTCTTGTAATTTAATCTAATAGAAATGAATGAAATACTGTAATGAATGAAATACTGGGGTATGAAGAGCCAAAAGACTATGGATAGATTCTTGGTGTATAGTTTATTCTAACTTCATTGATTAAAAAGGTGGAGAAAAGAATTATGTAGTTGTTTTATGGTGCATGTTTTTGTTAATGTATTTTATTTTAATAACAGACGGTCATCCAGTAATGGCAGCTGGAAGCCCATGTGGCCATATTGGACTCTGGGATCTTGAAGACAAAAAATTAATCAATCAAATGAGAAATGCACATTCTACAGCAATCGCCGGACTGACATTTCTCCATAGAGAGCCACTTCTTGTCACAAATGGCGCTGACAATGCTCTCAGGGTATTATGATTATCGTTGTCATCTTCCTGACTCATCTGTCCTACCCTTATATTATTACAAGCCTGCTTTAATCTATTAGCCTGGAACCTGAAAGATGGAAGGAATGTGGGATAAGTAAGATAGTGGTATAGATTGAAAAAAAAAAAAGCAGGAGTTTACGTGATTGCAATGAGGTGAGGCAGAGTTATAGTTTCTCTCTCCTACAGCCCCACTCCAGTGTCAGCGGCATGGGAAGCATTACCCAGTGCCAGTTGATTTATGTCCAAGGTGATTGAACTTCTTACAGAGTACTTAACACATTGTGGAAGAACCTTACCTTTGTATTTCTTGGCAGATATGGATATTTGATGGTCCCGCAGGTGAAGGACGGCTTTTGAGATTCAGAATGGGACATAGTGCTCCTCTCACCAAAATTAGATATTATGGACAAAACGGACAACAAATTCTTAGCGCAAGTGAGTTTCTGCTTCATGCTATTAGTTAATTCCAGCAGTTATTGAGAGCAGGCTGCTTAATACTTAATAAGTTTTGGTATTTACATATTTTTAGATTCAAATGTCCCTTTGAGTGACTTGGAAATGTAGGTTAAATGAGATGAAGAAAAATTAGGCCATTCTTTCTTAATACTTTAGGAAGCAGTGTAGATGATATCTTCATTTGGAGTGTCATTCTATTTACTAATCCTCAGCATGGTCAGATTCTGAAAATGTAGCCCTTGCTTATTCTAATAATATGCTCAGAATTATTAGTACCTCATTTTATTCTTTGTTCTTAATAAATTCTGTGCACAGTTGAATACTGTAATGAAGAATGTAGTTGCAATATGACTCTCCTTTTAAAGTGTCCCAAACTATAACTTAAAGCTTTTTATAGAATCCGATTTAACAATCTGTGATTCAGATGGTCCATTGTTTTGATGAAGCTTGATTAGGCATTTTCTATATATATCTCAACAGGTCAAGATGGAACTCTTCAGTCATTTTCCACGATACATGAAAAATTTAACAAGAGCTTAGGACACGGTAGGTCATTTGCAAATGGAAAGAAAACTGCTGGTCACAAAAACATTTCAAGATTCTGTGAGATAGCAGTGGAGGTTTCTTTGATAAATTTCCTCTTTTCTTGGATGAAATAAAAAACACTTGTATGGAAGAGTGGTAGTACTAAGAGTCCTAAGATCAGTGTTGCTGTAGAAGTGGTTGAGATGCTGCTATAAGGTTATTGAAAAGAGTTAGACATCTTGGGTGGTGACAACATACTGCTGCCACCCAAGAGACATTGACGGTCTAACTTCAGCCATCTATTGAATGCAGAATATTAAAGACAGAAGGGAGCTTAGAGAAAGCATCCAAGTAAGCAGTGTCCCATCTTTTTGTAAAAAGGGCACATTTTATTCTCTATGGTTTCTGCATTTGAGATACTTTGTTTACTAAACAAAAATGTTTTTCAATTTTACTCATAATTACTCTTTTAAAGCTAATATCCTGGCTATTCATCCATGTATATACTTCCAGATGAATTTCAGGATCATTTTTAAATCCATATCCCAAGTAATTCCTTTTTGAATTAAACTGGAGAAATTTGTTATTTTTAAGAATCTTCACATTTAGAAATATCATACGTCCTCATTCAAGTGGTCTTTAAATTTCCTCAGTGAAGTGTGTTTTTCAGCTTTCCTCCTTACATATTTCCTCCTTAAAAATCTTACATATTTAAGATTATTCAGTGCTATTTTGCATATTTTAATATGATTTCCTAAATTTTTTTGCTAATGTGAATGTGATCTTTGTTCATTGTATTGTATATTATTATAGTAATACTAAATATTGCTGCACGTAGAGAATTCACTTTTTCTTTGTATTGGTTCTGTAGCTGGTCCAGTGAAACTTACTATTTTTAATAATTATTTGGCTGTTTCTCTTTTTTTAAAAAACTTTTTTTATTTAAGTGTGTTTTTCCAGGACGCATCAGCTCCAAGTCAAGTACTTGTTTCAATCTAGTTGTGGAGGGCACAGTTCACAGTGGCCCATGTGGGGATCAAACCGGCAACCTTGTTGGTAAGAGCACCGTGCTCTAACCAACTGAGCTAACCGGCTGCACCGGGCTGTTTCTTTTAATTGACATGACTGTTTGACCGTCATATCATCTGCAAAAAAGGATATTTTTACCTTCTTTTTTTTCGGTTATTCATATCTTGTAGTTTATTTTCTTGTGGTGTAATTACATAGGCTAAACTTCACAAATGATTAAATAACAATGGTAATATCATCATCATTTTGCTCCTGATTTAAATGGGAATATCTTGAACTTTAGTTACGTGACAATAAATAACTTATATGTATATTTTCATTATGAAGGATTCATAGCTATATTCTTCTCTCCCCCAACCTCAGGACTAATAAATAAAAAGAGAGTCAAACGTAAAGGTCTTCAGAATGCCATGTCAGTGAGACTTCCACCCATCACAAAGTTTGCAGCTGGTAAGTAACTTCACAGTGTTTTGAGACATTCTGCTGTGTCCTTTATTTCCTACTATATATTTCTGTATTTTCTCCATTTTAATAAATGCTTTTGCAAATATGAATAAGCATCTGTAAAGTAATCTCAATACATTTTTTTATTTCTTCCTTGTCAATAAATGTTTTTGCAAATATTAAGCATCTAGAAGGTAACCCCAAGTGCATGCAAATATTATTAAGTATCTGAAAGGTAACCCCTTCACTTTTGTGAAGACTGAAAATGAGTTATTTATAATTTGAACTTGTTATCTGTTAATTTCTGGCTTTGCTCTTCTCTATAAAAGCTACTAATAAACAATCCTTGGTATTTCATTTTGTGGCCCTTCTTTTCATTCTGTTGTATGTGGAATAATGAAAGTCATTAATGTAAAAAGGCAAGAATTGAGAACATAGAGTTCTGACTAATAAATACCTAAATACACTGAGGTCTTAGTATATACTGTCACTTGAGCAGTGCTTTATTCAAAGAATTGATTTTAAGAAAAATGTATAGGTGATGGAATTGTTGAGTGAAAACTGTCAGAAATAACTGTATAAGCACCATTTTTACTTCAAGGTTATTATAACTAACAACATGGTGACTTTTTTTTTTTTTAACTTTAATTTTGACCACCCTCCTCTCTACTTTTTATCTTAGAGTCTGAGTGGTCTTTCTAAAACATCTGAAACATTTCACTCATTGTCTTACAAATCTTTCAGTGGCCCCTAATTACCTTTAGGGTAGAATCTCCTCTCCTTAACATGGCTTTCAAGACACTCTGTAATGTGGCCCAAGTTGCCTTGACCTCTTCTCATCCCTTTGGAGAAAATGCTTCACCTACTTGCTGTGCTTAATTTTATAATTTTGTTGAAGTTACTCTTGGGCCTGTGTGTGCCCCCCACCCTTAGTTAATTACTACTTGTTTTACTGCTTCTTTCAGGGAGCCATTTATTAACTCTCCCCAAATTTCTTAGCATACTCTTCCTGAGTGCTCTTATTACACACTATCATACTTTATTGTAATTTCTTCTAATCAGAATATCTTGTTAGATTGGAAACTCAGCTATCAGGAGATACCTGTTTATTATTGTGTCCCTAGTGCCTAATGATAATGTGGATATTAGATGTTTAATAAATAATAGGTAAATGAATGAATGAGAGAGTGAAAAGCAATTTGATTTATGATTTTAATTATATTTCAGAGGAAGCTCGTGAAAGTGACTGGGATGGTATCATTGCTTGCCATCAAGGTAAACTATCTTGCTCAACTTGGAACTATCAAAGATCTACAATAGGCGCTTACTTTCTCAAGCCAAAAGAGCTGAAGAAAGATGACATAACTGCAACAGTAAGTGAGCTTGTTTGTGAGGGCTTTTCCCCCATAAAACTGTCCTATGCTAATCTTATTATACTCAAGTTTATTAATAAGAGTATTGGTTGAAAGAACATTATTTAACATTTAGAAATAGTGTTAAGTTTCCCAACTTACAGAGAATTATTTTAGGTTTAAGTCAAGCTTTGCTTAATCAGATGTAGTATATTCGTTATTTAAATTTTCTAATTAATTAATATAGGATTACTCAAAATACCCTTTGAAGATGATTTCAGCATTTATCAATATACTTTCTCACCTGAATTATGTTGAGTATACAGTACAATATTCAATGCATATGGATCTAAAGGATTCTGTTTTTTCTTTTTTCCTTCCTCTCTTCTTTACTTCCTTCCATTTCTTTCACTATAGGAGTAAGATTTAGATAAATTTTTAATGAATTATAGATGTAGTGGAAGTTAAATCTTTTATTTCTTGTTTTCTTATATTTGTCTTTTGTGAGAAGTATCTTTTAGAGAAATTCTGATTGAATTCTGTCTAAGCTTTTTTAAAATATAGCTTAAAGTGTTTGTGTATAAGTTCTGTTAAAATTTCTTGGTAACTTCCGGGGAGGGATTCTTATACATAGAGACCAACGTGGGAAGGGGTTGCTCTTTTTTTGCACATGTGTGGCCGAGTTAGTCATCTTCCGATGCCAGTTCACTTTTATCAGTTATAAATGTTTACTTATAAGTTCTTACTTTTTTTTGAAATTTTATTTTTGTTTTCTTTTGTTAATATGTAAGTCTTCTTGTATTAGGTTCAGATTTTAAGATATAAAGAAAGATTTCAAATTTGGTTTGCAGAAGTGTTGCTTCTGCTTTTTATTAAAGTTTTATTGAGATATAATTCACTCATTTAAAGTATGTAGTTCAATGGTTTTTAGTATATTCACAGAATTGTGCAATCATCACCAAAATCCTATCAATCTAGTTTTAGAATCTCATCACCTCAGAAAGAAACCCTGTACCTATTAGTAGCCATCCCCATCTCACTTTCTCCCTCTCTCATTTCCCTAACCTAAGCAACCACAGTTTGCTATTTATCTCTGTAGATTTGCTTATTCTTGGCATTTTATGTAGATGGAATCACAAAATATGTGGTCTTTGTGACTGGCTTCTTTTACTTAACGTAATATTTTCAAGGTTCATATTGTAGCTTGTAACAAAACTTCATACCTTTTATTGCTGAATAATATTCCATTTTGTGAATTAAACCACATTTTGGTTATTTGTGAATTAAACCACATTTTGGCCATTGATGAGTTGATGGACATTTGTGTTGTTTCTGTTTTTTTGGCTATTATTAATAATGCTGCTATGAACATTACTGCACAGGTTTTTGTGTGGACAGATGTTTTTGTTTCTCTGCATTTATACCTAGGAGTGAAATTGTTAGGTCATAATGTAACTATGTTTAGCATTTTTGAGGAACTGCCAACCTATTCCAAACTGGCTGCACCACTTTACATTCCACCAGCAAGGTATTAGGTTGGTGCAAAAGTAATTGTGGTTTGAAAGGTTAAAAATAATTGCAAAAACACAATTACTTTTGCACCATCCTAATATAAGGGTTCCAATTTTTATACATCCTAACCAACACTTGTGATTGTCTGTTCTTTTGATTATTGCCATCCTAGTGGATATGAAGCTGTATTCATTGTGGTTTTGATTTGCATTTCCCTAATCACTTAATGATGATAAATGCGTTTTTTTTGTTTGTTTTTAGTGCTTATTGGCTGTTTGTATATCCTCTTTGGAGAAATGTTTATTTAAATAATTTGCCCCTTATTTAATGAGTTCTTTCTTTTTATTGAGTTGCAATAGTGCTTTCTGGATATAAGTTTCTTATCAGATACGTGATTTGCAATTATTTTCTCCCAATCCATGGACTGTCATTTTGTTTTCTTGTTGGTATCATTTTCTGCCTAAGAGTTTTTAATTTTGATGAAGTCCAGCCTATCTTTATTATTATTATTATTATTGCTTGTGGTTTTTAAAAAATCACCGCCTAACTCAAAGCCATGAAGATTTACTCCTGTGATTTCTTTTAAGAGTTTCATATTTTTAGCTCTTGCATTTAGGTCTATAATACTTTCTGAGCTGATTTTTGTGTACGGTGTGATGTAGGAATCAAGAGTTTATTCTTTCGCATATTGATACCTAGTTGTTCAGCATCATTTATTCAAAAGATTTCTTTTTTCCCTATTGAAGGGTTGTGGCACCCTTGCCAAAAATCATTTGACATAAATGTGAGGGTTTATTTTTGGACTGTCAGTTCTCTTTCATTGTTCTATATGTCTATCTTTATAGCAGCACCACATCTTCATTACCTTTGTAGTAAAAGGAGGATTGAATCCTCCAAGCTTCCCCCCACCCCAAGATTGTCTTGGCTATTCTGGTCCCTTGCATTTCATATGAATTTTAGGATCAGTTTATCAATTTCTGCAAAGGAGGAAGCAGGATTTTGAAAATGCTTGTTAAAAGTGTAACTCCACATTTGATCCTATTTTGTACAGATTTCTTTGCCAGAATGTGTGCTGTATTCCCCATAATACAAAATCCAGTCTCGAACTTTTACACTATTTTCTAAACCATAGAAACTATCTTAAGCATCTTAAGTTTACTGGCACAGTTTTGAGTAGCTATAGTAGTAATGGTAGTAATAATTACAGCTAACTTTTGTTGTGTGCTTACTTTGTTCCAGGCTCTCTGCCCAGAACATATTATTTTATGTTATCCTCACAACAATACTATGATATGGTCTATTGTTAGCCTCTTTTTATACACAATGAAATTGAAGCTTAATCTAATGAGTAACATGCCTCATCAGTAAAGCTAGAAAAATGGAAGAGCTGGGATTTGAACCTAGGACCATTGAATTTAGGATCTGTGTTCTTAACTCACAGCCGATAGTAATCACTCATAGATCATTCAGTAAATGTATATACACTGATACTTAACTGGTGATGACCCATTGGTCTGATAAACTCAACTACTTGTAACAAAGCCAGTAACTAGTAAGTAATAAACAGAAGTATTTATCAAAGAGCGCATGCTCTAAAGTACAATTTGATACTCAGAGGTAACCCTCTCAGCTTTTTCATGTTTTCTTTGTTTATGCTGTCTTTGATAAGAGATTTGAGTAAATAAATTAGAAAAGGAGAGTACCAGAAGCAGGCCTACTAACAAGAAATCCTATTAAAATAATTGCGTGTTATGAAAAGTACAGCAAGGCCATCAGAAGACTATTAATTGTAGGTGATAGCCTAGTATCTCCATTAGTTCCTGATAGCGTAACTATACAACATAAACATTTATGAGTTATTAAAAATAGGTAAAATTACATTTGTGTTCTATTTAGGAAGATAGAATGTTTTTTAAGGTTAGTCTGTAATTCCCTATCTAAAATATTTTATTAAGGAATAAACTATAATTACCTAGAAAAGTGTATGTAAGTGGAACATACTTATGTGAATGCTATGCAAATATGTCTTGACTCAGATAGTATATCAGTTTTACTCTGCACAGTTAAATAGCCTCTATTAAATATTTTCATTTAGATTTAGAAGATACCTACTTCTTTAGACATAAATTCAACAGTCTTTTGAATTTTCTCATGGATGGGTGACATCTGATTGACACATAATCAATCAGGGATTTCTCTGGCCATGACCCAGTACATACCCAGTGTCATATTTTTAACAAAGAAGAAAATACCTTTCATTAATACAATAGTGACACTTTAAGTATTAAAATATGTTTATTTTACAGAAACTACTTATAAACTAAATATTTTCTATGCAATATCTTGTTTTCCTTCCTAATATGTCATAATTAAAACATTTTGGGCATTTTCACTGGACAGTATCTAATGATATGTTTTCAATTCTATATCAGCTGTAGAAGCAATTACAAAAATAAGGTAGGGAGAAATTAGGTAATGGAATGCTTCGACTTTAGCACTGTTGTGAATAAGCTAAAAATTGAAGGTCAGCTGATACACAATTCTCCTGACTTTGTAAATTTTAATTAACTTTGGTTATATTTTATTGTCTTGGATAATAATTTCTTCATACTTCTTAGAGAATGGAGATGGAATCAATCATATATTTCTTAGATACTCAAATATAATTTTATTATATTTAAGAAAATTGAAGCAATTTATCACGCTTTTTTAATTAGTAGATTAAAAAATACTTTGGAAACTATAAAGTACAGTAAAAACATTAGTTATTTTCTAATGTCGTTTGTGTTTAATTTTTTTTTTTTTCCTAAGGCAGTGGATATAACTTCTTGTGGAAACTTTGCTGTAATTGGTCTTTCATCGGGAACTGTAGATGTATATAACATGCAGTCTGGTATACATCGAGGAAGTTTTGGCAAGGAACAAGGTATTGAATTTTTTTTTCTTATTTTTAAAAAAGTAGTGTAGATAGATACTAGCTAATAACTGTCACTGGCATGTATTAGATTCTTCAGTGCTGGCCATTTTGCTAAAGTAGATGGGTTATCATAGACACTATATGACAGATACTGTCATTATTACTCTTATAAACACCATTTTGAAATACTCAGAATGAAGTCATGGATGAATTAGAGGAAAGTGGATATTGTACAAATTAAAATTTTTATTTTCTTTTCCTTGCTGTAAGCAGAAAATCTTAACTGTTTTTGAAATTTTTGTGGCATTAACCTGATGGACTTTGTTTTTATTCGAGCAATATAGTAAGTTTCTCCTTGCTCCCTAAAATCCCAGATAAATGTTAAGATTTTAGGGAAGGTAAATAGTGGGAACTTAGATATTTAGATTAAGGAATCCTCTTTGTGTAGTATTCGGAGAGGCAATGCCAATTCTTATTTCTTTTTTTTCTTTTAACATATGCTTTAAAGCTCATAGAGGGTCTGTCAGAGGTGTTGCAGTAGATGGATTAAACCAGCTGACAGTTACAACTGGTAGTGAAGGATTACTCAAGTTCTGGAACTTTAAAAACAAAACTTTAATCCATTCTGTGAGCCTCAATTCATCTCCAAATATGATGCTGCTACACAGGGACAGGTAAAGTTTTTCTTTTAATGATAATGGATTTTCTTCTTGATGCTTTTGGTAAAAGTTCTTGATTTAAGTACAGTACATAATTTGCCAAGTGGGAAAAATCAGACTTAATATAAAAGAACAGCATTTTGCTTAATTTCCCCAAATATATTTGATTAAAAAAATTAAAGTGACTGAGATGTTAGTTGAAGGTTTTTTTCCTTGCTGTTTGTTTATTAAAACTGGTTCACTTATCTTGCTAGTGGCATTCTGGGACTCACCTTGGATGACTTCTCCATTTGTGTTATGGACATAGAAACTAGGAAGATTGTCAGAGAGTTTTCTGGACATCAAGGTCAAATAAATGACATGGTAAAACAAACTTTAGGTGTTTAAACAAAACTTGACTCATTTCTACTTCTGTTTAGGTTTAAAATGTTCAAATAATTGAATCTATTATTCTTTTAGTAGCATTGAACTGCTCATCATATGAGGAATTGTTCAAAATAAATAATTTGCAACCTAATTTTTCAAAGAGATTTTTTTTAAGGAAGATGTGTAGAATTAAAAGAATTTTAATATTTCTCAGTGAGTTAATGCTATCAGATTAAAATACGAATCTCAGAGTTCATCTTGTTCTCTTAAACTCTACAAGGCCAGCATATACTTTGGAGAATGAATGATGCATTGAAACATAAGTATATCATTTGACTTAATATTAAACCAAACTGAGAGAACACATTTCTGTTTTTCTACATGACAAATTAATACTAGTGCACCTGGAATATCTGGTACGTGGTTTATTTAGTTTTGAGTTATTTCTAGAGTTTATATATCTTAACTCCTAAAGAGTTTAATTAATAATGCATTTTAGCTTGCTGTTATGTTCTTATAGTGGGATATATGGTAAGAAGTACTCTAGTTTAAAAAGTGCACGTAGAAGACTATTTTAAATACATATTGTTATTTTGCATGAAATTTACTTGAAAACAGAAAAAAATAAAAATAAAATCCTAGCTACTGAGCAGCAGACCCAACAGCTACTTAATAGTTCTCACATCAAAAATCAGAGTTTGCAATGTTTACCCATTTCCTTAAAAATAGGGGAAAAATGGTCAGGAAATAGTGTTGTGCTGCAGATAGGAGATTGGCAGAACTACCCATGAACAGAATTTGTTGCAACAGTATCTATAGAAATAGTGTGGGAGTGGGGTAATTTTGGTGAAATGACATTTTTGAAAACATCTGTCAGGGTCAACTTGCTCTTCCTATTTCTTTCCTTTTCAAACTTTGCTTTCAACTTGTACCGGGTTTCCCCAAAAATAAGACCTTGCGGGACAATCAGCTCTAATCCATCTTTTGGAGCAAAGATTAATATAAGACTCAGTCTTATTTTACTATACTGTGCAACTGGGTCTTAATAATATAATACAAGACTGATACTAATTTTTGCCCCAAAAGATGCATTAGAGCTGATTGTCTGGCTAAATCTTATTTTCGGGGAAACACAGTATGTCTAGAATTTCCCCTGCTCAGTAATAAATTACTCCTGTTTAATTTAATCTATGCATATTTATAACGTGACTCTACCCACCAGAGTCATTTTTCCCATCCTTTAGTATCTGTACTATCCTGTAAATTGAGCTCTCTGACCTTAAGTTTTGAGTTTCCGTGGTATCACTGCAGCCCAATGAACAAATTAGTGTTCACTTATCTTAGTATCATTTGCCAATATGGATAGTTGTGATCCCCGTGGCATGCTTAGACGCCTAGATGAACTATCATGCTGCCGTTATAAACCTTAAAGTTTGTCCTTTTGGGTCTTCTTATAAATCTGACTACCTTACTACATTAACTAGCTGCGGGCAAGGAGAACTATTATTTATCCATTTTTATTGATAGAAGAGATATAACTTCTTTAAGATGGCATAAGTACTTTATTGTTTAAATTTATTTTGAAAATCTGATAATTGTGGTTTTAAATTATATTTTAGAAATAAAGCATGGTTAAGGAAGAAAAGGAGAATTTTTAACTGAAGCTACAAGTAAAAGTAGAAAGACTTCTTTAGTAACTTTTATATTTTAAGAGAATTTGCATTCTTGTCTTCAAAATCATTTTGAATTAATTCTTAGAAAGCTAGTTCAATGTATAGACTTTTTCAAGAAATTTGTGGTTTTTGTTACTTTCACAGATAATTTATAACTAAAATTAGACTAACGAAATATTTCTAATTGAATGTTCTCAGACTAGCTATTTTATGTTAAGAATAAGTTGTAGTCAGACAGTTTATTGTCCTAGAATTTATATTCTAGGAGATTCTGGAGTAAAAATTTAAAATTGGGTGATACTGTTAAGTTTTATAACACTTATAATTCATGTAAGCCTAATCCTTATCTATATCTAAATTACTAGTATATAAGAAATGGTGTTTTCTCTTATGTAAAAGAGGGTGGTCTAAATTTTATCCAATCTTAATTTTTAATGAAGCTTGCACCTTTTCATTTCTTACATTCTTTGAGCTGATAAAAATACAGACACAAAAATACACACATAAATACACACACAAATTATATGTGTTCTTTGTTTTAAATTTAAAGGCTTTCAGTCCTGATGGTCGTTGGTTAATAAGTGCTTCAATGGATTGCTCTATTAGAACTTGGGACCTTCCTTCTGGGTGGTGAGTTTATTTTTAAATCCCCAACTTCTGTCAGATTTTCCAGTCATTCTCTTTTACCTATAGTTAATGGATTATCTGCTTCTTTGAATAGGAATATATTTTCTAACTTGATGGTACATTGTCCTTGGAGTGTTTTTGATGTCTTACACAGCAGGG
This sequence comes from Rhinolophus hipposideros, assembly GCF_964194185.1. Classification (NCBI taxonomy): domain Eukaryota; kingdom Metazoa; phylum Chordata; class Mammalia; order Chiroptera; family Rhinolophidae; genus Rhinolophus; species Rhinolophus hipposideros. The sequence continues at coordinate 25,311,454 of NC_138053.1, read as the reverse complement.
AGTAGTGCCATAAAAAAATAATGGTGAGGAAAATGCAGTCTCTTTAGGTTTTCTGTACCTACAAAATGGAGCTATAAAAGTGAGTTGCATAAACCTTCAAAAAGCTCATTTGGTCTTTTTGATAATTTAAAATACAACTCAGACTTTAGGGCTGCAAACTTTTATTTTGAATGTTTTTTGATTGTTTATTTTGTTTATATTGAATTTAGTTTAAAAGGTCAAAAACCCTAACTTTCCTTTATGTATCTTATATATTTTCTGTGTAACTTAATTCCTGAAAGAAGACATTTTAGATACCGTTAAGTAATGAAAATGTGTGACTTAAGATTTGGGTAAAACCCAGCGGTGTTCAGAAATCTGTTTTATAGGTTGACACTTTCTACTAAAACAGCACTTGAAGAGGAAACGTCTAATTCTGTTAAATAATTTGAACAGAGGAGACAGAGAGAGAGAGAAAAAAAGAGAGAGAGAGAACTTTGCTGTTGTTAAAAATTATATAGGAATAGATACAATTTAAAATGATATCACTTAACGTAGAATTGCTTGATTAAGTATAAAAGGAGTGATGGGAGTAGCAAAATATCTAGTTTAACAGGAATATACCATAAGGAAAGACATTGGTGAGAAAGGTGAGAAGGAAGGATTATATTTTTTAATCTTCTGAAATATTTGTCAATTAAGCTCCGTCCAAATCTACTTCCTCTTCTTTCTTGGGAATTGGATAAGCTCATACCTGAAAGCATTTTGACCTTTAGAAAGGAAAAACCCTGATGTACTCATTTCCCTTCAAGTTTGGTACAGCAGTGAGGCACAGCTATTCATCCAGCATACACACTGGATTTGGGATATGCACAACAGAGTGTTGCTGTTGAGTCCAGCTCTATATAATAACTAGGGACTTTTGTCCACAGGTGTGTCATTTTTTCACTTAAAATAGAGGAAGCAAAATCTAATTAATTGGCTATGTTCTCCAACTTCCAAAAGTTAACCTAAAGTTGGTACTTTCTTAATTTTTAAAAAAACTTTTTTAAAGGCACCATTAGAATTTTTTTTTTTTTTTTTTTTTTTTACCATTAGAAATATTGATAGAATATTTGGTTCTATCGACTATAAAATAGTCGGTTGCTTCTTGGACTTTTGCTATTTTCTAAAAATGAACATTATAATTTGAGTTGCTTTAATTACAGTAGGAAAGTTGCACAATTATGCCCTTTTCGTTTTCCTTTTAAGTAGTTTTCGTTCACATTAGATGGGAGAGGTAGGTTAATGTTCAGTAGTGCTAAATAAGCAAAACATTTCTTAAAAGTTGCAAGTTTTTCTTTGGAATGGAAAATTTAGGATCTGAAAACATTGAAAGCTGCTAATCTTTGACTCAGCATTATCCTTTTTGCTGAATTTCTTACTTCAGTAGAAAGTTGAGCAGATTTAAATTTGACAGTTTTTCAACTCTGGTGTCTTATTTTTGGGTGAACACTGAGGTAATTTTAGGTGAATACAGAGGCATGAAGCTAAAAGAAACCCAAGAGCAACAAATAAGTCACAAAGGGATTGTTAAAAGAAAATGTAATAATATTTACAGTAATTGAACCAAATATATTTTTAATAAAGACAAAAATAAATACTACTTTGGTTAAGATTTGAAGTGGAGCAAATGAGAAAGTTTGAAAAGCAATATCACACAACTTCTGCTACCTAATTGCAACTAAGCTAACATTTACTAAGAGCCACAAGACAGTTTATATGCTTTTATATTTCATCTTCCCTCATATCCTAATGGATGTGGGTATTATTACTGTTAGGAATCCCATTTCACAAATGAGAAAATGGAGACTTAACGAGAAGTTAAGTGATTTGCCCAAGGTGGCATAGTTTGTAAATGGCATTTTGCTGTAATAAGCATAGGAGAAAGAAACAGATTTCCCAACAGTTGTGAACTTAATTTCCTGATGTAGAAGATAATAAGGAAGTGAGGATCAGTATTTCATCATACAACGATATGTAACTTGGAATTTTGGGTTCCCCCTGGTTTTAAACCATAATTAGTATGACAACCTTTGGAGATTCCTAGTTCTTTCTTCAGTAAAGCAGCTTTATCATTTACATAACATGTTAAATATTTAAAGAATGAATATACTCATTACATAGCCTGAAAAGTGAAGCTATTTATGAGTAAACCTTTGGGTGTGGTAACATACCAGTGTATCCGTCTGGAATTGTGCCTTCTAAAACAAATTGCATAGGTACTGAAGTTTTCCTGTAAAGTTGTTTTAAAGTGCAGAAAATTTTCTTATGTTTGTAGGATTCTCAGAGAAGCAGAGTTGAAGTTTTTTGTCCCTGAACTTATCTGTCATTCTCTATCAATACCATTTTATATTTCTGGTTGTTTTCAACCTATTGGAAGTTCAGGTTGAACTCTTTTGGGGATGAGAAAAATATAAAGTTAAATAGTTTTAATAGAATTTTGCACTTTGTTCTGTCTCACTATTGCTTTCTGAGAAGAATTACATGAGAATAATTGGCATAGAACATTGTTTTTCATTTCTCACTGAGGTAAAACCATCCCTTTGTTCTATTCATTAAAGATTCCTGTGTAAGGTGATTCCATCACTTTGGACATTGACCATCTAGACACTCTGCATTTGTTCAGAATATAATCAGTGTTATTGCTATATTCAGGGCTCTGTGCTTGAAACTCTGATTCCTTAGAATGGGAATTTTATTAATATTCTCTCAATATATAACTTATTCGGGACTTTCATTCTGTGCAGTTAGCAGGAGACTATCTGGTAGTTGGGTCTGGAATTAACTCTGCACGCTTATGCTTTATGAACTAATGTGGCCATGTAAAATATGCTGTGTATGTGGAAACCACCTTCCTCAATTTGATGCTTTTAATAATGGACGGTCATTCTACCCACACACAACAACAGCTGTGGGATCAAGTTGCACAGTGAATTTGACAAAATAATTATAGTATCACATAAAATAAATTTGCTCAAGCAGTAGATTCTATTTTTAACAGATTCTAAATGTGTTAGGGAGTTTCACCCGTCACATACTTACATTTTTAATAAACAAATATTAAGACAAGATATGGTAAAATTTGAAATAGCCGTGTTTAGGTTTAATTATCATCTATATACATTAGGATAATGTTTCTGCTCAGATTTTTCTGCCCAGGTTTTTTGGATTAAATGAATTGACAAAAATAATTTAACAGTCTCTGGATATAATAAGTGTTCACCAGTGTATCCTTTTTCTCAATTCTCTTGGTCCCCAAGAGAAGCCATTCTTGTAAGCTTCCAAAGTAGGTCTGAACAGAAATCAAACAGGTTATTACTCACTTTCTCCCCCCATACCAGAATTAAACAGCGGTCATTGTCCTGAGCAAACTTGGGTATGTGTTCCCAGTGCTCCTAATTTTAGTCTTGTCTTCCTATCTTGCATTCGTTATTTAAGATTTACATTGTTAATCATTTTCTGAGCAAATTGAGAGACAGATTTCATCATGGACAAGTCACTTGTCTCCAGTGGGGTGTCTTCATTTACATTTGAGCTGCTGAGTGTGTTCCATGAATCACCAGTGTAGGCATTCCCAGGGTGTGTATGTGCTAACAAGCTCTTTGTGTATCTTTAGTTTCAGTAGTGTTTTTACTGAGTTTATAGTGATTAAGAGGTGACATCCTGGCTCATTTGCTTTCTACCTTGAACAAGTTTTTAAATCTTACTGTGTGTTCCTCATTTTTCTGACCTATATAGTAAGGATGAATCTACCCATGAGGTCATTAGGATTAATTTCGTAGACTCAAGTGCCCAAGATACTTCCTAGTGATAAAAAAAAGTGATAACTATAATAAAAAAAAGTGATAACTGCTGTGATTTTTTTTTTTTTTTGAAATGTTTTATTTAATGTAGATTCTGAGCTTAATTCTGCTGGGCCTGTCTGTGGATAATATACTGGCTTCAGTGAATAAAGTTTTTAAAACAGCAGTGATTAAAACCATATGTTCCTCTTAAAGTATACAAAGTATCCTACACTTAGCCAGCCTGAGAAGCTTCCTCTGCAGGAAGTCTTTCTATTTGCTCATTAAATCCACTTCATGTCACTTCCTGCTGTCACCATTCTAGTTCAGATCCCCATTGCTTGTTAGATGACCACTACCATTCTTCTGGTCAGAAACACTCTACATTCTGATGGCAGATTTTTTTCTTTTTTTTTTTTTAATGAAAGTGAAGATTATACCACTATCTGGTCAAAAGCCTTTAGTGGTTTTTCCCATTGATTAAAAGATAAAAACAAACTCAGATGTTTGGTATTCAAGACCCTGTATGTAGCCTTATCCTTATTCATCCAATACTGTATTCTCTGAGAAGTCTATTCTGAGTCTCTTACCTGGGTGTAATCACTTCCCCTTCCCCAGCTTTTCCACCCCTCCAGCTTTTAAAGCTATGAGACTACTTTCCATACACTGCTTTATGGTTATGCTATAGAGATTGAATTTTTTAATATATTTTATGTATAGCATGAAATATATATTTGAAAAACAGGTTACCAATTTGAAAAACAGGTAGAACTGCTCAAATTTTTTGCATTACTATTCTCTTATTTACAGCCATTTTATTTTATTAATTTCTTCTATTGCCTAAGCCTTTTATTGTTTTCACTGGGATAACAAAAATATAAGAGTACTGATAATTACATTTATTTTAAACATATGACATCTTCAGAATTGTCCCCAGGTTAGTCTACCAAAATGGAATTTCAGAAAAACAGAGTATTTCTTCCTGTATTCTCCCTGTTGAAAACTCTTTTCTCTGGTTAATTGGTCTGTTTAGTATTCTAAGGCTTTCTCATTAAGAGATTATTGTCATATAGTAACTTAGTTGACAGAGGTCTTTGTGATGGATGACTTTCTTGTGGTGATTTAAAAAAAAAAATGAAAATTTTCTGTATATCTTATCTCATATTCTTTTAACAAAAATGTATTTTGTGAATTATATCCTTTTGATAGAGTAAAAATATTGTAATGTCTTGATTCTTTTTATAGCCTTATAGACAGCTTTTTGTTGGACTCAGCTCCTCTCAATGTTACTATGTCCCCTACCGGAGACTTTCTGGCCACTTCCCACGTTGACCACCTTGGAATTTATCTATGGTGAGTTCTTTCATACAATTCTGTTTTGAGTAAGGAAGAGAAGGAAGATGATATTGTCAGACAATCACAGTTGCTAACATTTAGTTTTTTGTTTTTTTTTAATTTGTAAAATGAAAATGTTACGTAGTTAACACAGAGTTAATTTACCGTAAGTTTATGACTGATTCAACATCTGCTTGATAATTTAAATAGCTTTGTTCAAGTGTATTGTAAACCACAGGATTGATTTTTATCTATTATTTTTAGTTTTTATTTGCAGAAAGGATAAGTGAATTTAAAAATGTTAGAAAAGGGGAGTCCCCAGCCAGGCCCTGGGCTTCCTGCCATTACCACAATACTGCCTTCTGACCTTGGCCAATCTCTTAACTTCAGATTACTTTGTCTATAAAATAAGGCATAAGCGTGGGCAAAATGCTTACTAAGACTCATTCTAGTTGTACAACTCTTGATAACCATGCAGAGATACTTATGGTGATCAGCCAACTCCACGTGATAAACGTGTAAGAATTCAAAATAAGTAGTCCCTCATCTGAGTCTAGAAAAATTTTTGTCTGTTTCCTGAGTTCAGATGTCTATTTCTTTTTTTTTTTTTTTTTGAAGTAGTGAAAAAACTGTTTATTAGAAGAAAAAGTATACCTCCAAAGGGTTTGGAGTGGGCCCCCAAGCAAAAGCAAGGCTCAAAAAGGCCTATTTCTTTTAATTGTTAATATTGAGGAAGAGAAAAAAAAATTTAATTCTTTTTCTAATTATAAGATTTTATAATTAGATTTTTAGGATATGAAAATAAATTCAATATATAGTGGAAATAGACTCTGGCCACCTTAATAAGCAAAATGGAGTACGTATCTCCTGGAATCTGTGAGGCTTGAACAATCAAGACAAGAGAAGAATAGTAGCTATGGGACCTCAGCAGCAAGAGTGTATAGTACTATTATTAATATAACTCAGAACCTGATATTCCCAATCTTTATTTTCCATTCCAAATTCATAATATATGGGAAACAGGATCTGATTGCCAACTTCGGGACAGGTAGCTGCCTCTTGATTAGTCATACCAAGGTCATGGTGCACAGTCAAGTAGTAGAAACATGGTCGTTTAGAGGACCACTCTAGAGAAGGGGAAATCCATGACTGTTAACCCCAAGAATCTGATCAGCATATTTTCTAATGTAACTTTCGGAGTCTATCTTCATTTATTTCCTTAAATGAAGGGTGACATTTGTCAAAACAATATAAATAGGTGGAGGTTATGTTACTTTATAAGAGTATTATTCCAGTACCTGTCTCTCAAATAAATACTTTTTGTACTACATTAAAAATAAAGACCCTGTTAATAATGTTTATACCTAGCTTTCATGTGATGACATTTATGACACGAATCAAAGCATTTTCAAATCAATACTATGTATGTTTGAGATCTTTTTTTTGTAAGTGATTGGAATCTGTATCCAAATTCAAGATTATAGAAATTATTAACAATAATTGAAGTTTCTCTGAAAAAGCAGTTTTTATAAGTTTTAAAATATTGCTTATGTTTTTATTTCTCAGGTCCAATGTTTCCCTGTATTCAGTTGTTTCAATACGGCCACTTCCCATGGATTATGTCCCTTCAGTAGTGATGCTTCCTGGTACTTGTCAAACCCAAGGTAATCACAAAACAGTAAAGTAGTTTTTGAAGTATAGTAACCAACATGAAATGAGGGATATTGCTACTGGAGGCAAAGTTTAATGCAGGGTGTCCAAACTGCGGCCCGCGGTCCATTGGTAATCGGCCCGCAGCAAATTCCAAAACTATAGTTAGTTTACTTAAATAAACCAGGTGACTCAATGTGTACTTCACCTCCAGTGAGTGGCCGGCTGTTTGTGTATTTTACCGCATATGGCCCTTGGTGAAAAAACGTTGAAAAAAGTTTGGACACCCCTACTTTAATGCATTCGATCAAAGTATTTTTTAACTGATATGAAATATTTTGAATGACTTCATGAATTTTTGCAAAAATGAGTGGCATGGCATTGATAAGATATCTAATAGTATACCAGTGGAAAAATTTTAGATCTAACGATGGGAGTTGTAGTTAACATGAAAAGATGAGGAAATGAAACTAATAGAAAGCGTTTACAAGGCTACACTGAGTGAACATCTTATGAAATACCAATGGATTCGGAATGAATTAAATTGCTTTTATATGCTAAAAATCTCATTTTTATTAATTTGTTCTACCTAAAAATTTTTGTTTTAAGATATAGAATTAGCAGAAGAAGCTGTAGAACCAAGCGATGAAATGATAGAGTATGATTCCCCAGAACAGTTGAATGAGCAGTTGGTGACTCTATCACTCCTTCCTGAATCACGGTGGAAGAGCCTTCTTTATCTTGATGTTATTAAGGTAATACCGTAATACAGTTAATATTGACCCCGAAAGGCACATTCGAGAAGCATTTTCTTTAGTAAGGAAAGCTTCCCCTACTTTGAGGGCTTTAGGCGGAGCTGTTAATACCTAAGGCAGTGAAGAGAATGCCATTTAGTTGAATCCTGTTTATCCAGTGTGATTATCACAAGATTCTGTCTATATGTATATTCTATATGCATGTTGACTTTGAGAGCACTCAGCAGACCTTGGGATATGGCAAACGTACAGCCCGCAACTACAGAGCTATTAGAAATTGGATATTTTAAATCCAGCCTATAAATTACTTTTTTAACTTCTAAAACAAGAAAATAAATTGCCAGCATAATATATGATATTTCTGTTGCTAGCCATTTGAGACTGGAAGTCTTTCACTGGTCTTTTTTTTTTTATTAAGCTTCAGTTACCCTTTATCATCCTACTCTGCCAGCTCCAAGATGTTTAGAGCTTGCTGTGTCAAGTCTAGGCATGTAAATGACAGAACTAGATGCTAGGTATAATGTCCTGAGATAGCAGCAGTGGAAAAAAACCTAGCCCTTTCTACTTGAGGATACTAAAATTTTACATGAAAAATGGACAATTATAGCATGTATGAGTGTTTTTCAAAGCATTGTTTCATGACCCCCCCCCCCTTGTGAGAAGCAAAAGCAATTGGAAGGAATTGACTAGAGTAGAAGATTTCAGTGATGATGTTTAAGTGTTGTTTTATGACACGTGATTTGATTACATAATACACATGCACACATTTACTAGTGGTAATGTATGTGCTAAGTCACATTGTGAGCCGGCATGAAAAAGTATGAGGAACACTGACATAAATAACTATGACAAGGTGCGTAAGTGGTTTTGTAACTAATAACTTAGCACCAGAAACGATGAGTGTCTTGGGTAAGAAAAGAGACGGAAGTTTTCACATGTTACTTCTCCTCACAGAAGTTAAAAGTGCTTCTTTTTACTTGCTCACTTTTTGAGAGAGATTGGGCATCGCATTAAAGGGATATTGTCTAGCAGCATGATTGTGAAATCTCTCCATCATGTCGTCCAATCTGTCAGCTATAAAGGGAGTACTTGACGGAATAGCTTTAAAAGCAGTGCATTAAAAAGTATAAGTAGATGAGTGTGAAAGGAGCAATCAGAATAATGCCCAATTACGTGAGCTAAGTTTTTGGATTACTCTGCTCCTTGTGAAGATATAGTTTATTCTACATAAAAATTTATATAGAAACTTAAGTGAATGATCTTTATGAGAGAAATATGCTTACACCTTTAATATTTTTATTTCCTACTGAATAATAAAAGATCTGATTCTTATATTTGTCCTTTGGGTAACTTTTCTACTTTTGGTTTTTCTTAGAAGATAAGATAATTTGCAGAGCACTGTGGAGCTCCTCCAAAGCCTTTTATTTTATTTGCAACTCTGACTGTATCCCTTCTAACTCCAAAACAGTGAGTCAGAAGGGTAACTGTGACTCTTACTAGTCTCTGCCATCCCAAAGAAGGGCTGTGCTTAGTGTAATTAGCAGTACTTTATCCTGCTTTCGTGTAGGAACTTTCTTTCATCCTCTACCTCCGTGAGGCCACAAATATCCCTGGCAAATCTCCCTAAGGTTACAGAGCTTAAAGAATGGAAGAAGAACAGTGTAAGGTAAAATTGTGAGACTTCTTTATGAGGCAGTTTACCATAGAAAGGTTCTTCATCAAATGCTCCTGAGATAGTGATGTGCAAATTCTGTCAGTGGGAAATCTGATGGAGGTTTTCCTGATTGAATTTTACTGACACTTGAAATATTTTATAAATGAGCAATAGTGTTCTTTTGCTTTTTAAAAACACAAAATACTAAGGAAAAATAAAAATTCCAGCAAAATAGAAGAATTAGGGATATGCTTCAGAAAAAAATTTCACCTAAATTCTAATGGTAGAGTCTACCTGTGGGTCCAAATTTCTTTTGGAGAAAAATTTGAGAAACTGTTGAGTAATTATGTAAATTTTGCTTTCTAGCCCATTTTACTAAAATGGTGTATCAATATAAAAGAAGTTCAGAAGTGCTTGACTGTTATTTCTTCACCTAAAATTCATATAAATATTCATGCTTCAGGAAAATGAACTGTCTTTGTCTTAGGGCTTCTGAACCCTGTCATTTTCTTTCTGTCTTATCAGCAAGGGTACTGGAGGTTTGCTCTGGGAAGCTCAATTTATGGATATCTATGATGCTGATTGATGGGATTTTATTTTAGCATTCTAATCTGAAAATTTTCCACTCCTTTTTTGTTACTTTTTGGACTTTGTTTTAAAATTGATTTCGAATTACTTATTAAAAACTGTTGACAAGATAATTAGTTACTAATCTTTTGCCCTTTCTCATCAGAAAAAGAATAAACCAAAGGAACCACCCAAAGTACCCAAATCAGCACCATTTTTTATACCAACAGTTCCTGGCCTTGTACCCAGATACGTGGCTCCAGAACAAAAGAATGATCCCCAACAGGTAAAAACCAAATTGGAGCATTCTAAGTATATGGTGTGTGTCATTTGTACTTCTTTAGTATACATTTGTTCTAAATTATACATTTGTAGTTCTTTACCAACACCAAGTTTTATGTGTATAAGTTAATGATAGCTTTTAATTACAAACTACATTTTTTTGTGTTCTTTGAATAATGTGTATTTGTTTTTGTTTAAGTCTAAAGTGGTAAATCTTGGAATTTTGGCTCAAAAATCAGATTTCTGCTTGAGACTTGAAGAAGGACTGGTAAATAATAAATGTAAGTTAAATTATAAATATTTTACCAAGTAGCTTCATCTTATTTTACTTTATATAAAGAGGAATTGAATGAAATATTGGCAGATTTCTTAGTAGCTGAAAGAAGATAGGAAAAACTAAAAGGACTGAAATTTGGTTTTACTATGAAATAACTAATTTTAGCTTTAGTACTGTTATATTAAATGAGTGACGCTAACCTCAGATGTTGATATTATAATTATCTTTTGAAAATCTTTCACACTTTCTGTAATGAAAATTAGACTTCCAGTTTTTGCTTTTGTTTTTATTTATAAAAACAGTTTGCAATACAGTTTGCAATGTAGAAGAGACTTTTTTGTCTTAGGTAATTTCAGATATTCTCAAATTATCCCATAAAAAGGCAATTTTAAAAATTGTTTATTGAGTGTGTTAATAATAGATTTGAATTTTGAAACCTACAGTCTGTAGCTAATAATGATAAACAATAAGAGCTATGAGCAATAAACAAAATCACAATCACTGTCCTGCTTGACTTAGCCTTTTGTTTTCTGATCCATATGCTTTTGTTTTTGTACAAATATCACTCAAGTCCCCATTGGCAAAGCCAAAGAGTGGTACTCAGGCCTTTGTAGATGACTGAGAAATAGCAGAATCATGAAAGGAGGAACTCGTTTTATTTCTGGGGCACAAAGAAGAAAACCACTATTATTTAGAATATACTGAAGGACGGAAAGTAAAATTTATTAGACATTTGTCATTGGTGGTGTTCCTTTTCAAAAAGCTGAAAGCATACTCGTTGCCATTGTAATATGAAATACCTCAGGTAAAAATAGTTGTGTGTAGAATATCGTGGGATGAGTATGAAATAAGAGTGTTTTACTTCTACAAAAGAAGGAGATTTGGGGTGGGTAAGAATAAGGTGGGGTCTTTCCCCTTACATATTTCTGTATTGTTAGTGTTTCTTAATGAGCATGGGGTACTTTTATAATTTTTATAATAATAAAAAGAAAGAAATAAATTCCCTTACCTCATTTTATTTCCATTGACACATTGGCAACGACTATTAATAATTTGGTATGTACTTTCTATAGCCTTCTTATATTTAGATTTAATCTGATTTATTTATGAGCATTAAAAGTATCTGTTACTGGGCATTAATTAAATTTTCTTTAACAGAAAAAATCACCCTTGTATTATAGGAAATACAAAAAGTTTAGTACTTTTTATTGTATTGTTCTCATCATTTGTACTGATTTTTACTTAATTTTGGGTTTATTCTACTACTTAACAGGAAAAAATTAAGCCACAGAAAGACTTTCCTGTGCAATTTAAATGTGTTGCTTGGGTTATGAAATGAAAACTAGTTTTAAGAGAAGTGATTGTAGGTAATAACTGGATTCTTTTTAAAACTAAATTCAGATGAAGCTGCTCTTAACCTTCTGAAAGAATTAGGCCCATCAGGAATTGAAACAGAGCTTCGAAGCTTGTCTCCTGATTGTGGCGGGTCTATAGAAGTTATGCAGAGTTTCTTAAAAATGATCGGGATGATGTTGGACAGAAAGCGTGATTTTGAGTTGGCCCAGGCATATCTTGCTTTGTTTCTAAAGGTAAGTTTAATGTAAGACAGTGCTTCCCAGCTTGCCTTCCTCCAGAGTTAGTGTTGTCTGATGGAACTTCTGCAAAGATGGAAATGTCCTGTATCTCCACTGTTCAACATGGCAGCCACTTGTCACATGTGGCTACTGAGCACTGGAAGTGTGGCTAATGTGACTGAGAAACTGAATATTTTATTTTAGAAATTTAATTAAATTTAAATAGTCACCTGTACCTAGTGACTACCATTTTAGACAGCTTGATCACGCAGCTTTGTAGTTTTTGTTTTTTCAGTCAGCACATTTTGAATCAACTCCCTGACTTTTCTGGGTCATCTATGTGATACAATATACTAAACTATTAACTTTGTAAAAGGTAATTGCATTTTGGCATTTTTTTCCTATGATCATGAAAGGAAGTCACGTTTTATATTTATTTTTTGTTTTGTTTTTTTTCTACTGCTGAAATCAAAATATTTACTTCTATGTTGGTTGAAGGAGTTTCAAACGATTTGGCAATAACACAGTTGCTTTTATGACCAATGAAATGGAGTTCTCATGTTTATTTCAAAAGTACAATGTATTGAAGGAAGTCGATGATGCTGATTTTCAATGATAGCAAATGTGATTCTAGTTTTCACTTGATCTAACTATTTAAAATTATTTAAAAGGTAGATATTTAGATGGTACCATGAAAAAATAGAAATGCCAAAAATTGTTTCAATATCCTTTCCCAAATTTACCATGATTAGTTCCTGAATATAAAGTGACTTAAATCTTTAGAAAATAAAGCAAAGGGCCCATTTGGCATTCACTACCAGTGGGTTACAGTGAACGCAGAACCTTAAAGGAGCACAAAAATAGGGATTTAGTGTTAGAACTATGTCCTTATTTCTGAATTGGTACCAGCACTGTCCTTAGGTGGAGGACAGTGATGACAACTTCAGTTCTTCTAAGGGAGTGACAGTGTCATAAAGGAACTCACAATAAAAAGAAAAAAAATGATAGAGGAGGGAGAATGGGAAATGGTAATAAACCAGGATTTAAGAAAAAAATATTCAGTATAGTGTCTTCTCATGTTCCTTGGTAAAAAAGTTGAATCCAGAATAAACAAAATTTTAATTTTCTTAAATGTTCAACTATCATATTTTTCTTTTCAGTTACACCTTAAAATGCTTTCTTCAGAGCCAACACTTCTAGAAGAAATGACAAAGTTGTCATCACAGGTGGAAGAAAATTGGATTTATTTACAATCACTGTTCAATCAAAGCATGTGTGTTTTAAATTATATAAAAAGTGCTTTGTTATAAAAATAAATGTAAGTGACTAAATAAAGATTAAGTGGGTTCATTTTAATTCATATTTTGTTTTTCAGGTTTCATTGAGGGGGGAGGGGGGAAATGCTAGCATTACTGACTAGTCATTCCTCACTTTAAATGCTAAATACTTTCTTGAAAAAAATTATACCAGCCTTTTGTTTAAAAGAATCTACTTAAATTATTTGTTTTTGAGTGTCTTCACATGGTTATACATGACTGTTTTTGACTTGTCGTCACCAACTCATGTTTTTGAATATTTGTAGCATATATTATAAATGCTGGATGTTTCCTGTAAAGTATTGTTTAATTGTACTGAAGATAAAACTGATATATAATATAACTATAAAAGTGCCTTCCTGATAAGAAATAAAAAGGCTTGTTTATGTTTCCTTCTTGGTGGCCTCTGATGAAAGCATGGATCATTGGCTTTTAGAGCTGGAAGGAAGGCTTGTAAATAACGCAGCCCTCTTGTATTGCAAAAGAATCTGCTAAATAAGGGTAGCTGGGGATCTCAGTGAGAGAGCCAAACTTTCTAACACTGCCACAGTGCTCGCTCCACTGTAGCCTTCCTAAAGGAACTTGTTCCTTTTTCAGGAATGTGAGAGGCACTTTTACAAGGCAAATTGCTATAGGAGAGTTGAACTAGGATAGGTGAGGGAAACTCTGAATTCTGTTGAAGATATCCTTTAAAGGTTTTCCTAATTTTTTTTATTTGGCAAGAAAGTGCTGACTGTACTTTTCTCTCATAACCATTGTGAAACCAGATAGCTCTGGAAGTTCCTCTTTTCTCATCATTATTTTCTTGATATGGTTCAAATCTTCATCAATCCGTTGAATTAAAAACAAGCAATTCTTAAAAGCACAGTGCAACTCCAAAAACAACTCAAAAGTGGTGTCATTTCATAAAATTCAGCTTGTTATATTTGAATGCCAGTATCATCACTCCTTAGGATAAGAAGGTTTTACAGAAAAATCTACAGAAGGAACAATTCTCACAAGAAGTTGTCAATGATAATTTTAAATATCAAAGTGTTTAATGTAGAGGAAGAATTAGTAAACTGTTAAAAAAATAAGCCAATCTGGTTTTGTACTCCGAGTTTTGTTTTTCTTTTAAAAGTGTCTATAAATTTAATAAAGCCACTGACAAATGTTAATGAGTTAACTTCTAGCTTTAAAAATTGTATATCCCTTTGCCCCAAATACTGTATTTTAAAGATGTACCAAAATTCCAATATACAATCATGTACCATGTGAAGATTGTAAATAACTGAAAATAAGAGCTCAGCTGAGATTGTATTGCTTTTATAAATCTTGAACTGAATTTTCTTCTTTTTTTCATATGAGACTACAGAAGTTGAGTGTATTGTTTTTATTGGAGATATTATTTTATTTAGATAATATTACAATCTCATTTTGGCAGTTAATCTTCTAGAACCTTTCCTTTGTATTTGCCATCAAGAAAGGGAGAGAAAGAAATACAAAGGGCAATTTGTGTGTATACAAGTATACTTTCTTAAAATGTATCAGTCTGTGCATACTGTTTTTCCATTAAAATTTAAATTACAAATGTAGTATGTGACTACATTTTACTTATAAAAACATCAGAGACAAGTCTATTTTTGACAATCTCAGTACCTTCTCTAGAAGGAACAGTTAACTTTCCATATAGACCTTTTTCTATTAATGTCTGTAGATGTTATATATAGCCTCAGAAAATAAAACGTATAGTTTTGGTTTAACATAACCATGTGTATCACTGTGCCACTTTTTTACTTGGTTTCTTTATTTCAATCTAATCGTATCTAATCTCTACTTTTGTATACTGTTCCACAATCTGTATACTCTATAATAGACACTTAGGTTAGGTTCCTTTTTCTTTTTTTCTAATTGCAAACAATTCTGAAAGAATGTCATCCTGTATGTGTATGTGATTAGTTTTTGGATTACTGGGTTAGAGTTAGGCAGTTGTAAAAAGATACTTCAGTTGGCTTCTAAAATGGCTGTTAACAAGTTATAGTTTCTTCTCAGCAATGAATGAATACCCGCTCCCCATATCATTAAGGACACTTAATATTAGATTTAATTTTTTTTATTAATCTAATGGATAAAAACTCATTATAATTCTAAAATTCTGATGCTAGTGAGTTTAGACATCTTTTATATGTTTACTTTAGACTGTATTTCTCATGGTAATTACCTTTTACACTGCTCATTTTTCTACTGAATGATTTTTTTTTTTAATCTTACGTGTTTGTTAGGAGGTTTTCCATAGAATTTAGATATTAGTCTTTCATGTCTGTTACCAGTGTTTTTCCCAGTTGGTCACTTGTCTTTTTTATAGCTGTTTTATATTTATATAGTCAAATTGATTATGTTTATGACTCATTTCAAAATATAAAGCATATTCCATATTTTGTTCAAAGATGTTTATCCTGTAAGCATCTAGATCTTCATCTGGAATTGGTTTTTGTGAAGAGTAAGATACAGAGCTACTGTTATTGAAGAGTCCAACAACTATTTACTGACGTGCGTTCTTGTCTCACTGATTTCAAATCTGTTCTGTGTTAAATTCTTTAATTGGGGTATTTGATATTCCTAATAAATAATATATTGCTTTGATTGTAGTTTTCTAATGTGTTTTCAAATTTGGTGGAGTTAAATCCTGAATGTTTCAAAAATTTCTTGGCTATTGGTGAGCATATCTTGAAGTTTTGATTTTGGTTGCACTAAATTTATAGTACTGATTTGAAGAAAATTACAGTGTTTCTCTTGAAGATCAATACATGTCTTTATTGTGAGCATACCAGAAATCTTATATAAGATTTATTTATATAATTATACATTTTTTGACAGGTTTATTTGGGGGGGCTATTTTTGTTGCTATAGTGAAATACACCATTTTTTTTCAAATATGTTTTATAATTGGTTATTGCTGTCATGGTAAGCAATTTGATTTTTAATATGCTCACCTATTACTACTTTGCAACACTTTAAAATTTTAATATTCTTTGAAAATCCAAGATAATCCCATCTTCTGCAATTGTGAAACTTCATTTTCTTTTTTATTTTTTTAAAGATTTTTATTGAAATAGAGCTAACATACAATATTATATTAGTTTCAGGTGTATATCATAGTTGTTCAACAGTATCCACCTGCACTATACAGTTATTACGACGTTACTGATTATATTCTCTGTACTAAAGATGTGATCGTCGTAAGTCCAGCAGCCATCTGACTCTATCACATGCTATCACAATATTATCGATTATATTTCCTATGCTGTACGTTACACCCCCATGACTTATTTGTTTTATACCTGGAAATATGAACCTCTTGTTCCCCTTTATTCCCCCTTCCCTTTTCAATTTTTCAATTATAGTTGACATTCAATATTATATTAAATTTCAGGTGTATAGCATACTGGTTAGACATTTATATAATTTAGGAAATAATCCCCCTGACTGGTACCCACCTGGCACTATACATAGTTATTAACCATATTATTGATTATATTCCCTACACTTTACATCCCCATGACTATTTTGTAACTATCAATTTGTATTTCTTAATCTCTTCGCCCTTTTCACTGTCCCCAGCCCTCTCTCCCATCTATCACACCGATAGATCTAGTACCTATCTGACGACATATGTAGTTACTCCTTGTGCTGTACCCTACATCCCCGTAACTACTTTGTAACAAACAATTTGTACTTCTTAATCCTTTCTCCTTTTCACCCACATCCAACCCCCTCCCATCTGGGAACCATCATAATGTTCTCTGTATATATGAGTTTGTTTCTGTTTCGTTTATTTTCTTTAGATTCCACTTACAAATGAAATCATATGACATTTGTCTTTCACTGTCTGACTTAACTACACTCAGTACAATACCCTCTAGGTCCATCCATGTCACAGGTGGCAAGATTTCATAAATTTCTTAAATTATTATTAATTATTTCTTAAATTAGGTTTTCAATTTCTTGTTCTCTCTCTCCTCCTTCTGGTACCCCTATACTGCAAACGTTGGTACACTTGATGTTGTCCCAGAAGCCCCTTAAACTCTCTTCATGTTTTTGGTTTCTTTTTTCTTTTTGGTGTTCTGATTGGGTATTTTCTGCTAAAACACAGATTCGATCCTCTGCTTCATCTAATCTACTGTTGGTTTCCTGTAATGTATTCTTCATATCCATTATTCTTTATTTCTGACTTGTTCCTTTTTATGTTTTCTATGTCCATTTTCATGTTTCCTATCTCTACTGAAGTTCTCCCTGAGGTCACTGAGCATCCTAATAACTGGTGTTTAGAACTCTGCATCTAGCAGGATACTTGTCTCCATTTTGTTTAGTCCTTTTCCTGGCTCTTTGTTCTGTTTTTTTATTTTGGACATATTTGTCTCCCCATTTTGACTCCCTTTCTGTGTTTTTTTCTATGTATTAGGTAGAGCTGTTATGGTCTTAGTAGAGTGGCCTTATGTAGTAGGTGTGCTGTGAGGCTCAGTAGCACAGTCTTGCTGGTCACCTGAGCTCTGCACTCCAGGCGTGTCCCCTGTGCACAGTTTGGGTGTGCCCCCCTCTCCTGGTTTAGCCTTTGTTGCTATGTACGTGTCAGTGGGAGGGATTGACCCTCAGGCTCACTGGTTGTGAGGACTGGTCTTGACTACGCTGATGGAGTTGTGGTACAGGGGCTGACCCTACAGAGCAGAATCTGCCTCAGCAGGGCTCTGGTGCCTGCTCAGTCTGCCCCTTTGGTGTGTCATCCTTGGAGGCAGCTGGGTGATGCTCCAGCTCATTTCTAGCCTGGCCACTGGGTGTGCCAGTCCCAGAGCCAACTGAGAGAGGAACCGCTGCAGGTCAAGTTCAGCCGCAGCCTATGACCCATCTCGGGACACCCGGCAGGAGCTACACAGCAATCCGAAGATGGCCGCTGTCCATTCTGTGTTGTAAGTGCCTCGAGAGGCCAAGCTGTGAACGAAGGCCGGCTGCCATTAGTACCAGCCTTAGGGCTGCTCAGCCAGAGATACAGGACGTGCTCAAGCCAGATGCTGCTTGTCTGAGTTCTGCGAACCATTGAGAGACCCTAGGAAAGTCTGCAGCATGAGCCAAGGCAGGCAGTTTATATGAAAAAGCCCCTGGAAGTGGCTGGGGTGTGCCCAAAGGTTGGGTGGGTCAGGGTCTCAGATCACCAGGGCGTGGTGAACCAATGATGTCAGCCAGCTTGATGGAAACTCTGATATATTGGCCGCCTATGTCTGCACACCAGGAAGGCGAAGGGTACAACAAAGAAACAATGGCTTCTGCCAGGTCCTCTGTCCTAGAGATAGCTGTCCAGTTCTCATCCTGAAGTCAAACAACTCAGTTCCCTTCCATATGTCCCTCTCACCTCTAACTGCTGCCGCAGCACTGTAGCTCAGAGCCAGTAATTCCGTCTGTAAGGCCAGTGCAGTTTTTTTTTTTTGAGGAGTGCCTGGGACTCCAGCTGCCCTCCATCTCATTCAACCACAATCTCCACTGGTTTTCACAACCAGAATTTATGGGGACTTCTGTCTCCTCTCCCCGGCACTGGAACTCTGGGCTGGAGAGGGACTAGGGCCCCTCGCTCCTTGGGGGGGGACCTCCGCAGCTGAGATATCCCTCCCTGTTTTTAATGGTCACATGTGGGTGTGGAACCAGCTTGTTCCATGTCTCTGCCTCTCCTGCTAGTCTCAAGGTGGCTTCTGTATGTCTTTAGTTGTAGGGCTTTTGTTCAGCAAGATTTCAAGTGATTCTCAATGATGATTTGTAGTTTAGTTTTAATTTTGATGTGTTTGTCAGAGAAGGTAAGCACAGCATTTACCTAAGCTGCTATCTTGACAAGAACACAAGACTTCATTTTCTATCCAATATTCATATTTCATTTGTTTTGTTAGGATTGTTTTAGCTATGACCTAGCACTACACATTGGATAGTAGCATTGCTTAGCAGAAGCTTTTGATTGACTTTAATGGAAATGCTTTTAATGTTCCACCATTAAGGATAATGTATGCTCTGAATTTCTGGTAGATACCCTTTGTTAAGCTCTATTTTATTGCTGATTTACTACTTTTTAAATTAGAGGTAAGTAAATAATTTTTTTTAAAGTTTATTGGGGTGACAATTGTTAGTAAAGTTACATAGATTTCAGGTGTACAATTTTGTATTACATCATCTATAAATCCCATTGTGTGAGAGAATTTTGTCGAGATTTTTCATCATGTATTAGAAGATCAATATCTTATTTTAATGGTGTAATTTAGCAAGTTTTATTCAAAGATTTTTAATATTGAATCATTTTCAATTATATGGTTAGAACTGTTTATAAGTAAGATGAAACTTGTGCATTTGTCTGTTTCATGGAAGTATTTATCCTTGATATATATTTTTAAAACTAGCCTACTCAAAGGGGAAAAAAAAGTCTTGCATAAAGTCTTTATTATATGGTGATTTTTGCCTCTTGAAGTTTTTCCGTTTACTAAACTAATTGGATTTTTTGTCTCTTCTCAAGCCAATATTGGTAAATTATATTTTCCTTACAAATTGTAACTTTAATCTAGATTTTCAGATTATTAGTGTAAGTTATATTATGGTTATGCCTTTTATTAATCACTTGGTTGCAAGCGACAGAAGTCCAAGTAAACACATGAGTGTCTGCAAAGTCCAGAGATAAAAATTGGCTTTACCTACTGCTGGATCCACGGGTTCCTTGGGAATCAGTTTCTCCATCTCCCATTTTTGCTCTCATTGGCTAAATGTTCGGTCAAGATCTCATTCCCTGATTCATCAGATACTTTTTGAGGACTTACTCAATTACAGACTCTTATTTGTGCTGGGAATATAAATGATCAAAACTTGAAGCAATTCAATTTTTAGAAGCTCTGAATTTATATATTTTCCCCTTAAACTGATTAGAAAGTGATTATCTTAAAAAAAAAAAGTCTCTATGAGCCTACTTAAACTTTGAAGCATAGTGGAGGGGTGATTGTATGGTGACATATTTAGGCAGAGGGAGAGGCCTGTGACAACTGACAAAGTTTTCCAGGACTGGCTATTTAGAAAGTTCTGGAAGTTTCCACCTGCTTCCTGAGGGGAACGAGGGAGAGAGCTGAGAGCATAGTGCTAACAGGCTGGCTGTAGATACACTGTGGCAGAGTGAGCTGTGACCCATAGCAGAGAACAGCACTACACTACCCTAGCCCAGGGCCCAGCTGGGAGGCTGACTTAGACTTCAGGACAGGCTAAGTGGTGGGTGGAAGAGAGGAAAAGGTCTGGCTTTCCCTTGACTCGTGTGGTATCGTGGACAAGAGAAGGGAGTGGATTGAACCGCTGAGGAAAGAAACAGCCTTAGAAAATCTGAACATAAATTTTCACTAAATATTTAATCCAAAGAGCCTAAGCTGATAGGAAAGAGATTGAGAAACTTTTTATTTGGTAATTTTGTAGCCCCCTTCCCAAAATCCAGGAGTACGAGCACTTATGATGAAATTTAATTAGTTTTATAAAGATTCGGTAGGGATTTTTCTTCTGTGTCTGTACTACTGTCTGTGCTGTATGCTGAGTTTCCAATTCCAATTATACTAATTTCCAATTCCAGTTTTCATCTCCATTTCTTAAAAAGTGGTCTATCTGGACCACAGACATGTAGGTTTGATGTTCACTGAGAATGGCATCCATCCTAGACATAATTTTTAGCCATGTCACTTGCTTGCTATTACGGCCAGGAATGGATATTTCAAATCAGCATATATTTTTTTTTTTTGCTACCATTGAAAAAGTTCCACTCACTAAATTCCAATCTTTACAACTTATTTATCTTGGCCCTTTTCTCTCCTCTGAACTTTCCAAATCTGGCCTCTGTCCCATAACTCTGGCCCCTGTTTCCTCACTCTTGGTCACACCCTGCTTTCTAGATTAAATATTAGGCAAGCCCAGTGGGAGAAAGAGTGGCAGGTTAGTGGGTTGCCCAACCTAGACTCAGCTTTCCATGTGGATTGAGTATGTAAGAAGTATAATATACCAAAAGGTGACAGCTTCACCCTCCAGCGCAGTGTTACACTCCTGTCATCATTCATTGACTTACTCATTGTTTCAACAAATACTAGGCACCTCCTCTGTCTCAGATGCTGTTTTATGCTTTTGGAATACTTCAGAAAACAAAACATAAAAGGACTCTAGTCCTTGCCGAGCTTAATTTCTGCAAATCATTCTTAGCTTGGCTTCTTTGCCTTTAGAGCAAAGATGAAAGAGAAACTGTTTCTGAGCCTTCACACTTTGCAAAAAGAGTGATTTCCAGGAGTTTCCTTTCTTGTTTCAAAGTGTGAAATACGCACATGTGCATACGTGTGTGCTAGTGTGCATCTGTGTGTGCAGAGAGAGGTCTCTAGTTGCACCGAAATGTACTAGTCGTATACCTGCATGGAAAGTATGATATGACAAAATGCCTGCCATTCTTGTTTTAACAAAGGATTTGATTATAGCTTAGAAAAGCAATGCATACAAAGAGATAAAATAATTAAGGAGGAAAAAACCCTACTCTTTTTCTCAGAAGACACCGCCTCTTCATTCTCTGGACGAAATGTGCTGGTACTACATGGCCAGATTTGGGGAAGCCCAGGCAAGGAATCAGCCTTGCCCTGCTTGGTAGACATGGCCCGGAGCAACAGGTCACTCCTCAAGGGGCTGGGTGCCAGTGTTAGTTGGTGGCACACTAGACACAGTCTAACCGGAAGGGAAGGTAGAGGCAGGGGACAGGATGGGTTGCTCATGCCTGTGGCTGTGGTGTCAGGAAGGTGAGGTGAAGGCACCACACAAACCAGAACTGTAACCAGTGAGGAAATACTGGATGCTTGTGGGGACCCGTGTGCTTGTCTCAATCCACCCCATTCCCTTTCATCAGAGCTTCATTCAGTAATCCCATGTGGGGCTCGACAAATTGTTGGAGATAACAACGCAAATGAGACAAGGTGCCTTACCCAGAACCGCAGGAGATGAACATACAGGAGGCAGCACAGCCCCTGCTCTGTGGAGTCAGGGAAGGCGGCATGGAGAAGAGGACAACTGCCGTGGATCTTGAAAGAGGTAGGTGGCGGTGGGGCGGGCGGCGGGGGGGTGGGGGGGAGGGCGGTGGTGCAGAGAGAGACAGAATTCAGAAAGCAAAAGGAGATGCAAAAGGCAGTGGAAATTCCCGGGTGGCTAAATGCATGCTAGTTGTTACCTCTGGAGATGTGTGGAGGACAGTGGTCCGTGAACTGGGTACAAAGGAAACTAACTTTTCTACATTGTTTCATGGCAAATTTTGTTTACAATTAGACAAAATAGGATAAACTATTAACAACTGTTGAAGCTGGGCTTTGATACACACACACTCACACACACACACATGCGCGCGTTCCAGTACTTCTTGTATTTAGTTGTTTTTAACTTATTTTACTTTATTTTTCACTTTTTTCATTCATTTTTCATTTTTTCATTCATTTTTTTAAATAAAATTTATTTATATGTGTCTCCCCATCCATATGTACATGTATCCCATTATGTACAATTATTCTATGTGGCTGGCTAGAATTTCACCTCCACGTGGAAGACAATTCCTGACGGCCACAACTGCATTTATTGCCCAAATCACTGAACCTTCTGAGAAACCTCCAGGTACCCGGGTGATATACGCTGGCATACGCTCTTTGAGAGGAGCAGATGGTCTTGAGGTCTTGTTTCCTCTCTGCAGTATGCTGACATGAGCTGGGAGGTAGGAGACCCATGGAAGAGGCCATGAGTCATCTGGCGCTTGACTGAGCCTGGACCTCCTCCAGGATGTGGTGGGAAGTGTAGCTCTTGGCAGAAGAGATCCTTACCTAAATGGTGTGGTACATGCCTGAGGTTTCTCAGAAAGCATGAGGAACATTGGGGTGGAGAGTTTCACTCTCCTTTAACAATAAACATAAATAATCCACTTGATACCACATGAACTACACGGCAAAGAGAGAGAGATATATATAGCATTAGCTTATCTCTTTTCCCTTTACCGGAGCCCAAAGAAGGAAATTACCGTTCCCCTTCCTGTTGGGAAATGGCAATCACTTAACAAATATACCACACCTTGTATCACTTGAAACCTTGAAAACAATTTATCTTAAAAAAAAAACAACTAACCCTTGAAAAATTATTATTGTTTATTTGAAACAAAATAATATCCTTTCTTCTAGTTCTTACGTAGCAAAACCTATGAACAAATAGCATTGCTTAGCGGCACGTAGGGTAAATTTAGATCATACACTCAAGTGTCCTGTCTCTCATTGTTTTCCCATATCTTCAAAGGGCTCAGCCTTGTTGGTTTCTTCTTCTTTTGCCAACATGGCAGTCTCGTTCCCATGACTCTGCCTCTGCTTGCGCTGTCACTCTTAGCTGAACTTCCAAATTTACTACAGAGTCCATTTCAATGTTGGGCATACAACACATGTTCAATAAGTACCTAATTCCACGGTTTTTATAGAGCAATCCAGTGTTCTATGGGGGTTCCTGAAATCCTTTCAGAGAGTCTACATGATGCTGTGAAAAACCATTTTCATAATAAGATTAAGAAGTTATTTGATTCTGATCTCAGTACTTCAGATGCAGGAAATACCAGTAGGTATAATCTATATAACCAAAACTTGGTGGAGTTCTTAATAATTTTTAAGCGTGAAGGAGACCTGAGACCAAAACTGCTGAGAATTACCGCCCTAATTGATTGGTTAAAGAAACACGTAACCTCAACAAGAGATGCCAGCATATACTATGCAATACCCAATGATCATCTCCAAAAATGCCTTAAAATCTGATGTTCCAAGATAGGGAATATGAATCAGGTCTTCTGATAGGGCCAACTGAGCCAGGGTGGCTCTCAGGTTTTGAGATCCCCTTTAGCCTCAGATTTAGTTGGGATCAAGTGGTCTATTGAGTTCAGTTAGAACCTGATTGCAAACTTTAGGCTAAGACCATGAAGTAATAAATCAAGATTATTTAAAGTGTTAATATAATGAAATGTATCAGTCTAGGTGTGTGGAATCAGTTTCAGCTATTTTCAGCAGAAAATAAATTTATTAAAGAACATGAGGGATCTTTCCAAATCTTTTGTGGCCTCTGTGGCTGAGCACCATGTCTAGATTATCCCAAGGCACCAGCATGGCTGAGACTGGCCCTGGTGCTACGTGTCCCTGTGTTTCTACAGCTGGGCGTCTTGACCACGACCCTCACTGGAACAGATTCTGCACAGCACCACCTCTGCAGCAATGCCTTACAATCATATTGTCATGTGGGTGAATCCAGTTGGAACAGTCAAAGGCTCATACCTGAACCCAAGACATGAGGGAGGCCAAGAGAGTGAGGTTCTGGGTTCTGTGATGCTGGGACTTTGAGTGGGAAATTCTCCAAACATAAAAAGAGTGTTCTCAAGGTATTTGGAGTGAAAAAGTCAGACAGACATTCCGATAGTCCTCCCCTTGGCTGTCTAACACACACCCTTGTTCTGTTCGTAAACTCCCCGGCAACAATAAAGCAGCAACAATAATATACTATCTTTCATACAAATAAAAACACACTCACCCTCTTCCCTCTTACCTGACAGAGACAGTTACCTGTCAGTTAAAAATTATTTCAGATTAAGTAACAGAAAATCCCAACTAATCATGATTTCAACAAACAGGACTTATTTTTCATATATATCAGAAAGTCTAAAGGTAGGCAGTTGTTCACATTGGGTCAGTTATTTAATGATGCTGTAAAAGACATAGGGTTTTGTTTTTTTTCCCTACTTTCCCTTCATTTTTATGACAGGGACAGAGTTCCTCGTTTCTGTCATTTTGTGGTGTTCAGATGGCTGCCAATAACTGTGGACATCAGATCTTATCAAACCTTCCCAAGCAGGAAAGGAAGGGAGAGAGACAAAATTGTTTCTCCTTTTGAGGCTTTGTTCTTTTAATTGGAGAGATCTTCAACTACCCTCCAAGCACACTGCTGCCTAAGTCTTACTGGGCAGAACTGGCTCGCATGACTACCATTTAGTCAATCACGGATAAAGAGAAATGATTAACTTAGACCAAACATGATTTATTCCTCATGGCTGGAGAAAGAGAGTAATGGGCACTATTGAAACATGAAATTGGTATATTGTTGGAAGGGAAGGAATGGCAGACACTGCTGTTACATTGGCAATGGGCGCTGTCTTTGGTTTATAATACCAAAAAACAAGAACTCTTATACCATTCATTGTCTACTAGAGATTGTTTTTATTGAGTTATGGGTTAAATATGATTCAAATGAAGGAAATTTGGTGTATAATTTAACAATGGTAAAATATTTTAGTATGAAATGAAAGTGCATTGATTTAAAGGAATGAAAAATGGTCCAAATAGTGCAACTTTTTTCTGCCTTGAGAACCTAGCTCACCTTCTCTGAGTAGCTATGAGTGGTACACATCTATGAGGGATACACAATACTTCAATGAGTGATGAACAAAACCCTTCTAGAATTGATCTCAATGACTCTTAGAAAAGAATCTGGAAGGTAAGATTTAAAGAGGAAAGTGACATCTGTGACAAGCTCTGATCCTGCTCTTTTGTGGAAATTTGCTTTTTAACAGCAGCCTAAATTCCAGGCTTCCTCCCACATAAGAGATGGTGCCAGGTGGTCTCCTTGCTCTTACTGTACTCCCTTCAGTTCCTCACTCTGCTGGTTAAGTTAGGATGAGCATAGTAGCTACTCAAATAATTACTTTAAAAAAAAAAAAGCTTTATTGAGATAATAATTGATATACAAAAAAAATGCACACATGATGAGTTTGGACACATGCGTGCATCTGGTGGTATTGACACACCATGGCTGGGTCAGAGTGCCCTCTGCTGGATTCCTGGAGTCCAGCGCTTATTCAGCAAGAAGTCAATCTTAGGTCTGGTCCAGGATGTGTGGGGAAGGTGCTGACTGCTGATTAGTCAGTCTTTCAGCACCTCATTCGTCAGCAGCAATGCCCTGTGAAAATTAAGGATTGAGAGGACATTTCAACCAAGTGATGGCAAACAGAGTTGGTTCCATCTCTTTCATTTTCTCATCTAAAAATGTTAAATGACCTAATATTAGAAAGAAGAGTCTAGGGAAGATTTCAGCACATTTTCCAATGGTTTATACTGAATTAAAAGCTATTATCAATGACATCTGCATTAAAATATGCTACATTCAGAAAAAAAGAATGCTTACTTTAAAAAATAAAGATGTATCTATAAATTTTCTTTTCCATTAAGGAAGAAGTGACGGAAAGGGAAATGACATATTTTAAAGAGACAAAGCATGTCACATCACTTTCCAGGAACAACTAATGCTACATTTTAAAATGAATTCTGAAGAAAACAAATGTGAATAACATAGAACATAGAGTACTCTGTTTTTCTCATTAAACTTGTTATAGCAATTTAAAAATATATCTCTTCCTTCTCCTTCCTTCAAAAACACTATAGGGAAGGAGTTCCAGAGAGCAGTTTCCAGGCTCTTGGCCTCATGTGGAAAGGTGCTGGCTCGGTTATTTGATGGCCATCAGCTGTAATCAGATGGCCATTCGCTGTGGTTGAGTGGCCATCAGCTGTTACCGGTTAGCCATTAGCCACTAATACAACTGCTGTGGTTACGCTGGCAAGGGGGTTGGCAGAGAAGCAGCCGGCGGATTGCGGATTCTTGTGGCTTCTGCTTCCTGTGTCTCCAACCCAGCCGCCAGCAAGAATATAGTGGTATGACTCCCCTATCCATGGCTCCGTGGGTGTTCCTTTTAGGCCTCACCATATCCTGTGTCCACCCGCCGAGAGTGGGACCAGAGACTCTGCATTACAAACACTGACCCCCAAACTGCCTCTTTAAAAACCCATACTATTTGGCACTTTTACAGTGACCAGAATGTTCTTGGCCATGGAAAACTGAACTATTGATTGTAGTTAGTATCCTGTAAAAAGTAGTTTGTGTTCCAGAATTTCCCCAAGTTTAAGGCTTTAATATGTCCCCAGGCCAAGGGCTTCCACTGTACAGGAATGAGTGGTGGTGCTTTAAACCGTTTCCTACCTGACATCTTTAGCTATAAACTCCTTGACCATTTATTCTACAAGATGTATCTAAAACGATGAGGTGAAGGAATAACAGAAGCAGGAGGAGGAAGAGACTGTGAGGGAAAACAAAGAGTATTTTCAGAGGATTTTCCTCATGGCTTAGGCTTGGGTGTATCTGTAACTCTGCCTTCTCTGGATCCCTTTCCGGTGTCTGTGCTGTCAATGGATTGAGTACAATTCTCCATTCTGTCAGGCAAGCCCAGAATACAACACACTTAGCCTATTCTTTTGTATTCCACAATGTAACCATTCTTAGCTTATTCCTTTAATTTTTTTTTCTCAAGGAAGTTTGTTTGTTTGCTTGTTTGTTTTTTAATTTTATTTTATTATTAGTTTCAGGTGTACAAAACAACATAATGATTAGACATTTACACCCCTCACAGAGTGATAACCTCAACAAGTCTGCTACCACTTTGACATTGTTTATAACTATTACAATACCATTGACTATACCATTCCCTATGCTGTACTTTATATCCCATGACTGTATAATTATAGTTTCTCTCTATATAATTATATTTGACATTCAATATTATTTTACATTAGTTTCAAGAGTATAGCACAGAGGTTAGGCATTTATATAATCTATGAAGTGATCCCGCCCATTAAGTCCAGTACCCATCTAACACTCTACATAGTCTTTACATGATTGATTATATTCCCCATACTGTATTTCACATCCCCATGACTATTTTGTGACTACCAATTTGTACTTTGTAATCTCTTCACATCTTCTCACCCATCCCTCAACCCCTGTCCCATCTAACAACCATTAGTTATTTCTCTATCTATGAGTCCATTGTTGTTTTGTTTGCTCATATTTTCTGTTCTTCAGATTCCACATATAAGTGAGATTATATGGTATTTGTGTTTCTCAGTCTGATCATTTCACTTAGCATAATATTCTCTAGGTCCATCCATGTTGTTGCAAATGGTAAGATTTCATTTTTTTTATAGAGTAATATTCCATTGTGTAAATGTGTGACAATTTCTTTATCCAGTTATCTATTGATGGGCATTTCAGTTGTTTCCATACCTTGGCATTGTGAATAGTGCTGCCGTAAACATAGGGGGTGCGTACGTTTTTTTCTGAATTAGTATTTTGGATTTTTTTTGATATATACCCAGGAGTGGAAATTTCCAGCTGGGTCGTAAGTTAGTTCTATTTTTAATTTTTTGAGGAATGTTCATACTGTTTTCCATAGTGGCTGCACCAATTTGCAATCCCGCCTACAGTGTATGAGTGTTCCCTTTTCTCCACATCCGCGCCAACACTTGTTGTTCGTTGATTTATTAATGATAGCCATTCTGACAGGTGTGAAGTGATATCTCATTGTGGTTTTAATTTGCATTTCTCTGATGATCAGTGATGTTGAGCATCTTTTCATATGTCTATTGGCCATATGTATGTCCTCTTGGGAGAAATGTCTCTTCATGGCCTGTGCCCATTTTTTAATTGGATTGTTTGTTTTGGGGGTTAAGTTGTATAAGTTTTTTATAAATTTTGGATATTAACCCCTTATCAGATGTATCATTGGCAATATCTTCTCCCATTCAGTAGGTTGTCTTTTTGTTTTGTTGATGGTTTCCTTTGCCGTGAGCCTATTTCTTTCTTGAACACACTCTAATCTTCAGCCACTTATGCTGCTTACATGAGGTTCTCAAAATATAACCAAAGCTTTCCTACTTCTATGCTTTTTTCTTATGCTCTTTGTTCCACCTAGGATGCCCTCCTTGCCAATCTCAAGTGTAAAAGGAGAAAACATTGCTTCTGGAATGTGCCTCACCCTCTGGCAGGCCTGATGGAAGCTCTGGAGTCCTTTCAGCTTTGAAAGCAAAGTTAAAAAAATGCACAGCTCACCATGGCTTATGGAAAATGCCACACCCACAGCAAGGTCTGTTGTCATCTCCACATGTGATTGCACGTCTCTTGGGTACCTCCTGGTGCTGTACGTCTGTGCGGTGTACTGTTGAAGTACCTCCATGGAGGAGGAGAGTAAATCTATGTCCTGGAATCACAGGTGATAGTCTGAAATAATCGGGCCCACCTTTTTTAGAAACTGCATCTTTTTTTTAATATTTCATGATATGTGTTTTTTTTCCATGTAAAATAGTGCATAATTTTCAATTGGTGTGTGCCAGGACCCATTTGGTGATCAGTGAATGGTGTCCAAGTATGTGCTGACATGTGGAAAACTCCCAGGCAGGTCACCTCCAGTTTTAAGCAGACTTATACAGTTTGTACAGTACAGTCGTTTCCCCCTTATCTGCAAGGGATACTTTCCAAGACCCCCAGTGGACGCCTGAAACCATGGATAGCACCAAACCCTATATATAATACAGTTTTTCCTATCCATACATACCCATCCTAATGTTTAACTTATAAATTAGGCACAGTAAGAGATTAACAACAACTAACAAACAATAGAACAATTATAACAATATACTGTAATAAAGTTATGTGAATGTGGTCTCTCTCTCTCCCAAAATATTTGTACTGTCCTCACCCTTCTTGTGATGATGTGATATGACAAAATGACTACATGACGGAATGAAATGAGGTATTCAGAATAGTAGGTAATTTAAAACTTATGAATTGTTTATTTCTGGAATTTTCTATTTAGTATTTTCAGACCATGGTTGACTGCAGGTAACTGGAACCATGGAAAGCAATACTACAGATAAGGGGGGACCACTCTACATGAGTGTGCTGAATATATGTCACCACTTTCTGTTTGCCAACATGTGACAAATATAATGGGCCCCTTACACATGTCCTATTTCCTGCAGTCTTGCATGTGAGAAGCATGTCTCTGCCAGGTTGCTTGGGGACAGAAAGAGCTGGGCTGTTACTTAGTTATGAATCCCTCAGTATTGGTGGGCAAGGTGGCTTGAGTACCTGCTCAGTGAGTATCTGCTTCAGGTAACTGAGATGAATGAAGAAGAAAGTGAATCAACCAAATCAGACCCCTCATTTCAAAGCTGAAAGGGCCATGGAGCTTCCATCAGGCCTGCCAGAGATTACTTCAGAAGCAATGCTTTCTCCTTCACCTCCCCCTCGTCCTTTCTCCCTATGGGCCCGCATACTAAACCTTGACAATCACTATTTATTTAAATGAACATAAGCAAAGAAATTGTGAAAGGAAAAGGAAAAAAATACTATACTGAGGAGATTAGTAGATCTCTGAGGCAAGCATCGTGTCCAAATGCTGCTGTGCCCCATGGGTCTGGAATTCAGAATTCTGAGGACCATGGTGCTGCCTGCCTGGTACTTGTGCCTTGGGAGCTTGCAGGAGCTTGGGAGCCTGCCACGTGGAGACAGGATCAGATCTCTAAGGAGGCAGCATCGGCCAATGGGTGCTAGTGCCTCTGAGTGAATGCTATGAGGCTATGAGATTCTCGCAATCTGGAAAAACTGCAAACTGGAATCAGCTATTGCTTTGGAATAAATTACCGGTTCTGAATAGAGGAAGTGATGCTGGGGAGCCGCTGACTTTAACAGGAAGCAAATAAAAAAGAAAATGTCTCTTTTTACCACTCTAGCCTTGCAGTCTTCCTTCAGCAACGTCTTATCAGTGGACCTGACAGGATACTGGAGAGAATCCCAGTCTTTGCTGTCCCCAGAGAAATGACAGCAGCACAGTTTCCCTGTGGTAACAGGAGAAATCACACAGACAATAGATCACGTCTTTCCCTTCTTTGCCTGTTCAGTGGCACAGGAGTTTAAAAGGTAAGTTGAGTCACATCTTCCAATTCAATAGAATATTTGATTTGTTCCCTGGTGGAAGCATTCCTCCCTTAGAAGCCAAGACTTCCAAACCAGAAGAGCTCAAAGTTGAGGGGAAGGGAAGCAAGAACTCAGAGAGAGGTTTATTAAATATAATAGATCAGTGCCACTTCCACCACCTAATTTTCAGATTTGGACATTCTGGTTAAGGGATAAACAGCACCATCTATTAGTTATTGAATCAAAACATACTGCCTTTTGTAAGATAATTTCCATCCTTTCAGGGTAATGTTTATCAACTAGCATCATAATTGAGCCTTCAGTAAGCTATTCTACCAGTCCATCGGGCCACTTTCTTCTGTAATTTCAGGGTCATGCTATGAGTAGTGAACTCCGTATACATGAGCCCACTGATATACTTTTTTTTGCCAGGACCTGAGTTTGTTGATCCGACATCATATTGTGGGAATACCATGGTGGTAAATGAAGTACTCCATAAGATCATACATAGTGGTCCTGGCAGAAGTTTTAAAGGCAAGGAACACAAATGTATATCCACAATGAGTCTAATTCTAGTGAGGACAAATTGTCCCCTGCAGGATGGAAGAGATCCAGTGTAATCAACCTGCCTCTTGGTGGCTGGCTGGTTCTCCCTGGAAGTACCCATATATCAGGAGCTCAGCATTAGTTTCCATTGTGCACAAGCAAAGCACTCAGCAGTAGCAGTAGCCGGATCAGCCTATGCATTTTTTTAAGCCTATGCATTGCCTCCATCCCTGCTACCATGGCCATTCTTTACATGGGCACTTTAAACAGGCACCAGGGTGGCTGGGGAAGAGGCCAACTGACATCCACAGAATATGTCTTCTCGTGCACTTGATTATTGAAAGCTTCCTCTGCGGTGGATGGCCTTTGTTGATATTCACATGGGACACAAAAACCTTCACCTTGATTCATTCTGACAGTCATTGTTCTTAAGTTGTGCAGCTAATCAAAATTCACATATGTTTTTATGGATAAATGTTTTCAGATTTTTTTGGGTAAATACCCAGGAGAGGGATTGTTGGGTCATATGGTAATTCTATTCTTAATTTTTCGAGGACCCTCCACACCGCCTTCCACAGGATCAAATATATGGTGGTGGAAAGAGAACTGACTCTGGGTGGTGAACTCACAATGGGATTTATAGATGATGTAATACAGAATTGTACACCTGAAATTATGTTATTTATTAACAATTGTCACCCCAATAAACTTCAATTTAAAAAAAATTATATATGTTGCTGGATAAAGTGCCCAGCATACTAATTAGCCAAATGAACTAAGCCCAGGGGAGATGTCTGGGTGTAGGTGCAGTAGCCCTTGAGCATTACTTTAGCTAATTAATTCATCCAGGATGATGCATGCATAATGTTCATGGCACTTATCAACTGACATCAGAGTGAAGGAAGCTGGGATTATCATATTCTGTCAGAGACCTCAAGCTCTCACATGTATGAAAGCCCTGACAGAAGCTAGCAGATATCTTTTAAAGGTATCTCAAGTCTACTAACAAGTCCCACTTTCTCCTCTGACAGTCACTTACTGTGATGACATATTACTCTTCCCTTGCTGTGGCACCAAGGGCCCACGAGGTAAGCAGCCCCTCCTCACCCTTACCCTATCCTTGTCCCCTCCCAGGCTTCAGAAGGACCATATCCCAACACTGCCATTCAATCCAGAGTCATAACTTCTAAAGTTAAAGAGGTGGGGGGGGACTAAGTATTAGGTTGGTGCAAAAGTAATTGTAGTTTTTGAAATTAGTTTTCAACTTTTAAACCACAATTACTTTTGCACCAACCTAATAGTAATTAAGAATCATTGAGATGATTAGCTCCCTTATTCTTCCCTAATGCTTACAAAGATTTTGATATTTTTTGTAGTAATTCTAGCACAGAAGCAAGAAGCCTGATAGAATGGTGGAATAGCTCACTGAGTCTCAATTATGTTTCTGAGGAAGTGTTTTCCACAAAAGGAAATCAAAGTCACCCTTCCACATATATGTTGGGCATATAGATTTCTGTGAGAAAAGTTGGGAGAGGATCTCATCTCAGGATTTACCTTTGTTATCCTCAGTTGATCGATTGAAATAAATCATCTTATTTAATCTTCTCATTACCTCTGAGAAGTAAAGTCATTTAAAGTAGTTTGGCCAAGATCACTCTCTGGTTAATAGTAGACAATCTTTCTGCCTCCAAAGCCTATTTATTTAAGGAAACTGGTACAATGTCATTAAAATTGAACTGGAGTATTTTTGTACATCCCATAAACTCTGGGGTGTGCTGGCTGGAATGAATTAGTGCTGGTAAACTCCTCTTCACCTTGGGGAAAAGATCTATACTTGTGCAGATGAAAAAAAAATGACCTATTAACTTTCTCATCAAGAACCCTTTCTCTGATATGGTGCCTTGATCGGAATAGCTGTGAAAAGTGCACACCCAGTTGCCTTCTCGACCTGTTTGGGATGTACAAAACAGCCTGGCTAAAGAGGACAGATCTTACTAATTCCTGGCTTTGATCTCTTTCAAATCCCAGCACCCCTCAGGAGTGAGGAATTATTTGGAAACTGACTTCCTGACTCACTATTCTTCTGGTGAACTTCCCTACTTCCAGAGGAGAAAAATTGCAGGCAGCCAGAAACTGATTGCTTGTTTACCTACACAGTCTTCTCAGCTTTCAAAAAAGCAATTGAAACTTAAGGGTCATTGATTTATGGAAAGTGTTGGCAAGGCTGTTGGCAATGTCTGTGGTAGCCCTGTCTTTTCTAAATTTTCTTGTATTTAACTTACATATACTTAAATGTGCAGATATTTAGTGCTCACTTAAAATTTGACAATTGCGTATATTAAAGAAACTATTAAAGAAAACAAGATATAGAACATTTTCATTACCCCAGAATGTTACCTCTTAACTCTTTCCAGTGAATGCCCTTCTCTTCCGCACACACATACCAGAAACAACTACTCTTTTGATTTCTATAACTGCGGATTAATGTTGCCTATTCTTGGATTTCATATATATAGAATAATACAGTGTGTCCAGCTTCTTTCACTCCACATAATGTCTTGGGATTCATCTATGTTGTTGTGTATAGAGTAGTTTTTCCTTTTCATTGCTATTTAGTATTCCTTTGTATGATTCTACTACAATTTATATATGTATGTATGTATGTATTTATTTGCATTTCTAGCTATTTTGGTTGTTTCTAGTTTGGGGATGTTTAAATTTCCTTTTACAAAAGATTCAGGTTATTTAACTGGAGTAGACTTCATGCAAAATTGTGAAAGGAGAGCATATATTTTGCAAAGAGGAGGTTTATCTAACAAAGGTTTATTCCTTTTCTGAAGAGAAAATAGGATTGAGTTTTGGAGCAGAGGATTTTGAATGGACTTCCAAAATCCTCAACTATAAGATGTGAGGAACATGGAATTCTCTTCCAAGGGAACATGTGGCATCTCCTTTATTGAAGGACTTTAATGATATTCATTCTGATTGATTTGGGGTGGTTTGGATGAAATTCAAAAGCTGAACGAAGGACCACATTAGTATACTCCAGATGTTATTTTTGGTCCTAAACTAATGTAGCCACCATTCTTTCAAGAAACTACTTCATTAACTGCTGAGTTACAGAGATATGCTATGCTGTCTGACTTGACTCTCCATTTGGCTCATAGAAAAACTTCAATTTCCCCTAATATGCTGAAATCACATCCTTTGCCTCATTCGTGTGTTCATTCAGTCATTGGTTCATTTAACATTGGTTCAGTTAAATGAACTGATGCTTGAGTACCAACTCTGAACTGTGTTAGGGGTTAAAGTTGCATAAAAATTACTTCTTTTGACATTATATGAATAGATTGAGGCCTCTTGTAAGGGCCCGATATAAAAGTATTCTGTGTTATTGCTAGATACGTACTTAAGATGCCAACCATGTAGGTAGCAGTCATTACATTTATTATGGCAAAAACCTGGCTTGTGCTTTCCTCCAGACTGGAGAGTCATACTATTTCCACATGGGTGAGGATAATCAGATCATGCTGGCAGCATGTCCTAACATTTAAGCTTCATTCCTGGCCTCTCTCCTCCTACTCATTAACTCCTCCCCAGGGATTGATGAGTGTCTTATTTAATTGATTGATTTGGGAGAAGAAATTGTGCAAGCTCAGTTCAACTCCTTTTTCCATTTCTCTGCCTTTAGAAAGTGTTATTGTTTACTTCATGCCTTCAAAAAGCCCCCTGATACCATAAAAAAAGAAAAAACAATTGAAGCATTATTGGTGCATTGTCTGCCACATGGTGAAAGGGGGCTGCCTCTGGAGATTGGAGCCAATAAGAGGGCTGAAACTGTCCAGTTCTACCAGAAACTGGGTGAACGAGTGAGTTAAACTCAAGAGTGAATTATTGGCATGACCATTTGGCTCCAGCTCTAACACCATGTTCTCCAGTCAAATTTTCCTGTAAAGAAAGTAGATATTTTGAGTATACGGTCTTTCAGTATATCATCTTTCCTAAACTTTTATCTATTTCTTAACTTAATTTGCACTAGGGTGGGGAAGAAGAATGTGGTAAAATATAATTTAAAAAAATTAAAAATATAGCTCTCATACAAATATGAGGACTGATAAGTTCACGAACACATTCTAGAAAAAGTGCTGTATACTTCATTACTGAATATCACCATGGTTACCTTTCGTACTCCCCTTGGGAAGCTGTGCACCAATGCCAGTGCCTAGTCCACCCTTCAAAGCAATTTTGGAACTCTTTTTGTGGAATGGCCATCAGAGCAGTTGTCGTGTTACCCTTCATGTCCTGAATGTCACCAAAATGTCTTCCTTTCTTTTCTCTTTTTTAAATTAAAGTTTATTGGGGTTACAATTATTAGTAAAGTTACATAGGTTTCAGGTGTACAATTCTGTTATACATCATTTATATATCACATTTTGTGTTCACCACCCAAAGTCAGTTTTCCTTCCATCACAGTATATTTGACCCCCTTTATCCTCATCTACCACCCCCGAACCCCTTTAGTCTCTGGTAACCACTAAACTATTGTCTGTGTCTATGAGTTTTTGTTTCTTTATTTGTTTGTCTTGTTCCTTTGTTGTTTTCAGTTTTATATACCACATTTCAGTGAAATCAGATGATTCTCAACTTTTTCTGTCTGACTTATTTTGCTTAGTATAATAATCTCAAGATCCATCCATGTTGTCGCAAATGGCACTATTTCATCTTTTTATGGCAGAATAGTATTCCACTGTGTATATATACCACATCTTCTTTATCTAATCATCTATTGAAGGACACTTTGGTTGTTTCCATGTCTTAGCCATCATAAATAAAGCTGCCATGAGCATCAGAGCACATATATCTTTACGGATAAATGTTTTCAGATTTTTTGGGTAGATACCCATGAGAGGGATTGCTGGATTTTCCTCTCAATATTTCCTTTATCATCAGGTAAAGAAAGAAGTCATTGGGAGCCAGATGAAGTGAGTAGGGAGGATGTTCCCATACAGTTACTTGTTTACTGGCTAAAAACTCCCTCACAGACAGTGCCCTGTGAGCTGGTGCATTGTCGTGGTGCAAGAGCCATGAATTGTTGGCAAAAAGTTCAGGTCGTTTTCATCTAACTTTTTCACACAGTGTTTTCAGCACTTCCAAATAGTAAACTTGGCTAACTGTTTGTCCAATTGGTACAAATTCATAATAAATAATCCCTCTGATATCATAAAAAATTAGCAACTTCGTTGCAACAAGTTAGTGAACTTAATTGTCTGGCCTTGTATGTGATGAGCACATGTGAAAGATATATTTCACCCAATAATGGTTGAAATATCAAGAAAGTAAAGCTGGTTTAAAGAGGATACAAGAGATTAAAAGAAAAGTGAAAAGAAAGACTGCTAAAATTAATTCCTGAGTTGGATGTAAAACTAGTTAATGTTCTATGGAGCAATAAACTTCAAACTTTGGGACATCTTTTCGTCTGAAGAAAAATTACTTGCATCTGTACTAGCCAAAACAACTTTGCAACTTATCAGTCTTGTCCAAGTACATGGTTAAGTACTTGGGACCTTAATCAAAAGTAAATAATAAGTCAAAGTCACCTTCCCTTACTTACATCAGATGACCCTTGTTAGACAATGTGGATTCTTAGTACTCTAGTATGGCTTTTAGAAGGCAGGAAGTAATATCTTTGCTTTATTTCCAAGTCTGGATGATTTTCTTAACAGTTGTTCTTTATCAGGACACCAAAAACTCTAAAACACAAGGACTCATTCAATAAAGAGTATAAGAAAACACCCTGGCCTGGAATGTGGCCAACTTGAAGGCAGTTGTCCCTAACCGGGCACTTGAACCACCAAAAACAACATTCTTAAAACTAATCCATACTTACAGCATCTGTTAGAGACTGAATGTTTGTGTTCCCCCCAGATTCATAGGTTGAATTCCTAATGCCCCAGGTGACACTAATAGGAAGTAGAGTCTTCGGGAGATAATTAGGTCGTGAGAGTGGAACACTCATGATGGGATTAGTGCCCTTATGAGAAGAGACAGAGAGCTTGCTTCCCCTCTCTCTGTTCTCTGCTGTAAGAGGATACAAGGAGAAGACAACCATCTGCAAAACAGGAATAGGGCCCTCACCAGATACTGGATCTGCTGGCTCCTTGATCTTGGACTTCCCAGACTCCAGAACTATGAGACACAAACGTCTGTTGTTACACCATCCAGTCCATGGTATTCTGTTAGAGCAGCCAGAATTGAATAAGACAACATCTGTATAATGATTGGTTTTGGACATAAATCTTTACCTTTCATGTAAGTAAGTTGCAAAATATGCCTTCATATTGCTAAATTAATTGACCTGTTTAATGGGGTTATTTACTGCATGTGTTTATGTGGGTGTCAGCTTCCATTACTGCCCTTTGAATACTAAGAAGTATCTGATATAAACCGTGGTTTATTGTGAATCTTTAATATTTAGCTCTTCCCAAAAACAGCTGACCAGAAAGTTTCCATTTGTTGGAACCACACCTGGTTTCTATGCTATAAATATAAAACAGAGCAATTGTCTACCTCTTAGCCGTGGCTAGAAGCCATGCAGCTTGTTCATCTAAAAATGTATCTATCTAATCATTTTGACTAAAGATAAGTGGAACTAGGACACCAAACTTTTTTGTGTCATTTTGTATTGGGATTTGTTCTGTCAACTTCCTATTTCCAGTAACTCTGAGAATCACAATTATTTTTAGGAAAAATATTCAGAGGGAGCAATAATAGCCTGATATCTATTTAAAGATGAAATAGCTTGGTTCTTCAATTGTTTCTTTTTATGGTATCAGGAATTGATAGCAGGAATACAATCAGAAATTTTTGTTATGATTCAAAACAGTGAAGAAAGTCTTTAAGTAATCTTAACAGCCTACTAAATTGTAAAAGTTCAGTAACATGATATTTTCTCCAAGGTCTTGTACCTTTCGAAGAATATTCAATTGAGAAAGTTGGACTATAGCCTATTGTGTATAAAATTGGCATAGTTACAAAATACCTAAAAAAAAATAGTGTTGTCCTTTTGAAAATAGGAGAATTATTGTATAATGAAATATATAGCCAAATTAAGGTATATATATGATCTATGCACTCGGCTTTTGCTAAAACTGTTTTACATACATATTTTATTGAGATACATTGCACTAAATTCAAAGCTAGACATTTTCCCTAATGTGTGTAAGACTGTAGAAAGGAACACTGATAAAGTGAAAGATACCAGGTATAATGTGAGAGTTTTCCTCTTTATTTGAAGATATTAAATTTTGCCATGGAGAGTGAGATCAAAAACAAATGGATGGAAAAAAAAACTTATCTTTGTTAAGCAGAGATAAATAAATTGATAACCCATGAGTAATGTTAGACAAATAAAGGAAGCAGAATATGTGGGTGAACACAGAAAGTGATGGAAAGAACAAGTAGACACAGTTTTTATACTATACTAACTATAGATGAGACACCCAATATCTGTGAGATTTTAAGTCAGCCACCCATTAGTGACACACATTTTGGCCCCACCTATTCTCTGCCATATTAAAAGCCAAAGCAGCTCATCAGGCTAATTTATGAGCTACTCTGTGACCACAGGTACTTGACTCTAGAATAGTTGGCCTGATAGTGAACTTACAGGCAACTATTGCATCAAGGTGATTTCCTATATGACACCAGGAATTGGGAGAAAGTGTATTTCAACAGCTTGGAACTATAATCATATACTTCAGGCAATTAGTTTGACATTCATATCCGTTTAGAGTTTCTTTCATCCTTTATTAGTCTTTCTCTGTAAACCACATTGCTTAATTCTTATAATGAGTCATTGATAGTAATAGCATTTATTGTCCCTTCATAGGTTTGGACCTGCAAGGTTCACCTTTGCCTGATTGTATGTTTTATGTCCCCTTTTACCCTCTATCCCTTCTTTCTTTCTTCCTTCCTTCCTTCCTTCCTTCCTTCCTTCCTTCCTTCCTTCCTTCCTTCCTTCCTTCCTTCCTCCCTCCCTCCCTCCCTCCCTCCCTCCGTGTCTCTCTCTCTCTCTCTCTCTCTCTCTCTCTCTCTCTCTCTCTCTCTTTCTTTCTTCTTTTTCTTTCCTTCCTCCCTTTTTCCCTTTATACCCCTGCCTCCCTCCCTTCCTTTAATTTTCCTCTCTTCTCCCTCTTTCTCTATTACTTTGATCCTCTTGGCTGCTTCTTATACAGAGTTTATTTTAGGAATGCTTTAAAGTGGCTTAATGGGATAAGTAAGCGCAGTAAAATAGTATTTATAAAAATAGGTGAAAAAGAAAAATTAAAACTTTGGTGGAGATATAATGTAATGCTAGAAATGAGGCTGTTATACCACTGGTCACCAGAGCCTTCCTTGTTAAAGATGAGCTACACATTTGGCTGTAAACCTCCAAAAGGGACTGTGAAAAGGGGAAACTGCAGTCACTGTATTCTCAACTCTTGGGCACATTGCTGTTTTGAACAAAATTGGAGTTCTGTTAGTAAAGTAGAAGGTTGTTGGGTATAAAATTAACATCTTCTACCAGCATCCCCTCCTTTGCCTTTGTAACTTTTATGCGTACCCTTCCTTCTATACATAGAATTCCTTCTCAGCCCCTTCCCAAGTAATAACCACACCATTGTCTCATCAATTACTTTGTTCAATTCAAAGACCAGGACTTCTGTGTGATGTGCTCTCCATTTCATCATGTCTCGAGATGGCCCCTCATAGTCTGGTGATCAATAATCTTTTTTTTTTTTAGACATCTTTAATTGTTCCATTTTGGATAACTCATTTATTTTTTTTTGACATTCAATATTATATTAATTTCAGGTATGCAGCATAGTGGTTAGACATATATATATAATTTAAGTAGTGATCCCTCTGACTAGTACTCACCTGGCACTATACATACTTATTACCATATCATTGACTGTATCCCCTATTCTTTACGTTACATCCCCATGACTATTTTGTAACTACCAGTTTATACTTTTCAATTCCTTCACCTTTTTCACCCTTGCCTCCAAACCCCCCGTTTATCTAGTACCCATCTGACACCATACATAGTTACTACAATATTACTGACTATATTGCTTATGCTAAACCCTACATCCCCATAACTACTTTGTAACAACCAATTTATACTTCTTAATTCCTTCCCTTTCTTTCACCCACATCTCCAACCCCCCTCCTATCTGGCAACCATCAAAATGTTTTCTGTATCTATGAGTTTGTTTCTGTTTTGTTTGTTTATTTTGTTCTTTAGATTCCATGTAAAGTGAAATCACACTGCATCTGTCTTTCTCTGTCTGACATACTCCATTCAGCACAATACGCTCCAGGTTCATCCATGCTGCTGCAGATGGCAAGAACCATCTTGTCATCACTGAGCAATATTCCATTGTATATGTGTACCACCTCCTCTTTATCTATTCTTCCATTGATAGACACCCAGGCTGCCTCTACATCTTGTAAACAATGCTGCCGTGAAAATATGGACGCACATGTCCCGTCGAAGTAGCGTTTTGGGTTTCTTCAGATAAATACACAGAAGTGGGATTATGGGATCCTTGATTGTCTCTTCTTATAACCTTTGTTTTAAAGTCTATTTTGTCTGGTATAAATATTTCTACCCCAACTTTTTTTGTTTTTTTCATTTCTGTTTTTATGAGATATCTTTCTGTATTCCTTTGCTTTCTGTCTGTGTGTCTTTCATTCTGAAGTGAGTCTCTTATAGGCAGCATGGGTTTTGTTTTCTTATCCATTCAGCCCTTCTATCTTTTGATTGGAGCACTTAATCCATTACATTGAAAGCAATTGTTGATAGATATGTAGCTTTTGCCATTTTATCCATAATTTTCATATTTTTTTCCATCTTAAAGAAGTCCCTCTAAGATTCTTTGTAATATTGATTTGGTGGTGATGAGCTCCTTTAGCCTTTTCTTGTCTGGGAAGCTCTTTATTTGTCCTTCAATTCTAAATAACAGCTTTGCTGGGTAGAGAAGTCTTGGTTGTATGTCCTTGCTTTTCATCACATTGAATATTTTTTGCCTATCCCTTCTGGCCTGCAAAGTTTCTGTTGAGAAATCAGCTGACAGTCTTATGAGAGCTTATAAGTTACTAGTTGCCTTTTTCTTTAATTATAATGTGTCTAGGTGTGGACCTGTTTGAGTTCATCCTGTTTATGACTCTCTGCACTTCCTGGGCTTGTATGCTTATTTCCTTCTCCAAGTTAGGAAAGTTTTCAGTCATTATTTATTCAATTCAGTTCTCAATCCCTTGCGCTCTCTCTTCTCTTTCTGGAACTCCTATGATGTGAATGTTGTTGCTTGATGTTGTCC
The DNA here is from genome assembly GCF_964194185.1 of Rhinolophus hipposideros. Taxonomy (NCBI): domain Eukaryota; kingdom Metazoa; phylum Chordata; class Mammalia; order Chiroptera; family Rhinolophidae; genus Rhinolophus; species Rhinolophus hipposideros. The sequence continues at coordinate 25,269,469 of NC_138053.1, read as the reverse complement.
CAGAGGTCTCTGAAACGATCTTCATTTTTTTTTGGATTCTTTTGTCGTTTTGCTGTTCCAATTGGATGTTTTCTGCTACCTTTTCTTCCAAATTGCTGATTTGATCCTCTGCTTCATCTAGTGTGCTGGTAACATCTCCTAGTGCATTCTTCATTTCAGTTATTGTATTCATCACTTCTGACTTTTTTTTTATTGTTTCTGTGTCCTTTTTTTAATGCTTGCAATCTCTTTGTTAAAGTTCTAACTAAGTTCCTTGAGCATCCTTATAACCATTGTTTTGAACTCTTTATGTGGTCGTTTGGTTGCCTCCATTTTGTTTAATTCGTTTCTGGAGTTTTCTCCTGTTCTTTCGTTTGGGACACATTTCTTTGTTTCCTTATTTTGGTTGCCTCTCTGTGTTTGTTTCTATGTATTAGGTAGATCTGCGATGTCTCTCAGTTTTGGCCAGGTGGCTTTCTGTAGTACATATCCTCTGGGGCCCAGTGGCACAGTCTCCTGGTCATCTGAGCAGGGTACTCCAGGAGTGTCTCTTGTGTGGGTTGTGTGTGCCCTCCCTTTATAGTTGAGCCTTGATTGCTGTTGGCATGTCAATGGGTGGGATTGACCCTTAGGCTGACTGGCTGTGGGGTTTTGCTGCATTCACAGCTCATGTGCTGCTGTATGGAAGGCTTACCTTATTAAGTGGGATTCATCCCAGTGGATTCTGGTGCCTGTTGAGACAACCCTTTGTGTATGCCACTTGTGGGGCCAATTGGGTAGTGCTTTGCTGTGGTCTGAGCCAACCTCCAAGTAAGTTGATTCTGTGGCCTTCTGGGAGGGGATCCAATGCAGGCCCAGGTCAGCCACTGCCTGTGACTGGCTGGGGGCTACCTGGTAGGAGCTATGAAGTGATCCACAGTTGTTTGCTGCCTGTGGTAAATGTGGAGGTGCGTGGGAGAGGCCACACTGCAAACCAAGGATGGCTGCCGCCAGTACCAGGCCCGGGGTAACTCCACAAAAAGCCGGGACACCCAAAGGCCTGCTGCCACCTGCCAGTTCCCTTAAAGTTCAGCCACTGATAAAGACTCATGCAGTATGCGAGTTGGGGGAGTCAGGGTCTCAGGAAGTCACTAGAGTGGGAGGAGTTGTGGTCACTAGGTTAATGTAGACTGGTTCCAGTGTTAAACCTAGAGCAACTCAGCATAGGTCTCAAAGCACACCAAGACCAGTTGCTACATGCCTGGACTCTGAAGTTTCAAAGAAAGAGTGCAATAGAGGAGGGACTGGCTGCTCACAGAGAAAGTGCCTCCAGTGGTCTCAGCTGAGTCAGCAGGGCAGAGCAGGAGAGCTCACCAGGCCAATCAGATTTACATTTGGCCTGTGTGGGAAGGCTCAACATAGGAAAGATGGTGTCCGCCTGCTGGCTGCACAGAAGGACCCTTCACTGGGAAAATGCCAATTGTCCTCCATTTATCCTCCTGAAGCCAGACAACTCAGTCTGCCCCTCCCCTCCCATATTTCTCTGAGGCTTCCTGAGTCACTGTCCCTCTGCTGGAGCCCAAGGTGAGTGCCTGTGAGTGAGTGAGTCTGTGCACGGGCCATTTAAGAATACGTCTGGGTTTCCCATAGCCTTCTGTCCCACCTGGATGGTTGGAATCCCCGTTGCTTTTCACAGCTAGATGTGTGGGGATCCTTTTCCTGGTACCAGTACTCCAGGCTGGGGAGCCTGGGATCCCTTGCTCCTCCATGGGGAACCTCCACGGCTGAGCTATCCCTTTTGATTCTCTATCACCACAGGGATGTTTGGGGCCTATTCCATGTCTCCGCCCCTCCTACTTGTCTCAGTGTGGCTTCTTCTTTATATTTCTAGTTATGGGACTTCTGTTCAGCTAGACTTCAGATGGTTCTCCAGGTTGATTGTTCTATAATTTAGTTGTAATTTTAATGTGTTCACTGAAGGACGCAGGCACAGTGTTTATCTACTCCACCATCTTGGATCTGTTTCTGGTGATCAATAATCTTAAACAGTTAAATTATAAGCCTCTTTGGAAAAGGGGGGAATGAGCAACCCAGGCACTGGTCCATATATCACATATCAGTTCTTGCTGAGCCAGAACAACAAGGACTTCCCACTCTAGCAGTGAACTAAATTCCTTGATTAGCTACATTTGGGAGGATCCTCTCGTTCATTACTCTACATGACAACATCCAAGGAAGGCTTAGAGAGGACATTCTTTTGGGGATTGCACAGCTTCCACAACTCTTTTCCTATAAGTACAATTTTGGGGTCACTGGGATTCCTTTATAAGTTGATTAATTATACAATGTTTAATGTTTAGGAATACAGTTTCCTGTAAAATTTAGTAAGCTCTTAGTCTTCCCAGTCAATTCTATATGTGAAACACGATAGCCACAAATCTTATGAAGTTATAATGTTAAAGCCTGAGAAATATTGATTCCTAGTGACAGGTGGCTCAAACAACAGAAATTTATTTCTCAGAGTTCTGAAGTCTAGAAGTCCAATATCAAGGTGCTGGTTGGTTAGTTTTCTGGTGAGAGCTCTTTTCATGGCTTGCAGATGGCTACCTTCTTGTGTTCTCACATGGAGGGGATAGAGAGAAACAGAGGGAAGGAAAGACAGACAGAGACAGAAGAAGTTATCTTTCTCTCTGTGAATTCAGTTAAACATTTGGTTTTATGCACAGAAAGAAAGATCTCTGTTCCTCTTCTCATAAGGTCACCGATCTTGTTGGATTAGGGTCTTACCCTCATTTATTCATTTAATCTTAATACCTCCTTAAGTCTCCATCTCCAAAAATAGTCACATTGCAGCTTAAGTCTTCACCATATGAATTTGAAGGCACAATTCAGTCCTTACCTAGTTTATTTTTCCTTCTTCTTCTTTTTCTTTCATATAAAATTCTGGAGAAAGGGAGTCCAAGAGCGGTATAGCAGCTCCAGGCTGTTACCACTGTCTCAGGCTCCATCTGTTTTCCTACTTTGCTGTCTTTAGCATGTGGCTTCTGTTCCAATGGTCACAGATGCCTACTTCACATCTGCTCACCTTGCTGGAAAAAGGATGAAGAATAAGGGTTGTATGTTATCAGGAAGCAGTTTTATTTTTCCTCAGAATTTGCCAGCAGACAGTTCCTTACATCCCACTGGTGGGAACTGTTTCATATAGAGACCCCCAATTGAGGGGATGGAGTGTTAGATATTGAGTTTTGTAGTGTGGGATACTTTTGCTTAGGAGTAATATTGGCATTCTGTTAGTGAGGAAGAAGGGTTGAGTGGATATAGAGAAGGCAGCTCTCAGTGTTACAGTGCCCCTACAGATAGACGGATAATAACACCACAACATAACTCAATTAGAAAAAATCAGGAGAGGCTCCTAATATAATATGTTCTGTGTTTATAATTCTTTGATGTTTTGGTTTAATCCACAGAAATATTTTAAAGTTTTCTCCATAAGTTTTTTTATTAGCCTCCATAAATATTTATTTCATGCAGTAAAGCACAGTTTGAGCTATCACCAGTTTTCATATTCAGGCCCAACATCAGTTTTTAGTTATTAGTACTGGTAGTCTCTACTTAAAAGAACTTGGGAGGTAGCTGAATCAACATACTGGGGCCCGAATAAAACCTGTCTTCCCTCAAGTAAATCACAAGCCCCTTCTGGGAGGAGGTATTCTTACTCTGCACTGGTTCTCTGTGGAGAAAGACTGAGCTACTACATATATGCAATATCATATTTTGCCAGTAGATGACAACAGCATCTAACACATGAAGATTCCAGACTAGAAGTCCCTTATGTCTGAGGCATTGAATAAAGAATCATTATTTTCTGTCATCAGTTTTGTTAGCTGTTTTCAATGGATATTTTTTTGTGTGAAAGGGACACAACTGTAAGTGGGATCATGTCACTCCGCTGTTTGAAATCTTTTGATATCTTCCCAATTAATTATGCAATTACAAAAGATACACAGATCGAAGAAATAGGCGCTGCCTACACAGCCAGAGCTGCTCGTGCACCTGTCCTGATTCCTCTCTTGTATCCAAACTTCGCTCTCTAACTTCTTGTTCATTCCATAAGTTACTTGTTATCTGTTGAATATATTCCCCTTTTGCTTAAGTGACCAGAGTTGTCCTCTGTTATTTGCAAACCAAAAATCCCAACTGAGAAGCATTTCCTCATAAGCCTCTTGAGTCATTACTTTTACCTTGTTTTGTTATTTGCACGTTTGCGTGGCCTGTTGCTATGTTAAACTTTTGTTCACATACTTTTCCCCATGAAACCTTCCTTGATATCTCCAGTTATAATTAATTCTTCCTTATTCAAACTTTATGACTGATAGCATTAATCACTTACAGTCATTATTTGTATATAGATCTCTCTTTTTCCCTTCAAGTCTCCAGCAGAATTGGGTCAACTTTCTGAGTGAGATCATATAGCTAGCTGACTCAATAAACTAAACTAAATAAAAGGTCAAAGGCAACACCTCTCCTTAGTAAGGTGGTTTTAACAAGTAAGAGGTCTTTTCTATATACAATGCTTTACATCTCCAAAAGTAACCAAACAAAGACCTCCAGGATGGGGAGGTGGAGGATGTGGGGTGTAGGATGCTTAATGTTATATTTTGGGGATTTCCTCTTGGGAGGCCAAAGAATGTAGTAGCCTACCCTTACACATAGGCTCTACATGAATAATCTTATGTGTCAGAAAAATGACCACAGAGGTGCTTCATAAGTTTTTCTAGGAGAGGAGATATATACTGGAGTGCATGTGTGCGTGTGTGCATTTTGGGAGGGAGGGACTAGAAAGGAAAGATCAGAATTTTTGAAGCTTCTTTGCCCATTACTCCAAAAATATTTGATTAAAAATTGGCTATTACATTGTTGGCAAAATAGGAAACAGAGCTTTTTGATTTCCATGAATGTAATTCATATTTATTCAACACCTACTGTAAGCCAGATGCTTTATACACAGCCTCTTTATGAATCTGGGTTTATTATTCCCATTTTATAGGTAAGGAATCAATGGCTCACTGAGCTTAATAACTTGGAACACTGTATTCTGAACTTATTCTGAGCTCCAAATTTTCTGTTCTTTCCACCTAACCTCATTAAAATGTTGGTTAGTGGTAAGATGAAGCAGAGTCTAAAGGGAATCATCTTAGATGTTGGCAAGTAAAGACTAGATTCTAATAACAGCTCTGCCAATGGCCAACTAAACTGGGTGACTTTGGGGAAGACCGTTTTATAATTTATATTAGCCTGGAGCCTATGAATTTGCTATTTTCTTACATATAAAAAAATCAGAGTAACAATGAATTAAAAACAATTTAAATCAAATGAGACTTTTGAATCAATTGGGCCACATGATACATTATTGTCTATTATTTTCCATAATTATCATTTGATAACCTCCATGAATCTCCATGAAAAAGTTCGACATTGATCAATGATGATGACCCTTCGAGATCAGAAAAGTCATTTGGTCCCTTGGGAGCCATGCTATTTAGTATTTATATGGGATTATTCCACTCAATCAGAAGCATGGTATGAGAATTTACTGTTGTTTCTGTGTGCTATGTTAGGGCTTTTTAACTTGTGTACTAAGAGGAAGAAAGCAATGAATCTTAGAATAGCATATTAAAGTCTTACTTCATCTGGACATGTGACAAATTTAAAATAAGGGCAAACACTGAGAACCCAAGAGAATTGGTCTAAATTTCATTTTCCTCTTGACTTTTATCCCAATTACAGGACCATTTCCAGGAGTGGCAGTATCCTGGAAAGCCCACAAATCTCTATGTTGTAATCAGGACAGGAAACCTAATGCTTTAGGATTCTGTAATTATCTTTTCCATCAGTGTTTTCTCAGTGGACTGGCTTCAGTACTCAGAAAACTCTCCTCAAGGAAATGAAGTTGTGCTGATTTAAAAGTCATGGTTTCTACTGAAAATTTTATGGTCTTTAGCTACAGAGATTTAGTTGAAAAAGTGATGGGAAGGAGCAAGTGAGACTTATAGCCAGAACTGTGAGAAAATAAACTTTTGTTGTTGAAGCCACCCAGTCTGTGATATTTTGTTATGGCAGCCCTAGCAGACTAATATAGCAATGAGCTTACATCAGGAGAGAGAAACTGAGAATCCAGACTGAAGTTGTAGCTTTGGGTGTCAAGAAAATGATAGCCTAATGAACCACAAATAACAGGATTTAGTGGTCTGTTGAATTTGGGGAATAAGAGAAGAGGAGGAGTCTAGGCCAACTCCAAGATTTCTAACATTGCTATTTGGGTAGATATTGATTTCATTAAAAGAGTTGGTAAACTTGTGAGTGTGTGTGTGTGTGTGTGTATGTGTGTGTGTGCATACATTAACTTAAGGCTAAGAAGCTATAAAAAAGACACCCAACAATAATTCCATGGCTTACAAATGATAGACCTTTAGTTCTTTCTTATATATCAGTCCAAGATCAGCATTTCAGGTTGGAGGATAACTCTTCCTAATGACCCAGGTTCCTAGGCCACTTCTCCACTCTTCAACGCCTTGTCATCACCTGCATTGTGGAGGTGAGGTGGCCAGTTTCCAGTTGTTAGAAAAGGGAAAGAAAGTGAAATATGGAGGAAACAGATCTAGACGTCTTAAATTAAGTCGCAGAGCTTGAAGTGGCACACACCATGTTTGTTCCCATTCCTTTGAAGAAGAATTAGCATTGTAGTCACAACTAACGTCAAAAAAGAAATTTTGTGTCTGGGATGCTCCATGCCAATCTAAAATTCTATCTCTAAGGAAGAAAAGGGTAATGGATTTTGATGAACGATGAACAGTCTCTGTCACCATAAGAATGTGAAGGTGGCTAAAGATGTACACTGAGGAGCCGTTGAACTATGAAAATGAATGAGATTTCAAGAGGATGTGTGCAGATCAGAAAATAATACAAAGAAGGAAACATCAACAGTTGGAAGAAGACCCCTGAAAGATATCAAAAAGAGTTGGACACAAATATAAGAATACATCCATATCTTTTTTTCTTTTTTGAGTAGACATTTATCATTCTCTTAACCTGCACATCATCTGAGCCTTCTTCCTATGTTTGAAGAATTTCTCACCTTGTGAATTTTGGCAGGAGAAGAAGAACACACCTCCAAATTTAGAGGTTGATGATGCCAGGTGCTTCTTTCCCAGCCTTCCTTGTATCAAGAGTGTGAACATGTGACCTAGCTCTGCCAATCAGGTGTGTCCAACCAATCCATATGTTACAAGTAGTAAGATAGAGCATGCAAAACTCTGGAGGACCCTCTGGTAGCAGTGTGGTTGCAGTGGGATGGAGTGTCCAGGGCAGCCATGCAGCAGTGCTATGCAGAGTCTAGTATCCAGTGCTGGTGTGTTGGCAGTACTTGGTGCTTGTGACAATAAAAATGGCATTGGCATCTCAAGCAAGTTATTTCTGCTGGATTATTTTAAGTATAGCCCCTATCTGCATAGCCTATGAACCACCTTCTCCATCTCCTTCTGAGGTTCTTAGATCAATGCAATATAATTACTATAATTCCCTTTTTTTTTTGGTAAAAAAAAACAAAACACTCACAATCTGTTTTGCTTACAATTAAGAGTTACATCTATACATCTTTCTTAAAATGCAAATCAGTGGTTTGCCCTTTCCTTTTTAAAGGTCTGGTGAATATATTTTAGAATATTATCAAGAAGGAAAGCATTTTTTTTTCCCCCCAGAAAATTTTGGGAAATCTAAATTTCTTTAGAAAAATATGCATATGTATAATGTAGGTCATGAGACGTAGGTTGTGTTTTGTTACAGAACCCCTTACCATATTCAGGCAGGCAAACCCAGAAATCATAACTTAGAAAATGCCTACGTTTTGTTTTCAATAATACAAGTAGTGGTTTTGTAAAATTGTACGAACAGTGATTTAGATCATGAGAGAAGCTGGACATGTACTGTCAGCAGTGATTAAGTAATGGGACGTACAGAAGAAACGTTAAGCTGCTAGTGATGCAAATTACATAATTATGTAAATTTCAAACACGATTTAAAATTTACTTTCCCAGTAACTTGATAGTTCCATAAGGTAACCTAGTCCCACAGGAATAAGTGATTTGATTTATAATTTCAGATTTGGTATTTCTTTATCTGTCTCTGGGCTTAGCTGTTAAAATAAACTCCTTTTCTGATTAGAAGGACACAGATTTAAAGAGACAGGAGGTAGCTGATTATTCCATCAAAACCATAAGTCTTATAGCACTATGGTGACATCATGATTCTTTTTTTTTAAATTTATTTTTTATGCTCCCCACTCCTTCCTTTTTTCTCACTCTTTTCCACCTCCTTTTACCAAGAACTTCCTAAATGGACATCAACTTCTCTATTTCTTATTCCCATCATTGGTCCTTTCTAAGTTGGATACATAAATCCAACAATGCTCTTTATTTTTCACTTAAAGAAATGGAATCATTTTGGGGATTTATGTATATGCTTATTTACTCAAGAAGACAGTGGTGATAGGGATCCTTAATTAGTTTTGGTTGTGAATAAATGAATGACTGAATGAACTAACAAACTGTAGCACAGGAATGAGGTCCCAACTAGGGAGAACTGAAAAAAAGCCTTTAATTCTAGACATTGCTACCCTATGTCTATGAATTTCTGGGCTGAAATTTACCCCTATCATGGCTTCTCTTATATGGAAATGAGAATATTAATTTTATGATATAATGCTTGAGAGTAAAACCGGGCTCTCACGCCCCTGGGAGCTGAATTCATACCCATTGTTACAATTCAGGCTGCTCCGTCCTATCAATCAGGTGGGGGCGGGGCTTCAGTCCACAGAAGAACCTTGGAGAGCCTCTTGCTGCACACCTGTCACGCAGATTTTGATGCTCCTCATCCCCACCCTATTAGTTTTGTTTTCTAAGCCTTCGAGTGGAATCAGAACATGTGGCAGCCTTCATGGATGGTACCTAGAACTATTTTTAAATTCTCTCCAGTCCACACTTCAGTTATTTTCCTTGCCTAAACATTTCCAGGTCTTGAGGATTTACTGAAGAATTATTGCTTATCCTTGACTATCCCTAAAACTCCAGTGGATTCCCAGTTATTTCTAATGTTTACTTTCATTATCTAAACACAGTTGGAAAGGATTTCTGTTAATAGAAATGGGTTCCCAACAATTTGTTTCCATCCTGTTGAAGACCTTATTGAGTTCATCAAGTAAATTTGTTAGCAAAATCAAAGCATGGATTCTGTAAAACTTACTAACACAACATGCAAAAAAAATCTTATAAAATGTGAACTTTTAAAAAGACTGATATAGAAATGGATAATCTAGGGAAGTAAGTTGATGTCAAAAGGACTTTAAACCTTTCTCCTACCTCAGTGCTAGAATCTCGAGGTAAGACTGATGATAGGTTTTTTTGTTCTCGATTGAGTCTGCTGCTGATATTGCTGATAACATTCAGGACTATAATTCAGTGTCATTAAAACACGGCACAGTATAATTATTTTTAGTAAGAATCGAGAAGAGCAAGAGAAATGGGAGGAAAGAAAAGATGAAGAAAAGGGAAAGAGGATGACACAGGAAAGATATCAAGAAGGGAAGGAGAGCAAGAAGAAAAGGGAGAGAAGAAAAGGCACAGAAAAAGAGGAAGGAGATGAAGAGAGAAAGAAAGAAAAGAGTTCCAAATGCAGTTTATGTTCTCATTAACTTAGGCTGCTTGTATAATCTCCAGAACTGAAAGAATTGTCCTCCTTTATTACATAACCCCCAACTCTATCCTCAGCTTGCCTTTTTGTCTTTAAGCAAGTAAGGGAAAATTGGCACAATATTTTATCCTCTTTGTTATTACTCACAGGAGAGCCTGATTTAGAGATTTGTAGGGTCCAATTACTTCAGATCAAAGTAATTTTATTCCTGAACTTTTGCATATGTATGTTGTGTCAAAACAGGGTTGGATAATAGATTTGATTAATTGGAATAATCTGGCTTATTCAGACAAGAAAACGTTGTGTCTTCTGTACATCAGAGTGTTTTTTGAGTGTGGTTTTTTTGACAAATATGTTGAATTGACTAGGGCTTATACTCTTAAGCCTCAAATGTAGTAGCTCTTTGGTTTGGGGCAATTCACCTAACCTCCACGGTCAATCAAGCATCTATACCACGGTCAAGATGAATTTTCCCTTCAGCTTGAATGCGTCTGGTTTGAGGAGGCATAGGCCATATGGAAATGAGCACAGTAACTACACAGTGTCCTAGAAAATGTGGTGGTTACCAGCACAAGCTTTAGAAGGCCTAACTTAAATTCCGTAGTCACTTAACCTTAGGCAAGCTTACGCCTTATTCCAACCTGAATCTTTGAGTATTAAGAGAAAAATTATTATATAGCTAGTCCTAGTTCAAAATCAGTTGTTGGAAGAGTCAGAGTCACCTGATGCTCCCCTGACTTGTGGCCAGTAAAATGAAGAATGCCCTTATTCTCTCCACTTCCTCCTTCCAATTCACAGACTGCTGCAAGGTAGCTGCTGCCCTCGCCAGTCATCCTTTATTTTGTATTGTGAAATCCAAGAAAAACTGTTTTTGTCCTTGTCTTATTTTTTATGCCATCTACCACAGTCTGCTACTTCCTTTTTCTTGAAAATATTCTCTTGATTTCTGAAACACCAGTCTTTCTAGGTTTTCCTCCAACCTCTCTGGTCATTCCATCTCTATTCATTTTAGCCTCTTTCCTATAAACTCCCCCCACGGCTTAATGTTGATGTACTTTAGGGTTCTTTCGTAGGAATCCTTATCACTGTATGTACTCTCCTTAGAAGACTTCGCTTGGGCGCAGGGCTCCAATAACTATGTCTCCAGTCCATGGCTTTTTCTTGAACCCTTTGTTCATTGAGCAAATGAACTTAGACACTTAACATCCTACAAACACAAATACTAAACAACACTCATCATTATCTATCTCAGTTCAGGCTGCTATAACTAATTACTGTAGACTGGATGGCTTAAACAACAAATTCTCATTTCTCACAGTTCTGGAAGCTGGGAAGACCGAGGTCAAGATGCTAACAGATCTGGTGTCTGGTGAGAGCCCACTCTCTGCCATGTAGATGGCTGTCTTCTCATTGTATTTTTACATGGCAAAGAGCAGAGAGATGTAAGCTTTCTTGGGGTTCTTACAGGAGCACCAGTCCCATTTACAAGGGCTCTGCCCTCATGACCTCATCTAAATCTAATTACCTCCCAAGGACCCACCTCCTAACAACCTGGGGGCTAGGGTTTCAATATATGAACTTTTGAGGACACAAACATTCAGTTGATAATACTCCCTATCAAAATGTGCTCCTCTCTTTTATTTCCTTTCACAATAAATTCTCCAGCAGCCAAAAGAGAAACCTGAAATTCGTCTGTGACTTCTCCATCTTCCTCATCTCCTCCAGGTCCTGTCAATTCTAACTCTTAAAAATGTGGTAGGTGTTCACTCTCCATTTTTGCCACTTTCATTTCTAGCCTAATTTATTTCACCAGCCTCCTGAATGACCCACTTGTCCCCAATAATTTCATTTTCCAATACGTCTCCCTTTTGGAAGCCTTTCTTACCCTCAGAATGCATATTTGTTCTGTCAGTTCCCTTCTGAGCATACAAGGTCCTTCATGACTTGAGCACCATCAGACCCAGACAACCTCCTTCTTCAGCAGTCTCCTCTCATATTCATGCTCAATCCCCAATTAACTGCTAGGGACCCCCAGTGAAGCATATTTGCAAATGCCACTTAGCTGTTAGGTCAGGCTGTTTTCTCTTCCCATGATGACTTTCTGTCCCTCAACCTTGTGATAACTCCAATTTGTCTTTATGATGAGCTAAATAATAACTCTGAGAAGTCCTGGAGCTCTACTCCAGCTCCTTACTGAACTTCTGTGCCCCTAAAGAATACTGTATTTCTTTTCCATGGAACCTCTCACAAACTATTATTTAAAATTTTTAAATTTTCATCAAGGTTATACATGCATATGATTTAAACAAACAGTTTTACAAGTGTCATTATGAAAAATAATGTCCTGCTGTCCAAATTCAACTACTTTCAACTCTATTGGAGACTTCTTTTAGTTCTAACTTCGTATCTTCAAAGATGAGCGTTTACTGCTTATACTGTGATTTCTTAATTTTTGAGTCTTCTCTCCGTTGAAAATAAAATTTAATGATTTTTTTCATTCATTCCACAACTCATCAAATAGAGGTAAGATAAAATATATATTTACCAGACAGGAGGTTGTTTCTTTGTAGTCTAGTTATTCTCTTATGGCTTCTGAATGTCGAATCATAGAAAAAAGCCTTTCCAAGTCCAAAGGTATAAAGGAATTCATCCATGTACTTTTTTTTTTATGTTTTACATTTATATGTTTGACTCATTTGGAATTTATTCTGGTGTTTAATTAGTGGTATAGGTCTAACTTTATGTTTTTCTATATGGCTCCCAATTGCCCAAATATCGTGTATTAAAAAGACCAATTTTTTTTGGTCTTTTTAATCACATATTAAATCTAAGTGTGAATTTAGCTTTATTTCTGGACTTTCTACTCTGTTTTTTCAAACAGGAAGAGATCACCATTAATAGATCTGAAATTAAGTTAAATTTATTACTTGTTAAGGGAGATAGAAATATGTTTTTAGGACGCAGTCTTTCTGAAAAAAACAAAGAGTCTTATAGAATTTGGGAAAACATGAAGGGTAAGGATTAGCTGATTTTCAGAAGTGAGAGATTTAAAGGGTTGGCTGATATTTGTCATGGAGTTTAGGGATTGGCTAACTTTCAGAGAGGTTGATTGATTGTTTGATTGATTGATTGATTGATTGATTGATTGATTGCAGCTCCTTCAAATGAGTTTTGTGGTTGCTTATTGACAGCTATAGACAACAGACAAGGAACAGTCAACCTTGGAATGTAGGAACTTTTTCTTCTCTGTTCCATTTTCTGTCCATTTATTCATGTCATGTGCTAATTCCAACCAGGCCCATCATTTTATATAACGATAAGTCTCAAGGGCCTATTCATGAACATTACATGAGGAAGACAATTTTATAATCACATGAGCCACAGATAGCATGTCTGATTTCTGTACAAATCTTGTTGAATTCATTTTTCACAATTCTATTTTGACCTTCTATTTCCCCATTGGTTCTGAGTGCAGTTGGCAGATAAGGTATTGTTGAATCATTAGGGTTCATCTTTATAAACTGTTGACTCTTTATAAACTATATTCATTTAAAGCACAGTTTATAAAATATATGCCCTGACTCTGTTAATAGGCAAAGATATTACAAACCTAGGAATTAAGTCATGTAAATGTCTTTTGCTTCCAATTATCATGTTAGTCTTTGCACATAAATATGTCTTTGCACCTACCCATTCTGTAATGGTATATACAATCATTAAAATATTTTAATGGAATCAATACTTCTCACTTGAAAAAAAAGTTAAGCTAAGTATCAAAAGAAATGTCTCTAATGGAGAATATGAGTTGCCTGTGTCTTGTCAGCTTTTCAATATTGCAGTCCTGACACTGAATGTTCTGACACTGTTGAACAACATAGGAATTTTGGAGTCATCTTAAGTTTATCATGTTTCAGATTTGTGAAGTTATTACTCATCCATATGGACTTCATCTTTATAAATTTTACTGCCATAATTTCTTATAATTTTTCCACATAGGTTTATACCTTTACATTTTTTGATTTAATTCTGTTTTATCCTTTGCTGTCATTTTAGTGCAGTTTCAATTGAGAGTGAAGATAAATGCACATATTCTGGCACCTTCTTCAACTAGAAACTTTCCTGTAGTACTACAGTTATTTTTTACTCATTTGTCTCTTTGACTAATTTAAATATCCACTGAGAACACCTATGACTTATGTGATTCCCATGGTAAATCATCACAGGTTCTCACTAGATCATTATTATTTTGATTAGTTTGTACATTGCGAAAATACAGGCACACCTGAGAGAAGGAATTCTTTTAAGGCTGCATTGAAAGAGGATCATCCACCAGACTGTGTTGTGCTCTCATAGAATCGTTTGGGTCTGACAGAAGGTGCAAGTTTTTCTATTCAGTTCTCATTGTCTATTTTAATCCATTCTCAATATAAGCGACTTGCTGAGAATTAAAATAAGATTAAGTCTTACATGGAAAAAAAAAAGAACATGGAAACAGAAAAAAAATTGCTGTAATTTTATGTCAAGGAAAATAAATCTCATTTCATCATGATATGTGGCACACTGTAATGAGTTCCCAGCATTCTCACTGCATGTTTTTCCAGAAAACAAAATGTAAACATTCCATTCCAGAAACAATTTTCTACTCACAAAAACTGGTCATGAAATGATTCTCTTTTCTTAAAATCACTGAGGATTGATGCACTTTCTATATAGAATTCCTTAGTCCATTCATTGCAATGGACTGTACACTGGTCTCCATTCAACATAGAAAAGAAGAGAAGCAAATTGATCATAAATGGAGCATTCTTATATACGTTTATGCTGACATTTATTGACTCATGGTAGAGAGTCCCATTTGACTTTAAGAATAAATGATTTGGCCATATTTTCACTTTGCCACTCAACCCACAAATGATGTTGTAAGCAATGATAGAAGAGTGAATATTCCAGCTGTAAGAAAAAGAAAACAAATCTTAATGTTGACTCCTGATAAAACACTGAAATTAATACTCCTTCCCTTTCTCTGTCCTTCCCTTCCTTCCTTTTTCATCTCCCTTATTCTTTTGAAGAGGTAATAGTTAATACAAACTAAAAATAAATTAAAGCACTATGGTATACATACGTGTATGCCCATCACCGACCTCTCGTTACTCTCCCCATAGGCAAACACTGGGCACACTAATTTATCGTAAAGCATTCCAGATATGTACTATCCCATACTGGTGTATATATGCAGACATTAAGTTTTTAATTTCTCTTGAATGTTTGAATATCATGCATACTTTTTGAACCTTCCTTTTTAGCAGTACAAAACATTTTAAGTCTAATAATTACAATCTTTTATGTTTCTGTGCTCCTATGTTTTAGTAACATCTTGTTTTAAAATATCTTCCCAAATTACTCAGTTGTCTTTTAATCAATGCTTGGTTAAAATTTCTCATAAGTACCAATTTCTTCACTTATCACAGATTTATTTTTATAATGAAAAAAGCTTTATTATAGATTTGGTCCTGTAATTAGTACATACACACTGCAAAAATTCAAACAATGCATATGTGTATGAGAAATAAAGTTTAAAAATACACATGAAATCCTGAGAGAAACCCATTAATGTTTAAAAGACCAACTTTTTATTTATCTCTTTATGCGCAGGTACAATTGCACATGCCTGAGGGCATGACTTTTTTCGTTTTTAATACGGAGCCTATTTTTTTGAAATGTAGTCCTGTGAATGTGTGTATGTGTGTGTATGTGTGTGTGTGTGTGTGTGTGTGTGTGTGTATGTGTGACTCCTCTCTTCACTCTGGCATCCATCCACCCTGAGTAACCAGTGTTATCAACATGCCGATATCAATACATACTCACATGTACATACACATAAACAGAAATAGTTCATTTTATAAATATAAAACCATAATTTATATACTTCTCTATGGATTTTCTCATTTAATAACACACACTACAAATCCCTCTGAGTCAGATGGAGGAAATTCAGTAATATTCTTTTTAATGGCCATATTCTGTGATGTAATGAATCACACCACATTTAACCAATCATCTATTAATTAAAATTCAAATTGCTTCCAATTTTCTTGAAGCTTAGAGTGATATTACAATAAACATTTTGTACATAAACCCTATCTACTAGTCATTTGATTTCTATGGAATTAAAGGGGTTGTTAAATCTAAGTTATGTGTATTTAAAAGATTTTTAAATAGTGAAAACATGAAAACATTGTAAGTGCACAGATCACAGAATTTTCACACATTGTACACACCTGTGTAATGGCATTAAATTCAGAGTAGGAGTTTACTAGCACCCCAGAAACCCCCCGTTATTATCCCTGCCAGTCACGACTCCCACAAGGAAAAACCTTGCTTTATTTCTAACTGCATAGGTACTTTCCTGCTCCCTTTGTACTTTGTGTAAGTAGAGTCATGCAGTGTGTATTCTTTTGTATCTGACTTCGCCGATCAATATTATATTTGTGAGATTTATTTATATCGTTACATGTGTTTGTAAATGTTTTTGCTCATGGCACGTACTATTTAATTTTGGTAAAATCCCACACTTTATTTATCCTTTATTTCTGACATTTGGGTAGTTTGGGACTTTTGTGAATGCTTCTATAAACATTCTTCTACACGTCTTTGGTGAAGATATGTATGCATTTCTGTTTTATATTAAGATTAAAATTGTAGGTCATATAGAATATGCATACATTTAGCTTTGAGAGGTACTGTTAAACAATTTTCCAACATGGTAGTGCCATTTTTCACTCCCACCCAATGCCTGAGTGATTTGATTTTCCATATCTTCGCAAATATTTACTACCTCAGTCTTTTTCATTTTAATCAGTCTGGTGGCTTCACAGTGGTGTTGCATTGTGGTTTAAATTTCATTTGGCATTCTCTTGGTTATTAATGAGGTTGAGCCCATTTTTATATGGTTATTGGCCATTTGAATATCCTCTTTTGGGAACTGTGTTTTGTCCATATTTCTAATTGATTGACTGCATTTTTCTTATTGATTTGTAGGAGTTGTTTATAGCCCTAGATATGAGTTGATATATTGTATATATATTTCATTCTATAGTTTGCCTATTTAGTCTCTTGATAATATCTTGAGGCACAGAAGTTGTATATTTTAATATAGTTCAATGTATCAATTTGATGGCTTTTTGTCCCAGATTAAGGAATATTTGCTTATTTCATAGCCTTCAAATATATTCCCTATGTTTTTTTTCTAAAAGCTTTGTTTTGCTTCCTTTTACTTTTAAGTGTGCAATCCATTTGAAATTGATTTTTGTGTGTGGTGTGACGTAGGATCAGATATATTAAGTTGCTCCCAGTTTTGTTGAATCTTAAAGTGATATTACAATAAAGACTCCAGTCGTCTGTTATTTATTGAAAATCCTGCAGTGTAATCTTTTCCAGAAATTAAGTATTTTTTTTCACACTCTATTATATTTCACTGGTCAGTTTGCTTATATTTGTGCTGATACCACATTGTTTTAAGTAACATAGATTTTAATACATACATTTTATAATTTCATATTTTGTAATTTCTTCAGCTTAATTTTTCTTTAAAACTACTTTGACTTTCTTGCTCTTTGTATTTCTGTATGGATTTTCAAATTAGCTTATCCACTTTTTGGGGTTTTTTTGCAGAACAAAAAAAGACAACCTGTTGAGTTTTTGATTGGGACTAAAATGATTCTACACATTAATTTGAGCAGAATTGACAATGACATCTTTTCCCAATTCATATGCATAGTTTATCACTCCTTTTAATATATCTCTTTTTAAACCTTGCAAACTACATTTCTTCTTTGCCATCTGGCTCCCTGCCAAAATGGGGCACAAGAGGCAGAAGGCAAAAGAAGAGGCAGGAAAGGGGACTTGCTCCTTCCAATTTTGCCTCCCGCTCATGTAAGTGCTACCACAGCAATAGTTTTTCATCCTGACAGTGGCACTTTATTTCCCACACTTGGAAGAACTCGTCCTATTTGCCTCCTCAGAGACAGCATCACCAGCTTCTGCTGCCTCCTCAGTGGCCCTTTAGACTTCTGAGTCCCATCTATGCCCTCTTCTGAGCTCCTAGGATACCAGCACCAGCAGGTCAGTTTTAATAACCTCAACCTTTCCCTTTGTTCCTCCAGCCCTAGGGTTGGGAGCTGCTTTCTGAATTTCCTATATCTGTGTTCACTTTTATCTTTCAATTATCCAATAATTCTTCAGTCAATTACTTAAATTAAATTTACTCTGTTAAAATAACTGTGTGGTTTCTGTTTTCACAACTGGTACCTGACAGGTACATTCACTATTTTTATAAGGCCAGGAAAAGTTGTGCAATTTTTTTAAGTTTATTAATGTAGATAGCAGTAAAGCATCCAAATAAAAAAATTTTTTTTTTGAATTCCAATCCTAATTTTCTGGGGTCAGGATAGAAATTTACATTTTAAATCATGTATACATAATAAAAAATAAAAAATAAAATGACTAAAATTTTTTGTAATTTTTAAAGATATTTATTAAAATATAGCTAACATACAATATATTAGTTTCAGGTGTACATCATAAGTATTCAACAGTATACACTTGGAGCAATACATTGTTATTACCATATTATTGATTATATTTTTTATGCTAAAGAAGTGATCACCATGATAAGTCCAGCAACCATCTGACACTGTATTATGCTATCACAATATTATTGACTTCATTTCCTATGCTGTATATTACATACCCAAGACTTGTTTTATACCTGGAAATTTGAACCTCTTATCCCCTTTTATCTTTTCCTCCCTTTTTAAATTTTTAAATTACAGTTGACATTCAATATTGTTTTATATTTCAGGTGTGCAGCATAGTGGTTAGATATTTATATAATTTAAGAAATGGTCCCCCTGACTAGTACCCACCTGGCACCATACATAGTTATTACCATATTATTGACTATATTCCTTGTGCTGTACCCTACATCCCCGTGACTACTGTGTAACAATTAATTTGTACTTCTTAATCCCTTCCACTTTTTTACCCACCTTCAAACCCATCTGGCAACCATCAAAATGTTCTCTGTATCTACAAGTTTATTTCTGTTTTGTTTGTTTATATTGTTCTTTAGATTCCACTTATAAGTGAAATCATATGATGTTTGTCTTTTGCTGTCTGACTTACTAAACTCGGCACAATACCCTCTAGGTCTACCCATCTTGTTGTAAGATGGTAAGATGGCAAGATACTAGATGGCAAGATTTCATTCTTTTTTATAGCTGAGTAATATTCCATTGTATATATGTACCACCTCTTTTTTATCCATTCAGGGAAACACAGGTTGCCTTCATATATTGCCTATTGTAGATAATGCTGCAATGAATGTATGAAGGAACATGTCCCCACGAAGTGGGATTTCTAGGTCCTTCTTTGTCTGTTCGTATAGTCTTTACTTTAAAGTCTATTTTTTCTGGTATAAGTATTGCTATTCCAGCCTTTTGTTTGTTTGCTTGTTTCTGTTTTCATGAAATGTCTTTTTCTACCCCTTTATTTTCAGTCTGTGTGTGTCTATCTGAAGTGAGTCTCTTGTAGGCAGCATATATAAGGGTCTGTTTTCTTATCCATTCAGCCCTGCTATCTTTTGATTGGAGCATTTAATCTATTTACATTGAAAGTAATTGTTGATAGGTATGTAATTATTGCCATTTTATTATGTGTGTGTGTGTGTGTGTGTGTGTGTGTGTGTGTGTGTGTGTGTACAGTCTTAATGAAGTCCTTCTAACATTCCTTGTAATACTGGTTTGGTGGTGACAAACTCCTTTAGCTTTTTCTTGTCTAGGAAGCTCTTTATCTGTCCTTTGATTCTAAGTGATAGTTTTACTGGGTATAGTAATATTGGCTGTATTTCATTGCTTTTCATCACTTTAAATATTTTGTGCCAATCCCTCTGGCCCGCCAAGTTTCTGTTGAGAAATCAGCTGACAGTCTTAGAGGAGCTCTCTTGCAGGTAACTAACTGCTTTTCTCTTTCTGCTTTTAAGATTCTCTCTTTGTCTTTAACCTTTGGCATTTTAATTATGTGTCTTGGAGTTGGCCTCTTTTGGTTCATCTTGTTTGGGACTCTCTGTGCTTCCTGGGCTTGTATACCTGTTTCTTTTGCCAGGTTAGGGAAATTGTCCATCATTATTTCTTCAAATAGGTTTTCAATACCTTGCTCTCTCTTCTCCTTCTGGTACCTCTACAATGCAAATGTTGATACGCTTGATATTGTCCCAGAGGCCCCCTAAACTGTCCTCATTTCTTTGGATTTTTTTTCTTTTTGCTGTTTCCATTTTGTATGTTCTGACACTTTATCTTCTAAATCACTGATTTGATCCTCTGCTTCATGTAATCTACTGTTGATTCCCTGCAATGTATTTTTCATATCGGTTATTGCATTCTTTATTTCTGACTGGTTCTTTTTTATGTTTCCTATCTCCATTTTTATGTTTCCTATTTCTTTGTTGAAGTTCTCCCTGAGATAACTGAGCATCCTGATAACCAGTGTTTGGAGCTCTGCATCTCATAGATTGCTTGTTGACATTTTGCTTAGTTCTTTTCCCAGAGCTTTGTTCTGTTCTTGTATTTGGGACATATCTCTTTGTCTCCCTATTTTGGCTGCCTCCCTGTGTTTGTTTCTATGTATTACATAGGCCTGCTATTTCTTCTGCTCTTAGAAGAATGGCTTTATGTAGTAGGTATGCTGTGGGGCTGAGTGGGCAGTCTTCCTGATGACCTGAGCTGCACACTTCAGGGGTGTCCCTTGTGTGGGTTGTGTCTGCATTCTGGGAAGAGGAAGAGCTCAACAAAGAAACAGTGGTGTCTGCCAGGTTCCCTGTCCTGGAGAAAGATGCTCCTCTAGTCTTCGCTCTGAAGCCAGACAACTCAGTTCCCCCTATATGTCCCTGTTGCCTCTCCAGCTGCTATCCTAGTGCTGGAGCTGAGAGCCAGTAATTCTGTCATTAAGTCTGTGCATGGTCCCTTTAAGAGGAGTGCCTAGGACTTCAGCCACCCTCTGTCTCACTGAATCACAATCTTCGGTGGTTTTCACAACCAGAAATTATGGGGACTTCTCTCCCTGGCACTGGAAACTGGGCTGGGACCCATTGCTCTTTAGGGAAGGACCTTTGCAGCCAAGATATCCCTCCTGATTTTTAATGGTCACATGCGGATGTGGGACCAGCCCAGTCTGCATCTCTGCCCCTCCTACCAGTTTGAAGTTGGCTTCTTCTGTATCTCCTTAGTTGTAGGGATTCAGTTCAGCAAGATTTCAGGCAATTTTCAATGACGGTTGTTTTGTAGTTTAGTTGTAATTTTGATATGATCATGAGAGGTGAGCACAGCATCTACCTACTCTGCCATCTGGACCAAAACTTTCCTAAATTTTGTTTTATTTTATTTTTCGGCATAAGTTTTCATTAAGACATAAAGACCTAGTTACTGAACCTTTATGTTTGTTTTTCATCATTTTTTTGCAAGCTATACATGGTCTGTATTAAAAGTTTGGGGAGAATCCTCTTGATTGTTAGTACTGATTATGCTTTACCTTATAGAATCTGTGTTTATCTACTTCAGAAAGGGTTTTGCAAGGCTCCAGACTTTCACTGAAGTGGCTATCCCTAGAGTCTCTCCATTCATTGACTCTCTGGTTGTACTCTCCCACAGCTGGTTCACTATAAACTTGTGAAATATAACCTTAGGGTCTGATTTAAATTGCTTTTTTCTCCTAATAAGTAATTTAATTTTATGAGGCTCAAAAGTTCAAGGCAGAGAGGAATTAGAAGTGCAAAAACTCATTGACATTCTGCAAAAAGAATTTGCTCTAATAAATGCCTCTGCATTTGAGTACAATTTGTTACAGTAGTCTGCTAAAGAAAGAACTAAACTAGATGTTCCCACCTACCCATTAATCCAAATAACACCTTCCTTTGTGAAATATCCATTCTCTGTTAAACCACGTGATCTTTCCACAGTGATATTAATAGGAACAGTCCCTTTTTTGCTTTTGGAAACATCCTTTAAAAATTTGAAACATAGCTATGTTTCAGTAAAAAAATGTTATGAGAAAACCTAAATGTTTGTACATGATACATTATAATTCTTTCCTTCTTAAAAAAATTTAAATCTTTTTACATTGAAGACTTTATATATATTGTGTATGTCAACTTTAAGCCTAATTAAATTTAAGACTAGATAGTTAATTGTAATATTGAAAATAATAATTATGTTATGTCTAAAATTCCCAGGAATTTGGGTTCCTGGTGGATTACAGATTATTTATTCACTTGGTCAAGCAAAATACATACGGAAGGAATAATAAAGCAAGCAGCTTGCCATGAAGGAGTTTATAAGCTCCTATGACTAATTAAATCATGTTTATAAATACATACTACAAAGTAGAAAGATTATGACAAAGAAAAATATATTTGCTCTAAAAAAGTGCTATAGAAATTCAGAATCTAAATACATTTACTTCCAATAAAGATGATGAGGGAAGACTTTCCATTAATATGGTGTTTGACTTATCCTGGAAAACTGACTATGGGGAAGCACATTCCAGGCAGGATGAAGAGCATGTGAGTAAAGGCATGGGATGCGATTGGAAAGTAGAAACATTATAGAAGGGACAAATGAGAAAATATGTTGACAAAGATGGTTAAAGAAAGTGAAATGAAACGTAAATTCACAATTTTTCCTCAAGTTGATGTGGATTAGTATTTAGCAGCTTTTCTGATTTAACTTAGATAATAACCCTAAGGTAATCATAACCATTACCATGGCTGTTAACCACAATCATCAGCACACCCATACCCATATCCACTCAGTCTTTGGGACTTTACATAGATTGATGGCTCTAAATTTTATTAATTTTGATGCCCTGTTCATTGTCCTTTAATTAAATTTAGAGATATTAAAACCTTTTCTAAAAATACATACTTTTGAAAAATCAATATAACGTCTTAACTATATTAAAAATGAAAAATAGTTAATAAAACTATATATATATAATGTAAATATTGACTAAAACTACAACAGAAAACATAACAAAGAAACCAAACATTTGACCTTTATCGTCATGAATAAATTTGGTTTAAGAAAAATTGATCTGACACTTTCAGTACAAGAATAGAGGAAAATCATAGAGCAGAAATATAGGGAATATTAAACCTAGAATTGGGATAAGTAATAATAGACAAGACTTATTTGCATACAATACAAATGAACTAACCTCAATTGATGTGGGGATCACATATCAGACAATTATAAGCAATTACCTTTAATCTCTGACACTGGGAGACCAGTGATAGAGGATGGACTGAAACAAACAGAAACGCTAGGGGCCATAGAGAGGCTCTGGCCCCTAGACTCTGTGGTAGACTCTGGAGACAGGAGACAACTAAGAGTAATATTTTAACCTCCAAGAAATAATTTTAATTTGTAATTTATAACCTAGATTTATCTTGTGCTACAGTTATAAATTACATAGGAAGTCATTAATGTGAAAATTAAAAAATACCTTTTATTAATAAATTCAGTAAGATTCTTATATGTCATATGTCTTTGCTAATTTAAAATATTTGGCTTTAAGTCTGTTATAAGGAGTCTTTATCTCCTCTGTTACATATTTGCATGTGAACCAGGAATAGAATGCAGGTGATATATTCTCAACTCAAAAACCGCAGACAACATTGCTCTCCATAAAATGATTTCCTGAAATGATGCTCAATATTCTAGATGCATTCTGGAAAAAACATTAAAACCATGAGAAGATAATTTGTGATTGTATTTTAAAGATTTTAAATGTGTTTATATGTCAAATACTTTAAGTTCAGCTAATTAAAAATCGGTCTTTCAATTGCATAAACAATATTGGAAAGTTATGCTCATGTGACTGTTCCTCGCTTTGCAGACCCTTTAACATCCTTTGTTCAGCCCACTAAATGCAATTAGCACTCCCCAGTCACTGAGATGACCCAAAATGGTGCCACAGATCTACAGAATTCTTCGTAGATGTGTACAACCTTCACTGAAAATCACTGTTAAGATCTTAATTATCAGCTTGCCAGGTTGAGCCGCAAAGAATGAAAGCTTTTAACAATGATTTGAAAGATGGCTAAATGATTTTTAACGTTCAATATTCACTGAGCTGCAAGAAGTGAGGCAATCAGGAGGGAATATATGCAAAATCTAAAATTCAGAGATGAAATTATAGTCTTATGTAACAGAACATCATCTTTTTCAAAGTTTGTGTCTAATTGCTGTACTCATGGGGTTTTTGTAAGTAATTTTGTGTATGTATTTCATAAGCATTTTTCTATGTTGGCATTTTACCAAAGCACTATTTCAAAAGAACTAGATTATGTAATTCACAGGTCTGTTTCTGTAAAATTCAAGGTCTCAATATGCTCTAGTAATAATTACACATTCAAATCACAATTGAGTATACTTCAGAATTATAACAGTAAATATATCAGAATAAGTTCAGAAAAAAAACTGAAACTGGTTAAATTTGGAGGAGAAAAGGAGTATTTGAAGTGCATGGTAGGGACGTTGTCAACTTTTTTGAGAAGGTAAAGGAGCAGTGGGTGATCTAAGTGATGAAGTCACAATTTTGGAGCCCCTTAGAACCTCTGCCAGTCAAGCAGATCATTACAGCAGCTAATGCAACTTATCAGCACTCTTATCCTGGAACAGTGATTGTTTTAAAGGAGCTAGGAACACCTGTTCTTATACGTGCATATATAAATGAGAAAAATGATTAATAAGGTGATTACTTTCCCAGACATATACTTCATTAGAAATATTATGAATGGTATCAGACTAATACCATTTCTAATGGTATTAGAAATGTAATGAATGGTATCAATGATGTAAAAAAAAAAATCACATTTTCTTTTCTAAAAAGAATTTCTATTTAGTAAAGTCACATGTGTTTATTTCAGGTTATTTTGATGATGTACTGGCTAAATTTTCTCTTTTAAACCAGAAAAACTTTAGAAACAAAAAGTTTACCTTAAAATTCCTAGAATGGAATTATCTGCTTTAGTCATGAACTCCTAGAGGGCATAACCATGCTAATTTAACCTCCTTTGTGTGTGCAGCAACTACTAGAAAAGAAATTGGGTTAGAGACGCCCTGTATTCACTTCTATCATAGCAATTACTTCCCTGTGATACACTTGTCTGCAATTATAGTCATTCCCAATAACTTGACTAGAAAATAAGCTTCTTTCCTACTAGATTGGCCTAATTCTTTAAATAATATTTTAAAATCTCCATCTATATTTTTTTCAAACTTACAGTTGTAACAGTTATATCACTATGTGTTTTAGTCACCTTGTTTTTTGATGCATGTAAAAATATACCTATTACATCATCTTCAAAAGTTGTGCCTTTTCTTGCTATATAATGACTGTTTTGCTTGAGTAGTGATTGTACTTTTAAATTGTATTTTGTTCAATATATATATTTCACTCTGAACCTCTCTATTTACATTTGCCTAGTAATTATTTCTCATCTTTTACTATTGTTTTTTAAATTTATCACTTTAGGTGTATTTCTTATGAATAACATATAGCTTTGTTTTTTGTTTGTTATAGTTTTTATTGAGATATAACCATTATATTAGCTTCATGGGTACAAAACATAGTGATTCGATATTTAAACACATATGCATTGCAAAATGATCCCCAAATAAGTCTAGTCAACATCCATCACCACATATAGTAGTTACAATTTTTTTCTTGTGACGAGAACTTTTAAGATCTACTCTCTTATCAACTTTCAAATGTATAGCACTCTATTATTAATTATAGTCACCATGGTGTAACATACTTACATCCTTAGTACTTATAACTGGAAGTTTGTAGCTTTTGACCACCATCACCCCTTTTGCTCATCCCCCACAGCCACCCCTGGCAACCCCAATTTGTCCTTTGTATCTTATGAATTCATTTGGGGAGGGGGATTATTGTTGTTGTTGTTATCATTGTTTGATTTCACACATGAGATCATAAGTTCTTTCTCTAACTTATTTCACTTAGTATAATGCCCTCAAGGTTGGAGTTTGTTTTTCAAACAAAATTGGATCAACTTTGTTCTTTCATATTTGAAATAACTCTGTACTTCCTGTCATATTAATGTTTACTATTTTATTTCATTATTTCCTTCTTTACTTTTCCTGTTTCCCTTGGTATGATCAAACTCTATTCTCTTTTTTCCTCATGTTAGTTTGAAAGTTCAACTTTATGTGTTTATTGCATTAGTTTGTTACCTCCCTATTTTAAACACAAATTCTCATTTGTGATAAAAAAGTAAATTATTAACTATTCCCACTGCAGACACTGCTAGTTACCTACCCAATAGCACCCTCCCCTTCTTCTGTACTAATCAGAATGCAGATTTCTTTTGGGGAAAGAGGTGTTATAAACTTGATTTCCCATGCTTTCTTTTAACTAGGAATGGCCAGGGGACCATTCCTGGTTAATGATATATGAGATGTGATCAAAAGATACATTGAATGTTTAAATTTAAAAAAAAATAGTACAGTAAAAGACACATTGCCATTAATCCTTCTCAAAATACTGCCCCCTCTCTTTGAACACTCTTATCCCATCATTCTTGCCACTTTCTGAAGCAGTTCTGGAAGTCCTTTTCCGTGAATGTCTTTACTTCATCCTTCATCATGACAACGCTCCATGTCACACATTGCTTCTGACGTGGCTGTTTCTGTCAAATAAAAACATTACTGTGTGTCCTTATCCACCTTATTCACCGATCTGGCACCATGTGACTGCTGGTTCTTCCTCAAAGTCAAATGACCATGAAACATAAATGTTTTGAATTGATTCAGGACATCGAGGCAGCCACGACAGCACAACTAAAGACACGAAAGAGGACTTCCAGAAGTGCTTCAGAAAGTGGCAAGAACGATGGGATGAGTGTGTTCAAAGCAAGGGGGGTATTTTGAGGGGGATTAATGGCAACATGTCTTTTATTGTAATATTTTTAAAATTTAAACATTCACTGTATTTTTTTATCACACCTCATACAAACATAAATTTATTAGGTGGGGCTTTAAGGAGAAAGATAATATATATACTCAGCAGTTGTGCATTTTTTCCCCTTTGTCTTTCCTCCTCTTCTTGCCTAATAGGCAGATCCCATGTTCAGAGGTGGAGCAGCCACCCTTTGGTCATGACAAAAGCCACATGATAGAAGACAGAGTGGGAATGGAGACATTTAGGCCCTTGCTGGCAGTAAGGACTTGTGCTGAACTGTCAGCTCCCGACTTCTGTTACATGGGAAACACAAGCCTCTGTTTGGTCAGATTTCTTGTTTTGTGTAGCTGAATGTAATCTGAATGGAGACAATTGCCCTGAGCAAGGTACATTTAATTCCCAGCTCTCCTCTAACATTAGATGGATTGGACGAATGCTCTAATTCCCTACACTCCCTAAAGTATGATTAGAATTCTTTTATTTCTCCCCCTTTCTCCTCATTCTCAGCACAAAAGTTTTGGTGAAATTATTTTGTGTTTAATTCTAAATTATTGTTTTACATTATTTTAGAGCATGCCGTTTTATTTCAAAGCACTTAATTATTTCGAGTGACTTTCCCATATATTGCAAAGTTCATTTCTCATCACCATTTGCTCTCCACCTTTGCTTAGGTTAATATTTCTGTTCTGAATCGCTTATTTGCCTAAAGTTCTTTATTGATCATTCTCCTCAGATGAGGTGTGTACTGATACCTTCTGTGAATTCTTGTTTATTCACAGTTTTTTTTTTTCTCTCATTAGCCTGTGCATATTATTTAAATGTCATCTAGCTTCGGAATCACAGACAAGAAATCTGATGTTAGTCTGTTCTTTTGTCCTTTATAACTAATTTTTTCTGTCTAGAATCTTATAATGGTTTATTTTGTTTTGTTTTTTATCTTTGGGATTTGAGCATTTGAGCACAGATGTTGTCTTTTACAAGTAAATCCTGCTCAAATTCAGTAAGTAATTTTAACCTGCAGAATCAAATCTTTCTTAAAGCCATGGAATTTTCCCTTAATATTAATTATTGCCTTTCTGTGCCCCCACCCTTTTTTTTCTCTCTCTCAGGTCATGTATGATTTGTTTATTTGAACTCTCATGTGTTCTCCAAATCACTCCCATCTTCCCTCAGTGTTTCTATCTCATTTAATTTTGCTTCATTTTTGAAACATTTCTATACTTTGATTTCCATGACAATAATTCAGTTCTCAGCACTGCTCATTCTGTTCTTCATTTCGTCTAATGCATTGCAATTTTTTAAAAAAAATTAGAACCATGACTTTCATTTCCAGAAAGTAAATGTTAATGCTATGACTAAATATCCTTAGATGCTCTTATTTTTTGTTGTTGTTGATGATATTAAATGTATGGCCTGTCTCCATCAGAAGGTCTTATCCCTAAGAGCTACCTTTTTACTGGGAACCCCAGCTCAGTTTGCTCTTTTCCTGTCCAGCAATGGCTTCCTTTGGGAACTGGCTTTTACTGCTTTCAGAGCTCAGGGTGACCTAGTCGGGTACTACCAATAGCAGCGTAACTAACAAAATGGTGGGAAACGTGGTATTTTATACTCTGTGAGTTGATAGACAAGCACAGCTCCTTCCTAAAGAAGCCTCCTTTCTTTCCATTCTCAGCTACAGAATTAGTGTCAGGCTGGAGAAATCCAAAGTCAACATGTTTTGAGCATATTATGTTTCATGTCCTGTTCTAAACAATTTATCAAAATTAAAGATTCGTATTACAATGACACTTTGGTCTATACACTGTAATTTCCATTTTATAAAAGAGGAGTTAATTAACTTGCCCAAGCTTTCACTACTAGGAAGCAATGGAGCCAGGATTTAAATCCAGGCATTCTTTGTCCATAGCAAGGGCATATGCTGTTCTGCTCACATCAGCATTTCTCATGTGTGTATCCCTAATAGCTATTTCAAGACCAAGGAAACTCCTCCAGAGGTGACTCCTCCAGAGGGAACAAGGCTCTCCAGAGCCAAAATCTCACCAGGAATCCCAGGGTTCAGATTCTTGCTTGAGGCCTTTCCACAGCTAGTTTTCAGACTCTTGGCCTTAGGAGGAAAATGTCCTGTACCCTATCACTCCTTCAGAACCCAGGTGGGGCAGAAGGCTTTGCACACACACCCCTACAAATCCTTCCTCTTTGACAGCCATTGTCCAGCTTAGGGGAAGTTGTAGTTGGAAGCTGGAGCAGAGTTTGAATAAGCTAGAAGCAGGGACACATAACCATCCTTGAAGGTAACCTGCTTGAGGGTGGCAAATGTTTCCATTGACCACTGTTCTCAATATTTGTACGTCATAGAGAGCATAATAGTAGCTCAATAAATATGTACTGAATGAAATTGTAATATGCCTTAACCATCTGAAAATCATCACCTTAACATAATGTATGTGACCTAACTCCCCCAAACTCTAACCCCAAGACCAATACTTTGCTCAGTTTTTGGAAAGCCATCTCTGAGGTGGCTATCCTCTTAGAAGAAGCAAAGGGAATTTTCTCCTCTCTTCATTCTTTTGGTTATAAGTGTGCAATAATAAAAAAATAAGACTTTTAATTTCTTACAGAGCAAATGAATGAATAAATATAATATGCATGGAATAGCTTTAGAAAACTCATGTGTATGTGTGGGTGTGTGTGTGTGTGAGAGAGATGATTAGGAGGAAAGAGAAAGATAAAAAGCTAGTATGTCGTCCAAGCTTCACAGAGAAGAAGAAGGAAATGTTGCTTAGCAACTAGAATTTTTAGGAAGCAAAATTCTAAATTCCAGTGGAGAAGAGTGTGGAAGGTAGGTAAATACTCCATATCTAAAGTGAAGGCTTTTGAGATGATGTTTTGGTAAATAATTTGTTTTGAAAAATGCTGCTGCTTTTCCTCTGTATCCACTGGAAATTTGGCTCTGTCTCAAAACATGACTAATAACTAGCAAAAATGAATGGAGTGACCAAACTGGAAGCCAGTTTGTCCATTGGAAACAGATGTGGCCAGGAACCAAAAAGGAAAATTCTTTGCTACTTGACTGCTCTGATTGTTTTGTCTTTTTGATCACTTCTTTGATTGTTTTGTCTTTTCTTTTTGATTAAAATGCATGAATGTTTTCTCATCGTAAAAGATTTTTAAAGTACAGAAATATTAAGAGCAAACCCTGAAATGACACCTGTAGTATGCTTCTGCTACTTTCCCAAGGGTCTGATATACAACCTTCCCATGCATTTACATGTCTCCCTCCTCCTCTCGATACACACACACACACACACACACACACACACACACACACACACACACATATATCTTTCTAATTTTTAACACAAAGGGTATTATACCCTATTACTTGAATTGTAAAAATAATATGGTTGGAAAATTTTTCATGTTATATGTATATAGGTGTAAGTTATTCTTTTTACATGTCATACATTGTATTTCATTCACCACTTCCCTCTTGATGGGCATTTCAGTGTTTCCAGTTTTACACTAACGTACAATAAAGTTATGAATAGCCTTGGATATATCATTGGGCACTTGAGAAAGTATTTCTTGAAAATGTACTGCTAGAAGCAGAATTATTAGCCTAAAGGAATTTACGATTTAAAATATATGCTTCTAATTGCCTTCCCAAAAGACTTCTATCTACTGCATATGAATGTGACAGTTTCCATTATCTTTCCCATATTTGACAATGTATGTCGTCTGATTAGTGAGAAGACTCACACACAGACACACACACACACACACACACACACTATTGCCAGTGAGAATGACTATTCTTTGTGTTATACTGGCCATCGTTTTTCTCTTTTTGAGAATTGCCATCTGGCATCCTTTCCTCATTTTAGTGTTGAGTTGTTTGCCTTTGCCTAAATTATTCATAGCGGTCTTTATACATTCTGGTTATTAATACCTTGACTGCTAAATGTGTTGCAGTAATTTCTCTCCACCACATGTATTTTATCCTTTTTATGATTTTCCCCCCAATTATACAAAATCTTTAAAGTTTGGTAGGAGAAATCTGTCATGTCTACTTGATGGTTTCTGGATTGCGGGTCTCACTTGAGAAGACCTTTGCTACCCCAAGGCTTTGACAATAGTCTATATTTTCCTCTAACACATTTATAGTTTTGCTTGATGTTCAGTGTTTTAAACTATCTAGAGTTTGTTTTAGTAAATAATATGAGGCATAGATAGTATCTTGCTTTACTTTTTTCAGATGATAGCTATTTGCCTACAATTTAACAAACATGCAATCTTTTCCCACTGATTAAAAGGCCAAGTTAATCATAAATTAAAGTGTGACAAACACAGGAGCCTGCTTATATGTTCGACTCATTTTTGTTGGCTCATTTCCCTATTCTGAAACTCTCCAGGTTTAATTAGTGTAGGCCTCATGACATGTATGGAAAATATATTTAGAAGTAATGCTCATGGGTAGTTTTTTCCAGATGTTTTTGGTTCTTCCAAGGCATCTTTTCTTTTTAATGAAAGAGTAGATAAAGTCTCTTAGCTTTTATTTTCTAGATATTTTGTGTTTTTAATGACATATATTTTATCACTGGGTATTATATAAAGAGATGCGCTAGCTTTGCCTCTGTTTCTCATATTGATGACTCTTGTTTCTTTCTCCTATGTCCTCATTGCACTGAGTATTTGCCATGGTAGCTATCCCTTTCGTGTGTCTTTAGTCAGAATGCTCCTCATATTTTCCCATGAACTATGGTATTTTCTTTAGATTTCATATAAGCACCCTTTATTAGATTAAGGATATTTCCCTTTCGTTTCTGCTTGCTAATGTTTTGAATCATTAAAGAGCATTGAATATAATCAAATGGATTTTTCTCTTAGTCTGCTGATGAGATATATATATATATATATACATATACATATATATATATATATATACATTTATTTTCTAATATATAACCTGGTGTTCTGGGAAATCCTTGGTTAAACTCTTCTTTATAAGTGTAAGTTTCAAGATTTTTCCTCTCCTTTTCCTACCGAAGAACAGAGAGGAATTTGACAACTTAGTGTGAATAAAGCAGTGGAGTAATAACTGGTTAGGTTCACTCCCAATTTCATTTGCACTAAGAGAGCTTAGACAGAGATCATTCTATCTCACATAAAGTGGGGAGGAAAGGAGCCAATTAGTTCAGATACATAAAAAAAAAATAAGAATCTCATAACTGGTTGAAACCAGTGTGACAATATCTGAATAGTGTAATAGACGGTAGCATTGGCTGTAAAATAAGTAGCCAATGGAATAATATTCTGTTTTCCAAATCTCTCAATGTACTGAAATTTCTACCTCTTTACTATATACACACACACACACACACACACACACACACACACACATATACATATATGTATATATATATACACACATATATATATACATACATACATACACACACACAGGTTTTCTCTGGTTTTTGCAAATATCTAACACAGAGATAATTTCCGCTTGATTAAGATGTATTCATCAATTTTCTTCTGGGTTTAGAATGTTAGTATTTACTTTAGGGTTATGATAGTCATCCTTATGAGAAAAGATTGGATTATACTTTACTTTTTTGTGCACTTTTTTGTCATTTGTTGATAGTAGAGTTTTGCTATTCTCATAGAATCATTTATCAAACTTTTCTTTATATATATATTTATATGTGTATTGCTCTGGAACAGTTTATATATAATGTGAAAAATATCTGCTATTTGAAATTTGACAGAATTTTTCTATGAAATTACCTAGACCTAAAGTCTTTTAAAGAACTTTTAATTGTCTCTTTAATTTTTTTACTAATAATACTTCTGTTCCTATTTTTATACTTCTTATATTAATTGTAATAATATATACTTTTCTATGAAGTGGTATACCTCATCTGTTTTTCAAAATCTGTGGCATAAAGATAACCATAATATTTTCTTATAATTCTTATCCTGTTTAATGTAATTTTATACTCTCTTCCCACTTAAAATGTTGTTTACCTGCAACTTTTCTAGTATTATTTTATTTTATTTTAATCACCAGATGTTCAATTTAGTAGGATTTTTTCCAAGAACAAACTTTTGATTTTACTGATTATGCTTGATGTTTTTATTTTATCTTTTTCTGCTTTTATATTTATTAATTCTTTTCTTTAACTTTATTTTGCTCTATTTTATCAGTATTTCCTGGTTTCTTAAGTTATTTGTGTGACAGGGTGAGTAAATCAGTTATTTACTGTTTCAGTTTGGTCTGAAACCAAAAGCCAAAAGCAAAATAATAGGTGACAAAGACCCCTATATTTCAAAATGAAGGGCTAGTTCATCTATGTACAACTGGCAAGAGACGTAGCTGAAAAGCAATTTTGTGACCCTTGGCTCCACATCCAAGTTGAGGGTATAAAAAGATTGAAGCTGGAGAACCAGGAAAGAGAAGATACTTTGAGGAAGTGTGGTCCCTTGGTGAAATTTTCCTTCCACACTTCCCCTCTATATTTAATGTGTGGGGTGTGTGTGTGTGGAGGGATGTATATTACGCCTGACCTCAGGACAAGTTAGAGAGACTTTGAGAGGCCCTCTCGTAGAATTCATAACCCTGCCTTCCCCCTTTGCTCCTGGTGTTTGATGGGACAAAGGGACAGTTTTGGGTCTGCACTTTAGAAAATGAAAGGCAGAATGTGGCTAGAGCTGTCTGCCTGGGGAAGAGCAAAGAGAGACACCTACTTGCACTGACAGTTGAGCAGAGGCTCAACTATGTGTTTCCCTAGACCACATGTGAGTCATAAAAGGGGGAACCGTCTGGCTTGAATGGACCAAAACGAGGCTGGAGGTAACCATTAGATACTGAATCCGAGGGCGAAATCAGAGACAGACCTCTGCCCATATCAAGGGACCTACATTTAGATGTTCCTCGTGGAAAATCTCTACAAAATCCACAAAAATGCCTAGGAGGTCAGCAATGAAGATTCAACAAGCCCAGAAGTACTATCTAGTTAGAACTTTCTTACCCCTCTCCCCCTTATCCCATCTCTGACTCTGCCCAACTGTGTCTCTGGAAGATCCTAATGTCATAGCTAAATGTGTGGGTGTGGGTGAGGAGGAGCTGACAAAGAAAGGACAGAAGTCTCCACAAACACCCTTCCCCTCCCTGCTGAGTCCCAGCCTGAAATGAACCTGAGCTGTGGAGGGAAGAAATGAAACACTAAATGAAATCGCAATATAGTATTTCACTAAAATGGGCATTATAATTATCTAAATAAAACCATAGTTGTTATTAGATGAGACTGGAGGATTGATTGATTGATTGATTGGTTTAATTTATACTGTTTAGGAGT
Source organism: Rhinolophus hipposideros (assembly GCF_964194185.1). Taxonomy (NCBI): domain Eukaryota; kingdom Metazoa; phylum Chordata; class Mammalia; order Chiroptera; family Rhinolophidae; genus Rhinolophus; species Rhinolophus hipposideros. The sequence continues at coordinate 25,235,369 of NC_138053.1, read as the reverse complement.
GAACAAAAAAGCTATGACCTTTTCTCAATATTTTCCAAGAGGAGAGGAAGAATGGGCCTATAGAATGTATTTTAAAAGGTGGCGTAAAAGATAAATTTGTGTTACGCTTTCAGCCTATCGTTTTCTGCTTGTTCAGCATGCCAGTTATATAATCTTAACTCATTTGTTTTCAATCTTTTTTGTTTCCTAATACATGCATTTAAAATTATGAATATTTCTCTGAGTACTATTTTGGCTACATTCCACAAATTATTATAATTAGTGCTTTCATTTTCATTCATTATAAAGGATATAAATTTGTAATTTCAATTTTAACTGCATCTGAAAGGTGTTTAAAAATTTCCAAGTGCATGACTTCTTTTGCTATTTTTTGTTAGTTTCTAATTTTACTGCAATTCGGTAAGAAAACTTGTTCTGTGAGTTCTGCTTTTTCTTCATGGAGATTTTTTTCGTGGCTCAACACGCAGATTTATATCTAGGGGCTTAAATCCAGTATCAAAGGAGCAATTCTCATGTTCATAAGATCTCCCTTACGCAATTTTGTGTTCTGACTTCCTTGATTCAGAAACCTCAGGATCCAAATTCATGCCAGTACTACCTGTTGGCTAGGTCTTGCAGCTCCTTTGGAGTATGGTCCTTTTCCTCATATAGCTGGTCCAGCACCTCCCTGATGTGTTACGCTACGTTGTGACTTGACCTGAGTTATTGGACTGTAGACCAGGAGGTATGGTGGGGAAATAGATGTTGAGTGGGATGCAGCAGAGACCTGCATCATCCTCAAGCAAGGAGGTATCACAGCCTTTAATAGGGAGAGGTGAGCCACTTCTACAGGCTCAGATGGGTCAGGGAAATATGGGGTGTATCATTTCTCCAGTGCATCCACCAAGACGGTTTCATTCCAAAACTCAGGGTCCCACTCTTTCCAATAAAACCCTCACCTTGGTATAGCAGACTTCCCAAGACTGAAAATTCAGCTTTTTCTGCAACTAACTGTCGTTATAATTAAGTCCTGTACCTGATTCACAACTCCTTTTGCTGTCCTGCTGAAGGAGATGAGAGTCTCTTCAAAAGCTGGCAAGGAGGCCCTCTACCTTTCTCACTTTGCCTTAAATTCATGATTAATCATCCTTGGCCTTTTATTTTCTTTCTCCAATGGCTGGTTGTATTCAACAAAATCTATCTGTTTCTATTGTCCTTATAATGATGGCTTTCCCCCAACCTTTCAAACATTTGGGTCATTGCACCCATCAATGCTTTTCCTTATACTAAAATCCCATGGTTTACTAAAATCCCTTGGTTTACCACTAGTGAAATTTTAACAATTACTTTATTTTAACAATACTGTTCAGTAGCTAGTCTCCTAAGATGGTCCCAATTTCACCGCATCTTACTAACGTATGTCACACATACTATTTCCTCTCCCCTTGAATCTGGCCTTTACTTGTGATCACTTTGACCAATACAATGCTATGGTAATAAATGATACTTTTTGCCTAACCCTTAATTAATTGACCTAGACTTTCTATATCATTTCCTTTAGAACACTTGTGCTTGGGATATTCCCTCTTGGAACCCAGCTGCCATGCAGTGAAAAGCCCACTTGTAGGCACTCAGTTAACAGTCCCAGGTGATGTCACAGTTGAAGCCAGCCTCAGCTTCCAACCATGTGAATGAGCCCAATTAAATTCCCATATGAAACCTCTACCTCATTAAAGCTGGAGACTGGCCCAATTGAGCCCACAGAATCAAGAGAAATAATGAAATATTTATTTTAAGCCACTGAGCTTTGGAATTATTTGTTAGGCAACAATATATAATCAGAATATGTTGGGCAGCCAGATGGCTCAGTTGGTTAGAGTGTGAGTTCAGAACAACAGGGTTGCTGGTTCGATTCCCACATGGGCCAGTGAGCTGTGCCCCCTGCAACTAAGATTGAAAACGGCCGACGGTAAGAAAAGATGATATAGGAACATTTATGACAACATGGATGGATCTTGAGAGTATAATGCTAAGCAAAATAAGTCAGACAGAAAAAGCAGAGAACCCTATGATTTCACTGATATGTGGTATATAAACCAAAAACAACAAAAGAACAAGATAAACAAATGAGAAAGAAAAACTCATAGACACAGACAATAGTTTAGTGGTTACCAGAGGGTAAGGGGGTTAGGGGGTGGGAGGTGAGGGTAAGGGGGATCAAATATATGGTGATGGAAGGAGAACTGACTCTGGGTGGTGAACACACAATGGGATTTATAGACGATATATTACAGAATTGTACACTTGAAATCTATGTAATTTCACTAACAATTGTTACCCCAATAAATTTTTTTAAAAAAGATTGAAAATGGCTATGACTTGGAGCTGAGCTGCATCCTCCACAACTAGATTAAAGGACAACGACTTGGAGGTGATGGGCCCTGGAGAGACAATATTCCCCAACAAAAATTAAAAATAAATATATATGTTACCACAGTATGCCATGAGCTACCGTACTCCATTCACAAACAATAATGTGATCTTCATTGTTAAGCAGCTGGTGAGTGATTGAGCTCCAAAAATCTATCCTTAAAATCTGCTTCCTTGGACCCTTTGACACCCACTGTCTGAAATCAGGCGCTGTTAGAAACTTTTGTTGAGATAGAGAAGTCAGAGATATGCATGCATAAAGTTTATCGGGGAACAATCAAGAACAATGCCTGTGAGGAAGTAAGGGAAGGATTGGGCAGAAGGAGAGGCTGAACTGTGATACATTTGATACATTTGAGGTCTCAGCCAATCCCCCAGGGAGCTCTGGAGATGGACTGGACCTTCAGAGTTGTTCTGCACTAAGTCAAGAAGTCTGGAATGAGTAATTGGATGCAAGCTGCCCCCAGGGAGCGGGCCAGCTTTGAGTGAGGCACCCTTGTCAGTGTACCACAGCTATCTTAATTATTTTATAATGCCATTTTGTTCCTTTTTTACCCCTTTGCCTTTTGTCTATCAGACTTTCTTTGTCCTATTTTGTTCCCCCACCTTTGTCTTTGAAAGCTACAAATACTTCCTATTCTCATTTTTATCCTTACATTTTGGAATGTATATTTAATCTTATAAGTTTCTATCAATGTCCATGTTTAATCAGAATATCTCTTCCTTGCCTGGAAGGGATGGGATTTGCAGTGTACATTTACGTGTTTTCTGCTCCTAGCCTCTCTCCTCTGCTGCTTCTCACACTTCTAGACTGGTGTGTTATATAAATTCATATTATTATATTGGGCATTAATTTTAAACTTGAGCTTTTTTCTTCATTTAGCACTCTTGTGTTCTACGTCACTCACTTTCTTGCACATATGAAAGGGTTTATTGGAGTTCATCCTATAGAGATTATTTTTGAGAAGATGAATGAATGATACATTTTCTGATTCCTTGAATATTTGAAAATGTTATTTTGCTTCACTTGAAATGCTAGTTAGCTTGGGCATAGGTTCAAAATCAGTTTTTTTGTTTAATTTTGAAGTGGTTGTTTCATTGTCTTCCAGAATCCAGTGTTACTGATGACAAGTATGATGAAATTCTGACTATTGTTTCTTTGTAAGTAAATTGGTAATTCTTTTTGGAAACTTTAGTGTTCTTAAATAACACCAAAATATATCTCCATGTGGGTCATTTTACCTTTATGTTTTTTCCTGGAATGTCAAATAAATGGAGTCATACAATAATACCAACCAACAATACATACTTTATTTAGCTCTTCTTTTATTCAGATTAATGGTTTTTAGAGTCACCCATGTTTCTGTATGTATTAGTAGTTTATTCAATTTATTGCTGAGTAGTAAAGTTTAAAAAATACTTTCTTTTTAGTTGTTTGTTGCTAACATATAAAAATATAATTTTTATATCGAATTTGCCTATTGATTTTGTATTCACTGACTGTAAACTCATTAATTCTAAAAATTCATTTATAGAATCTTTTGAATTTTAACATAAGCAATCCTGTCATCTATAAATAATGACAGATTCTTTCTTTCCAATATTTATCCCTTTTAGATTTTTTTTTTCAAATCTTTCCTTATTGCATTGGTTAAGACCTGCTAAACAATACTGAATAAAAGTAGAAGTGGTGGTGGTGGAGAGCATTCTTTCATCATGTCTGACATCAGAAGGAAATTTCTCAGCATTTCACCAAGTGTGATTTTTGCTGCAGATTCTATTACCAGTTTGTTAAATGTCTTTTTGGTGTTTATAATTAATGGACTTGACATCTATCATTTTTTCCTGCATCTATTGAGATGGCCATGTAATTTTTCTTTATCTGCTAAAATAGGTGACATATATGGTTGATTTTAGAATGTTAAACGAATCTTGAATTCTTGGAGTAACCCAACTGAGTCATGACATAGTATAATTTTTATATATTGCTTAATTTAAAAAAATTAATTAATGAGTAATATTGGCCTGAAAATTTTTTTCCTTATAATGTCTTCATTAAACCAACTTATCTTGGCTTCAAAAGGCATGTAAAGAATTGTTCTTTTTTTAAAATTTTATTTTCTGGAATAATTTGTGTAAAATTGAGGTTCTTTCTTTCTTAAAATGTAGCATTTACCAGTGAAGCCATCTGGATCTAAATGTGTGAGTGTGTGTGTGTGTGTGTGTGTGTGTGTGTGTGTGTGTGAAAAATTTTCAATTAGAGATTCAAATTTCTTTAATAAGTATAGCATTATCCAGGTTTTCTATTTCTTTTTGTGTCAATTAGGTAAGTAGTGTTTTTCTAGGAATTTATCCACCTCATTCATATCCTCTCATGACATTTTAAATATGTATAAAATTTGTGGTAGTTTCCCCAGTTTTAATCCTGATATTGGTTACTTATGTCTCTTCTCTTTCTATTGATTTTCTGTCCAGGACTGCATCTATTTCATTTATCTTATAAAAGCACTAACTTGGGACTTTCTGAGTAATACTATGGTATATTTGTTTTCTATTTTATTAATTTCCCCTCCTTTCTTTTAAGTCTTTTTTACATGTTTTTTTTTTCTAATTTCTTAAGATGGACACTAATATTATTACATTTCAAAGCCAGAAAATGTTAGAAAAGATGAACAAGGCAAGGGAAGCCAGATCGTGTAGCCAAAGAAAAGAGCTCTGCAATTATCTGGAAATCTAGGAAATTTTGATGATAATTTAGAAAACATAGGACCTAGGCTGTTCTCAGAGAAGTAGAAACTGATAATAGAAATAAACAAGAAGAGTACTAAGCTTTTCAGCACTATACAATTTTTAAAAACATGTATATTAGTTTCTTTTAAAAAATTAAGTTGAATGAAAAAATACATATTATAATTTCATTTATATAGAACTCCAGAAAATGCAAACTTATTTATAGCGTCACAAAGCAGATCAATGGTTGCTTGTAGTGAGATGACAAGGAGAGATAAAAGGGAGAGATTATAAAGGGGCACAAGAATTGGAGGTGACAGACATGTTCTCCACCTTGATTGCGGTGATGGTTTGGCAGGCATATACATATCCCAAAGCTTAGAAAATTACACATTTTGAACTTCAATGAGACTGTTTAGAAAACATACCATTATAGAAATATTAGAAAAAAATGATGTCATTGTGTCATCCTCTCCTTTTCTGACAAGAAGTTTTACTGTAATTCTTATCATTTTTTCTCTGTAATGTGTCTTTTTCTCTGACTACCTCCAAGTTTTTTCTTCATCTTTTGTTTTCAGCAGATTGAATATAATATGCATAGGTGGTATATTAGTATGTATATACACACACATACCGGGGGTGCCAAAAAAATGTATACACGTGACTTCTATTCATCTTTTGTTATCGGTATATATTGAGTATTACAATTTTAATAGTGTTTTTCTTTCTTAAAATGTGTATACATTTTTTGGCACCCTCTGTATATACCACACATACAAATATATAATATTTGATATCTATTCTTGCTATTTTCTAAGTTTCTCGGATCTGTGGTTTGATGTCTGTTACTAATTATGGAAAATTTATAACTTTTATTTCTTCAAATTTTTTCCCCTACTCTTATCTCTCTCTTCTTCTGGAATTCCATTTCGTTATATGTTAGACCGTTTAAAATTGTCCCACAACTCTTGGGTGCTGTGTTCTGTGTTTCAATTTGAATAATTTCTATTGACCTATCTTCAAGTTCACTAGTTCTTTCCTAGGCTTTGATACGCTACTGAAATAATTACTGATGTGATTGTTGAAGACATTCCTCATTTATTTTACTGTGACTTTTTTTTTTGTTTCTTGAAATTTTATCTGATGCTTTCTCCTAGTTCTTAACTCTCTGCTGAAATTCCCCACTATTATATGTTTTCACCTATTCCATTTGAGTTTTTAACATAGTAATTATAGCTATTTTTATGTCTCTGTCAGGTAATTCTAACATCCCCATCATATCTGAGTCTAGTTCAGTTTAGAGCTTTGCTTTTTAGCAATATGTTGTTTATTTCTTGCCACTTTGTTTGCCACTTCGTTTCAACATAAAAATAATTTTGTGTTGAAAGCTGGGCATCTCGCCTTGAACAGTGGAAACTGAGGTAAATAGATTTTATGCCTGTAAGGAGGCATTCCTGCCCTCTGCTAGGCATTTTGTGTGGAAATATGAGTTAACCTAGTGAGGAGGTTGGTTGGATTTGCAGTTGATTGATGCTATGCTTATCCTCATTGTACGAAGTACTTCATATTTCTTTACCAATGTCTTTTGTTTAGGGTGGGGGCTGCTTTTCCTGCACCTTCTTCTCTTTGTTTGCTTTACCTTCAGCTTGAGGTCTTCCATTTGTACTATACCACAAAGAAAGTCTGTCTCCATGCTCTTGCAATTCTCCTAACAATATTGTTTTGCTACTTGTTACTTGGTGCTTATTAGTTTGGTGGTAGGAGACACAAGGAACATTCTCTGCTGTTCTGATTAAACTTTATCTTAGGTAGGCCCTGTGTCACTGGGTCTTGGGGATGTGACTTGGGTCTTTGAGCTCTTCCCTTGCCACCATTTTTAATTCTGTGTTCAGGACATATAGAAATATGTCCTTCTCCTTTCAGGCTGAAAGGATTTTTCCTTTTCCCTTCCCCCAGCTGCTGTGGGTTTGTACCAGTACTTAAAGGTGATAATGTTTATTCCATCCCCCCACTTGCACAATAAGTCTTTTGTTCCATATGGGAGATAAGGGAGAAGGTCTTAGCTGATTTTCTAGCTCCTTCACAGAAGCTGCTGCTCTCCTTCTCCAGATTTGTACTATAAGGCATACTTTTTCAGGACTCTCACCCTTTTTTTTTTTTTTTTTTTTTGTGCCCAGTAGAGTCTGTGAAGAAAAGCCTGCAAGAAGGTATAAACTCCCCTATATATGTGACTCCCAGGGGTTTCGCATTCTCTTGTGAGCCCACATTCAACATCCCACAATTTGTTACTCTTCATATCAAATTCTTACTAGTGTGTGGCTGTGTTTGCCACAGATAGGCAAATGCCATCTTTCCTTGTGGACACCTGTCTCTCCTTAGATTTTAGATTATCTTGTCCTGTGACCTCAATTCTCTGAAGATTCAAGAAAATCTTGACCTTGCATTTTGACTTTTTGTTGTTGTAGTACAAGAGTTGGAGCAATGTATTTTTTAGCTCTCTATGTCCTGAGCAGAAACTAGAAAGCTTTCAATTTTTTTCCTCCTATTATTATTCATTTCTAAGAATTCTTTATATATTCTAAATACATATCCTTTGTCAGATAATAGTATTGAGAACATTTATTTGCCGTTCGTGGCTTGTGTTTATACTCACATTATTGTCTCCTGCTATACAGAAGTTTTAAAATTTGATAAATTGCAATTAATTTTTTTTCCTTTTATGTTTAGAACTCACTGTGTCCTTTCTAAGATTTTTATCTACTGTAAGTTCCTGAAGATATTCTTCAATGTTTTCTTTAAAAAGTGTTATTATAGTTTTAGCTTTTATGCATTGTTTATAGTTTATCTTAAATTAATTTGTATGTGTGGTACAAGGGAAAAAGTAAGGTTCATTTTCCCCTATACATTTATTCACTTGTTGTGGTACCACTTATTGAAAAGACTTTCCAAAGGGATCAAATATATGGTGATGAAAGGAGATCTGACTCTGGGTGGTGAACACACAATGTGATATACAGATGACGTATTACAGAACTGTACACCTGAAACCTATGTAACTTTACTAACAATTGTCACGCCAATAAACTTTAATTTAAAAAAAAGAAAGAAAAGACTTTCCTTTGTCCATTATCTTGCTTTGATAACTTTTAAAAAAATTAATTGAGGACCTGTATATACTTCTATTATTGAACTCCCTACTATGTTCCTTTGACCTATTCTTTCTGTCCTTGCCCAGACCACACTGTCTTCATTTCTGTAGTTTTATTGTAAGTTTTGAAATCAGATAGAGTGAGGCTTCCAACTTTGTTCTTTTTCAGGATTACTTTTGTATTCCAGGTATTTTGAATTTCTTTATACATTTTAGAATAAACTTTTCAATTTCTACAACAAAGCCTACTAACTTAATTCTAGTAATGGAGAAGTTATATGCTAATAATATTTATTCTTCCCAATCAATGAACATGGTATATATTTTTGTTTATTTGGATCTTATTTAATTTCTCTTAGCAATATTTGGTATTTTTCCCTGTAGAAAATTTGAACACCTTTTTAAAATTAATTCCCAAGTATTTTATGCTTTTTTTCATTGTAAATGGAATATTTTTGTTACATTTTCCAATTTTCCATTTGCCAGGATATAGAAATACAATCGACTGTTTTATTTTGACCTTGTACCCTGTGACCTTGCCAAGTTCACTTAATAATTTTAGGAGTCCAAGTCAAATCCTAGGATTTTCTATGTAAAAATCAAGTCATTTATAAATGACAACAGTTTAACTTCTTCCTTTTCAATATTTGTGGACTTTTAATTTTACCTAAGTTAAAGGCTTTGCTGCACTGCTATTACAATTTTTTAAAATTAGTTTCAGGTGTACAAATACCTGAATGTAACATTAGACATTTACACCCTTCACAAAGTGATAACCCCCCACCCCCAATCTACTACCCTTTAGATATCGTATATAGCTGTTACAATTCCATTGGTTCTATTCCCTATGTTATACTAAGCTAAATAATGCTATTACAATTTTTAATTGGCTTTATTGTGATATAATTTGCATATACTAAAATTTATCAATTTAAAAACTAGAAAGTTTTGATAGATACATAAAATCATATAATCATAATCTAATGTATGATACAAAACTTTCTATCATCCCCCAAATCCCCTCAATTCTCTACCTTACCTCTGAGAATCACTGATCAACATTCTGTCACTTAATTTTGCCTTTTCCTGAATATTATATAGAAGGAATTACATGTAGTAGTTTGTATCATATTTTAGTTCTACATATATTATGAACCACAAAATTCAAGTTTATAGTTATTGCTTTAAACCCTGAATTGTCTTTTAACTAAAAGAATAAGAAAGAATAGCCTGTTCTATTTATACATATATCCTATTTCTACTATCTTTATTCCTTTCTGTATATCTGAATTTCCATCTTGTTTATTTATCTTCAGCCAAAAATATTCCTTTAGTATGGAATATTTAATATTCTGGATATACAAGGTGTTTTTTTTTTTCCTCTCAGCAGTTACATGTTTTTCAATTTAAATAACTTTAGAGACATCATTCCATTGTTTTTTTGCCTACATTATTTTTGATGAGGAGTCATCTGTCATTTGTATAGTTACTTCTCTGTAATGTATAATTTACTCTCCACCCACCCTCTTTCTCAGTAGAGGATGCTTTCAAAACTTTTTCTTAATCTATTGTTTTCAAGCATTTCATGGAGCTCGGTGTGGCTTTAGATCTTTTTTTTTTTTTTTTTTTTTTTTGCTTGGGTTTCTGAAATTCTTGAATCTATATAAGTTGATGTTTACGTACATTTGGGGAAATTTCAGCCATTATTTTTCAAATAAAATTTCTGCCCCAATATTTTCTCCTTCCCTCTTGGGACTCTAGTTACATGTAAGGTATCTTGAGATTATCTTATCTGACAATTCAGTGAAACTTGTTCATTTTTTCAATATTTTTTCTTTATGTTTTCTAGGTTGGATAATTTTTATAACTATGTTTTTATTAGCTCTCTATTGCTACATAACAAATTATTCCAAAATTTAATGACATCAATCATTTCTCTCTCACATTTTATATGAATTCAGAATTCTGAATCACATGAAATTCTAAAATTTTCAGTGGTTTCAGCTCAGGTCTCTCATTAGGTTGCCGTCAGATCTTGACTGGGTCATAGTCATTTGAAAGCTTGATTGAGGCTGGGGAATCTACTTCCATGGTGGCTCACTCACATGGCTAGCAAGTTGGTTCCTTTTCACATTAGCATCTCCATGGAGACTATTTCAGCATCCTTACGTTATGGAAGTTGGCTTTCCTCAGAATTAGGAATCTAAGAGATCAAGGCAGAATCTGCAATGCTTTTATGACCTTGGAAGTCACACAACTTCACTTCTGCCATATTCTATTTGTGACATATGTCAACCTTAACTCAGTCTGGTAGGTGAACTCAGAAGGGTGTGAATACCAGGAGGCAAAGTTCAGAAGGGACTGTCTTGGAGGTTGGATACCATATTCTATCTTCAAGTTCACCCACCATTTCTTCTGCAATCTGCACTCTTCTGTAAGCTTATTGAGTGATTTTTTTCTTTTTTTTCAAATTTCAGAAATTGCTTGTACAGTTCTTAAATTTCCAATTGTTTCTTTTTAATAGTTTCTACTTCTTTGGTAGGTTTACCCATCTCTGCACTCATGATTAGTTTTTCCTTTAATTATTCGGACATATTTATAATAGTTGTTTTAAATCCTTTATCTATGAATACTAATCTATGAATCATCTTGGGATTGGTTTCTATTGATTGTTTTTTTTTCTTTTTTTCTTTTTACTGTGATTCACATTTTCCTACCACTTCACATATCTAGTGTTTTTGTTTGTTTGTTTTTTGGTATACTGGATTGTCAAGGATTCCTTGATAAGGTTCTAGAATCTGTTATCTTCTTCCTGAAGAGTTTTGTTCTGTTTTGTTTTTTTCTTCTAACTCACAGTTAAACTTGGTGGAACTTACATGCCAAACCTTGTCTCCCTGTAGTGAGGAACAGTTCAAATTTCTTTTCAGTTTTTTCAACCTTCTACTTATTTCTTGGTGCTTTCTGCTGGGTTCCTTGGAGTCTCCCACACATATACGTAGTTCAGAAGTTATCCTAGGATTTGAGTACAGTTTATATGCAGATTTTGGGATTCCTCAGCTGTGGTCCCTTCTTTCTGGAATTTCCTCAGTTTCTAGCCTCTCTGCCAGCCCTGTTTTCTGACACCTCAAGTTACTAATATTGTGCTACCTGAAAGCCCTCAGAGGAAAAGACAAATAAATGTGTATCTTATTCAGATGAGTTCCTTTCTTTTATGAATTATATCATTTCCAATTTTCTGATGTTGGTGGTTCTTCTGCACATTAAATAACTCTTTTTATACTTAGTCCAGAGATTATAATTGTAATATGCAGGAGGGTTAGCTATACCAGAATGGAATTCTATTCATGTTTGAGTGAGACAGTAAATAACTCATTAGAGGCTTTGGGTCCCTAAACCTGTTCAGTGATGGGTTTCACTGTAAGGTGTGAAAAATCAGAATGTTTTGTTGGGTAAAGGTATCTTAACAGTCATTATCAATAGGTCCCCCTCCTTTTGGGTTGTTTGGTTTTCTCAATGACCCTCCAATATCTTGTATGGCCAAGGATATAATAGATATAAGCTTATTTTTTCAGCATTCCAGGAGTCTAATGGACCTGGAGATCTCATTGTTTGTTACACAGAGTTTCATGAATCCCTCTGTTTTCAGTATGGTCTCAGTTGTACCTTGTGATCTAAGACATACTTCAGTTTTTGTTCAACAGTTCCAAAGATGAAATCAAGTCTTTTTCCCAAGAGTTTGGAAAGAGTGTTTTTTGCTGTGAATAGTAGAAGAAGAGATATAGGGGCTCAAAAGCTTCGTATAAAAATGTTAAATCAATGTCTTATTCTCTGTTTCACATTTAAAAGGACCCAGTAATCTAATTCCTGAGCATTTCTAGAATTCTGTGGTAAGAATTAGATTTCTTCTTATTGTCTTCTCCCATTGCAAATATGGATTTCAGATCTACCCAATCTTCTAAGTCAGTTACCATTTGTCCATTTGCTCCTAGATTCTAAAATTTAGTTGATATTATTTCTCCCTTTCTTTCTGTGGATATATACCTTTGTTTCTTTCCTGGTCACTTTAGAAGATATTTCTTAAGGAGTAAAGATAAATTCCATGGACTTATTTCCTATTCCACCTGTTTTAAAACAATACTTATTTTTGTCTTATATTTTTAAATAAAAATAAACTGCATTCATTAGGCCAAATACGTTTATGTGTTTATTTATTTATTTATTTATATTGGGGAGTATTGGGGAACAGTGTGTTTTTCCAGGATGCCAAGTCGTTGTTTTTTCAATCTAGTTGTGGAGGGTACAGCTCAGCTCCAACCCAAGTCATTGTTTTCAATCTAGTTGTAAAGGGCATAGTTCATTGGCCCATGGGGGAATCGAACTGGCAACCTCGTTGTTAAGAGCTTGTGCTCTAACCAACTAAGCCATCCGGCTGCCCCAAAAACCCTCTTTTTAAACTTCAGTTAACAGCACTTTTACAAAAGTCAGTTATGAAAGCATAGGTGTCAAAAGACTAAACTAATTCTGAAAGTAAATATCAACTCTACAATCACCCCTGGTATTTCTCTAGCTATTGTTTCTTAAAGTAGCAGGAATAAAAGGAGGCTTACCATATCTTTCAATGTAATATGCTTGCTTTGGACTTACGTTGTAGAAGAATTGCTCACAACAGACAAGTATCTACATGCAGTGCTGCCACTTCAAGACTAGCCTAAAAGAGGCGTGAATAAAAATGGCCTAGCAACACTTCATGCCCATCCCACCATTGGTCAGTGTAAGCCAAGCGAAACTTACTAAGTGAGAACTGGAATTTACTTTACAGTGCTTTATTTGCTTATGAACTTGATTTTCTAATATGAAGATTAGTGAATTCATTCTCTGAAATGTAAGAAGTCATGTCAGCATTTTTAGTCTTTTACCAAATAATTCAGTATTTAACTGAATTTATATGAATCTACATATACTTCCTATTTTTAGGCCCTTTGTAAATTGAGCATGTGCTCATCTTCATAAAATGACATGTGAGGAATAGTTTTTGTATTTATTTTTCATTTCCAATCAACTAAGGATCACATTTCTAGCACTGATTAGATTTTGTTGTTTTGTTAGTTTATCAATATAGCACAAAAGCTCTTAAGTGTAGGAAATAAATCAATAAATGAGAGAAAAATATTGGAGTTTGTTTACTGGTATTATCAGGAATGGGGTAGTGCTGAGAAGAGTTTAGTGCATGTTGGAGAAAAGTCAGGGGGAAAAAGACTAAAAGTAACACCTGTGAAGTAAGATTAAATACGGTGCCTAGAGTTATTTTAGCCAGAAATGAAATGTGATGTAATAACTATCTTTATAGATAAAAATTTATTGCGGAATATAATGACTAATTGCTGTTCATCTGCACTGAAAAGAAAAACTTCACTGTAGAAATAGAAAATAATATATATTTAACCAATACTTAGAATGATAGCCTAAAGGTTGATGGACAGGTATTAGAATGCTTGTCATGGGACATATGCTTGGAAAAAGGGCAGAGCTCTAAATGTAGCAATCTTCTCCGACATGAATGATGACAGATCTCGCCTTAAGGCAGAGGGCTGAGACCAGTTGGCTTCCACAGGTCCCTTCCAGATCTGTAATTCTCTGGGTCCCTTCTGTTGCTAGCCTTCTGAGGAGTGAACGGGAGTACCTGCCACAGCAAGTACCTGCCTTTTCGGGAGCTCCAACAGTGCCAGAGGAGGCAGCAGCAAAACAGCGTCTCTTCCAACAGAAGACTTCACTCAAAGGTGAGTCGGGTCAACGTGGACACAGGCGCTTTCCTTTCTTCCAGATTTCACGGGGTCCAGGCACAGGAGCCTTGGGGGATCAACAACCACAGCCACAAATATAAGCTTTGTTGGAGGGACGAACAAGAGATGGCTGGTTAGCTGCTGGTAGGTGGGAAGGACTCGCCACCAAGACACGCTCAAGGAGGGATGAGTTAAGCCAACAGCCAGGTCCCTTTCTCACCATCCTGCTGGGCCGCCCGCATCCATGTGCTCTTCGAGCGCGCGGAGCGCCCGCCACTCCCGCACGGAGCTCGCGTCCCACAGCGTGCGATCCCTTCCAGGCTCCCGGCTCCCGTGGGAGGGCGCGTGGGATGATGCTCTGGTCCTGTGCCCTCCCCAAGCTCCTGCATCCGGAGCCGCCCTAGCCGGCACCGCAGCAGCCACTGCTAGGGAGGGAGAAAGAAAAAAAGGAAGGGGGGCTGGAAAGGCTCAGCTGAAGGAGGAGGGGAGGTGGGGAGGGAAGCAGCGAAGGGGGAGGAGGGAATCTCTCTCCTTCGCTGTGCCTCCGCCTCGTCTCAGTCCGGCTGGCGGTGATACGGATTCTCCCTCCACACCCTCTCCCCGTTCCTCTCCCCCTTCTCTGCCCACCCTCCCTCCAGAGCGTGCAGAAAGGGAGCCGCAGCCGGAACGCCGGCCAGGGCGCTGGGGGAGGCGGTGGCGGTGGGCGTGTGCGTGTGTGTGAAGGGCACCACCTCTCGCTCCGGCGTTTGCAGGCGGCGGCGGGCAGCGGGGCTCCTCGCTCCGGCAGCAGCGGCGACCGCGGCAGCGGCTTCCGGAGTCCCGCCGCGAAGATGCTCAAAGTCACGGTGCCCTCCTGCTCGGCCTCGTCCTGCTCTTCGGTCACCGCCAGTGTGGCCCCGGCGGCCGGGAGCCTCGTCCCGGATTACTGGATCGACGGCTCCAACAGGGATGCTTTGAGCGATTTCTTCGAGGTGGAGTCGGAGCTGGGACGGTAAGGCGGTGGGCGGCGGGCTGGGGCGTGCGGGGGCGCCCCGGACCTGGTGGAGCCCGAGCCCGAGCCCTGCGCGCGGACTCGGGCTTCTGGGGAAGCCCGCCGCACGCACCGGGGGCTGTGCCTGCGAAAGAGACAGCTCTCGAGGATGAGGGAGCCGGCCTCCCTGCCCTTGGATTCTCCCCGCCGAGTGTCAGAGAGAGAACTAAGCACCATTCAAGTGCGAGGCGGGTCTTCCCCGGAGCGCGCCCGGGCTGCTGCAGCTGGGAGCGGCAGAGCAGCAACCTGGCTCTCTCCCACCCTTCCTCCTCCTTGCTGGCTGCCAGTTCCCTTGGGTGACAGCCCCCACCGCACCTGGGCCATGCTTTCCCAATTGGTGTCTTCGCTTAGAATTATAGCTTGCCAGAGTGTCTTGTTTGTCTACTAATTCTAGGGGTGGGAGCGGAGGGAAGGTGCCCCTCCAAATCATGGCAGAATTATTAAATTAGATTCTTTCCCCTTCCCCACAGCAAGCTCTCCAAAGCAAGTGGCACTAGAAACTAAACTCAAATACTAGCTTCCCTGCAGAGTCTGCTCAGGGTGAAGGGGGTGGGGGTGGGGGGATGAATCATTTAAGAGTTGATGGCAGAATAATGAACTAGTGTGGCTTTAAAGAAAAAACAGCACATGGGGTCCAGGCAGCGGTAATTAGAAGAGTTTTGCTGCTCTTCTTTCATGTGCTGGAGTGATTTATTTAAATTATTAATATGTATGCAAAAAGCCACCTCCCTGGGGTTGCAGAAATGTCCCTCATTCCTCCTTTGAAGATCCAAACAGGTAGGAGTTTTGCCATGTGAATGATGCCATAGGTTCTCATATTTTTATCCATTAAATTTTTTTTTTTCTTTCCCTTCCTTTACCTTCTTTCCTTTCTGTTCTCCATAGGTAAGGAGAGTTCTTTTCAACACTCATTTTAGATCCAGGCCCTTTATGATAGGGAATCTGAAGATGTCATTTCAACTGTTGACAAGTTAAAGCTTCTGTACTTAATACTTTGTAATTTCATTTTCCATTCTCTTTTTGCTGGAGTTTAGCTAACAGCCAATTTCTTTTTTAAGCCACCGGAGACCACAGGGCAGGATTCCGGACATTTCTACTAGTATTTAGTGGAAAGGTGTAAGGGTCACCCCCACCTCCGATTTGCCACTGTTATTAATGGTTTGTAGAGGACAGAAGGTCTATAAGAAGCAGAACTTCTGAATGAAAATTTAGCAGTTTGTCGCTATTTAAAATATTCCAAAATATTTGAGCATTAAATAATGTATACATAAACATCCTGATTCCATCACGTTTGTCAGCGTTCATCCGAAGGTCTGCTGTTGTATGCGTTCACTAGAGTGTTGAAAATGAAATGTCTCTTACCTTAAGGCTTGAAACCCATAATCGTATGATGAGCTGTAGTAGAGCAGTATAAACTTCTGATTAAAGAGATGATCTACTTAAAATTGTTTACTTGCTGTTTTAGAAACTGCTGCCTAGTAGAGGAAGTGCCTAATGTTGCTACAGGGACTGTCCCCCCACCAAACCCCATTGTTTTCTGAATAACGTTTACCCCAGATACTTCTCATTGGCTCTGACTTATCAGCACACGTTATCTTTATGAATAAGCTTCACCATCAGGAAACTCAAGAAATGTACTTAATTTAAGGGATGGGAAAGTGGTTAGACAAAAAATAAACTGCCAGGTGTACACATGTACGGAATGGTAGACTTCATAGGGAAAAGCTAAGGAATTTGAAGTTAATTTTTTTTAAAAAGCTTGGTATTATATTTTGCAATACATTTGGACAACAAATTAAATCAGTTATGTATTACTAAGACTCTCACTCTGCTACCTAGTTGTTTGATTATCTTGAAAAATCACAGAATTAAAATACTTTGTGAAAACTTAAAATTCTTACTTTTGCTGTTTTTCAGTAGTCGTGTTTTAAGTAGTTCTCTGTAGTAAGTTCTCAGTATTAAGATGGCAGTTGTTGCTTTTCCACGCCCCTTGAGACTTTGGTTGAGACTGAAACAATTGGTTGCAGGTCTTTATTTTCTTTACTCTGTCTGGGGCCAAATCTGCCTGAATCTAAGGCTGAAACATTTAACTCATTGGTAACACAGCTGTCATTAATATGTTAAGAGAACAATGCCCTAGGTGTTGTGTGTGCCGTTGTGGTTAGTTCCAGGGTGTAGACAATCCCCGCTGGATTAAGTAAATTTGTGAATAGTCATTCCTCTATTATTATAATTATGTATTATATATAATGTAACTATATATTATAATTATATGTTGTAAGCTACTGACTCATGAATTCAAGAACATTGGACATGTAGCCATTAAGGCAACACACCCTGATGATATTTGGGAATTTCAGGGAGCTAAATTCTCAAAGGCTATAACCGTTTGAAGTCCTTGGATGGTGCTGGCAGCAATGATCTACATACGTGTAGCCATTTACACCAGGGTACAGGTGATGGCTTTTTTTTGGTCAGGATGGGAGTGGGGATGAGGAGGATTATTTAAGAGTATCAGGCAAACTGATTACATTTTTCCAAACTTACATTTGAAAATACTGCTTCATTTAGAGAGTTTGTCAAAAAATTTACAAAAATGATGATACACCAACAAATTCAGTTCTACGTAAAAATATGAATTGGCCATGATTCTATTCAGTGCTCCATATCCTAGAGAGTGGTTGGTTCTTTGCCCAGTGATTTGAGAAACTGGCATTTCAATGGCTTTTCCAAAGGAGAAGGGAGCCTACCTCTGGTCCGGTCTCTGTCCAGTGGTTTGGCACAGGAAGAACAGAGTTTGGCATGGCCTGCTTTGTGGTGGAGACTTAGCCCTGTGCTAAGCCCTGTGCCCATGTTCTGTTTTCCGTTATTTCCCACCTTTTGTTTCTGTCTATTGTACAAGACTGAAAGAATGTTTGTAACAAAACTAGATGTATTCCCCACACACAAATTCAGTGAAACCAAATGAAAGATAATGAGGACAAAAGAAAAAGGGTGTGTTAAATTATTTTGGAATCAATTTTTTAAAAAAAAATTCCATTTCACTTAACTGCAGTTTCTTTAGGCTATTGACTTTCAATCATCCCACAAACCTGATCCACAATTTTAAAAATGCATTTCTATGGCAACCCCATTGAAGCATAATTATAGAAGAGCCCTTACTACATGTATGATTCCTTAGGAACCAAACAGATTTAGTGGTGAGACATGGGTGTGTATTTAAAATGGAAACAAGTTTCATAAAGCAATGTTTGTTCTTACTACCAACAATGTACTCTAATTTTCTTATTTTATGCTGTTTGATTTTATTCTGTTTCATTAAAAAATATTGGCTGAATCCATGTGATTACACATCCTGCTAATGGGTTGTGACTCAGTTTGAAAAGTGCTGTTTTAGGCTGTAAATTGCTGTCTGCCAGATTAAAGGACGAGACAGAGTCCTTTTGAAAAGTGCCCTGCAGACCAATCGGTAACATAAAGTTGTCTCCATTTGCAGAGCTCTGTAGAGAGAAGTTTTCCTGGTTATGTGTCCAAGTCATTATTGGGGTTCCCCTTTCAAACATTTAAAAAAAACCTGGTGTCTTCCCAAGATTTGCTGGGTGCACTACACTCTGGAATGGCTAAGGGGAGTGAGAGACTGGATCACGACACATTCACTATAGAGGGGAGGAATTCACATGCCTGAGCAGTGGTGTATTTCACTTGGTAAAGTATAATTCTGGCCCCAGGTAATAGCCAGCAAATGCTTCCTGTAAGGAAACATAAAAAGTATGTGTTTTCTAACACAAAGGCTTTAACCAGTGCTCCTGGCTGGTGGAATTAGATTCTTTCTTTTCCCTTTCCCTTTTCCCCTTAGCCAGTACGTCTCATGCCTTTGGTTTCCCCCCACACACACTACCATTTTGGGCCTCACAGGCTATCCAGGGGATACACTGCTGTCTCCAGATCTCCTGCCACGTACACATACTTAAGTATCTTAAGCTCTTTTGCCCACGGTATGTTTTTTTCTCTGACTAGGAATTAAAAATATAAGTTTGGTATCTCTTTTGTTCTCCGTGCACTCCAGTCTTTCTTGACTCAGGAGCAAGGTGGGATTGCAAGTGGGAGAATAGAAACTGGAGCTGCACAGGCTGTTTTCAGGAACACTGATTGTAAGCTCCCGGAAGGCAGTCCGTGGATTTGGCTGGTTCACTATTGTGTACTCATTGCCTAGCCCAGTGCTCAGTACTCAGCAGCTACTTAACAAATGATTTGAGAGTGAATGAATGATAATGAAATGGGCCAGGCACAGTGGGCATGCTCCCTTCCTCTTCTTTGAGATGTGGTCTCTGTTGGTCCTGATGTGATGATCTCAGTCCTAGTGACCCCAGGGAAAGGGAAGTCTGTGACTTGTTTGTTCTCTCCCTAAAACTTGTGTGACCGTGACCCTAATTTCACTCAGCAGTTGGTTTCCTTTCTTCACAGTGGGTGTATTGATAACTGCCACCTCTGTAGCTTGCAGGTGTTGAAAATAATGCTGCCTTTCTGTTGGCAGAGTGCTTTGTGTCTCTGAAATGAAAGGGATGCAGTTTCACCTTCACTATCATTTTACCACAAGCGTGTCAGAATTAGGAGTCAAATCAACCTGAACTTGAAGGCATGAAATGCCCCCTCGCTATACCAACCACTAAAGTTAATACATATTAATTCCTAAACTTGGAAATACACTCATTTTAAAGAGCCTTAAAGTTAAATGAAAGCTATGATATAATTTTAAGAACACACTATTTTCTCATATTTAAATACCGTTGCAAGGGTAAAAATAACTCCTAATTTGAAGACAAAAAAAAAAAAAAGACACAGGTGCCATCTGCTTCTAAACTGTGCTGGAGAACTTTACTTGGAAAAACAAAGAGAGAGAGAGAAAGAGAAAGAAAGCACTAACCACAAAATAGCTTCAAAGAACTTTCTTGTAAACACTTTACCCTCAGACATATGTGTAGATTATGTATTTGCACTGATATATTTGAGAATAAAGTGCTGAGTGATAGCCAAGTAAACTGTTTCAACTACTAGTTGTTTTAATTTTATGTTAATGATTTTGGAGGGGGGGTGACTAGCTTAAAAGGTAGTCCTCTTTAGACTCCCTTTTGGGGAAGCTAACATATCTAATAAAAATATTGAATTATTCAAATTTCAAGGTTAGGTTTATTCTGCAAAATATATTTAAGTGAATCAACGAACCATGTAATTCAGGCCAAAGAGTAACTACATGAATGCAATAGCAGCTGATTCAAGGTTGTACTCAAATTATATTAATCTTTACCTTAATTATTTTTCCCTATTTGATAATGTAGGATCACCTGAAAATTTCATAACTACAATGGTTTAATTAGGAAGTTAGATTTAAATATTGATAGCATAGTATTAGCACATAAAGGATATGGACTCTTTAATACAGTTCATTTTAAAAACTTCTAATTGCTAAATGGAGGGCAACACTTGTGGAGGCATGTAAATAGTGAAAGGTTTGGGTGGGGGACTTTCCTCAGTAATCTTATTAGTGGCAAAGATCAAATAAGTGCAGGAGCTGTGCTGGACAGAGGGTGATTTATAATGATGGACAAAGAATAGTCTATGTAGTCTTTACTCTTAGAGAAAGGGTTTCTCAGCCCTGGCACTATAGACATTAGAGGCCAGATAATTCTTCATTGTGGGACTCCTGCACATTGTAGGATGTTTAGCTGTGTCCCTGGCCTCTACCCACTAGATGACAATAGCAGCTGTCCTCCTCCTATCCCCATGTTGAGACAACCAAAAATGTCCCTAGACATTGTCAAATGTCTCCCACCCACTCACCGCCTTTCCTGCCTAGAAGCAGTCTCAGAAGCTTGAAGCTAGGCTTTTACATGATTTTCTTTGTTATGAAGATGGTTAACAACGGGGAGATTGATGGATTAAAATTATTTGACTTTATTGAATATCTGCTATACCCAGAAGTTTCTCCCATGTCTATGTAATGCCATTAAGATTGCTGTCATATGTGCATACCATCTATAATATAATTTGCTTAATATTTTTGTTTGTCACCTCATTTTTGTTCATCTAAATTTACTTATCCAGAATACTAATTTTTACTAAATTGAAAACCAGTATTCATGCCATAAATAGAACCAAATTGTAAAAATAAATTGCAATAAAACCAAAGCATTTGTATTAAATTGTAGCTAGAAATATTTGATGGCAGAAGACTCTCTAAGCCCGAGGATTGCCCCCTCTTTGTTAAAAAGGGAGATTATCAAAGATTAGCAGGGTTAAAACCACAGTAGCACAAACTGAGGTTTTCTTTTTAATGTAATCAGAACCACTGAAAAATAATTGACAAGATAATGATCTCATTTTTTGATTCCTTGTTATTTAATTCCATACTTTTGTGCCACCTACGGTCCTGTTACCGGCCTGACCTTTTGAATAAAGTATGAACTAGGCAATATATGTTGACAGTGTGTGTGAGTAGTGGGGCATGGGGGCTAGAGTATAAATGAATGTGATGAATATAATATTATTTGGCCTCCAATGTATAGTTTACTACTAATAAGGCATCAACAATAATTTTAATAAGAGATAAATCAATAACTAAAACAATATGAGATAGAGATAATAGAACCACCTCAGTCTTTATGATGTAGTGATAATTTCAACTGGGAGGAATGAGGTGTCTTCATGGGAGGGTTGGACCTTGAAATTTGGCAGGATTTTAACAGGAAGAGCTTTGCTGAAGGGGATACCAGGTGGAATGTACATTCTCAGAAAAGGCAAAAACTGACAGAAAAATGCAGGATACACATTTTATTTTGCAAACGTTACAAAATCTGAACGTTGTTATGGCAGATAAAGTCGGGAAGAAGAGTTGACGTCAGATCAAAGAAAGCATGTAAAAAAATGACTGTGTCTATATCAATTGAAAATAAAAGAAAATACCATTATGAGAGTGAAAGGTGACTGTAGAAGCATCTTGGGCTGAAGTTGTGGGACTCAGAACTTGCCATTAACCCATAAACCAGGGGGGTGGCTAAGACAGAACTTACCATGTCTGTTGAAAAAAAAAAAAACCCTCCTACAGCCTACGATGATACGATGAGATAAGAAAGGGCAAGTGTGGGATTGAGGGGACTGAGATCAGTTACCTCAACCTGGTAAAAAGCCCATAAAGGGACAGACAATATTTTAGGCTGTGGGGGCCATATGCTGTCTGTGACAACTCCCAGCTCTGTGATGGTTGAGTGAAAACAGCCATAGACAACACAGAAACAAAATGGAATATAGCACAGGGCTATATTCCAATAAAACTTTATTTATGACAGTGAAATTTGAATTTTATATAATTTTTACATCACAAAGTATGATATTTTTTTTCTTTTTTCTTTTTCTATTTATTATTTTATTTAAAAAAGTTTTTTTTAAGTGTCAAATCTATCCTTAGGTTGCACAGTGTACAAAAACAAGCAGCCTATAGTTTGAGGAATTCTCACTCACCTAGATCAGTCAAGCTAAAATTCTACTTCTCCTCAGTTACATGAGAATTTCAGGTTAAAATGATTTCAAGACTTCATTTATTCAAGGAACTGGCTTGAATCTCCTTTACACTTTGAAAATGTCAACCTGATATTAGTTTTTAAGGTGGGCACAACCTTTAAATACCTACTTATCTTTTGTGTATGTCTATTGAAACTGTAGCAGTTACAGTTCTTACCCATGTAGCATGTTAGCTAGCTCCATTCATATTTATGTGTTTGAAAATGGACAAGCTTTACATGAAGTGTGTTTAAGTGATTACTATCAGTGTTCACATACAAAGACTATTGGAGGGTAATTTATTTTTTATAAAATAAATAAATAGTTTCATGTTGATTGTTCTATTATATCTGAAATGACAGTTACAAAATTAATTACAAAAGAGTATGCGAAAAAATTATCAATAAAAGATTAGTCTCTAACTAGTAAAGTTTAATTAATTTTTCTGTTTTCTAATATAGTACCTGCATATTGAGTAATCCTCCTCTATGCCATGCATATATCTCAGATGGACTAATTACAATCCTTAAATCGAGACTCAGTTTAAATAAGCAATCTCTTGAAAAACTAAATTGTTCTTTTTTTATTTTGAATAGATTTTAGCAATAAACTAAAGCAGTCACTTATATTTTGTCTAAAGCTGGGATCTCCAAAATTCAATGTCCCTATCCAGGGTGTGTATAATAATATAGTGGAGTGTTAGAAGAAAGTATTAGAGAACCTTTTCTTTCTCTAAGTTTTGCTTTTAATTTTTGTTTTTGGCTGTTTTGAAAAGCATACTCCATGTTGGTTCAGTACTACATGTATAGCCATTAAAGGTACATAAGTATACATAATGAGAGGAACATGTATTCGAAACATCTTGTTGGGTGATTACTGCATCAAAGAATGGTAGTTATAAGTGGACACTTGAATAAGCTTCTTTACTTAAATAACATTCTACGTTATGAAAATGATTTAAAAGCAGATATGTAGATCAAAATGCAAACAAAAAAGAAATCATACTGTGAGGTGTGTCTGTGCACAAAGGGGAAGTGGGTACATATGTGCACTTGTTATGCATTTTAAGATAACCTGATGAAAAGTTTTGATAAGAGCTTACTGCCATTGTAACCAAAAAAGTCACAAGACAGAAAACAAAAAAGAAAAGAAACACAGCTTGCTCATCCAGCAGAGGGTTAAATGAATTTTCTTTTTCTTTGTTGTTGAACTCAAAATTCATATAATTTTACAAGAACCTCAATTTTAACATGCCTAACTTACTTCATGGCAAATTTTGACAACTCTATCTTAGGCAGATGACTGCTTTTATCTGAAGTGTCTGGTAGTCAATGCTTGAAGAGTTGTGGGCATTAGGGCTAGGATGTTGAGTTGAGCCCTGTTAACAAATTCATTGTCATCACTTAATTACTTCTTAAGTCATGCTTCAGGGTGATATGGTTGAAAAATTAACCAGGTACACAAATATTTCTTAAAAAATAAAAAGGGTTAGACTTGAACAATGCTCTGATTGGAATGGTCTGCTACAAAGGTAATGGATATAACATGTTCTTAAACTATTTTCTCTACCAGTTTGTAGTAGTATTCTTTGTTAAAAGTGCACTTTCTTTGATTTATGTCACGATTATAGATAGAATTTGACAAATATTACAAACCAGAACAAAGAAGAGTAGGGAATAGCATATCTGTAATTATGTTCATACATTCATTGCTACCTACAATGCAGCATTTGAATGATTTCTCCTTACTTTAAGTCCTGTGGACTGTTTAATAGAGACCTTTGCTTGGATTTTACCTTTCATTGCTCTTTTTATCTTGGTCTGCCTTACTTGTACTCTCTTGAAGGGACACATAGTTAGTTAGTGACTATTTTACCTTAGTGAGTGACAACCTTCCGTTTAGGACTGTAACAGACAAACAAAATTGTTTTTTAGTTGTGACAAATAATCAGTCCAAGTTTGATCTTTGACAGGATGTAAATATACTGCTATCTATTCATTAAAGTGAATCTTAACTATTTTTTAAAGCTCCCTGTCAGGACAATGAGGAGAAAATAAGAGTATGTTGTTAAATGTGACTAAATTCAAAATATGTAATTCAGTGAATCAGCCTGGCTTAGAATGTTCAGTCATAGCAGGCCTCTAAAGATTTCTTGTGTGAGTGGAAATATTTTTAATAGTTCCTACAGGACTCTGGATCCTTCCTCCTCTTTCTCCCTCAATGTGAACACATAAGCTAATAAAAATATTCAATGAGGTAAACTCTTGAGAAGCTCTCCTGAGTGTAACCTGTCACTGAAAGCAAACTTAAAACATAATAAACAAAGCTTGTCTTGTGTATGCGTGACGCATTAGTGAAACCAAAACCTGAGGAAATTATCAGGGTAATCCATAGCAAACCAATACAGTTCTTTTATATCTTGAGATACTAAGGAAATGGATTGTCAGGACTGAGCTGAGGCCCTAGGGAGCAGTTGAGGTTCTGCCCCTGGCCAGGAGGGGGCAGCAGAGCGTTGGTCCCGGCTTGAGGGGGCAGGTAGTGGGGGGGAATGAGCCTGAGGAAGGAAGCCCTAGGGCAAAGGGAGAGTTGGGGAAGGCAGCTAGCTAGTCAGGACTGCCTCAAGGCTGGGGCAGCAAGCAGGCCATTCTGGCCTGTTGAGTTGGTGGGTGTAAAGGAAGATTGCTGAGTAAGGCCGGGCTATTGCAAGAACTGAATGAGATGATACAGGATGCCGGCAGGAAATCAGGCAAGATAAAATTGCTACTTGATGGCTGTGTCCCTTTGGGCATAACACTGAACTTCACTCAGTCTTATTTGTCAAATGAAGATTATGGTAGTAAATCCTCCCCAAGGTTGCTATGATGATGAAATGAAACACTTAAGTATGTAAAAACCCTTAGCTCCAGAGCTGGCACATAAGCTTAATATTCCCCAGACAGGGCACAAGGTGGGAGACAGAAGATAATGATTCTGAATTGGGTAGCTATAGGGGGAATACTAAGTCCAGTGTATGCCGCCCTTTTAGCAATCTGACACCAATTGCCTGCCAGACCCATTCCCTACCACTTTTGATTACCAGCATGGAGTGTTTACCAGGAGCTTGGTATTGGGTTTTGCTGTTATTTGTGTATTGCTGAACAAGGTGATCATTACCAGAACCATTTTTCAGATAAGGAAGCTGAGGCTCAGAAAGGTGAAGCAGCTTGTGAAGCTTGCACAGCTGGGGATGGGAGCAGAGCTGAGATTCAAGCCCAGGTTTGTCAGACTCCAGTGCTTTTCTCTTCCCACTCTACCTGCCTTGGCCTCAAGGAGCCCTCAGGGATCCTCACATCTCAGTGGTGTTGTGCATGAAACTCTTGGACTGAAATGCCCTCGTCCTTCTAATTCCTCCAGGATAGTCATCCTGACTCCCAGGCAGAAGGTTTCTCCCACCTCCCTGCTCTCGTATTTCGTGTGTTTATTGTCTTACAGGTAAATGCTTTGTGGTCTTTACCACTAGAGCATCGGCCCCTCGGGCAGAGGAACCTCGCATCTTATCCATCTTTTGTCCCCATTACTGAGCCTATTCTTCAGCCTACTACTGCCTGTCCCTCAATAATAAATGTTTGTGGAAGAGTGCTTAAAAATGTTTTATAAATGTTTGTGGAATAGTAAGTAAATGAATAAATGTGAGGTGAACAGCTGCAGGAAAATCAGTAGGACTTAAATCTCTCTTTCTTCAGGGTGTTTTCCTTACATAACCCTTTGCTAAATCAGCACACTGTGAAATTACTTATTCAAAGCCTGGGGCCCTCCGGAATGTAAGCTGTTAGGGGCAAACCTCTGTCCCTTTGTACTCGGCTGTGTCCCCAGCACCTAGACAACACCTGGCATGCAGTGAGCACTCAGTAAATATTTGTTGTGTAAGTGAGTCAGTTGTACCAGCGGGGCTTCTGCAATTGAAAGTCCTTTGGAACCCAAAGGGCTCTTTCATCAGTCTATTCTCTCTTACAGGGCCTCTTTTCTGAATGATGGGAATAGTATGAATTCTGTGATTGAATCACTTAGCTCTAAGTTCCCTTCTAGCTACAAGTATCTTCTGTTTTTCTTCTAATTGAATTCTCTGGATCATCACCTTAGCTCTTTACTGTGTGTTCAGGAGACAGAGCAACTGTTAGAGTAAGTGGGGCTCTAAGCTTCAAAGGCTTTGTAAATATGTGGAAAGATCCTTGAATAATTTTCATTCTTATTTTGTGCTTTTCAAAAATGTGTCACCTCTTTTTAGAAACATATACTCATATTTGCTCATTTTTACTTCCTTTAATAGACCATACAAATGCTGGCAATAGCTGTGGATATCTAGGACAGGATTTAGCAAGAAGGGATATTTCCTAACTTTCCCCAGTCCTTTAGTTTTGTTTCTGAAAGGGGTCATTCTTTTTTAGAAAAGCTTGACTTATGACGTGTTTGTGCCAGTGTAATCTATTAGCAGTGTCCTGTAACATATGCCTTGGCCTGACCACAGTGGGGAAGGAGGAGATAAGGAGAGGATCATGAAGGCGAGAAGAACAGAGACGGTCCGCTCTGTGTCTATCTTTATTTGGGGATGTTATTTAAAAACCATCTATTGAGATGTCTAATTCTTTAATAAAATAAAAAAAAAGAATCCCTCCTTGACTTAACTTCCAAGTAGAGTCATTAACTTTATGTTCATGATTTTGATGTACTGTCAAAATAATTATTCTGGAAAATCTGTATGTCCCCATCTCTATTTTGACAATAGAAACCAGGGAAGGATGGTTAAAGAAAAGCTGTGTGTAGGAAGAAAAGGGGCAGAGACAGGGCTGAAGGGCAGAAAGAAGGCCACTCTCCACCCAGGTCTACTTCTTGCTTTCTGAGTCCAGTTACATCTCAATCCATAAGCACCTCTCTGTCCCTGCCTGATTTCTCCCCGTTTCCCTTGTCCCACCAGAGACCAGCTCCTTGCCATGTTCCTGTATCTCCCCTGTTGTGGCCTTAATGTTTGTGTTCCTCCCAAATTCTTATGTTGAAGCCCTAACGTCTGTTGTGATGGTATTTGGAGATGGGCCATTTGGAAGTGAATTAGGATTAGATGAGGTCATGAAGGAGAGCCCTCATGATGGGCTCTGTGCCCGTAGAAGAAGAGACAACAGAAAGCTTGTTTGCACACGTTTAATCTCTCTCTCTCTCCCTCTCTCTCTCTCTCTCTCTCTCTCTCTCTCTCTCTCTCTCTCTCTCTCTCTCTCTCTCACAGCAATAAGATAGAGGTCTGAAAGCCAGAAAAAGAGCTCTCACCAGAATGTAGAATGCAACCATGCTGGCCCCTGATCTTGAACTTCCATCTTCCAGAGCTGTGAGAAATTAAATTTCTGTTGTTTAAGCCACGCAGCCTCTGATATTTTGTCCTGGCAGACCGAGCTAACACATCCTTATGCCCTTCTTCCGCACTTTGATATCTGTCTGACGTCAGTCATAGCCTCAGAATCTTCCTGCTGTGTCTCAAAGGCTAACCTGAGTTCATCTGTGCCAATGTGGCAAGCAGAATATGAAGGAAGAGATGCGGTTTTCATTTCCCAGATGCCCACCATTGTCCTTTTGCCAGATGTTGAGGAATGTAGTCCAGAGACCTACTTCATGGAGAGTACAGCCCCTACATTGGGTTTATCCAGGATGGCTGGAGCTGACTCTGAGTTTTTCTTCTTTCTTTCTTTCTAGTTAATTAATTAATTAATTAATTAATTACAAGAAGGCTCCCTAGCACAGTACCTCCCTGCTGGACCCTAGGCTGCGACGCTTCTTCTGTGGTCACACTTCCCTCCCACTAGTCTGCCTTCTAGGCACTACCTCGGTATCCACGATGCATCCATACCTGTTGGCTTGCCAAATGCCAGTGCCTGCCAGCTCCCAGCATATTATTTCCTCAGCAGCTGGCACAGGATTTTTTTGTTGCCAACTGGAAGCTCAGCTATTAAAAAATAAAGGTTGGCCCATCTTGAATATCACATGTTTCCATCAGGATTTGGATCTGTATTCTGGCACACCTCACATCATCCCTCGGGCACTTCTCTCAGGAGCAAGAACCCAGTGTTCTTCTGGGTATCTGGCCACATTTTCACCTGCTTATTCCAAATGCAGTTTCTAGCCTTGAAAAACCTGTGATGCTTATGATTAGTTGAGGGCCAGTTTACCAACATCTTACTTGGTCTTATTGAATTTAGTAACCTGTTAAGTGTTTCATTAGCGCTTGGTTGACTTCTGTAATAGTTGGTGTCAATTTCATATCTTAGGTGGTAAATTCTCAATAATAAAGGTCATTTTTCGCAAGTTAATGAATAGCTAACATAATACTGACACATGCATGTTTACTGCATGACTTCGCATTAGCACGAAGTGATCCAAGAAAAGAGATCTTAATATTTGTAAATATTTGACTACTGGTCTTCATATTTCACATTCCAAAAAGAATGTGTGGTATCATAACCTTGAGGTTTTCCATATCTTCAGACAAAAGGACAGTTGGAGTAGTTTAAAATAACTGCTATAGGTGTGTCTTTCTGTGTAATTTTTACAGTTTGCTTGGCTTCTAAGAAGGGTGTTAAAATTAGAAAATATTAATCATTTTGTAGCATTAAGATCTTATTTGCGCTACTTTAACTCTTTGTCATGACTTTATTATTTTTTTATTCAAGATAATATATTCTTCACTGGAAAGTAAAATAACCAGACCCAGAATCACTGCAACTTGGCTGTGATTCAGAAATAAAGAATAGAGTCCTGGAAATCATTAAAATATGTAAATATATATATTACCATATATATATGGAAGTATTTTTAAGAAGTTTGTAGTCTGTGTACACTGATAAAGAAAAACATATGACCTAGAATAGATTCTTATATTTAAATGATGTCATTACTAGCCATACCTAAAAAATTGTATTTTTCTAACTTGGTACCTAAGTGGTAAAATAAAGATTGGCTTCTGGTTTCATCATAAGTTTCATTAGTACTTGCTATTAATTGTCTTAGTCTCTCTTCTGATGAAGGGATTTCTTTTTAGCACTTAAGAAAACAAATTAATAAACTTTGAGGAAGGTGTTAGTGAGGTAGGTATAGTTAGGAAGAAAGGGGAAAATCCAGAGACCGGATGACTTAGGATATGCCTTACCTGTGTCATTCAGACAAAGGGTATTAATTCTAGAATGGTTTTCTCTAAAGGAGGAGGCATTGTACATGGTTGGGTATTTCAGTCTTTCAAGATGTCTGCTGATTCCAAGATTCTAGAAATGTGTTGGCTGTAGGCTGACGCTAAGAATAAGAACTGGGGCTGCCGTCCACGTAAAATGAACCTATGATTCCAGCATATATTAATAGAACCTCCAGTGGCAACTATGGTGGTATAAAAATACATTCCGACTCTGGTACCTATTAGCTGTCTATTGTTAATGAATTTTTTAAACTGTAATGAGCTTCACTTTCCTCATCTGTAGAATGAAAATACGAGTGCCTTTCTCACAGGATAATTGCAAAGATGTGAGAAAAATAAATTATGTGGCTGTCTTAAGCAAAACAGTTGTGCACACTGCATGAGATTTTTTTATTTGAATAATAATAATAATAACAACAAATTTTTAACTATTAACTCCAGACTATTCGGATTTCATCAGCTTTTCCATTAATGTCCTCCTTCTCTTTCAGGATCCAATCCAGGCATCCACACTGCATTTAGTTGTCATGTGTTTTCTGCCTTTTCTGATATGTTATGGTTTCTCAGTCTTCCCTTGTTTGTCCATGACCTTGACAGTCTCAGGGAGTACTGACCAGGTATTCTGTAGAATGGGTTGGCCTGTTGTTTTTCACATGATTAACTGGAGTTATAAGTTTGGGGAAAGAATACCACAGAGGTGAAGTGCCCTTCTTGAGCCATCAGGGGTACGTGATACCACATGATATCGCTGGTGATATTAATCTTCATCATTTTGTCACAGTGGTGTCTGCCAAACTGCTCCACTGTACAGTTATTCTTTGTACCATTCCCTGCTCTGTCTAGTTTTTGGAACTGAGTCACCAAGTCTAACCCACTCTTGGGAGGGAGGGTGATTAAGCTCCACCTCCTACATATATTATTTACAGTTTGTTTTTTTTGAACAAACGAAAAAAAATCTTTCATTATATACAGAACTAAAATGAATCTATGCAGATTATAAAAATTACAACTACTTTACCCTTTTGTCTTCTTCATTAATATATATTTCCTAATATATATTCAAAAATGATAATGCTTTCAAGATAAGCAAGATCATTTTTATCAGTAATTTCTCTGAAAAGAGGGGGAAAGAAACCTAAGGTATAACCGTACAGAGAAGCAAGGCAAACTATGAGTATGAAGCAAAGAATAATCACTCTATTTTCCAAGAAGAAATGTGTGACTTTAAAATAGCAGGCTGCCTAATTAATCCAGACAGTGGGGAAAGCAGGATGAGGCAGGAAATAGCAGCTGGGACTAAATGAACAGGGAAGTTTCTCTTCTGATTTCTCACAGAGTATAAAAGTAACAAAAGACTACTCATTCCCAGTGCAAAGTCAATAAAGAATAAGATGGAAAACTTATCCCTTACTACATTCCACTAACATTTTACCTATAAAAACGAGAATAAATGTACTTCCACCTCAAATGATTTAAAAATGATCATACTTTAAACCAATCTTTTAACTATAACAGTAATATTCCATTCTAAAAGAATGGTCTGAGAAGGGAGAAAGCAGGTAGCTATTTTAAGCTCCATGTAAGTTAAATCTTTTACTCATGTAATAGCTTTCAGCTATCTTTTAAGTACAGAAACATTTCCTCTTGAATTATCCAAACTCTGATGCGAAAGATGAAGTCGCACTCATTGCACAGATGTACAAACAAAGGCAGGAAAAAGATGAAGTGACTTATAAGTTATGCCATTACAAACTGGGCACAAAGAGTAACCTGCTCCTCTATAAATGTGTTATAGATACACTAATAAATATCAGTGAAGTAATTAAATACTAAATGTGGTCTTATCTGCTACATAAATTAATGTGGAAGGGGAGACACTTGACCAAAAGTACTTAAAATAAAACTTCTTAATCCTTTTTTCTAGAGATTCCTTAAATTCCATTTTCAACTTTTTTCACTAATTTACACAAGACACATTACCATTTAGTATGTAATATTAAAGTTTCGAAACTGGTCCACCAGTGAGATGAGAAGCCCTAGGAAAAAAGCCATCCTGGTGAGGAGGATAACAGAGGGGACAGGAAAATGGGGTGGGGGGGCGGGTCCTTTATGATGTACTTTAGCCACTGATTATGGAACCATCCACCTCCAGACTTTTTCTCCTGAGAGATAACTAAATGTCTTTGCTTGTTTAGACAACAAAAAAAGAAAAGAAAAAAAAGAAAAAAGAAAAGAAACTGGTCACAAACTTTTGTGTAGGATTCATCAAAAACTATTTTTTTCTTGAAACAAAAATGGTTAAAAACTTGGGTTTTCTAAAGAGATTTGTATGAATATGGAGCTCCTAAGATACCCAAAGCTGGAGTATCTGGAATCATTTCGCTGCCTGTAGTCTTCAGCAAGATCACAAAGTGCTTAAAAATTCTTTGACTCTTTCAACCAGACTGTGGTGTTTGCCTCGAAAGTCTTTGTTAACATCCAATGTTAAGATAAACACTTTTTGTAGATAATTAAAGCTGGTTTTTAGTGTTCTGGGCAGGAGCCAGCTTTCATGCTTATACTGAAGCTTCTCTAAATAGTCAAGAGGAATATTTGTTCTTCATTTCTTCCCCATGAATATATTCTACTCATGCATTTCTCTGGAGTGGCTCAAAGATAAATGATTCCATCCAGTTCAAGGCTTTGGCCTAACTGGTTATTCATCCAGCCATACCAGTCTTGATAAATTGTCCACTCTGTTTCATTCATGCAGTCCGATTCATACAAATTAGATGCAAAAATATACCTGTCATTATACATGGATTGTTAAAAAAATAATACAGGTATCTCTGCATCTTCGAGCTTGACATTGAGAAAGGCGAGCTGAGCTCATATTCGACTAAGGCAGACATATGATAAAAGACCATCGTTCAGGTTTCTCATGCGTCATCTGAAGAACATTCCCACCACTTGTCAGTTCCTGAACTTCATCTTGAATACTTTGAACACTGCACCATCTGGCAACAGGCTCAGGAACCGCTTTCCCAGTCCTCACAGACTTGTTTAAAGATATTCACAAATATTGACTTCCTTGCATCAATGTTTCCATCAATGGAAATTTTCTTGATGCGTGTCCCCTCTCAGAGCTGGTCTCAGGAGATAGGCAGCTCCTCTTGGGTGAGGTGGCCATTCTTCATGTTGTTGTACCCCCGAGCAGGTCAGGCAGGGAGGACTGGGAAGTAGCCACAGGCTCCTAGGCCACGACTGTCCCCCAGTGTGGTCTGCTATAGTTCTTCTGTAAGGAAGATTTGTGAGATGTTATTTGTTCACTAATAAATTCTTATGTGTATATAAAGTGATGGAACATCTTAAATCATTTTCCAAAATTATTGGAAAAATATCCTGTCACCATAAATACAATGGGGAATGTACTAGACAATGAGAAAGTTTGGTAGAAGAAGCTGTGGCTGGAATCTTGTGCTTAGACAATGGAGCATATTGGAGATGAGGACAGGAGAGAGGCAGAGAAATGCACAGATAGATAATGGTTCTCTCCTGTGTTCAAAAAAGGACACTGATGGGAGTATGTCAACCCCCAAATTGTAAAATCACCAAACATATTGTGATTGTATCTTGTGCCTGTATCTACATGACTAAAGTGTTTGTATATCATTTTTAAGATTCAGACTCAGCTTTTCAGGAATGTAGAGTAGATAGCACCTTATAAATCAACCAGTCCCGTGTTTCTTTGTGCAAGTGAAGAAACCTAAAAACAGAGAGGACACATGTCTTTCCTAGGACTCCAAAGTTCATTAGTAGTAAAAACGAGGACAGAACCTTGGTCTTCTGCACTTCGGCGCTGTGGCACGCTTCCTTTCTTCACAAGTGCCATTTGTAGAAACCTACGCTTAAAAATCAATCCTGGCTCTTCCTCCTAAAGCTTTCCTAGGTTATTTCAGAATACAACATTTCTTATCAAAGGAATGGATTTGTCAGCTCAGGTGACTGAAGTCCTGAGGTTATTCAGGTTTTACATGTGGTTTGACTTGGACTGCTTGTTTATTTCTCTGCCTTTCTTTCAACTTTGCCTTCTCGGGGTGTCAGCTTTGTCCTCATGCCGGCTTTCCTCCTGGTCACAACATGCGGCAGTTTGAGTCCTGATGTTGGCAACTAACCATCATCGTTCAGGACTGTAGGGATCCTCACTTCCTTCTATTATTTAATAAAGCAGAACCATCAGGGTGGTCAGGGGGATGTCTGCGCACTGGTTGACTTAGACCAGTATTACCACCATACCGAACAGGTCCTGGAGACAAAGGGGAAGAGATTACAAGGTTTGGTTTATGCCAGTCAGGGTCTACTTTTAGGGCTTTAGCAATTTCTGCTTGTGGGTGTGTGGGTGCTGGTAGGGAAGATACGGAGCAGCAACTAACAATATTTATTACATCCCTAAATTAAGTGGGGTTCCAGCATACAGCTCCTGGTATCTGATTATTTATGCTGTGAAAGATCATATTTTACTACTGTAGAAGATGGGAATTTATTGTGTTCCCTAAAGAAAGTTATGTGAAATATTGGTTTTGGGGGGATGTTTTATCAGAGTTCTACCAGAGAAACAGAGCCAGTAAAATAAAAAAAAAAAAAAAAAAAGAAAAGAAAGATATTTATTTATTTATATGAGTGTCATTCATTCATTCATTCATTCATTCCAAGGAATTGGCTTATGTGATGTGAAGGCTGGCAAGCTTGAAATCTGTGGGGCAGGTAGGCAGACTCATGGGCAGGAGCTGACGCTGTAGTCCTGAGGTTGACTTTCTTCTTCCTCAAGAAAACCTGTTTTTTTTGTTTGTTTGTTTTTGTTGTTGTTTTTTTGTGTGTGTGAGCAGTCATTGGATTTATAAAAAGATGCAACAAAATTTAAAATGTTACAAAAATATCATTTTCAAAACAACATTAAAAAAGTGAGTGTCTTTAACCATATTCAACTCATAATAGAGCAAATGGGTGAGTGGAATAATAATTCATGCTGTATCGTGTTTCATAAACTGGCAACAGAGAAAATTGTTTGAAGGAAAGCAGAGGAATTTTGTCTTTTAAGAATTAGAATCGAGGGGCTCCATAATCATCTGGCATCCGCTCAATGTTGTACCTATGGTTAGAAATGTACATGATGGGGAACTCCAGGGATTTTCCTGATTCTTCGTTTAAGGTCCTGGTCAACTGTAGCCACAATGTAACACTTGTGCTGAGTTACTCTCTGTACTAAGCAGTCATCTGCATAGGTTCCTTTGTGTGTGCATGGTAATCGTTCAAATCTTGGATCCTTGGCAATCCTTAGAGCCACTTGATACTTTTGCTCCAGATTCTTAATTTCAGCCATTACGTAGTCAGTTATACAAGGGATACACTTGGCATACAGACAGTCCATCGTTGACTGAACTAAGTCTAGTTTGGCTTTACTGGAAAAGTTGATAAAATTGGTATCAACCAGGATGTGGTAAGGTGGGCCCAGCTGTGTGTTATACTGGAAGAATAAGCAGGAAGGGTATTGGCGGACTTCTCTTTCCTTGAGTGCACTGGGATCTTTCTTTTGTTTCTTTTTAGGTTTTAACCTCTCCTTTTCTTTAAGCCTCTGATCTCTGAGACTAAGCATTCGCTTCATGGTCGCATACTTCCTTGTTTTCTTTTGCTTCCCCATGTTCACGCCACACTCTTGTTTCTTCAGGAAAACCTGCTTTGTTTTTATGGTCTTTCAGCTCATTGGATGAAGCCCACCCACATTATGGAAGGTAATCTCCTATACTGAATATTATCTAATTATACATGTTAAGGAGAGCTACAAAATACCTTTACAGAAACATCAAGACTAGTGTTTAATTAAATAACTGGGCTACTGTAGCCTAGCCAAGTTGATACATAAAACTACCTATCACAGATGTTAAGTGTAAGGCCAAAGAAGAGTTCTGTGGTTCAATAAAGTTGAGAAATGTTATATTAAACTTTGCTCTAAGACTTTCCATTCTTTAATATACTGAAGTACATTGTGGTTTTGAACTATTTCTCAAACTTATTTGATCAAGGACATTTTTTGTGTTTGTTTCCCTTTGGGATCATACTTGTGTCTTCACAAAGTGAAAATTCAATAATATTGACTGAGAAATATTTTTAGATAAATGAATGGTTATTAAGTATTGGGTTAATGATCTTTATATATGCTCAGAGCCATCACTTTCCCTTGGCAGACATTAAGTTTTGATAGCTTTAAAATGTTTGCTGTCCTTTGGAGATTTTATCATTACGGGGAACCAGCCAGGAAGATGGAGCAGGTTCTGTGTCCTATGTATTATAAGCTTCATCTTATTACTTTTACTTTTTAATGTGACAGGCTGTAACTTTGTTCCACTTAAGAGATTATTTAAATCCATAGAAAACAAGTGAAAGAAAAGACCAGGACACGTTAAGGTCTGAAAATGAGTCCATTTTTATTTTGTCTTGCTACCCTCTTACAATATCCAGCACATTGTTTCACTCTCGGTGGTGCTTAGTATATGTTGTACCTCACTCTTAGAAGAGAAAAATACTTTCTCCTTAATCTGTTTAAATCCCTTCTTAGTGTGATGACATATTAGATGAGATGAGATTTGCTCTCCTGTGACCTATTGGTAATGTCATGTGGTCGGGAGTCCAGATGTAACTTTTAGTCCTGGCCAAAGACTATGACCAGTAATCAAACATGTGGGCAGATCCATTGACCTGGAAGAGAGTTGAGCATGAAAGATAGGTTTGATTGTCGCCTGTGTGTCCAAATCTTCCGAGCTGCTTCCTATATAGGGGCCACCCTGAGCTGTCTACATGGATGTTGTGAACAAGTAAAACTATTTTTGGAAAACAAATCAAAATTTAAAGTCTGATTTAATTAGAAAGGTATTAGTTCATCCTGAGAGATTATTGTTTTAACTCTTTCACTGTGTTAATTGATTTCAAGTTATTTTTTTAAATATGTCAGAAATCCACACAAAGAAAAAGTTGATATTTTGACTATTTTATGCATTTAATAATAACAATTTGAACTGCTTTGTATATAAATGACATTATTTTTATGTATAAAAATTTCAATATATTCATTCCGATATATCCAACTGCCACGGCAAAAGAGTTTAAAATAACTAGTTTGATTGACTTCAAGTGGATTACTTAAAAGTCAGTTTGTGCATGTAGGCAAGAAAAAATGAGCATGTTAATGTCCTGTTTCTTTCCTCACTGTACAAAAGAAAAAGAGGCTTTAAAGCTTCCCTCAGTTAAGGAGTTGGGGAAAAAAGTTAAAAGGAGTTGTAAAACTTAAAAGGTTTCTTCCTACCAAGACAGAGATGGTCCTGAA
The DNA here is from genome assembly GCF_964194185.1 of Rhinolophus hipposideros. Classification (NCBI taxonomy): domain Eukaryota; kingdom Metazoa; phylum Chordata; class Mammalia; order Chiroptera; family Rhinolophidae; genus Rhinolophus; species Rhinolophus hipposideros. The sequence goes on along the minus strand of NC_138053.1, from coordinate 25,198,157 downwards.
ATTATCTGCTCTGCCTGAGACAATAGCCTGAACACTGAAAATGTAGAAATTTTAGAAATGATAGATAAACAAAAGGCAGACAATACAAATTACTTTTAATCCCATCTCCCAGAAATGATTTCTATTCACATTATGCTCAGTTATTTTTGTATTTGTAAATACATGTATGTAATTGTTTTCATCTAATTATTTATCTCTCCAAGCAATGATTTTATTTTAGGGCTTTAACATTAATGTTTTATAAATTTAATAATATATTTATTGTTAATTGATTTTTAATATGCTTTTTATGATTTATATAAAATATAAAAACATTGAATATGTTCTTTCCTTGAATATACAAAATCATCTACAATAATAGCAGCAGACCTTTAACAGATGTGTACCATGAACTTGGCGTATTATTTTTCTAGTCCTCAACTCTCATAATAACCTGCTAAGTAGGATCCCAAGGAAGTGGGATCCTGGGGACAAGAACCTGTCCATGTCACAGAGGCAGTCAGTGCCATGGCCCAGCACTGTCTGGTTATCTGTGTCACTCCAAAGACTCTACTCATAAAACCATCATACTACCTGCCTCTTCTGAAGTAAACTCTGTGTTGAATTTACTAGGTCCCAGACAAAATATCTAAGATATAATGAAATGAAATTATGAGCAAATTGGCCATGCACACAGATTTGATATTCAGGACTTGAATATCAAAGCACGCAGTGCTTCCACATTACAGAGGGACGATGTGATTGCACCATCAGGGAGCTGCAGAGAGAAAGGGGACAGAGTCCTTTGGCCTGGTCCTACTCCATTGAAGGCACAGTGCACTTCTTTAGGGAAGGAATATTTTGCCACAGATTTTTCTTTAAAATCAGGTTTGTTTTCTGACAGTGACCTCAAAATAGTGTTAGAGGACCCACATTGGTGACTTTGAGGCTAGCTGATGACACCTTATATTTTGTCATCCATATCAATGCCTATGCGCTCATCATGTACCGACTTTGTATTTCTAGAGCAATGCTTACATACTGAAGGTTCAGTCAGTGGAGAGCATTTCTGCATCTTTAAGAAATGTAATGTGGGTTAACTGTGTTTTATATCTTCTACTCCTGTTAGCTGCACTTTCATAAAGTGGAAAGTCTCTTACGCTATGAATAACCTGATCATATTTTACTCTTCAATAATCTGTTGTATTACACACAAAGGCTTTTGACCAAAAGAGTGACATTCAGTTTCTTCTGCACTAACCAATCGCCTTCATTCCAGAGGAATAGGTGTGTGTTTTTTAATTCTCCAGGGTTATTGAGTCTAGCAGAGGCCTTGTCTGCATGGGTGTCCAAGTTGACCTCGGAAATATGCAAGCGCACTGGTAGTAGTAAATGCCAAGATTGTATCTGAAAGGAACCAGCTAACAAGACACACGCCCACTACATCACAAGACTGGAAGGAAGGCAGGGCTGGGGCAATTATAGCCTTCTCTTCATTTAGCCTCTTTTTAAAATTAAAAATGAACAAAAAACAACAACAGCTATGCAAATTAAATTTGAGAGACTTTTATTAAAAATCTGTGATTTTTCTGGTGTCTACACTTTTCTTTAAATCTCCCACTTTGCTGTTTTATGTTTCTTCTTTCTGCTTACTCGTTCCCTTCCTTTATATGCTTCTAAACATCAAATATAAATAAGTAAGAATGTGATATTTAACTTTAATGGAAGCAAAATTTCAGTGTGTAGTCACTAATGAAGTTTGCTGGTACATAAGTACATTGAGGGAGCTCATACCTTTCTGGTTCACGTTGCGTGGTGTTAATATGGGATTTTGTATTATTAAGTTTGCGGTTCCCTGACTAGTTCCTTACCAGGTTTTCAGTATTCATGTCTCCTTGCCATTAGTGAACTCAGATTCGATGGGACAGGTCCGAGAATAATTATGACTCCAAAGTCATGCATCTTTGTACATTTTCTTTTTCTTTATGCTTGCATGACTTCTTGAATCGTGTTAGCATAACAGAAGGCATCTGGGCTAGGGCAGAGTTATGGGATCCCAAGGCACAGTTATAATTATAGGAACTGAGGCGCCATCATGTGCAGGGCAACTCTGGGAATTCCTCCCCAAGTCAGTAGTCACACACTTTCCAAGAATGGATCTATTTGGAGATGTATTTCAAACCTTGTCAAAGTCATTTGTTTTGGCTTCTTCAGTCGATTTGTGTGGAGACTCTGATTGTTGGCTGCTGCAGTACAATCTGTACATAGGGATATAGGGCTCATGATGTAAATAGTATGGCATATAAATAGTATGTAAGCCATGAAAGAGTGAGGGCCTTCTTATATAATTTTGTTTAGTATGGAGAAAAGTGGGAGAACACAAATAAAACTGTTTCCTTATTTGGGCCTTCATGATATATTCAAGACCGGTGTTTTCTTGTGTGTTTTCCTTGGATCTCTATTTAACCAACTTTAAACCGAAAAACACTTTGGGGAAACTGGTGGTTACTACTGGAGTCAGTATAACAAAGTCCTAGGAGCTTTACTTGTAGGTCTCAATTAGGACCTCTACATAATACTCAACTTAAAAAATTTATAATGGCATTCCTAGCAATTAGTAACTAATGTGGTAATAATAATGTTGCAATAGTAAGTGAATTGTAATGTGATCCAAAATAACTTAATAGAAAAACTGAAGAAATTTTTTGTGACTCGCTACGTAATTTTTTTCTTCTGGAGAAATTCTTTTATCTCTTATTCTACTGATCATTAAAATAAAGATGGATAAGGATCTGTCCCTCATGCAATGATAACTATTGATGTATCATTACCAGTCTGACAATTATTTAGCAATACCAAATGATGCCACATGTATTGGTGACAGCTCTGCATAGACAATGCATAGAGATATACGGCTCAGTCTGTAAAGTATGTTTGTGTTTGTATTAGGTTTCTTATACTTGTGAAGCCTCATTTTTTTGTCTAAAGACTTATTTGTTTAAGTCATTTGGCCTCTGCTGATAAAATAACTAGTTTAGAGCAACACAGACATATGCCCACACACATTCGCATTTACAGGCCCTGATGTGGAGGTGATACTAATCTCTGCATGGGTGACACTTCTGGGTTCCTCTCCTGCCCCACCGTTCCTGCCTTTCATCTTCTCCAAAAGCACCTTTGGTTCTGGCAGCTGCATATGGAGAAGCCTTGGAGCCATGTGCTGATGCTACACTTTCTTCTAAGCAGACCTCTCAAGCCAACAGCAGATGCTGGCTGCCTGCTTGTCCCTGGAGCCTGGGAAAAGAGCAATTCCGGACAGGGTCGGCCTGTTCTGCCTCAACAGATGGTCAGCATTTGGTTTTCTCAGTCCTCTCACCTGGAGAACTCCAATACTGGGTCTGTTACTTATTTTACATTGAAAAGAAGCAGAAAAGGGGAACACAATGCCATATCAAAATAGCCACCAGCTTCAATGTTTATCAGAGTAAAATACAATCTATAAAAAAAGAAAGAGAATGCAAATAAACATGGCACATTTACTAAATTGTTTAACTACAGTTCCATGATCTTGATTTTATTTATTCCGGTTTGTGGCAGATTAAAGAGGTTTAGCTACTGAGAAGCTATGGAGTAGATTTTATACATTTTTTTTCATTTTTAAAAAAATACATGTGCCAGAAATTTCCATTTTAATTTTCTAATTTGATATTTATATATGCACACTGATATTTCTTCATATCAGACGATACGTTTGTCATTACGGCTCCATTTAGCTACATAATGACAGGTCAATTCATTATTTAAATAATTTCCAAATAAATTTCAGTTATTTAAATAAAAAATTGCATGTTGTGTTATATGTAAATCTTTTCATTTAGAAAGCATTTCAGAAGTCTTATGGTGCTCAGATATAGAACACCGATAAAACTATCAGAGTTTAATATTGAATCCAGCCTATGAAAAATGAAAGCCCAGAGTAAATGATCTTCCTGTAGATTATTGCTGCACATGGAGTTGGCAGTGACTCAAATTTTGTTCCCAGACGTAGTCAAGTTCTGGTTTGGAAGTTGAGGTCAAGGGCCTCAGTTCTGCCTCCTGGGATATAACTGTGTTGCTGCTAAAAATGTTTGCACCAGTCTCTGTTATAATCTGAGTGGGTTTTCTTGGACTGATGCCCAGCTAGTTTATTTTTGTGTGGAGTAGGCTGATTTTCTGATTTTCTGTATATTTCTTTGTAGAGTTTACCAAACTCTTCATCTTGGCTTCAACTTTAGCAAGGTCAGGGTTTGAGTAAATGGAATGGAGCCTTTAAAAAGCCATTATCTAAAGTTCCCTAAGATCTTTATTGCCCACTTTTAGAGTAACAATTTCTGCAGAACCTTAGCTCAGCCTGTCTTGAGAATGGAACCAAGAGCTGAAGTTGTGTATTTGCATCCCCAAAGCCTGAAACTGTACCTGTACAATCTCGATTATTTATCTTTGTAGTCTCAGAAGCTTTGCATTTATGGATTCATTGTATCATCTTATGATCGTTTGGAGTCTCTGGTGGTGTTTTAATTAAAAACTCATTTCCTACTTCCCACTACACTATTTTACACTGCTTAAAATACCAACCTCCCCCAGTGTATTTTTTGGTATTTGAGTAATGGGTTGGAATCAGCATTACTTTAGGAAGCTAAAATACTAAGATTTTAAGGCTAATGGTATAAAGATTAAAAACATTTCCCCAAGGTATGTTTCCTCATCTTTAGAACACACACAAACACACCTTCCATATATAGCTGTATATATTTTGATATTGACTAATCACAAAATCTAACAGTATGTCTTACAAAAATGAACGAGTCTTACATCCATACAATGGCTATTACTCAGCAAAAAAAACCCAAAAACAAATACTGATACATGAAACTATTTACATGGATCTCAAGGGCCTTGTACTAAGTAAAAAAAAGCCAGTCTCAAAAGGTTAGATACTGTTTGATTCCATTTGTATAAGTCTTTTTATTTTATTTTTATTTTATTTTATTTATTTTATTTTATTTTATTTTTTTAAATACAATGTGAAGGCGATGTAAAGTGCAGCACAGGGAATACAGTCAACAACATTGCAACAACTATATATGGTGTCAGATGGGCACCAGACCTATCGGGTGAGCCATAAATGTCCAATCACCATGCTGTACACCCGAAACCAATGTAATACTGGCTGTCAACTGTTATTAAAAATGAAAAACACTATGTGAAAACTTTTCCTGTAATATATTTAATTCAATATGCTGTATAGGAAATACTTTTAATGAAATTCCAAAATAATTTTATAGCTAAATTATTTTATAGATAAAACAGAATATCCTTCCAATATGATGACATTTTTTTAAAAAGTTTTTTTCCAGTTTTATTGAGGTATACTTGACAAATAAAATTGTATGTATTTAAGGTATACAACGTGATATTTTTGTTTCTTCTTTTTATCTCTTGAGCCCCTTCACTCGTTTCTCCCACCGCACCTCTGGCAACCACCAATCTGTTTTCTGTATCTATGAGCTTGTTTTATATTTGCTTGTTTCTTTATTTGTTTGGTATTTTTATTTTTACATTTTTTTCAATATTATTTCATGTTTATTTCAGGTGTACAGCATAGCGGTTAGACACCTACACAACTTAAGAAATGATCCCTCCAACGAGTCCAGCAGTCATCTGGCACCACACACAGCCACTACCACATTATTGACTCTATTCCCTGTGCTCCACCCCACATCCCCATGACTATTTGGTAACTACCAGTTTGTACTTCTTAATCCCTTCACCTTTTCATGCTGCCCCCCAAACCCCTTCCATCTATCACTCCAACAAATCTAGTACCAATATGACACCACACATAGTCATTACAATATTACTGACCATATTCCCCATGCTATACCCAACATCTCCATCATTACTGTGTGACCACTAGTTTGTACTTCTTAATGCCTTCCCTTTTTCACTCACCCCTAACCCTGCCACGTCCCCCCCAATCTGGAAACCATCATGTTCTCTGAGATTGACCCTCAGGCTGATTGGCTGTGGGGTTTAGCCATGTTTAGCTTACAGGCTGCTGTGCAGGGGGCTTACCCCACAGAGTGGGATTGACCCCAGTGGGCTATCATGCCTCTTGAGAGCACCTTTTGAGTGTGCCACTTGTGGGGCTAATTGAGCGATGTTCTGCTGTGATCTGAGCCAACCTCCAAGTATGTTGATTCTGGGCACTCTTGCCTGGGGCTCTGGTACAGCCAGGGACTACATGGTAGGAACTACAAAGTGATCCATAGTTCTCTGCTGCCTGTGTTAACCCTGGAGGCACATGGGCTCTCTATTCTGTTCCATTGATCTATGTGTCTGTTTCTATGCTAGTACCATGCTTTTCTGATTACTATAGCCTTGTAGTATAGTTTGATATTGGATATTGAAAAGATTTTTCAAAGACAAAATAACTATATCTCTTTGTCCTTTTATGGTTAACATTCTTGAAGGAGGAGTCAGTCCACTTTCCCCTCATCTTGGTCTCCCATTCTTTTCTTTGTCCAGGTCAATCTTGATTCTATCCTCCCAGGTCACTGAAGCTTAAATACTGAAGTCTCTTTTTAGTAGCTGAATTCAACAGAAATATTTTTTTAGGTCTTATATGAGTTGACTTCCTTCTGGCATTCGATAGCCTTAATCATACAAAACTTTTGAAAACGTTTCCCTTTGGTTCCACTTATACCTTGTCTTCTGGTAAAATCCCATTGTACCTCCTCAGCCCTTCTCTGCTTTCTTCCCAGGCTTTTGTTTCTTGGGTACTCTTGAAGTAACCACGTCTCCCCTCTCAGCCTCCTTGTCTTCCTCTACAGCTCTTGCTGGGGGAGCTTGTAAGTGCCAACATTTTAAGTTATAACTCCGTATTTTTGTTTCACATCTGTATCTATAGTACCAAACTCTTTTTGGAACTGTAGACCTGATTTTCCAATTTGGGTATTTTTATCTTCCAAAAAAAAAATACCAAAAAACAAAAACACAGCGTCTTTCCTATGTACCTATTCTTCTACTTCCAAGTCTCCAATGTATAGTTTCAATCTTTTCCTCAGCAATGTTCACTCTATATTTCCCTGTTAACTCCCTTATTGCCCAAATCTGAAGAAACCTCAAGTCCAGAACTTTTTCTATATCTCTGCTGTCACTATTTTGTTGGAACCCTCAACCTTTCTCCCCTGGATAGTTCAGTGGTACCCTAACAAGTGTCCTGATCCCTAATTCCTACCTTTTAGCATCCACCCTCCTCATAATGTCAGAAATATTTTTTCTAGTTAAAATCCGATCATGTCAATCATGGTCTTAAGACATTTGATCATCTGACCCCTCCCTACATTTCAAGATAAATAAATTGGCTGCCATTCTAACACTCAACTTAATCTTTGATGCCTCCATCCTAAAATGCATTGTCACTCTTCCTAGAATGCCTTTTCTACAACCTTGTCCAGTCCATCTGCCGAACTCCTTCTGTTCATTCTCTGTGCTAGAGTTTGGTTGTCAGACATGGTGAAGTTTTCCCTGATTCTTCCGAAACCTACAACTGTATTTAACAAACAATCACGACAAAAATTGTATTCATCTGCTTTACCTCGCCATTCTTGGGACTTCAGCCTCTGCCTCTGACAATTGCCTTTCATGTCACTACAGTGAGGTCTCTTTTGTGCTTCCAATATTGAGAGATAGTCACTCTTTCTATTTGGTACCCACATTTACCATACAAACATTGAGGGTATGCCTGCCACCCTCATATGTTGCATTCCCTCCCAATTTATGCATTGATCACAGAATTCACCTCTTATGCCTTCAAGAATCAGGCCCTATCCCTTACTTACTGTTCCTTACAGACCCTCTCCTCTTCTGCACCAGCTTAAACTTCTTGGGACTAAAATGTGTGCCAATTTGTGTGACTGGCATTGTGCCCATCTTAAAAATCTTTCTTCCCTTTACATGCTTAACCATTGTCCAGAAGCAAAAGTTGTACAATGTATCTCCTCCTTTTTTCCCCAGGTATACAGCCTGGGTCATAAAAGACAGGCTCTTATCCTTGATAGTTTAATAGCTTGAGTCTTAGATTTGCAGGCTCATCCTTGTGTCTGTTCATTAGCACCTTCCATGGGTTCCCAGGCCTCAATCCACCAACATATCTTCATAGGCCATGGAGACTCAGCTTAGGTCTTCCTTCTGCAACTTTGATGTGTAAAAGAAAAATTGCACCAAACCATTTAAACAGGCAAGGAAGACTTTATTCAAGGCAATTGCAATAGGCAAGAGAGACTTTTATAATAGGAGTGAGCGCTTAAACCAGCCTCCACTGAACCAAAAGGCTGGAGAGTCTTTAAGTGCTGGCGTAAACTAGTGGAAAAGTACTAGAACACATTAGTGTGAAGGTTGGTCAATGTGATCAAGCCATCTGTGTTTGCTAATCAGTGCCTATGGAAGTTACGCTCCTAACTTTCCACAGAGACTGGGAGATTGGGATGCTCTCTTTCTTTCTTTCTTTTTTTCCTTCCTTCCTTCCTTCCTTCCTTCCTTCCTTCCTTCCTTCCTTCCTTCCTTCCTTCCTTCTTTTCTCCCTTCCTTCCTTCCTTCCTTCCTTCCTTCCTTCCTTCCTTCCTTCCTTCCTTCCTTCCTTCCTTCCTTTCTTTCTTTTCTTTCTCTCTCTGTCTCTCTCTGTCTGTCTGTCTCTGTCTGTCTGTCTCTCTCTCTGTCTCTCTGTCTCTCTCTCTCTCTCTCTCTCTTTCTTACTAGTTTCAGGTGTACAAAACAATGTACTAGTTAGATGTGTAAACCCCTCACAAAGTGATAATCCCCTCCCCCAACCTATTGCCCCTCTGACATCATATGCAGCTGTTACAATTCCAATGACTCTATTCCCTGTGCTATCTTTCTTCATGATTATATTTCAAAGGGGTAGCTCCCATATCCTGTAGAAAGACATTCCTGGGTTATAGAAGGTTTATGTGTGAAAGGTACAGAGAAAAAATTTATAATTGCAAGTTTTCTAAAGCAAATCCTCTCAGAAAAGGGAGGTCAGGGGTCTATAATCAGAAAGAAACCTGTTTAAAGTTTAGTTGAGCAATTTTAAATCCATTTCGTTCAGATACATAAGCATAAACTAAAAGATAAATAGTGACCCATTTAACCTGCTTTTAACATATTCCGTCGGTAACAATGATGTGGGTTATGCAATATGGTAATTGCCATATTATTAATGAAATTTACATATACTTTATTCTAACAATATGCTACAATTGTGAATAATTTCCCTCTTAGGTTCTGTCCACTTGAGGAGAAATGAAAAACACTTCAAAATGAATGCTTTGCAATTATCACTATTTTTTTCTTTCTGACTCACTATTTATTAAAGGTGAATGCATTTGTCACACAGGCAAATATTGGTGGTTTGATTGATTTGTATTATTGTTTTCTCTTTACTACAGAAATATGCATTAGGGTAAGTCTTTCAGCAACATAGAAAATAATAATTTAGTGCCATAGCTTGGTAGTTTCTAGTATAAATGAATCATCCTAAGCCAGAAGGCAGATAAGTTAAAGAGAATGGGTAGCAGTCAGTAAGACAGCAAAGAGACAGCATAGTTCAACGTCACCATCTTTCTAAAGGGTATACTTTCAAGGATGAATCTTGACTACATCAGATGATTTTTCTTTTTTTACTTGGTGGAAATGGTATTTGATTTGGTTTTCCATGCCTATTACATGAAATAGATTTCATAAACACAGTGAGTAATCCCAAGGCTGTACTGATTTTTTAAATTATATAACATTCGTCATAATTATCACTTGTCACCTGACCTTTTATATAAAGTTGCATGAATTAGGAAAGATACAAGAATGGTAAGAGTTGATACTGAATGAGTGGTCAGTAAAGGCTCTTTGGAGACTATCACTAACTTGTTCTCTTTAGGAAATACCATTATTTATTCCTCCACATTTGTTCACTACTCCTTTTCTTTTCTGCTGTATGACTCCCACACTAGTCTGCTTCTCCAAATCCCATCACCACTGCCATCTTTATTTCTATCTCCACCCTAATCCACGTCAGCTTCCCACATTACAGCTGGACTACTGCTGTTATCAACACTCGAATTTTTAGCAATACTCTCTACAACCTATTGTTTACACAAGATAAACATAAAAAAAACTGTAAACCATATTAAATTGCTTAATACCTGTAAAACTTTCCCATTGCTTCCCACTGTACTCAAAATAAATTCCAAACTCCTAACTGTGGTCCTCAAAACCCAACAGACTCTTGAGTCTGCCTACCTCATCCAGCCAACCTCTTAGCACTCTCCCCCTGGTTCACGATCTCCAGGTGCTATCCTTTCTGTTCCTTGAACCTGCCAAACTGATTTCTGCCACAGGGTGTTTGCCGTCACTGTTCCATGTCCTTGGACAGCTTTCCTACTAGATCTTTTCGTGGCAGGCTTGTTGTCATTCATATCTCAGCACAAAGGTCCCCTCATCACTGAGGATTCCCTGACCATCCGATATATATATATATATATATATATATATATATATATATATCAGTCTCCTTCCTCCCATTCAGCCTCTATCACCATCTTCTTAGTTCTAATTGTAATACTTATAATCACCTGCAATTGTCTCGTTTTGTTTTGCTTGTCCACTGCTGTGAGAATGTAAGTCCCATGAGGGTAGTATCTTCCTTTCATATATAGTGCTATCACCCCAGCCTCCAAAAACACCTCTGGAACATTGATATGCTGAGTAAGTATTTGAGTGAATTAATGAATCAATTTACTAAGCACATATCATTTATGATGTCCTACTGTCTGCCATGTCCAATGCAACATTCCCTTTGGAATCAGAGACGACTATTGCATGGTTGCATACTTCATTTAGCTTACTGGCTGTTATCTTTATCTGAGCATCTGGTTACCAACCCATCTTTTAGGGCTTATATTTAAGATTTGTTTGAGGGAATCAAGATGAATTGAAAAAATTCATGGATAGTCGGATACTTTTGGTTCTCTAAATACACCCTATGGCTACTGCTTAGGAACCTCTAAAAATTTCGCTTATCGCACCATGTACATGACTTGTTTGCTTTAATGAGACTTTATCCAGCAGGTACCAGACTTAAGGCTTTTTACTGCTTATTACTACACACAAAGGTAAGATGTTTACCCTGTCTTCAAGGAATATGAAATTTAGTAGGGAGATATAAACTCTTTATTCCCATAAACATGAACTAAAGCTATATCTTGTAAATTCCATTTAAAAAGTAGAACAAATAGTAGAAGAATCTAGAGAAGAGAGTGATCACGCAGAGAGGAGATGAACAAGAAATGTTTCAGTAATAGGTTAGCTTCATCTTGGGTTTTAATAATCACTAAGATTTCAACAGATGGAGGAAATGGCACTAACAGAGGAAAAGGCGAGGGAAGAATAAGGAGGTTTTCAATCGAGTAGCAGCATCAGCCTGAAGTTTTGGAATAGACCTCCATGCTAGAAGACTTCGAAATGTCTTTGGTGGGAGCCACTGGAGATTTGTTAGCAGGGCTGTCACTAGCATACCAGTGCTTAGCAAGAGTAAATTAGATGTCTTTTGGCAGAATGGATTGGAGTGAAGACAAACGGAGGCAGAAGACCAATCGCTTCGCAATCTTTTGTGATATGACAGTCTAGGGTTGACAGAATAAGGGTTAGATAGAAGGATAGTCGTTTACCTAAAGAAATATACTTTTAACATGATCCTACTCATCTCTGACAAGCGCTTCCTTGTTATCTAGTTTGTTAAGATATTCTAGGCTGTCCTTATACATTTCCTGCCCTAGATCTGGGACCAGCAATTTCTCCAAGAAGCCCTGGTTTCTCTTAAAAGGAAATGATATTTTAAGACAATCATTTGGGCCCTAGAAGTACTTATTTTGAAAGGATTTACCATTGTTTCTAAGCTTTTTCTATATATATATATATATATATATATATATATATACATATGTATATGTATGTATGTATATATACATATACATATATACACATAAATTAACACTAACACGTATAATTAAAATTCATGACTATGTGGTTCTTATTTCATCTCTTGTATATTACGTTTGTGTTTCCTTTCATCTGCATTGAGAATTGTGGTCCCGAAGGACACAATGGATGATTGAATTAGAATATCCCACATTACAAACACAACACCCTCAGAATAACAATTCTGACACTGTCACCACCAGTATGATTTATATACTGTTTTTGATTTAGGAAATGTTAGTGGGAATACTGATGAAAATGTTGTATATTCTAATAGATTTAGAAAGTTACAGACCTCTTTATTATTTATTTGTCTTTGTAACATGGAACTGATTATTAGGAATGATTTTTCCTCAGTATTCCCTTCTCCATCCTTGAAGTTGTCAGTGATTTCCAGGACAAGCCTAGTGGGAATTCCACACTCAGCAGGCAGGTTGGTATAATTAGGCCCAGTATCTATCACTGTGGGGAGGTGCCTGGTGGGGGCTAGAGGTAGGCCCCTCTACGCCTCATTATTTTCTCTTCTCTCTCTTGTAGTAAATAGAACTTCCAGATTTGTGAAAACATGAGATTCATTGGGATCATCAATTCTCCTTTTATATGTTTTACTTCCAATGAATATAATACTGATTTTTCGTTTCCTGCTAAAATATATTTTCACGGCTCATCTCTTGGAAGCTTCTGAGAGAGGATCTTAATTATTTTTCAAATGAGGATGGAGCTGCATTTGTGATCTAGGGTAGAAAAGAGTGTTAATGGATCATTTTGGAATATATAACACATATAAGTGTTCATCATTTTGTAGGAAAAGCAAAGCTGAAACAGATTTCACTGGGAATAATGAGAGGGCTGGAATTTTCACTACGACAGTGAAACTTGAGTTTCCAGCACTGGAATGATTCCCACTCAGTTTTTTAAAGACTTTTTTCTTCTTTTTCTTTTAGAGTAGCTGCAGGTTCAAAGCAAGACTGAGAGAAAGATATAGAGACTTCCCATACATGGCCCACTCAATTTTACTGTGTAAACTGTTGCTTTGTACAAAGAAATCTTAACATTTGCAAGAAATTGATGGGACAAAAGGTAAAGTCTTTTGAGCTTTTATGCAGCAGATTTTGGAGCAGCTAAACTCAAATCTAACTCTGAAAACATTAAGGAGGAAGGGAAGAGATTTGATAGTGGAAATCGTATTACAGACATTTATGATGTGATTTAATAGCTGAGAAGGCTGATGGATGACATGTGGCACGTCAAGTATAATTTCTGCTCTTATTTTAATGAGACATCATGAACCAGGCATTTCTTTCTTGCTAGTTCTAAACCTGAAATGTTTTAAAAGTGAATAAATGACATGTAGAACAGGACAAGAAAATAGAATTAAGGAAACAAGAGGATTCATTTAAAAGGAAAGATTATAGAAACTAGATACAAACAACATCAGTTATATCAGTTTAAGAAAGGATGCAATCTACAAATAATAAAAAGCAGCAAAGAAAAAAATCTAAAAGCAGGGAAGATTTGTTTTATGATGTACTGGTGTATGGCTAGAAGTAATAAAATGAAATTGAGGTCTGGGAAATCTAGATTAAAAGTATTTTAATCTTAAAATTTATACGGAACCAAAAAAAAAAAAAAAAGCCCAAATACCACAGCGAATAACCACAGCAATCTTGAGAAAGAACAAAGTAGGAGGTATCATGCTACCTGGTATCAAACTATACTGCAAGGGCATAGTAATCAAAACAGCATGTTACTGGGGCAGCCGGTTAGCTCAGTTGGTTAAAGCATGGTGCTCTAACCAACAAGGTTGCCGGTTCGATCCCTACATGGGCCACTGTGAGCTGCGCCCTCCACACCTAGATCAAAAGCAACAACTTGACTTAGAGCTGATGAGCCCTGGAAAAACACTCTTGAAAAAAACAACAACAAAAAAAGCCTGCATGTTACTGGCACATAAACAGACACATAGATCAATGGAACAGAATAGAGAGCACAGAAATAAACCCATGCCTATATGGTTATTTAATCTATGACAAAGAAGGCAAGAATATACATTGGGGTAAACACAGTCTAGTCAATAGACTGGGAAAACTGGACAGATACCTGCAAAAAAATGAAACTAGACCATCTTCTTTTATCATATACAAAAATAAACTCAAAATGGATTAATGACTTAAATATAAGATCTGAAACCTTACGACTCCTGGAAGAAAACATAGGCAGTAAACTCTCTGACATTGCTCTTAGTGATACTTTTTCTGATATGTTACCTTGGCAAGGAAAAACAAAAGAAAAATTAAGCAAATGAGACTACATCAAACTAAAAAGTGTATGCACAGCAAAGGAAACCACCAACAAAACAAAAAGACATCTTACTGAATAGAAGGAGATATTCAGAAGGAGATACATCTGATAAAGGGCTAATATCCAAAAATTATAAAGAACACATACAACTCAACACCAAAAAACCCCCACAAACAATCCAATTAAAAAATGGGCAGACCTGGATAGACATTTCTTCAAAGAGGACATACAAATGGCCAGTAGACATATGAAAAGATGCTCAATGTCACTAATGATCAGAGAAATGCAAATAAAAACTACAACGAGATATAAACTCATTCCTGTCAGAAAGGCGACCATCAATAAATTAACAAACAATAAGTATTGGCAAGAATATGAAGAAAAGGGAACCCCCATGCACTGTTGGTGGGATTGCAAATTGGTACAGCCACTATGGAAAACAGTATGGAAGTTCCTCAAAAAATGAAAAATAGAGTTACTTTAGACCCAGGAATTTCAATTCTGGGTATATATTAAAGGATTCCAAAATGCTAATTCAAGAAGATATATGCACTCCTATGTTCATTGCAGGACTATTTACAATAGCCAAGATATGGAAGCCACCTGAGTGCCCATTAATAGACAACTGGATACAGAAGAAGGGTTCATATATACAATGGAATATTACTCAGCCATGAAAAAGAACGAAATCCTACCATTTGCAACATGGATGGACCTAGAGGGTATTGTACAAAGTGAAATAAGTCAGACTTGAGAAACACAAATACCATATGACCTCATTTATATGTGGAATCTAAAGAACAAAATAAACAAACGAAACAGAAACAAACTCATAGATACAGAGAATATTTTGATGGTTGCCAAATAGGAGGGGGTTGGGGCATGGTGAAAAACGTGAAGAGATTAAGCACAAATTGGCAGTCACAAAATAGTCATGGGCACATAAAGTACAGCATAGAGAATATAGTCAGTAATGTTGCAATAACTGGGTAGTGCCAGGTTGGTACTAGACTAATTGGGGGGATCACTTTGTAAGTTATAAAAATGTCTAAACACTGCTGTACATCTGAAACTAATACAATATTGAATGTCAACTTTAATTGAAAAACATAATAATTTATTTTTTAAAAGCATTTTAACACTTACCAATAATCCTGACTTAGAAAAATACTTTTTTTCTATACAGTGAAACTAAATTTGTACACTTGACTCATATTTACCAAGAAAATGGGGGACATTAGGTTAATGTCCTCTACGTGAGCTGATCTGCCTTAAGTAGGGGGGTTTGTAAAGGGTTTGACTGGGGAGAATTGAGAAGGCAGATCTTAAACTTGACAACTTATTGTATCACATTATCTTCTGATTTAAGTAACGTATTTTTGAATAGCTCAGTGTTTTTTTTTTCAAGTTAATATTCAATTTCAATCTTTTGTATGTCTTCCTCTCCCCCTTTTCCGGTGCAAAGTGGGATCTGGTTGTATGGGAGATGGGGCTTCCATGATCTCTTAGTGGGACAAATGAGGGTGGCATAACCAATCCACATCCTCTGGACCTTCGTGGGTCCCTGCTCTGCAGTGGCTGGTTTGGTTTGCTTTCAGCACTGGTGCCCGCTGAAGTTTGTGTGGCCACAACTTGCCATATGAGTGCCATGCAAGCACTTACAGCTGACACCCCTGGTCCCAGCCAGTTGCCTTTGCTCACCAAGTCCCTGCAAACTGTGCTTATTTTGTCCCCTCCCCCCCTAGTCCTATTAGCACCTTATCGTCTTCTCCTGGGAGCCTATGGAAACTTCTGGACTCCCTGCATGGGGGCTTGGAGCTCTAACTCCTCCCACCCACCCAGCCACTTTCTCCTCCTTGTGCCTCTCCTGCATGTGGCACAATGCTAGGCGTGGGCATGTGAAATGCTTCCTCAGACAACACACATGGAAGCGTGCCACCAACCAGACTTCCCAGTGTTTTTGAGCTTCCTATACCTACCTAGATGTTTGCCTCATGCCCTGCCCCTCCCCAGAATGGGAAAGTAAACAACCTGTGCATCTGACCTTTCAATCCTGCCTGCTCTCTCGTGTGTTCCCACCATCTACTCGGTCAGATCTGGCAGCCTTTCATTCCCTCTGATGTTATAGTGGCTGCCTGTGCCATGTCCTTCTCCATCCCAGGGAAGAATTGTCCTAACCTCCTTCCGTGATGTTGTAATGTCAAAATATCCGCTGGAAAACATGATTTGCTGGGGAGAGAAGGAAAAACACATATCGGCAGTATATTTTAAATGTTAGCCCTGTTGCAATAATAAAAAAATATTAGATGTAGGTTCTTTGGTAAAAGGCAGTATAAAGCTCTTTATTTAAGGCTCTCATTATTCCCATCCACTACCCTCCCTCTTTCCTGCCCATTTCTCACTTCACTGTTATTCTCCCTTATACACTTAACAACCAAGCATTTAGATCACTTTTGCTTTCTCCCTCTAGTGGCTGCAATCACTCTGGCCCCTGGATTCCCGTCTCCTTGTCTCCAGTGACTTTCACCTAATTACAGAATGGCTCCATATCCCAAACTATTAACTCCTACATCCCAACCCTGGAGGGAGCACTTCTTACATTTTTCTCACATGATAACCATTAAAATCCTTTTTCTTCTCCAGCCTTTTGCTCCCCTATTCCCTTATTTCCCATCAGCTTCCCCCAGTCTCCTTCCTTTCTCATTCCTTTTAAATTTCATGAACCATGCTTTCCATTACTCTCTTGAAAGTATCTTCAATTCCCCACCAGTCTACATTTCACCAGCCTGGTAAAACCTCAATTTGGATAAATCTTGTCCAATTGCTCTACTTTGCAGCCTGGATTTCTGAGTGCCAAGCACAGTGCCTAGCATATAGTAATTACTTAATAATCGCTAAATGAATAAAAGTTTATGGAATATATATATGTATGTATATATGTGTGTGTGTATATATATATATATATATATATATATATATATATATATATATATATGTTAGTGTTTATGATCATGGAATTTGGATGAGACATAAACACCATATATGAAACCGAAGGACCCTGGACATGGTAATAAACCTCTCTGCATTTCAATTTCTTCACTATTAAGATAAAGATCATAATAGTGTCTTCCACATGTGAAGATTCAAAGATGAAGATAAATCACGTGGCGAGGGCCTGGTCCACAGTGCATTCAAGGCAATTTAGCCAAGTGTAGTTGTTAAAGCAGAATAGACTTGTCGTCTGCATTTGCACCATGGTTTGAGTCCTTCTACCACATTGCTTCAATAGTCCAAATGGCTGTGGTTAGATTGGATAGTGGAAGGAGATGGGAGCAAGGAGCTGGAAGTTAGATGGGTGTGAGATCAGAGCAAGCAGTAGGTGGGAGTATTTCTCAGTGGTTAATAAGATAATTATAGTGTTTCAATGATAGTGTTCAGTGCCTATTTTTTTGCATATGAATTCTTATTTTTACTATACAAGTAAATTCATAGGAAAGCAGAATCATTCTACTTTTTACAAGATTACATCTTAAATTTTGATTGGGCTCATACCTGGTCCTTGCTTCATTTTTTCCCTTTCTTAGTCACCATTCTCCACTCTCTTGTTTACCGCCCAAGTTTTCTTACTAGGACACTAGTCTTCTAAATGTGCCATAGAGGTTCATATATGCTCTGAATCTGAGGCGGTGAAAAAGACACAGCACAAAATGGACACCATCATCCATGTGTCACTGGGGTTTCCTTTCTGTTCATTTAATGGAATAACATCTCTTCCCCCCATTTTTCAATAGTCTTTTTAGATATCCTGGGAAGTCTTCTATGAGTATCTCCCAACCCACAAACCCTTAAGAGGGCATGGGGTATGTCTTTGTGGTCCTAGCAGGATCATCCTAATTTTTGACAGGATGACATCTTACATTTTGTCAAAAATTACAATGATCTTGTCTGGTCCAAAAACCCTAAGTGTGTGTGTGTGTGTGTGTGTGTGTGTGTGTGTGTGTGTGTGTGTGGTGTTGTTGTTGAATTAACTTAAAAGATGGGTAATTTACCATAAAGGTCAGATATCCAGAGAGGTGTGATGAAAATTTTTGTTCCAATTTATAATTTCTGGATTTTTAAAAATTTTTTTCTGCTTTAATTCAGCCAAGTAGTTCACTAGCCAATTTCTTCACTGTGACTTTTAAAAGTATTTTGTGGACCACTGTTGCTTTCCTCCTGCCATTTTCCTTCTTTTCTTCCTTTTTGTTTTATCTGTATTATATTATAGGGAAGGGAATCAATATAAATGCCAATAATGGGGTTAAGCATTTTCACATACATTAGGTAATCACTTAATACATTGTAGTTAAGACAAAAAAAAAATGTGAGTCCCACAATTATGACCCAAGAGGTAGATTTTATCTCCCCAGTTTGTAGGTGAGAAAACTAAAGTGCAAAGAGGTGAAATAAATTTTCCAAAGACGTGTATGCAGCTGTTAACTGGCAGGAACCTAGACTTGAATCTAAATTGGAACATTTTATTTTTGGGACCATAATTTTGAGAGGACTCCAGCTTACATACATTCATATAAAACTTAACTTGACTTAACATATTCGTGCACGAATGCCAGTGATTACAAATTAGAAATCAGGTAATGTTACATATTTGATTTATTGTAATTAAGATAATTAATTATTGGACGTGGTGTAAATAAAATTATTAAAGTATTTCAACAAAGTTGCAAAATGTCTGAGTGCCAGGTTGAAGGAATTAAAATAAATTCCTCGAATGGAAAAGGTGACTTTGTTAGAAAGGAGTCATAGGTATTTCTACAGAGTCTATAGAAAACTGTTAAAGAAGCCATGGTTTTAAAAAGGTTTTTGTATCATTTATCTGTGTAATCCTTGTCTCTATACACAATGTTTATGAAATACTTGGCAATAAGAAAATTTATTTGGTAGGGCCATCCATACTGAATCATTAGATTCTGTACATCACCTTTCCTCACTCTTATACACTCAGGTATGATTTAGGGGAATAGTGAATCATAAACTTAATTATCTGTATCCATCTAAAGGATTGTCTTTCAAGGAAGGTACACAAGTACCTTTTTATAAAGTCTATTTCTTATAGAGTTGTCCAGAAAAAGTCAGTCTGTATGAGTAATTATCATACTCATGTACCATTTATAGGGAAATTTACTTGTAAGATTTCAAAGAGAAGAATGTAGCACTAATACCCATTCTTTAGGGATACAAAGTTTTGCTGCATGGTTAAAAATGATCATTATTTTTTTCATCTAGTTTTTAATTCAACAAACACTACATGTATTCATTCTAATCATAAAGAAATTAAAAATAGATGTACCAAAATCCTCTTGCCTGCTTTCCTCATTCCAGAGAAATCAGTATTTCCTCTTTGGAATGTATCCCTTTCAGCATTTTTTTTTAAAGGTGTTTCCATACGTATATGTAGGTATATAGGACATTTTAGCTTTGTCGTGTGTGTGTGTGTGTGTGTGTGTGTGTGTGTGTGTGTGTAATATAAAAGATACAGGTATGTATTATTCTGCAACTTTATTGTTAGTCTGGGTGTCCAGCAGACTATCTGTACCAGGGCATATATACTTATATCATTAATTTAATAGCTGCACAGCATCCAATCTCATTCTCCCTACCTACTTCTTTCTTTTCACACTCAATCTGCCTTGATGTTTCTAGAACATACTGAACACAGTTCCATTTATGTCTGCTGCCTGAAAAGCTCCACTAGTAGGTATTCAGTTGCCTCACGCCCTTACTTCTTCCATGTCTCCATCCAAACATGCCTCATCAAAAACTCTCTGCTGTTCCTCTCCATCTTCTGCACCCTCTCATTCAGTCTCTCTGTCTCTCTGTCTCTCTGTCTGTCTGTCTGTCTCTCTCTCTCTCTCCCTCTCTAGCTCTCTATTTCTATCTCTCTAATCTCTATCTCTATGTCCCCTTAACCTGCTTTATTTTTCTAACACCTATCACTACCTGGCAGACATATAATAGATTTATTTATTCATTGTCTGTCTTCCTTCACTATAATTTAGACCATACATTCAGAGTTTGTTCACTGATGTATCGCCAGGACTTAGAACAGTGGCTGGTACATAATTGGTGTTCAGTAAATATTTGTGAATGAATGACTAGTATGGAAGTTTATTTAGTTGATTTAACTGTTCCTTTCCTGATGGTCATTTAGGTTGTTTCCATGGTTAAACTATGACAAACAATGTCACAATGAATATTCTCTTATATGTCTGTCTGCATGTAAGGATATGTCCAGGGTAGATTCTGAGAAGAAAAATTCTTGGGTCAATATGTTTGCACATTTAAGATTTAAATAGTCAAGGAAAGACAGCCCTCCAAAAAGGTTACACCAATTTATACCCTCCAAATAGGAGTATACTACTCCTTGCCATAACTACTTGTGAAATTACTTTAATGTTTGTCTATCTGTTGGACAAAACTGATTTTTTACTAAGGAAGAAAGTATGATTGAGTAGGCAACTATCAGTTTCTTAAAATTTATTCATTTCCTCTTTAGTGTCATATCAATCCTGTTTTTTTCTTGATTTATAAGCCAACTTGATAAAAAAAAAGAAGAAAAAGCCCAGTACACTATTGAATAATAGAAGAGATAAAGGTGTCCTTTTCTTATTTCAACTTTAGTTTTCACCATGAATACGATGATTACTCTTCTTATCGCTTCCATATTGAGTCAAGAATATTTCTTGACTCAATATGCTATCAGTTTTGTTTTTGTTTTAATTAGAAATGGATGTTGGGATTTTATTGTTTGAGGTTCTCCTGTGGGATTTATTCCTTTCTTTTGTCCATATTGTAGTGAATTGTTTTGATGTATTTTTAAATATTGAATCATCATTGCCTTCCTGGAATAAATGACCTACTTGGTTATGATGGAATCGATTTGCTACTATTTTTATTTAGAATTTTTACTACATGTATGTAAGTAATATTGGCTTTTGTTTTCATATCATCCTGTCTGGCTTTGATACATTAGTTCTTTTGTCATTGTAAAATAGCTTTTTCATTTTCTGTACCATGGAATAGTTGCTATAAGCTGGCAATTATCTCCTCCTTAAAGGGGTATAGAGATTCACTCATTAAACTATTTTAACAGCTAACTTTTTGGAGGTAGATATTTTCCACCTCTTTTACTGTTTTTGAACTCTTTAATGTTTTTGATTTATTTGTGCCAACTTTGATGTTTTCATAAAGAGATTATTTGCCTAGATATTCACATTTATTTTGTTCAGCTCCTCAGTGTTCTATCACTTCTAATAAATCTCTTACTATTTTTTGCATTTTAGTTTATTAATTTTTTTCTCATTCAATAGTACTTTATATTAATTTCAGGTGAACAGCATAGTAGACATTTATATAATTTAAAAATTGATCCCCCTGACTTGTCTAGTACCCACCAGGCACTATACATAGTTATTACCATATTATTATTGATTATATTCCCCATGCTTTACTTTATACCCCATTGACTATTTTGTAACTACCAATTTGTATTTCTTAACCCATTCATCTTTATCACCCTGCCCCCTCCCATCTATCACCCTTATAAATCTAGTGCCCATCTGACACCACACATAGTTATTACAATATTATTGATTATATTCCTACACGCCCATGACCACTGTGTAACAACCAACTTGTACTTCTTAATCCCTTCCTCTTTTTAACCCATCCCACCCCCCTCATCTGGCAACCATCAAAATGTTTTCTGTATCTATGAGTTTGTTTCTGTTTCATTTGTTTGTTTATTTTGTTCTTTAGGTTTCACTTATAAGTGAAATCATATGACATTTGTCTTTCCCTGTCTGACTTTCTACACTCAGCATAGTACCCTCTAGGTCCTTTTATATTGCAGATGTCAAGATTTTATTCTTTCTAATGGCTCAGTATTATTCCATTGTATATATGTACCACCTCTTCTTTATCCATCCATTCAGGGACACACAGGTTGCCTTCATATATTGGCTATTGTAAATAATGTTGCAATGAATATGTGGATGAGCATGTCCCCTCGAAGAAGCATTTTGTATTTCTTCAGATAAATACCCAGAAGTGAGATTACTAGGTCCTTCTTTGTCTGTTGTAAAGTTTTTGCTTTAAAGTCTGTTTTGTCTTGTATCAGTATTGTTACCCCAGCATTTTTTGTTTGTTTACTTGTTTCCATTTTCATGAAATACTTTTTTTCATTCCTTACATTCAGGCTGTAAGTGTCTTTCAATCTGAAGTGAGTCTCTTGTAGGCAGCATATGTAAGGATCGTGATTTCTTATCCACTCAGCCCCCCTATCTTTTGATTGGAACGTTTAATCCATTACACTGAACATAATTGTTGATAGGTATGTAGTGATTGCCATTTTATATTCTTTTTTTTTTTCATCTTAAAAACATCCCTCTAAGATTCCTTGTAATACTGGTTTGGTGGTGATGAACTCCTTTATCTTTTTCTGATCTTGGAAGCTTTTTATCTGTACTTCGATTCTAAATGATAGCTTTGCTGGGTAGAATCATCTTGGTCGTAGGTCCTTGTTTTTCATCATGTAGTATATTTTGTGCCAATACCTCTGGTGTATAGTTTCTGTTGAGAAATCAGCTGATAGTCTTATAGACATTCCCTTGTAGGTAACTAACTGCTTTTCTCTTGCTTCTTTTAAGATTCTCTCTTTATCTTTAACCTTTGGCATTTTAATCATGATGTGTCTTGGTGGTGGCATCTTTGGATTCATCTTGTTTGGGACTTTCTGTTTCCTGAGCTTATAGGTCTATTTCCTTCACCAGGTTAGGGAAGTTTTCAGTCATTATTTCTTCAAATAGGTTTTCAGTCCGTTGTTCTCTCTTTTCTCCTTTTGGTACCCCTATAATGCAAATGTTGGTACACTTGATGTTGTCTGAGAAGCCCCTTAAACTGTCCTCATTTTTTTTGGATTCCATTTTCTTTTTGCTGTTCTGATTGGGTGTTTTCTGCTACCTTGTTTTCTAAATGACTTATGCGATCCTCTGCTTCATGTAATCTATTATTGATTTTCTGTAATGTATTCTTCATTTCCGTTATTGTATTCTTTGTTTCTGACTGGTTCTTTTTTATGTTTTCTCTCTTCTCTTTTATCTTTCTTATCTCTTTGTTGATGTTCTCCCTGAGATCATTGAGCATCCTAATAACCAGTGTTTGTAACTCTGCATCTGGTGGATTGCTTGTCTCCATTTTGTTTAGTTCTTTTTCTGGAGTTTTGTTTTGTTCTATTATTTGGGACAATATTTTTTGTATGTTTCTTTGTCTCCCCATTTTGGCTTCCTTCCTGTGTTTGTTTCTATATATTAGGTAGGGCTTCTATGCCTCCCAGTCTTAGTAGAGTGGCCTTATGTAGTAAGTGTCCTGTGGGACCCAGTGATGAAGTCTCCCTTGTCACCAGAGCTGGGTGCTCTAGGTGTGTACTTTGTGTGGGTTGTGTGTGCCCTCCTGTTGTAGTTGAGCCTTGATTCCTACTTGCGTATCAATGGGAGTGATGACCCTCAGGCTGATTGGTTATGTGGACTGGTTATGACTACAGTGGAGCAGCTATAGGTCAAGGGCTGACCCTACAGATCAGGTTTTGCTTTAGTGGGGCTCTGGTTTCTGGTGAGTCTACCTTTTAGCTTTGTCATCCTTGGAGGTGGTCGGGTGATACTCTAGCTTGGTCTGAAGCTGGCCACCGGGTGTGCCAGCCCTTGAGCCTCGTGGAAGGGGACCCAGTGCAGGCCAAGTTTAGCTGCAGCCTGTGCCCTGCTTGGGGCCACCTGGTATGAGCCACAAAGCAATGTGCAGATGGCTGCCACCTGCACTGGCCTTAGAGGTGCCTTGAGAAGGCAATCTGTGAACTGAGGCTGGCTTGCACTACTGCCAGGCTTAGGGCTGCTTAGTCAGAGGTATGAAACATGCTGAATCCAAATGCTCCTAGTTTGTTTTTTGTGAACCTTTGAGAGATTTTATGAAAGTCCTTAGCATGAGCTAAGTCAGGCTGTTTGTGTAGAAAAGGCACTGGAAGTGGCTTGAGTGTGCCTGAAAGTGGGTGAGGCAGTGTCTCAGGTAATCACTAGGGCAGGGCAGACAAAATGTGATAGCCAGGTTCATGGAGACTCAGATATGGTGTCTGCCTGTCTTCACACAGGGAAGGGGAGGGCTCAACAAAGAATCAATGGCTTCTGCCAGCTTGTCTTTCTGAGAGAAAGCTGCCCCTCCAGCCCTCGCCCTGCAGCAAGACAATTCAGTTTCTCCCTGTATTTCCCTGGCACCTTTTGGGCTGCTGCCCCAGTGCTGGAACTCAAGAGTGAGTGAGTCTGTCAGCGAGTAAGTCTTTGCATGGTCCCTTTAAGAGGAGGGCCTGGAACTCGAGCTGCCCACTGGTTCACTCAGCCACAATCTCTGCTAGTTTTCACAATCAGAAATTATGGAGACTTCTCTCCCTGGCACTGGAACATTGGGCTGGGGAGCCTTGTATGGGGCTGGGACCCATTGCTCCTTTAGAGGGAGGACCTCTGCAGCCAAGATATCTCTCCAAATTTTTAATGCAAACGCAACTGTGGGACCAGCCTGTCCCAAGACTCTGCCACTCCTACCATTCTCAAGGTGGCTTCTGTATGTCCTTAGTTGTAGGGCTTTGGTTCAGGTGATTCTCAATGATGGTTCTGTACTTTAGTTATTATTGATGTGGTCCTGAGAGGAGGTGAACACAGCGTTTGCTTACTCCATCATCTTGACCGGAAATTGCCTCATTTTTAGCAGTCTGAATTCTGTCATTTAAATATTTCTTCTTTACTTAGATCACACCTTGTTTTCCACTAGCTTTGTGAAATTTTTTTTGTTTGTTTTCAAATATATTTCTGTCATTTATATGGATTTGGAGTGGGATAGGAAGCTTTAATGAGTTATTCTTCCGTCTTGATCCTACCCCTTCCATAATGAGTTAGATAATAGTAATAACTTCTCTATCATAAATATAGCTAAACATTGGTGATATTAAGACTGAAGAATCCTTTCTGAAATATTTAAAAAGTGTAATTCTTGGCCATCTTTCTGTTTTCATTTACTTGTGGTCCTTCCCAATCAGAAGAGTTTGGCCACTTTTAACCTTCAAAGACTGTAATCAATTTGATCTTAAATTTAAGCATATATAATTCTATTCCTTTCTCATAAACAGTATGTTGCTTGATTGAAATTAGGTGTTTTAGATGAAAATCTCCACTTGACTGAATTTTCATTTCCCAGGAAATGTGTTCACCTAGCCCAAGTTATCACTGATCTATTTAATTTTTATTAAGATTTTAACACATAGATGATAAACTTTGATAAACTAGATTTATAGACACAACACATGAAGTTCCATGAATAATCAGATATTTGAATCCTAGAGATGTTAGCTGTGGTTTTGGAGGTCACAGTCTTTCAACCACTTAAAATAGATTCTAGTAGAAGCTGGAATAATTCCTTGGCCTGTTCTTGTAGCAACTGGCTGAAAAATATCCATTGAATTAAACACTGGCACGTGGTATGCTATGTCATAAAGCATCAGGAGCATAATCCATCACAGAGACTCCCTGCAACTGATTTTCTGGGATTAAAGGTAATGAATGTTTCACTCAGTCAATTGCTTATTACAATTTCAACAAACTAGAAACCATTTTATTTTTATTTCCCTTTTTACCTCCCTCTCAAAGTTTCCCATAATAAGATTTATAGTGACTTCAATTTTGGTAAGGAGTCTTAAATTTTAGCAGCTCCAAAAAAGTGAAGAGTCAGCATTAACTTAAAATCGATATAGGTTTTAGATGTTAAACAAACAAACAAACGACCAAAAACCACACAAATGAATTTCTAAACACTGGTCATGAAGCTCAGTCACATTTTTCTTCCTGAAGTGTATTTACACAACTTTTCGTGTCTCTTAACTCTACCTTCTATGCTGCATGTGCCATTTCATACATTTTATAATGTTACTACCACTTATATTGCTGCTTAGAAAACCAAATAATTATTAACTGCTTCCTAGTGGTGAGTATTTAAAATGTTATAATGATGTTTGTGTATATGTATAAAAGTGTAAACTGGAAAATTTTAAATTTAGGTCTGCCAAAGGTAAGGTTTGATTATTACAGGTAATAATTTTAAGATGTGGTGTTACTCAGAGAAAGAGGAAAAGCTAATATGTGGGGAAACTCGACCATCTTAGAACTTATTATGTTATTCTAAGAATCAACTTACTATGTTATGTTATTTTTCAGTAACTGTAATAATGTGTTTAGGTCATTCCTCTGTATGCCTTATTTCTCCCAACTGAAATGATGATGTTCATGAGGAGTTTTACTCTTGCTTCCTTCCTCTATGAATAATTGCAGTGCTTTACACTTTCAGTAAAGAGGATGCTTTGGAGTCAGTTGCACAGCCCCAGATACGAGGCACGCCAACCTTTGTGTGGGAAAGGATATCAACTGAAACCCATTGATCACTGCATGTTGCAGAGTTATGAAATAATGAGTTTCAATATGAAATCTGGAGTATTGGGCTTATTTGTTTGTTTTTTCACAGTGAAACTTAAATAGTTCAGAATAATTGGGGAAAGGCCATTCACAATTACTAAAACCTTCAACTTAATGAAAAGTTTAAGAGAAAAGTGCTTTGTAACATTTAAATACATATACAAGTCATATATGAAATTATATTATAATATTATAAACAGAGAACCTGTTATGTCTATGTAAATGAGTAGTTGAGAAAACAAATATACAAATGTTTATTGCATAAGTGTTGTGCCCTTATAATCATTAATTTCTTAGCAAGGCTTATCATGCATCTTATACTGGGTCTCATCCTCCTACAACAAACCACTCAGTTCTTTCTAAAGAAAAAGAGATGGGAAAAAAAGGGATGATTTCAAAGTGATTACAGGAAATTAAGGAAAATTAATATATATGCATGTATGTATATATACATTTTACATATATATATCGGATCTTTTTTTTATAGGAAAGAACCTTACAAAATTCTAGAAAAGATTGTAAAGTGCCTTAAGACACTAACTCAATGACAATAAAGGTACCTCAGTACAGCCTTGGGAGACAATGCTCAGAAAATATTCTAGTGAATGGTGCCCCCTGGAGCACAGCCTCAGCATAAATGTCACCCCTTTGAGTTTTGCAACATAGGGGCTTGCTCAGAGAGATGACTTTGTGTCGTTTACTTGCCGTGAGTCCACTTTGCACCCTAAATTTCCTTTGAAGCAAATTTAGTTGTAGGCTTGAAATGATTATATCTATTGACCTCAGAAGTCAGGGTAGAATAATGGATACTACTGGGAAAAAGAAGTGAGGCTAAGCTTCGGCTCAGAGGGATCTGGGTTCATGGCCTAGTGACTTGGTTCTGTATGACACACCCTGACCGAGCTACTTGGAGGCATGAGCTCTGTCACCATGGCAACCCTGGGGACCACTTCTGCAGATCTTAGCTGTCTCTGCCAATCAGCAACAGTCCTGAGCCATCTAATTCATTTACAATAAAGCCAGATGCTATATACTGAAGGACACACAAACAAAGCACAGATGAGCCACAGGGAGGGAGGTAAAATTTTCTCTGAAGGTAATTTTTTTTTCATATGATAGAAATAATTAATGGTTGTAGAATACAACTATTCTACTTTGTGTGCAAGTACAGTTAGTTCCGCAAATCCTGACTTCCATTGCTAATTAATTGCTTATCTTTAAGAGCTCCTGAGGAACTTTATTTTTATGCTGCAAAAATGGCACTCTATTATTTTATTTTTGTTTGTAGTGCACATGCAAACACATGCATGTGTGTATTTGTGTTCTCTAATAGATTTTGAATGCTCTGAGGATGAGAATTATGTGGTATTATGCTTGTGTGCTTTTTACCTACTACTATGTCTGGCATTTAGTTTGACACTCCATAAATGCTGTTTAAATTGTTGGATGCAATTGGGAATGGCTAAGTTTAAGGAACAATAGAGCCACTCCTGGCTACATTTAATTGGAGAGTGGTTTGGAGGTGCTTATGTAGAAGAAGGACGTGTTACAGAGCAAGTATTCAGAGAAGTATTGAGGTCACACAGCATTGAAAGAGAATTGTCAATTTTATGTGTACAGCTTATAAATAAAAACATTAGAAGGCAATTTTCATAAAGAACACAAGAATGTCTCTCAAAATGTGTTTTCATATATCTGATTGTGGTTTACTAATGGAATAAGAACATAATCCAGACATCACAGGAAAAGGGGCTCATTTTAAAGCAGAACAACCTTTTAAATGATTCTTATGATAGTTGATCAGGTAATAGTGATAATCTCTTAGTTTTAAAAATCAACTCCGGGAAATTATAGGCTTGATATGAAGAAACATTCTGAAGTCACTGGACAAGCATGATTGCACCTTAAAAGGCAGAAAAAGAATTCAATTGTTCAGATTTTTTTACTGTTGTTTTGAGACCTAAAATAAGTCTGCCAGTTACATAACTTAGTTATTAACCAGGTTTTAAGACACCTATGAAAGGTCTTGTCTTTCATACCCCTGCTTTTTTCCCTCATAATGTTGTCTTATTATAATTTAAATGTATGCAGATGATCAAGAACTTGGCAAAGAAAATGAGCACTCCAAACTTCTAAATACGATGATTTCTATAGGAAAGCCAACTGTTCTGTTAAAAATCTAGGCTGACTGACCTAGATCTCCAAACTGAAAGGTTTGCTGAGACACGTGCAGTCATGTAAATCTCTGAGATGTGGGTTATTTAAACAGATGGTAACTGTGACACAGTGAGCTCTACATGCAAATTGGCAGAGACCAAAACCAGAAATGAAGCAAGCTAGAGAGGAAACATTATCTCACTGTGGACCTCTGAGAATTTTAATTAAAACACAGAACAAAATTCAGAGTGCTCAGATATTCTTCTTCAG
Source organism: Rhinolophus hipposideros (assembly GCF_964194185.1). Lineage (NCBI taxonomy): Eukaryota > Metazoa > Chordata > Mammalia > Chiroptera > Rhinolophidae > Rhinolophus > Rhinolophus hipposideros. Next base: position 25,168,815 of record NC_138053.1, on the reverse strand, counting down.
AATATTAATGGCACATCAGTATTGGTTGTTCCGTTGCTATGATACCAATAGTTGGGAAGGCTGAGGAGTTTTGGGAATCTTCTTTAGGCTTCACTAAATTTCTGGATGTGATTTGGCTCTGCCATTTATGCACTCAAATTAGATCTGGAAGGAGAAAGTCAAGTGTGGTCAGTGCTTCTCCTGTGTCGTTATGTTGGCAAGTTGTAGAGAAGTTGTTTTTGTTGTTTTTTGTGTTTTTCTGTAACAGCATTCTACAGCCAGGCACTAGTTTGGCAGGTGTCAAGAGACAATTAAGGCAGAAGTATCAGTGACTTTAGATCCATGAATCTGGAATTCCAAAAATTCCTGAGGGTGACATGAGGACAGTTCTGTGGTCTTTTATGGGACTTACTCCTGGTTGGCTAGCCTAAAGCCTGCTACTCTAGTCTTGCCAATGATTTTGCAAACTCCTAGTTTCCTGTATTAGCTTTTTTGGCGTCAAATAGCTAGAATATTTTTTTTCCTGCAACCCAAACCTAACTGATACAGTACATGTGATAAAATATAGCTCTTTCCAGCTGCATTTTCCTCCCCACCCAAATCTGTTCTAAGTCTTTCATAAGCCTTCATAAGTCTTTCATAAGTCTTTCGTAAGCTAAATTGTAAAGGACACATCTTTACCTCATTCATCTTTCTCTAGAAGGAAGTGGAGAATAACATTTCAGAAGAAAAGGGTTAAGCTTATTCATAGTGAAAGAGACCATTTTGGAACATGAGGAGATTATCAAGAGAGATAAGATATAACGCTTTGTCTGAAAAGTCAAGTTCATAGGGTTTATAGTCATTTTTTTAATTCAAGTTTATTTCAATGACAATTGTTAGTCAAGTTACATGGGTTTCACGTGTACAATTCTGTAATACATCATCTATATATCACATTGTGTGTTCACCACCCAGAGTCAGTTCTCTTTCCATCACCATATATTTCATAGTCATGTTTGCAACTTACATGCATCAAGATAGACAATGAATAAATGGTTGCTTCTCACAAAGAGCTGTCATCTAAAATTAATAAGCAATGTCCTGGAATTAGGGCATTTGAGTCCTGGTTTATTTCATGGTTTCTTCATTGCATTTTTTTCCTCCCAAGAGAGTTAAGGGACAAGCAAATACAGGGCTCACTACTAAATGGCTCAATACTAAATGGCTCTAATGGAAAGATGCATAATAAAGTTCACACTTGATTATTTTTTCTGGCATTTAAAATACAAGTGTGTCCTTAACATCCTTATGTTATTATAGTTTTGAAAATTTGGGGGCTGATGTACAAATTGAAAATTTTGCAAACTAGAAAATAAAGATTGATAGTCACTAACCACCACTGGTATATATAGGTATAGATATAGGAATATATGTATATGTATACACACACACACACGCACACACACATATGTATCTTTATGTATACTTGCTTTTGGTCAATTTTTCTAGGTGCTTGAAAAATTATCAGAAATGTAAGAGTATGTTTCCCATTTTAGAAGTAGAACTTTATGAATGATTAAGTTAAATCACACTTTTCTATGACCTCTAATTCTAATTTTCTTACCTCCACCTGGCCCAAATTAATTTCCGTAATTAGCTTTGTGTGTTTCCTTTCAATTCAATTTTTATATTTTGACCTGCATGTATGTGTAGTGACAAAAATGTAGGTTATAATTTTATGTGAGTTTTTTAATGAATAGAATCATACTGTATGTATATTTTTGCAAAGTGCTTTTTTTCCTTCAACAATATCCTTTTTTAAAAACTTGAATTATAGTTGACATACAGTATAGTTGACATACAATATAATTGACATTTGATATAGTTTAAATACAATGTTTATGCCAATATAGTTGACAACAACATGAACAATGTATCCGTTTTAGATGTATAACATAGTGATTCAGTGTTTTAAATATTGCAAAATGACCACCACAATATATCTAGTTAGCATCTATCACCATACAAAGTTATTGCAATATTATTAACAACATTCCTTATGCTGTACATTGCATCCCTGTGACTTCTTGATTTTATAACTGGAAGTTTGTACCTTTTAATCCCCTTCACCTGTCCTTCATCCTTCTACTCTCTGGCAACCACCGTGTTGTTCTCTGTATGTATGAGTCTGTTTCTGTTTTGTTTTTTTTGTTCACTTATTTTGTTTTTTTTAGATTCCACATATAAGTGAAATCATATGCTGTTTATCTTTTTTGTTTGACTTATTTCACTTAGCATAATACTCTCTAAGAGCACCCAAGTTGTCACAAGTGGCAAGATTTCATTCTTTTTTATGGCTGAGTAATAGTCCATTGTGTGTGTGTGTGTGTGTGTGTGTGTGTGTGTGTGAGAGAGATATCTTCTTATCCACTCATCTATTGATGGTCACTTAGGTTGTTTGCATATCTTAGCTATTGTAAATAATGCTGCAATGGACATAGGGATGTATATATTTTTTTAATTAGTGTTTGTGTTTTTTCTTCCAATAAATACCCAGAATATGCTTTGGAGATCTATCCTTTGTATTTTCACATAGATCTACCATATTTGACTATCAGTATTTTCGTATCAGTAAGATAAAAGAAAACATTGCCAATTAAACTGACAAACTTATTAAAAGAGCTCTCTAGGACTTATGTAGATATAGAGTTTTATCACTTATTACTCTGTGTATATAGAAAGAAAAATACAAAAATTAACTAGTTAAGATATTCCTAAAAACTTTTCACATTCGGAGTTAAAATTCTTGAATTACTGCTTGACTCAGTTACTTATGCTTGTGTTTTTCTAAACAGTATTGTTCTCTGTGGCCAAAAGTATTGATGAAAGAGCACTTCTTTAAATAATACTCTATTATCTCCAATACTTTCTTCCAAATCACTGACCCCATTGTACTGGTTTTGATGCTGGCACTTTCTTGATCTATCCTAAAGGTGAATGGAAGGTTTTCAGGTAGAAATTAAAAGTCATATTCATTCTTCAAATCTTAAGTGGTTTGTTGAGGGCATTGTTACAGGATTGTAGTTGTCCAGGTGTGCCATCAGGAAAAACAATACATTTTTTACATGCCTAACCAATGGCACAGAAGCATGCCTACTTCCTAAACTACAGAAATTTTATGATGCAATTCATTCTGAAAAGCAATTCCATTTCATATAGTAAAATGTGGAAAAAATACATCTTGGAATTGGTTAAATACAGTAGATCATTCTTTTAATTGCTGTAGAGAATTCTATTTTAAAAATATAAAATACTTTAATAACCTGTGCATATACTCCTGAGTATTAGGTTGTTTCCTTTTCTTGTTATTCTACTTCACTTGAAAAATCTTTTTATTTCTGTCAATTGTGTTATGATGTTTAAAATAGATAATTTGTGAGGCTTTCAAAAAATAGGTATAATATTTCAAATATGATTAAACTTTAATATGTAATTAATTAAGTTAATAACCAGGTAACTGTTAAGTGAAGATCATGGTCTCTCTCCTCTCTTTAAACCTGTTATTATCACAATCAGTTATTTGACTGATGTACTTTATATCTCATTTATAACTGTAAGCCAGAAGATTTTCAATATTTACATTGATAGAAGATGTTTGTGGGCAAAAACTATTTTATATGTGGTTTTGATGTATTTTTTAAACTTATATATAAATGTGGGTTTGTCACATAAACATTATTCAACATATTCATTCAAAAGACCTTCACTGGTAGTCTGATCTGGCAAGGTACTGTATTAGGTAATGAGAAATACGAACGTGAATTAACGTGAATTAATGGGAAACTAAAAAGTTGTCTAGTCTCCCCATCATGTCTCTTGCCCAGAGTCTTTCCCTGTGTCTCACTTGTCATTTCAGATTTCGGTTCTCCCAACCTTGAGAGTATGCATGTGCAGACTCTGTACCAGACATGGACAGAAACCCTCTCTAGATCTGGGCACAGCCCTGGTCTCAGATAGCCCCTTCTGTTCTACCTCCACCCCCATTCCATGAGAACACTAAGTTTAGAGCTGCCAGTGCTTCTCCTCAGCACTGAGGGAGGAGAACTGGAAGTTTAAAGTCTCTTAACAGGCAAAAGGGTACCAAGGAAGAGAGAGACATTGGTGGCATTATTGCCTCCTCTTCCTGATGTTATTTTTGCTAATTTGGATGGTAAACACACTAGTGATCCCTATGGGAAATAAACAAGAGTGTAGTCCGACTTTTTTTGCCTTCCTAATTTACATTTTTCTTTTGTTCCTCTTCCTGATTTCTTTACCTTCTCTTAAGCCATGAAAAAGAAATCTTTATTGTATCCCCCTCATTCAAGGAAAGCAAAAACTAGGAATAACTCATTTTCTCACAAATTGCATGCAGAACCTAATTGCTTACCAGTTGAATCTATAACTATGCCACATGTTACACAGCCTGTAAATACTGGATAATTTATAACTTTTTAACATTACATGCATGGTACATATGGAATGTTACCAAAGTTAAGAATCATATCACATACTGTTCTTTTGGCTGAAGCATTCAAAAAACAACAAAAAAAACCCTCAAAAAAACCAAATCCCTACTCCAAGGAATTGAAACAAAGGAAAATTGTCTTTAAATGATAATGGTACACCAGAAGGAAAAAAAGTACTATATTTTTGCAGGATGTGCAGAAAGAAATATACTAATTAACAGCTTATAAACAATTTGGAAAATGAAAAACACGTATCTGAGATATCTGTGTATCTCACTGTGCATTAGAGTGAATCCTGCTAAATTTATACTTTTAACAGTGTCTGACTTGTTTACACAAGTCAGGATGCCAATGGGATTTTCATAAAAGTCAGAATGCCCTGGTACTTTACTAACTTAATTGTTCAGTACAATGTGCCATGTGCTATTAGCAAGATGATACCTATTAGCTTTTCTAAAACATCTATAGACACACTTAATGAGGTTCCCGTGCATACTGAGGTCATCTACTGTGGTGTAAGCATGGCTCCAATGGATGCAATTTCTTAATGCATTCAAAATTCATGCTTTACATGTAGATAATTTCTCATACCTTTCCTATTTTTTTATGACTATAATTCTAACTCTCTGCTCTTAGAATAAAGTGGTATATTCATCTATTCTTTTTATGGTAGTCCCCTTAACGGTGAGCTGTTTATCTTTCTTGTCAAGACTATTATGGTCAAATGACGAAATCAGTGTTTTCATTCAGCAGGTAAATCTCTGCTCTGTCATTGTGTAGGTGCTGCTGTGATGGCAGGGCAGTCTTGGGGGGAATTGCCGTTGGCATTTACATGTGCTTATCCATTTTTTCTGATAAATTAAACCCATAATAAGAGTTTTCAACAGCCTATTGTGGAGTACCCTTCATCAGTCTCGGCCTCACTATTAGCATTGCTGTGATGCGGCCATCCACTAACTTGGCATAAATGGAACATTAGCCAGAATCTTTCACAGCCTGTGTGGATATGTGACCAAAATACAAAGTGTATGTTATCAAGCGGGGACAAACTCCTGTAAGAAAAACTAGAGGTATGTGAAATGCCATGAAATCCATATACTAATAATGATGGTGACATCTAACAGAGGATTCTGGATTTTGTACTTAGTAGTATGTGTCATCTCATTTAATCATCATAAAGCTCTTTTGAAGTAATTCTTAGTATTTTCTCTTCATAAAGATAAAGAAATGGAGCTTCAGAGAGGGTAAAACCTTTGTCCACTATCACATAGCTGTGCCATTTGGCATCTCACCATACCACACAGAGAATTTTTACTTGGTAATGTACAGTTGACTAATTTTTGGTTGTGTGTCCATGTTACAGGAATAATAAATATAAAATTAAATTAGCATAATAATCATGAGCATTGATGTAGTACTTTTATAAGTTATATAGCAAATTTTTACATACCTTATTCCATACAACAACCTTATGTGGCCCCCATTACAGATGATGCTCAGAATGTTCAAGAAGTTTGCCCAAAATTGACATCTGTTAAGTTTCAAAGTCAGGACTCAAACTCAGTTCCTCAGGACCTAAACTGTATGCTATTTGTTATATATCCAATACTGATCTAAAAGTTCATTTTATGAAAATTTTGCTGCTATAAAGACTTCATTGAACCACTAATACTATAAATTTCTTTTTAGTAGTATTTCTAATAGGTATCCAAATATAGAATACTAACATTTGATCTAATCCTATCTGGAGCTTGTGAATTGATGTACATTTGAAAGAAAAACCAGAAAACCCTTACTAAAACTCATGGTTTGATTCCTTAATAGGTGAACCTCTTTAAAGTTAAAGTTTCTGTTGGTTTTAGTCAAGTTAATCCATTCCTGATGCTTGTGGTTCCCCTCCTCCTTCTCTCTCCCCTTTCTCTTTCTCTCTTCCCTTGGCCAAAACATTTAGTATGAGTGTTTCTGAGACTTTTGTGGAAGTCATTGGTAATCAAATTCCATGACCTCTTTGTTAAAAGATTGCTAATTGATGGAGATACTAGCATCTTTTTAAAAAAATGGCCTCACTGGACCTTCATTAAATTTTAAAATTTTCTTTATGCCAGGTTCCCAGAGCTCACCACAGACAGAAGACCTTCCCTCTCTCCTTCCAAAAGTGTAAACAGGCCACTAGGAAAAAAACCTGAATTCTACTCAAAATAGACAGACTGTGTAGGAAGGATTAATCAAGTCAGACGAGACAGAGTAGGAACAAAGTCCCAGAAAAAGTTGGTATGGAATTGAGTGATTGTAGTAGTGAATATAGTTAGAATTTAAAGGAGATCCACAAACAAGCTTTGATTAATAATTAAATAGAAAGTGTAACTTTCATATTATAGTTGATATGAAATCTTGAATAATGTAGATTTCATTTGTTGTGTTTTGAATTTTAATGCTGTCAATGTGATGGAAAGCAATGTTAGATATTAAGAAAAGTTACTTTTCAAAGATATATAATATTTACTGTGACAGTTATATTTTTTGTTCTATTTTGTATTTTAATACTTTAAAATGTGATGGAAGAAATAATCAGATGCTTATATAACAGTTTGTCTTTCAGATATAGCACTTACTGTTCTTACTGTTGGAGGTGATGTTATATTCAAAAAGTGGCCATTTCACATAAAAAGCAAATTAAAATTGCATTTTAACCTTTTTAATGCATAGATATAGAAAAATGGAAAATTGCCAATACTCCAAGAGCCTCCTGCATGCCTTTTTAAAATCATATCCTTTTCCTTTCTATGATAATCAATTTCTTTGCTTTCCTTTATAATTTTACCACTAAGTATGCATTGCTAAATATTATAGTTTAGCTTTACTTTTTTGAATTTTATGTATAGGAAATAATGCAGTGAATACCATTTTGGTCATGTTTTGAGTGTGGTTGTATCTATGTATTTTCATTTCTGTATAGTATTCTATTATAAAAATATACCATAGTTTATTTTTCTGTTCTACTGTTCATGGAAAGTTGGGTTGTCCCAGGTTTTGGCTGTTACAAATAGTGATGCTCTGAACATCTTATTTTGTAACCTGGTACATATATGCAAGAGTTTATCTAGGATGGATAGTCAGAAGTGGAATTGATATTCATGGAGGTGCATATATTAACTTAGACATTGCTAAGTTTTTCCCAAGGAGATTATATCTACTTACTCCCACCAATATGTATGAGCGTCTTCATTGCTTCACATCTTTACTAAGACACAATATTTTGAGATTTTGCCTCAATTATTTTAAGTTCCATGTTTGTGATTACAAATGACATTGAACACTATTTCATATATTTATTGCCTATTTAGATTCCTCTTTTATGAAGTCTCATTCAGTCCTTTTGCCCAATTTTCTATTATGTTGTCTGTCTTTTTTTGTGTATTGATTTGTGAAAATCCTTTCTATTTTTGATTCCAAGCTCTCTTAGTCTTCCTTCCCTTCATAGTAGAGCATGGGCTGGGTGGTTTATCTACTATTACTGTGTTAGGAAGTACAATTCCAAAGAGAAGGCGTGAGTAACAAGGAGAGTAAGGAAGGAAAAGAGGGAGAACCAATGAAAGGGTGCATTACTGAGCAGTCTGCAACTACGTGCAAAGCGTTGCTCAATCTTGGAGGATTGTCCCGCAAGAACAATAAATGCCTCTCAAGACCTTCCATTGCAGAAGAAAAAGGGGAAAGTATTTATCTGTCAGCTCTTGTCTTCTATTGGTCAAAGGTGAATCCACAGTGTGTTAACTACCCTATACTTCTGGTTTGTGCATGTGTAGGTACTGCGTGGGGTCTGGTAGTCCAGTGTCAACAGGGAAGCTCATGGTGAGATATGAGCTAAAATATCCAGCTTTCATATGGGGCCTTTGTGTTTTGTGAATACAAAATGTCCTCTTCACTTCTAAACAGTCACAGTTGCCTCTTCAAGGTAGTGACCTGTCACAATCTCTAAAAGACAGTATGGCAAGAGGGTTAGTGAAACAAATGGTAGTCTCTACTGTTGCAGACAACTTCAAGGCTATCGTTAATATTCAGTGTAGGTTTCTCTCTCCATCAATTTTAGATTTTTTTCTTACTCTTGGACAACAATTCAGCCAATCTTGGTTCTTTGCCTGGAGAGTAGTTCCATATCTTTTTTAAAAAAAAAATTATTGGGGTGACATTTGTTAGTGAAATTACATAGATTTCAGGTGTACAATTCTGTATTACATCATCTATAAATCCCATTGTGTGTTCACCACCCAAAGTCAGTTCTCCTTCCATCACCATATATTTGATCCCCCTTACCCTCATCTCCCTCCCTCCACCCCCCTTACCCTCTGGTAACCACTAAATTATTGTCTGTGTCTATGAGTTTTTGTTTCTCATTTGTTTGTCTTGTTTTGGGTTTATATACCACATATCAGTGAAATCATAGGGTTCTCTGCTTTTTCTGTCTGACTTATTTCGCTTAGCGTTATACTCTCAAGATCCATCCATGTTGTTCCATATCTTTATCCCTGAGTATCTGAACCTTTAGATGCCTTGCTGTTTTTGGCCTATAGCTGCTGCAGTTGCCTATTCACCATTATCACAGATGCACTGTGAGATGCCCAGTGAATCATCCCATGTTTGTCCTCCTCCTCACCCTCATGGTGTAGCAGAAACTCTAGCTCCTTTACGTGATCATGGTTGATTACCCCTGATAATACAGTAACTCATTTATTTGCCTGTTGAGCCTCAAGCACAAGGACCCTAAAGTTTAGTAGGAACCTTATTATGTCTCCTGGTGGAAGCATTATCTCCGAATATTTACCCTGGCAGAGTGTACATTTGTGGGAACAGGAAGTATGCATTGCATAAGTGGATCACTGGGAGTATTGGTGAGAAGGGTCAATGCTATCTCTATCCCTGGATTCCCAGACCTGTGCATTCCAGGTCTGTACTGTGCCATACACATGTCATCGGTTCAAAACATAAACCTTGTTTTGGAGGATAGACACCCCTCCCCCAAACCCCATCGAATTTTCCTTGAACTGGTATCTAAGGTGATCCTATAACTGGCCATTTAATTGTACTATCAGGCCCCCTGCTTCTAATCTTAGTAGTAAGATCAGTGATTCCCATGATCAGGCAAACGTTTTTGCATCTGAGTGCCATAAAATGGTCCCCAGCCAGACATAAGAGCCTGAGGCAAAATTCTTATGAGCTATCATTTAATTAGGGAATTAAATCCCAGGTATTAAGAGTGAGGGACAAGAGAAATTAATTAGAAAATGGAGAGCCAATATGAAGATGTGTTCTTGTGTTGGCAAACACTAAATGTAACTGATTGCTCAATTCCATGGGACTACCCCCTGTGAAATCTTAAAAACAGCTTCTCAGGACAATCCATCAGGCAGGGATGGGGGCTGAGCAAAGGGGAAGACTTTGTGTTCTGGCTCTTGAATTGGTCACCGACCAGCATTCAGGAGTGTTAACTTTCCCATACTTGGGGGTTGCACATATGTGGGTGCCGGGTGGGGTCCAATGGTGGTATCAGCAGAGAAACTCCATCGTAGGACTGGGAGACATGCTGTGCAGGCTCCAGGTAAGGTATCAAAAGTCCACAACTATTGTCCTTAGGGTCTAAAATCGTGCTTTTCTCAGAGATTTTATGTAAAAGTGAATATATAAAATTTGAGGTACTACATATGCACATTTGGATTTTATCATGAAACTTGGGCTTACAGTCCAAATGTCATTTAAATTAAGAAAATGTCACATTGCTCCTTATGTTATCATGGGGAACTCTAAGGAAAGAATCTCAGAATTAATGTTCCTGTGGTTTGTGTGTGTGTGTGTGTCCATATATATATATATATATATATATATATATATATATATATGATTGAAAATTATAAGTGAAATAAACTCAGAACTTTTAAAGAATCACTCATCTATCAGTCAGATTATCTAATATAAATAGACATTGCATTTGTTGATTGAATATAGGAGCTCTGTTTATTATGTGGTCAGAAAGGGATGACAGTTTGAAAAATCTGAGTGTTAACAGTATAATCTCCAGTGATTATTTTCTTTATGGTTTTATGTATTCTTTGAATATTTAGTAAGAAACATATTATATTTGTGGTCAGAAAAAAATACAAGGAATATTTTTTAATCAAATAATGGCAAAAAAGGCTGAGAAATGACTTTTTTTCCTTTGTAAAATCATGGTTTCTTTCTTGGTATTTGTAGACACACTGTATCACTTTTCTTTAAAGTTACCCAAAGCAAATGAAAATTTCTACTCAATCTTATGTCTTCACAGTACTTATCTACTTGGTGCCTTATAGTATCTGGTGTCTCTATGAAAATTTTAATCAATGTATATTTTTAAACATATACATATCTTTTGCTTTTTTTCAGTGTCTTTTCTTTATCTACCTTTGAAGTGATAGTTTTCAATTGTTTGAGATCTTGTGTTTCTCTTGAAAATATGCTATGTTATAAGGAATAATAGTTAAACATTACACAAACCATGTTTTAGAACAACTTGCAGGTTCTTAAGAAAAGAAAATACAGAAACCACAGTGGAGATATTTTGTATTCCTAACAGCCACCAAGTTCTGTGCTTGGTAGGGGCGTAAAGAAACAATCAGAATTGCAGTGAATTTTATTTCCATCACACCAGAAATACATAACCTAGATCATGCTAACACTGGGTGGGTACCATCAGTCAGTCTTACAAGAACACCGAGGACAGTCTCTCCTCACCTGCATTGCATCACTCTCAAAGGTTATAGTGTGTCTGAAACAGGTTGACTTTCAGTAACCTTCTATATCCGTATCACGTTTGCATTTATCTAGGATCCTTTCAATTTCATGTTTTCAAACTATACAATATTAGCCATAGATTATTAAAGAAATAAAATACTGCTGTATAAGGTATGCATATATCGTGTATATAAATGAGGATATATGCAGAAAGAGCTTATCTTATATTTTAATGGTACAAATCAAACTAACTTCAGAAAAAAATAGTATTTTTTCTCTCTTTAGCAGCATAATATGAAAATTGTATGTCCTTCCTTAGCCTTTTGATAATCATGAATTTGGATCATTAAAATGCATTTGAAGTATCTCTTTTAACTGATTTTTGTGGAATGTAATGCTTATGTGCAGCAATGTGTCTGCCTTTAAAATTAGGAATTAATTACTTATACACTTCCTGTATTTGAAAAAATTGCAGATTGGAAGGGCTGAGAAAGCAAGAGTTTGATTTTTGTTAAAGTAACTGATGTTCAGAGGAATATAAGTGATGTCTTTTCATTTGAAAGGCAGTAAATGGCACATCATTGCCACCCACATTACATCTTTCCTGCCACAAACATGGATGGAGAAGTGGTGTGTGTCACCCACTGTTCTGGATCTGGTTTAAACAGAGGGCTAAGATACCAACCCTTGATGACTGACACTCCTTCCTTCATTGTTGAGTGGGCTCCCCTGGGAAAACATTTGTTTTAAGATCTTTAGACTTTTGAACTTAAACTTATATGTAAATTTAAATCCCTGAAGGGAAATACTATGCTTTTGGATGATTAGATTATATTCGATGTCTTTGTGTTGTTCTAATTTTTTAAAGTGATTGGCTTTCTTGAAAATGGTGGAAAGTTTGTTTATTGGTTTGTATTTATCCACTTATTCACTCACTATTCATTCACTCATGTATTCAAACAAATATATGTAGAGCGCTCACAGTTGTCTTGATGCCATGAATGAAATAGAAATGAAATAGAAATGAGTGAATAGAATGAAATAGAAATAGAGTGCAGCTTGCACTCTAGCAGAAAATTTAAGAATTATATAGATAACTCACGGACTTTTAAAACTACAAATCTCATAATGTTAAACATGTTATTTATAATGGGTAAATTTCAGGGAAAAAAATCTCCTCTAATACCATCACATTTAGTTTTGCACAAAATCTAATTATTTTGTACATACATACATGCATAATTTTAAATAGTTACATAAATGGGGCATATGCATTTTTGCATTCTTTTTTACTTAACATTAATGTGAGATATTAAATTAGAAGGAACAGCCTAAAAGGTTCAGGATGTCACAAATATTTTCACTTTTTAATTTTCACCTTAGTTTCCAGAGTTATTATATATATATATATATATATATATATATATATATATATATCAATAATTTTGAACCAGAATTTATATTAATTATATATAATTATATATTATATTTACATTACATTATATTTCTTATATATATTATTATAAATATTATATATAATATTATATTATATTATTATAAATATAATATATTATTATAAATATTATTATATATAATATATAATATAATATAATGTAATATATAATATAGACTATTATCTATATATGTATATATAATATATATAATTATATATAATATATAATATTATCTATATTATATGTAATATATATTATATATAATGTACAAACTATATATATATAATACTATATATAAAATAGAAGTACCACTATGCTCACTTCACAATCTGGAATTAGCTGTCAATATTTTATTACTATAAAACTAAAAATGAACCATATGAAATTTTCGTTCAAATTCAAGAATTGTAGACCTATATATATATAATAAGTAAGATACAGAGGGTGCCAAAAAATGTATACACATTTTAAGAAAGGAAAACTATTAAAATTATAATACTCAATATATACCGATAACAATAGATGAATGCAAGTCATGTTTGGCTTCTGCAATTACAAGAGATGCTCAAGTGGTTCCCATCAGCGTCCAGACACTTCTGATTACAGTGAACTACTGCTTGAGCAACATTGACCGAAGGGTCCACTTGTATACATTTTTTTGGCACCTCTGGTATTTATATTTTGGGTTCAAAAGCAAAATGGTGCTATTTTACAGAAGAGCATCATCTGAGTGATAATGTATGTAGCCTAAGGTGTGGCGCTTGAGTTTCATGTACACAAACTAGGGGAGTTTTCCTCTTTTTTGCTTTTGTTATATTTTTCGGCAGGCTGCATTCTTCATGAGAAAAATTTTAAAAGTCAAGCCTATTATTCTTATAACTAATTATGAAATTGCTGTAGATGCTGCTAAGTTATGTTCAGTGCTTGAAACCCATTTTTCACTTTAAATACAACGTGATGAAAAGCTGATTGTCGTACAGCTCTGATATCTGTGCGGGGAATTAACTCTTCATGTAAAACACTAAGAGGCAAAATCATTTTAGAAATTTATGACTTTAAAAACATTGTCAGCCTGTGGTTTAGTAGGGCCTATTTGCAGTTGTTCTGGCTTTCAAATTTAACTCTTCATGGTAATTCTCCTTAATTGGCTTTCTTCCTATGTCCTCCTTTTGAGACTTGAAAATAGAACAGGGAGCCAGAATATCCACAGATGAGTGGAACTGTGTGAAAGAGAGATGGTTACAGTAGGGAGGTCAAACAATAAACAACTTTAAAAGTATGACTATTTTCCAGGGCCCTCCATATTCAACAGATTTGTCATTTAGAAGCACCACCATGCTCACTTACCAATCTGGAATTGTCAATATTCTATTACTATAAAACCAAAAGTGAAGCATATGGAATTTTGGTTCAAATTGAAGAGCTATAGGCCTACAATGATTGCTAAGAATTATAACAGTTTACCGTTTTGCCTCCAGCTTGGTGTTGTGGTGGCTAAAAATATATTAATACTTTTTTTCCCACCTTCTAAGTTCTTCTAGCTGGGTCAATAACCAAATTAACGGAGACAGATTGACAAGAGAAAATCAAAGTTTTAGTACATGAGCATGGGGAATTCACATAAGCATGAAAATTCCAAAGACAGTGAGGCAGCATTGGTTATGTAAGACATTTTTTCACAAAGGAGGGAGGAGCAGGGTATTAGATTTCAGAAGTGAAACTGGTAGTTGATTTGCATACATGGCAGAAAAATTCTTTTTTTTTCCCTCATTAGACATCAACTTTATTAGGATTAGCTTAGTCCCTCCTGCAACCCTCTTCTCTCTTAAAACTCTCTTTTTCTTATTTCCATAATGAAATGCACTCTTCTTAGTCTCCTTTGATGGTCTCATGCACACTCACCTCTTCCTTTCACTTTTTTTTTTTTAGTTTCAGGTGTACAAAACAATGCAATAGTTAGACTAGACACTTCACCCTTCACAAAGTGATAAACCCTCCTCCAAAATATTGCCCTTCTGACATTGTATATATCTATTACAAAGGAAAATTCTTGCTAGGCAACTGAGAAACAACGGGATGCAGGGTAGCTAGCTAACAGGCCTGGAGTCTTCCTGACTAATGCTTGGGTGAAGAGTCTTAAAGTGATTTAAGCCCAGGCTCCCTTCCTAAAAGCAGGTTTTTCTGTCTGAATCTCTTGGGCAAGAAAGCGGGGAAGGGCCAGAGGTTCTTTCTGAGTCTTTTGTTTCTTAATAGACAGCTTAAAATCACTATCCCCAAAAGCAGCTTCAGGATGGCAAACTTTTGGTTCCCTTCACCACACATCATACTATAGGTGCTAATTCCTCTGGGTTTGCAGCAGCCATCTCTGTTGACATTGATACATTGCTGATTAAATGCGGTGCCTCTTATATCCACTCCTGTTAGCTCCATTAAGAAATATTGTATTTCATCAACAATTAGATGCACAGGATTTATATTTTAACATATAAGGAATTTGGATATATTTTACAATAAATGACAACTTACAGTTATAATTGTCAGCCTTTTTTTTCTTTCTGGTGTATGTTATAATTGGTAGTGCCTCTAAATTGATGAAGTCCAGTAATTTCCATAGCACCAAAGAAGATGGGAATATTCTTTAATTTTATTTAAGCTTCTCTATACTGAGAAGTAGTAATGTTGCTTAACAGTATTCTAAGCTTCTCTATAATGAGAAAATTTTACAATTGGAAAGTGGTATATATTTCAATGGGCTTTTATTTATTTAAAATTTCTTTTTAATTTTTAAATTACAGTTGACGTTCATTATTATATTAGCTGCAGGTGTACAGCACAGTGATTAGACATTTATTTAACTTACAAATTGATCCCCTGATAAGTCTAGTATCCACTTGGCACCATACGTAGCTACTACAATATTAACTACATTATCTATGCTGTACTTTACATCCCTGTGACTATTAGTAATTGCCAATTTGTACTTATTAATCCCTTCTTTTTTCACCCAGCCTTCCAACATCCCTTCCACCTAAGAATCATCAGTTTGTTCTCTGTATCTATGAGTTTGTTTCTGTTTTGTTTGTTCATTCGTTTTGTTTTTTAGATTCCACATGTCAGTGATATCATACAGTATTAGTCTTTCTCTGTCTGACTTATTTCACTTAGCATAATACCTTCTTGGTTCATCCATGTTGTCTCAAATGATAAGATTTCATTCTTTTTATGGCCAAGTAATATTCCATCGTATATATGCATGTCTTCTTCTTTATCCAATTGTCTATTGATGGGCACTTCGGTTACTTCCGTATCTTGGCTATTGTAAAGAATGCTGCAATGAACACAGGGGTGCATATATCTTTTTGAATCAGTGTGTTGGATTTCTTCAGATAAATACCCGTAAGTGGAATTGCTGAGTCATGAGATAGCTCTATTTTTAATTTCTTGAGGAACCTCCATTCTGTTTTCCATAGCGGCTGCACCAATTTGCAAGCCCACCAACAGTGAGAGAGGGTTCTGTTTTCTCCACAAACACTTGTTTGTTGATTTATTGATGACAGCCATTCTGACAGACGTAAGGTGATACCTCGTTGCAGTTTTAATTTGCATTTCTCTGATGATTAGTGACATTGAGCACCTTTTCGTATATCTTTTGGCCATCTGTATGTCAATAGACTTTTAGTTTTAAAATTCTTATTGGCCATCTAAAAATTGTATGTATAAGTTCTAAATAAATGAAGATTATAAACATGCATTATCAAAGGGGAGCCTAAATAAAACCAAAAATAGTAAAAAGAAATAATTTGCAATAAGACCAGTACACTTTTCATTGAAATGCAGTAATATAAAATACACTTGACTTAGATTACTTTGAATGATCTCTTTTGCAGAGCTCTAAGAATAGTTAGGGAATTCAGCTGTGATCATACTCTATCCAGTGAGAGAATTACATTGCCTCTCTTTCTCTCTCCATCTATCTTGTTACACTCACAGGTCCTACTTGCGTTAATGCAGCATTACCCATGGAAGCAGAATGGCGTAGGGGGTGAACAGGAGTCCTATAGCACCTACTGCATGAAAGCAGAGTGCACCTGAGCCACCTCAGTTAGTGTAAGCAGGTTATAAAAACAGATTTTTGTCAAGGTAGAGCCAAAACTTGAGTTAAGAAAATGCTGCCAAGAGAGAAATCTAAAAGATAAGGCAAGGATGAAAATGGGACAGTGAAGCTCAAAGCATGTAGGCAGACAGATCTTCAGCCAAGTGGAATCAAGGAGAGAAATGGGTGGCAGAATGCAGTCCAGAGCAAAGCAGAGAGCAAGAGTATGGTCGAGCCCTCCTTTGACGCTGTCTTTTTGCTTTTGAAGTATGATGGCTGAAGGGAGCCTTAACAACTAACTTTTTAAAAAACCATAGTTGGCACTTTGCCTCTACGTTTTCAACTTCCATTTCATCCACATAGAAATGATAGACCAATTGTACACTAGTGTCTGAATCATGAGACTGCTTTGCTCATAAGATTTATGAAACAAGATAGAATTGCTATCATTAATAAAAGTGGAAAATATGAGAGCAAAAGAGCACATTTGGCCTGGCCACGTTAAGATGCTTACATTTTTCCTTCTTGCTAATCTGACATTTTGCCTTGTCTTAGAGTATGACTCGCCTCTTTTGTAAAAATGAAGTCACTGATGTAAATAATTGTGTAGTTAATCCTCCCAATGATAGTCTTTTTGTCCAAGCTTTCTTCTCAAAGAAAAATAATTAAATAAGTGTCTTATTTTTTCCTTCTTTGTTAAAATATTTAATTTAAGGTCCGCTTCTTGGTTATTGATAATGTAGTGGTAGATGTCACAGATAAATTACTGAAGAAAATAATATAATTTACATTTTCACTGAATAAATTAGGTACTTTTTTTCTTTTGAGTATTTTATAGAAACTGCCAAACTTCAACATCACTTTAAGGTGACTCATTTAAACTTTTGCAACCTATTTTAAATTAGCTTGAGAGGGATAGTATGAAAAAAAAATACGTGGTTGTAAATGTTGGAATCAAAAACCAATGACATTATTTCAACATCACTTTTTAACATGTCCTGAGAATTCTCCTGATAAAAATTTGAACTGCGTATTTAAATTAAATTTGGTTGAATATACATGCATTAAAATTACCAGTTAATTTTCAGGGGAAAAAAATGCTTGAAAGCCAAAGTGGATTAAAGTTTCTTTGACCTTGTGTTCATAAACTCCGTGACCATCATTTTAGATAAGAAATTTTATTTACCATTGGGAAAATTTACCATTTGTAATTTAAACTTACCCATAATCAAAATCCACACACTGGAAAAGGATTTAACAGCTTTGTGGCTAATTATTTTTTTTAATCAGCCTTGTTCAGGGACCATTTGTAGAGGTGTATGGCTTGCCTCCTTCACCCATTAGGTCATGTTGACTGCAAATAGGATTTACTTCTATATATCTCAGGCAGGATCTCTTCCTAGCAATAATGGAAAAGATTATTGATGGGGAATGACAAGAAAAGAATTTTTTCAGAATAACTCATCTCATTTTATAGAATGATTTACACACATGTTTACATATGTTACCAGGCCCCAATATTTGAGTACGTCTGCCTGCACGTATTGGCCAAAAGAAATGCATGAGAAGGAGTTTGCAGTATAGAAAGAAAAATAGTTTAATACTGAATTGACTATCCAGAGTGCAGGGAGCTAATGCTCTAAACACCTGACTCCCTAGTGGCATGTAGGTTACAGATTATATAGGACAAAAATCACAAGACACAGTGGGTTAGGGGTTCATGGTCATGCTGGGAGCTGATTGGTTGGAGGTGAGATAAAGGTAATAAATCATTTCTTCAGGTCTTGAGATCTGCTCTGGTGTCCCTCTCTGTCTGATCTCATGAAAAATTAGCCAGGAAGTCGTTCCACCTTAGGACTCAGGAGCTGAAACATAACTTAGGCCAAGCTATTATCGTTAGCCTGCCAGAGGTCCACACTGTAACCACTAGTCAGGTCCGAACTATAGTCTTTTGCTGCCTCGGTCATTGCTGATTATCTAGGGAAGAGGCTAGGCTTATGAGGGGTAGTTAGATAGATAGATAGATAGATAGATAGATAGATAGATAGATAGATAGATGATAGGTGATTTCTAGAGCTAGGGTTCAAAGCTACATTTAAGCAAAGTCATACAGACCCTTGGTTTCAATTACTTAGCAGTCACAATGAATATAAATGTGTACATTTAACTAATTTCAAATGATAGGAAAGAGTGATTCTGGTGATAACTGCTGATCTGTTTCCACTTGAATGTTGAAACTCTTACTGGACTGGCGGAAGGAACTGTGAGTCCTGATGTTATTCTATGTCTGTGATTAGATTGTACAGGAGTGAAAGTCATTATTTTCCTTTGAACGGGGTATGGGAAAGGACCTAGGTAGAGAGGTGAATTTTTCTTGATAAATGTAGCTTTCATAGGGATATATGGGTCTGGAGAGCATAAAATAAGCAAATGAATTGGATTCTCTCAATTCAGAGAGATTTAGGTCCATTCTGTCCAGCTTCCTTATACCTTCCTTCTCCCACTACATTTTGCGGACCCTGTTTTAACTAGACTCTGCAAAGCTAACCTTTACATAAATTTGCTTTCATCTACAAATTTAGATTCATTTTTAGGAACGGACTGAAGTAGAAGCCATTGTAGGTTTTTTTGCATGTTTATTCTTCTATCACTTATTTTTTTCTTTCTGCAATTCACTTGCAAAAAGATTAAATTTAGTTGGTTTTCATATGAGAAAGAGTGAAGTCTTTCTGTTCGGTTAAGAATCATTTATTTTGAAGAGATTTTGATATAATTATTCAACAAACATTGGAATTAGGTGAGGATAATTTCTAAAGAGTGAATATTCTTAAATTGTAAAGCTTGGAACTTTTAAACTACCGTTGACTTTGGACCGAAGGGAAATTTTAGAGAATTTTTATATTTATGGCCATATTCTCTGTGTCTAAGCTACTAGTTAGTTGTAAATTAAACATTTTTGAAAACTGCCTAAAGTTCTCAGGATTCCAGAGTTATGTTATCAATGTATCAAAACCAGTTATTTTTTAATGCAACTTGTTTACTAATAAAATATAGGTATGCCTTAATTATTAAAAGCCTGGGGTTTAAAAATCCAAATATATAGAATTATAAAATAGGACATAATAAAAGATTGCAGAAGAGTATTTTGCTTTAAATCATCAGTGTTACCTTTAAAACTAATAATTTCTTTTATTGTACTTACCATTATTTATTTATGGATATTTATCTACAGGTCACAAAGTTTGCAGATAAAATTTAAAACTTAACTTTGGGAGCCATCCTCTTTGAAGATCAATCCAATATGATGGCAGACCACCTCTGGAATTGAAATTCAGTGCTATGGGAAAAAACATGATGTGATTTAGGTTGACTCAGGTTTTAGAAAAAGTCAATTACAGAAAATACTCTGGGAGTCATATATGCAATGGAAAATAATAGTTCATTATCTGGGATTCAGCCCTCAATATTCTCATTAAATATGCCATCTATAATCTCAAACTGAAACCCAGTCAGTTATTTGAGAGGAAAATTAAATATCCAGTCATTTGTAAATATTTGTTTAATTATAGACAAAAAATATAACTGAGATGTAGTTAACCTTCCACTTGCTTCATTAGATTTATCTGTATTGTGGCAATATTTGTTTAAAATCATTGACTGATTGACTTCTTTATACAACAAATATGTACTAAGTTCCTACTAGGTGCCAGGGACTATGCTAGAGACGTGCGTGAATAAGACTTGATCCCTGGGCATGAGGATCTTAGAGTCTCATGGGTTCAGACAAACAAGCACGCACAGAAGAGTGATGCCATGTCACAAGGTTATGACAGCTATTGGTTCAGGGCATCGTGAGGGCACACTCCAGGGCTGTGCAATTTAAGAATATTCTATTGTCAGTAAGGATCCACACCAAATCAATTGCCACCTATTGGTCTTATTAGTTCTCCTGGTTGAAAGGCAGAGAAGGCAGTGTGATCGAAGACATTCATTTATATGGAACTCTTTGGGGTCTAGGACCCACACCCCACTTCCTCTCTGTGGGCCCTGGCCATTTTTTAAGGGAGCAGGTGCCCCTTTTTGCTGCACTTAACCAACCTAATAAAGTTTCATTGAAGCTGAAGCTCCTTAAGCTAAAGCCGAATCAAGGTATGAACTTTGACCTTTGGTCACTCTTGTGTTGACTCTGGTTCTGAGTTGTTCACTGCCTGCTTAGTTGTGCTTCTTCCTCTGGGGGGAAACTGTGGCCTCTACACTCCTCCTTATGTATAGATTGTTTCTCTGCTCCAACTTGCTCTCCCTGCATTGATTGTCCCTCAATCGCCACCCTTTCACCTTCCTCGTCTCATTAAAATGTCTGTTCCGTTTAACTTTGCTCACATTTAAAAAGTGAATTTGAAATGAATATGAGCTGTGTATGGGAGTCAAGACTTGCCATTGATTCCATCTCTAGGATCAGCAGTGGTCTCAGTGTCATTTGCAGGTGAGGGCAGATGTTGATTCATGGATGTTTACTGGGCTGGTGCCTTGACTTATAGGAAAATAAATGTGCAGTCTTGCAAATGCTTAGGAATAAGCAGACACATCATTTTTAGAGTAAGGATCTGAGTACAGGGCAAGGTTCTGTTACATCTGTCCTTCTATCTACAACCAGAAGGGTGTTTACCGGCACCTTCTTGAGTACCCCTCCCAGGTGCATACGTATTACTTAGTCTAACAAGGCATATTCGACGTCCTTGTTTTTTGGTGCAGAGCTGAGTTCACCACGCTTCTTAGTCATGGAGTCCTATATTCCAAGCTGTGCAAGGTATCTCTGGTTTTAGTGCTTTACTCCCTCTTCCCCAGCCATCTCACCGCCTACCTCCACTCACAGTAAGCATCCTTTCTAATGTGTCTGGTGTATGTTTTTGGCAATGAGTGTATCATTATGTTTTTTGCAGAGTTTTCTGTAAAAATATATTTTTAATAGTCATAAACGGTATCGTGCTACCTAATGAATGACATGCCTGGGGGTTGCCAGAAGTTCCGTAAGGCTTGACGTTGTTACAGGCACTAATAGCAGAAGAGGTAGGCAGGAACCAGTTGATAAATGGCTTTATATGCCATGCTAAGGAACCTGGATTTTATCCATCAATATTAGGGGGTTTTGAAAGATTTTAAAAGGAGTGACAAAAAAATCAGCTTTGAGGCTCAAGATTGCTTTGACAGCAGTGTGGGAGATAGCTTGGAGGGTGTGGATGTAAATGCCAAGCTTGGCACTTAGTATGTAGGAACTTCTCAGCAATGATAGCTAGTGTTAGTCTTCATGCTTCAATAATTCCTGTCCTACTGAACACAGTATTGCTTTAAGGTTAAGAATATATACTGACACATTCACTTAAAGAAAGTTCCGGTGAATCACAAACAGTGTAGTGGTCTTTTTTTATATATTAATTGAACTATAATAAATCACTGTAAATGAGTTTCATTTTCTGGCACATAAAACAATTTGTTCACTTGGGAAGCTTTGTCAGGTGTTCTGAGAGGTGGGTGTGATGAGTCCCCTTGTCTGTGTTCATCTGACAGCAGAAGTGAACATTATTTTCACAGGCATAGGACAGATTGCACACGTACCTATTCTAAGAATGCCATTAAAATACAGTTGAATTTAAATCATGAAGTTTATGTGCAGAGAGAATGTTATTAAAGAATCTGACAGTCATCATTCTTTCTATGATCAAAGTATTGCCTGGGCAAATGTGAAAAACTGCAGTCTTCCCTTCCACCCCTTCCCTCAACTCCCTCTTCTACTGAGAGGAGATGTAGCATCAGTTAGCTGACATAAGGTTATAATTGTGTCCAAGGCAAAAGAAAAGAAAATTATTCTAGTTCCTCAGATTTCCTAAAATTGCGCGATGGAGGGGGCTGCCTTCTGCCATGTGGCAGCCACCACCTGCATAGTTACTGGTTTTGGAGAAGACTTGCTGAGAGAGAGAGAGAGAGAGTGCTGGTATTAACATACTTTATAGATTGCCTTGTACCTCTATGATTTCTGTGTGAAGAATAATTGAGCTTTGTATGGAAAAACTCTAAACAGGTGATATGGTAACCCGATTCTTCCTTTGGAAGGAAAGAAAAAGGTACAGGAGAGGGTAGAAAGGCTTTGTAATGGATGCAGGCGTGTTTGTTCTGGATAGTAAGGAACCTCCACAATGTGTAAGGGAATAGCCAGCTTTGGCAGGGGTAACATCATCCCCTCTGTTCGTGTGGCAGAGCTGTCATTCGAAGGAAAGTTGAAGGATTCCCTGCTTTTCTTAGGAAGTTTCTCAAAGCATGACTATTATAAATATTACATAAAAACAGCTGTGTTTACCGTCGTCTTTGGTCTCATTCCAGTACAGAATCAATGTGATGATTTGTCAGCCTTCTCAGTCTTCAGTAGCAGTGAGGTCAGGTTGTGTTATTGTTTCTGGTTTGTTCAGTTTTTTGTTTCTTCTTCTCTTGTTGTTTTTTGCTTTGTGTGTGTGTGTGTTTTTTCTTGCCAATTCTTTTGGTATATGTAGAAAGCCAGATTTAAAGTTATACTGGTTTTTAGAAAAGTGAAAACTAAAAATACGAGATGGATTTCTGTAGTAGAAATGTTAGTCCTTTCCTCTTTAAAGCAAAGCAAATTGCTTGGTTTTCTAATCATGAGTTTTGGTACAAAGAACTTGTTCTTTCCAGGAAATACTTCTATTTCATTGCAAAGTGAGGCACCCTGAAACATGAAACAAATGCTTCTTGTACAGCTGCTGGGTGGGGCCAGGAACTTAGGACCAGAGTGGAGGATTCCTCATAGACACCCCGAGGATGTGGGTTTGAGGGAGTGCCAGAGAAGCCAGATGTAATGCTGTTTATGGATATTGGTTCTAACACTAGAGAGAACTGGGTTCGAGTTCCAGATTTACCTCTTACTATTGTATGACCTTGAGTATGTAAGTGACCTCTCTGAGCTTCATTCTTTTAATCTGTTAAATGGGCATAAAATAGCTAGCTCCTAGAGTTGTTCTGAGGATTAGATGAGATAATGCATGTAAAGAGCATAATACTATGCCTGGTCTAGAGAACCTGCTTAAAGTGTTAGGTTGTTGTGTTCAAAGAGACCTGAATTTGTCCATGTTTTCATGATTCCAACAGACTCAGTCAGAAAAACTAGAGACTTCTTTAACTTCTCCTTATGAGATATTCTAGAATTTCTTGTAGTAGCCAGACATTTTAGGGCCCAAATGAATCTTACTTCAAACACAGATTAAGTCGAATTCTTTAGGCCATGCCTTCTAAATTTCCTAGAACAGTCCAAGGAACTCTTAGAGATGTCTCTGAGTTTAAAACACAGTGTGGGAATGAGCTGAGGGCCAACAACCCCTTGATTCAAGCGATTTGTTGGCAGAGGGTCCCTGCAACTCATATTGGTATCTTCAAGGGGGAAATCTTTGGAGCATTAGCTACAATTTGCTTTTTGGAAACTTCAATTTGTAATGGGGCTTCTTTATCCATCTTTGGGCAAATATGATTAAAAACAATTTCTTTGCATACTTAAAACTTAACTTTAACTTAAGCTAAGTATGAAGGACTTGAGAACTTTGCTATACCGGATGGATATTCCTTCCATTCTGGGTATCCTGTTTTCCTAAACAAGTTACAGTTCTAAATTGGGTAAGTCTCTTCCTAAGCCAGGGTTTCTCAACTTCAGCACTATTGACATTTTGGGCCAATAATTCTTTTTTGGGTTTGTGTTTTGTTTTTTTTTTTTTTTATGACAGGGGTGGGGTTGTCACCCTGTGCATTGTAGAATGTTTAGCAACATCCTGTCCTCTGCTTAGTAGATACAAGTAGCAACTCCCTGGCCCATCCAGTTAAGACAACAAAAATGTCTGCATAGATTAGTAAATATTACTGGGGGATGGAAGCAAAATCACCCCCAGGTAAGAGTCACTGCATTAAGGACAGCTATTTTAAAGACATACTTTTAATACAGGTTCAATTATGCAACTTTAATATTCCTGCTATGAGAAAGTTTGCTTTCTCTCCCTTGATCCCTGTCCCATTTGGAGATTTTCAGGAAAGCTCTTCTCTCTTTATTCTGTGGCATTACCCTTCACTCTAGTCATGTGATGTCCAAATCTGACCAATCTGAACTTTGACTGGATTTTTTTTTAGTCTTAAACTCCATATGTGAGAACCTGACTCAAAACCTCTCCAAATTCTTTCTCCTCTAGTCACCATTCTTCCAATAACTCAGGCTCAAATCTAATCACTTCTGACTTCTCTGTCCATCTGTCGTTATCTCCTCCCACTTCTAATATTCACCAAGACAACTTTTAAAATCTCTCTTACAACTTTCCCTTCTCTCCCACCACCACTGCCCTTCTCCATGTCACCTCCATGCCTTTATTTCTGTGATGGCTTCACCTAAAGTCTCCTGGGTTTTGGTTCTTTTCCCTCTAATATATCCCTCATCCCTTTTCCTCTTAAAGAACTGATCATATTTCTCCTATGCTCAGAAGCCCTCAATAATTTCCCCCTGACTAAGGGTTGATAGCAGATTCCCAGTCTTGGAATTTAAAGCTCTCTATACTCTGGCCTTATCTTTTTTTGCGGTAGACTACCCTCGCATCCACCCCATGTAATATGTATAATGGAAAGTCATGTTTTAATAATGGTTCTAACACTTTTGCAATCATGAATCTGCAGATCTACTTATTAGTAGCTAATATATTATAATTTAATTTTATAACAGTGAAGACTATTAGTGAATATTGGTCTACATCAGTGTACTTATAAGAATGTAAATTGCTTTATATTCTTCTGGTGAATATAAAGTATTGCTCATTTGCCCCATAATACACATTTTACAATCCAAAAATTTGCTTTATTAGTGACCATTAATTTTTTTAAAAATTTTTTTGGGGTGACATTTGTTAGTAAAATTACACAGATTTCAGGTGTAATACAATTACATAGATTTCAGGTGTAATACAATTCTGTATTACATCATCTATAAATCCCATTGTGTGTTCACCGTTCAGAATCAGTTCTCTTTCCATCACCATATATTTGATCGTGACCATTAAATTTAATAGTGCTTTAAATTCAGAAAAGGAACAAACATGTCCCATCATCTTTTCAGAATATTTTTGTATTTTGAGAACTTTAAAAAGCTAGTAGTTAAAAATCTACAGACTAATAAATTAATTAATTAGTTCTTATCAATACTATAATGATACACTCTAATATAATGTTGTGTTTCATTTCTGTTCTTGAATATGATTGAAAACCATTAAGGTCATCAAATAGGTATATTGATAATATGTTTAAATTACTATTTCCATCTTCATAATGAACAATATAAAAATGAGAAAAGTTGACATTTACTAATATGTGAAAGTTTATTGTGTTTAAAATGAACCAGAAACAACTACAAACAACTGAAAGAGCTTTCTCAATCTTGACATTTTGATGAGGCAATAATATCAATTTGGATGATAAAAATGTCATTTCCGAAATTTTGATATCAGAAAGGTATTTTTGTCAAAGGTAAGAGAATGCAATCGTGAAATAATATAACAAATGGATAACATACATGGCTCTGCATAGCCTTTTCTGTTCAAGACACTGTTTTCTTACAAATGTTTTATCTTGTTTATTGCTGGATCAGCTGGGAAATTCTTCCAGACTTTATTTTAAATGAATATGCATTTGGATGACCTTTCGGCCAGAGTTCTTTAAGAAGAAAACTGTTAATTCAAAGATTTATTTCTTCCCTAAAATTAGTAGTCAAAGGGAAAGGTCACTGTTTGCACGTGTAATCAGAAACTTTTGATAGCATTAGCTTTTCAATTGACTAGGGAGAGAAATAGTGAGCTACTTTAATTTTATGCGTTATTTCCCTTGTGCGATTTAATGACTATTGATTTGTTCAGATTAATTTGAAATATTAACTTTGTAGATGGTGACAGAACAGGGACACTCATATATTAAAAAGTTTGTGACTAGGTTAGTCTTCGATTGTGATTCTGAAATCAGACATAGTAAGGGAAAAAGAAGAAAATTAAAATTAACGTAGCTCCATTTATGTGCCCGGCATTGTGATATGGTGTTTCACACAAAATATCTAATCATCATAACAACCTTAGTTGAGGGTTATAATCTCTATTTTTTTAAATAAAGTTACTCTAGCCCTTATTTTTATCTCTTTTCCTGTAATTCTCAAAGTCACTAGTTCTTCCCCCCACCCCCAAGGGGCATAGGAAGAGCTAAATAAATAGCAGCTTGAGAAAAAAAACGATTTTCTGTTTGAAATGTTTAGACAAATTGTACTATATTTTGTTGAAAGAGCCCATTTTCAGTTTTTCCCAGTCTGCAGCCAATGGCAATCTTTTCTGCTAAATAATTTGGATTGCCACCTAAATTATTGCAAAGGGCTGCAATGTCCTAGCCACAATCCTTTTTGTCTGTATAAGTTACACATGCTTTACTGCTTTCTTCAGGATGCAGATCAGTGATCTAGAATTAAAGTTAAAGAGGGCACAAGGAATTTATCATTTTGTTTGACTCATTAGGCAATAATTAGATGCCATTTCTAATTAATGCAGGAAGCAGAATAGACCACTGCATTTTAGCCATTAAAGATTGAATTTTAGGCCAACTCAAATTATTTTATGACTCTTAGCAAACATTACCAATAATAAAGAGGAAATTATAATTCTCCAAAGCGATTTCCAATCATTTCTAATCTCATCAACATCCTGGAATGTGGCCTAATACTCTAATCCTTTTTTCCAACATCCCTTGGCCATTCCCACTCCATAGGCATGGGGCAAGAGATGTCACCAGTCCCCTAGGGATGATAAAAGATCCACTTGGTTCTTTTTCTGTGGCTAGCCTTTTCAGCTTCAGGTCGGGGTTCACGGTAATCGCTATTGTCCCACTTAACTGTTGTCAACCATTTAGTCCCACCCCACAGACATTCACCCAGGAGACCCAATCTGACATTTAGAAATATGCATTGAGTTGCAACCTCCTTTTCCTTTGAAGACTAGGACACTGATTTGGCTTTTTAACTCTGAGCCTTTGATAGAAGTTGAGTGATTGATCTTCCTCCAGCTCTGAGGGCTAGACCCTTAGCTCTATGTGGTGCTGAGGTAAGAGCATGCAGCTGCACAGAGAAGGCCCTTCTATAGTCAGAGGTAGTGTCATGTTCACCTGCATCACTCCATTATTTGTTTAAATTACTTGTTTTTAAAAAGGTGTTCTTAGATTACATTATGGTTATATTATTGTTACCGGAGAGTGAGTCTTTCTCGGCGTGATATACAGGTTCTTGGAATCTCGATGAGACAGAAATAAAGTGGTGAAAAAGTAGTTCATTGGAAGAGATAGTACACTTCAAAGAAATAGGGGCAGGCCCCCAAGCGAAGGCAAGGCTCAAGCAGCTCAACAGAAAAAAAAGAGGCTGACTGGAGAGGACGTGGGGTTTTTATCTGTTTTTTTTCTAGAATGGGCTGTACTTTTTTGAGCACAGGACCACTTGATTGACACCTGTGATTAACAAGGGCTATTATTACCTCATCTTTTTAGACTGCGCATGTTCTTTCCCAGAATACAGTCTGTTCTAATGAAGTTCCAGGCATATGTATAATATTATAATGATGGTATAATGAGTCCCAGGTGAAATGAAAGTCCTTGTGGCTTTTACTGCTTCACAAGTGGGAGTGACTGGTCTAATCTAGTTGGGTGTTTTGTATCCATTTGTTTACAATGGAAAGAGGAAGTTTTGGAGAGGGGAGGTCTTTTGCGTGGTAATGCAGAGACCCCATGCCTATCTCTAACTGCCTGCCTTGTTTTCCCCTTGAGAGACATGATTCCCATAAAATCTCTATGGGACATTGAGGGACAGGAGGTCTTTTCTTCTGTATCTGCTTCCTGCTGGGCAGGGGCATAGAGCTGTTCCTACCTATTGAGGGATTTACGGAACTCTCGCTATATCTGATCTCAGATGAGAGGAAGGGGTCTTGAAATCAGCCTGGAAGACTGCGTTGGCTTCTTTGGTCATGACTGAAAATTTTGTTAGGGCATCTTCCGCATCCCCAAAGTCCCTAAATGAGGAAAAGTCGATTTTAATAAATCCATTAGTTCTATAGAGCCTGTGGCCATTCAACCAGTCATTTAAGTGGCACCAATTGTCCAGGAGCTGGGCCCAGAATGGGTTGGATAATGATTACTGGCCTGGGGGAATGTTAAAATCTATTTGGTCTCTGGGATGGAAATATCCGAGAGTTAGGTCTGGAATGGTTTAGGGGATATTGGGAAGTCACAGGTTTTTAAGTAGTCTGAAACAAGGGTGAGAAACATCCTGTGATTCAGGCTAGAGCAATCTTTAATCTAGGATTCAGAAACTGATTAGAAGAGTAATCAAAGCTAGGGGCTAAAGAGCTAAGAAACTAGGGAAAAGAAGACTTAAAATTTTTATAATGAGGGGCTCTCCCATATCATTATCACATTAGAAAAGGACTCAGAGCCTTTCCTTTCTCGATGCCATACTGGCATTGATAAATCACGGGGACAAGGAATCTATAATTTTAATTAATATTACATTTTCAGGGATAGGAATAGCAATATTCTAATCTGTTTGATAGCTATTTCACTGTTCCCTGCCAGGCTGTGTGAGAACAGACCAGAACTAAAAGTGGAGACATTTTCCCTCCATACTGAAAATTATTTTTGTAATTGTATCCTGACATGTTTTGTGGTTTGAGGATCAAGAATATATAGGAATTTATTTTGGAATTTCTAGGTGATTGAAATTTGTTTCCTTTGCTTTTAACTCAAAAGCAAAATGCAGGAAAATTGCTGACAAGACATTTAAAAAAAAAAAAAAAACAACAACAACAAACTCTCTTCCCACAGGATAGGAAATCCTGTCAAAAATACACAAGAGCTCAAGGAGACCTCAGGCTTTCCTTCTTCATGAACTCTGATATCAGCATAAAGGAATAAGTAGTGCGTATTAATGGATTTGATAAGATAATCCACTAGGAGAATTTCTACCCAGAAACTAGGGAGATGGGGAGACTTGTGAAACTGGGGGCAGGCTGACCCAGGCACTGGATATGCCAGAAAATAAATGTAAAATTTCTGAGTTACATTACATAGTAATTTTAAGCTGATTTGCATTATATAGTGATTTAAAGGCATCCATTTGTGCTTAAGTAGATTTAATAGACTCTGGTTTCAAGGGGTATGTTATTGTTAACTTCCCAAAGTCCACAATTGGTATAAAATCATGATAAAGCCTATTGTTTTAAGAAAGAATTTGGGTTTTCATAGGGATATAAGCAATACTCATTTGTTTCAAGCTTGGTTTATAGGAAGTATTTTATAATATTTTTTAAATAAATGAAAAAATATTATGCACATCAACAAATAAGTTTATTATACAAACTTATATATTTTTAAATGTTTTGGAGTCTACCAAACATTTGAACTTATCTCGTGTGATCCTTACAATGACCCAGAGAGAGATAAAGCAGGTATGATAAGGCCATTTTTGTAGATGAGCAATTTGAGGGTCAGATGAGCAATGTAGAGGTTAAATGATTTGCCTCTGGCCAAGGCTAGCTTCCTGGGCAAGTGACGTGTATAGTCACACCGATTCCTGCACTCTGAAGGGCTCTGCACTTGATTTAATGCTTTGTCATTACCATTGTGAAATTCTTAATAATTATTGAATAAGGCGCTCTGTATTGTCTGAATTACATTTTCTTTTCAAATAAATTCAGAATCCTAAAACCATTAGCGTAATACGTAAAAAAGCATTAAAAGTATTGAAAGAATATCTTAGAGTAGAGTGTATGAAGATAGGTTGCTAAGAAAGAAGGGCAGATTTGTATTACATGCAGAGAGAACTGAAGCACTTGATTCAGGTTACACAAGTTACTCAATCCCTTCAAACCCCAGCTTTTATTATGGCAAGAAGAGAATTATAAATAGTAATGGTTGGTTTATGTAAGTATATTAATTTAGTAATTGCATTAGGAGGAAGTATGTTATTTATCTATGACATGAAATGGCTTAGTAAGAAATAGCCCAGAAAAAGGGATCAAGTTTTCCACATTTGGATTTAAAGTTGGCAACGTGTATGGCTAACTGGATTCACAATTCCTATCACCCACGTGGCTGGGTAGTATCCCCGTGCCAGACCCAGAAGGTGTCAAATAGGAAAACCCCAAATATGGTTCCCATTTTCTAGGATGAGTAAGTGAGGCTCATTGAATACTGTTTATAAAGCATAAGACTTTTTTAGAGTTGATTACCTTAACATAACCATTAATGACAGTTATTTTATTCCTGTCTGAACCTGATTACCTAAGGGGAAGAGGTTAGAAGACATTAACGTTTTTTTGTTTGTGTGTTTTTATGGGGGGGGCGGAGGGGACCAGCAAACTGAAAATACAAATCTCTGCAATTAGAAACAATTCAATTCAGACATTACTGTCCAGAAGAGCAGCATCACTTCTAATGATAAGGTTGACTCAAATTGTAATAAAATGTCACTAATGGAACAAATAATTTGGCATTAATGAAAGAAACACATGATACCACTATAGAGAAAGGTGATTGTGACCTGGTAGAAACAAATACAAGTATCTGAAAGTAAATATGATAATAATATAATTAACACTTAAAATCCTAAATGGGTTAGAAACAATATGAATTTATGTGTTTTATCATGACAGATGCTGTTGAGAAAGATGGGAAATAGTAACTAGGTAAAAATGGACTCTTGGCTGCATTTTTATTTTTCTTCTTTTATCATATTGTTTTCCCTTCCTTTCTTCCTTTCTTCCTTTCTTCCTTCCTTCCTTCCTTCCCTCCTTCCTTCTTCTCTCCCTCTTTCCTACCCTTCCCCCTTCCCTTTTTTCCTTCCTTCCTTTCTTTGTTTTCTGCCATCCTTTCATGTAGGATTTAAGGCATGATTATGACAAAGATGTAATATAGAGAATTATTCATTTAATATCCTTAAATTCTCCAAGTCAATATTGCAGGTCTAGTATATGAAAGGCACTGGATAGTCGCAGGTTTTCATCATCAAGTCACATTAGGGAGGCACATACATACACTTAACTATAATACAAAGCAATGTACAATAAGTTCTGTAATGGTGGAGATACAAAGGACATAGTGATTCATTCATCAGTTGAAAAAGTATGGAGGTTTCATGTCGTCTCCAGATAGACGGCCAGAAAAGACTATATGTCTTAACGAGAAATCCTAAAACATGGAGCAGAGATTTGGGTTTGGTCTCAGTTCTGCCTCTTATGAACTATGTCTTTTTGAGTAAGACACTAACTTCTCAAAATGTAGATTCTTTATCGGTGGTGAATCATAATACCTACCTTGCTTCTTCGCTGGGCTATTTTGATTATCATATCAGATTATTCAATTCAATGTGTAAAATATTTCTAGAACTCCAGCTGTATATGCCATGTTCTGTGCTAGGACCAGGGGAAATAGATCAATAAGATCTAAATACAAGGAGCTTAGTCTATACCAAAAGTTGCAGACTCTGATGCTTATAGAGGCCAGAGCTATATTGTAAGTGGGTGAAAAGACACATTAAAAACTAGGGGACTGATGTGTTTCCTGACACACTGTAGAAAATATATCTGATCTTGATGGGGCAGCCTCTGCCATTGATTTGTCTGGTTGTAGTTATCCAGAAATGCTAATCCCATGTTTCTGGGTTTAGTTTTCTTTTATTATTGTTATTATTATTATTATTAGTTTAAGGTGTACAAAACAATGTAATAGTCAGACATTTATCCTCTCACAAAGTGACAACCCCCTCCCCCAATCTCCAACATCACAAATAGCTGCCACAATTCCACTGACCCCATTCCCTGCGCTGTACTTCACATCCTGTGAATACATATATATGTATATGTATACATGTACATATACATATATATATATATATATATATATATATATATATATATATATATATATATATATGTTTGTATTAAACCACAGTCGACACCCATCACTATTCAGCTTCAGGTGCACACCACAGCGGTCAGGCACCTATACCATCCATGAAGTGGTCTCCCCAACAAGACAAGTGTACATCAAATACCCTACAAAATCTTTACAACATTACTGATTATACTCCCCAAACTGTCCTTTGTATCCCCGTGGCAATTTTGTGGTTACTGATTGTGCCATCTAATCCCCTCACCTTCTCCCTCATCCCCACCCCCCTCTCATCTAGCAACTCTCAGTTCTTTCTCTATATCTCTGAGACTGTTTCTGATTAGCCTGTTTATTCATTCTATTCTTTAGATTCCACATATAAGTGAGATCCTATGGTATTTGTCTTTCTCCATCTGACTTATTTCACTTAGCATAATGTTCTCTAGGTCCATCCATATCGTTGAAAATGGTAAGATTTCATTCTTCTTTATGGCCGAGTAATACTCCACTGTATAAATGTACCACAGTTTCTTAATCCAGTCATCTACTGATGCACATTTTGGTTGTTTCCATGTCTTGGCTATTGTGAACAGCACTGCAATAAACACAGGGGTACGTATATTTTTTTGAATTAGTGTTTTGGATTTCTCTGGAGAGATACGTAAGAGTGGAATTGCTGGTCATAAGGTAGTTCCATTTTCAGTTTTTTTGAGATACCTCCATATTGATTTCTATAATGCTGCACCAATCTGCTATCCTACCAGCAGTACATGAGGGATTCCTTTTCTCCACATCCTTGCCAGCACTGACAACCAACACTCAACACAAACAAAAATATCAAAACTATAAAAAAAAGGCAAAACAAAAAATAGTAACACCCCCCAAAAAAATTAATACAGAAAAATAGAAAGAAGGAAGAAAAGAAGAGAGGGAGAAAGGGGAAAATGTGTTTTTCCTGAAAATAAGACCTAGCTGGACAATCAGCCCAGCCTCTTCCCTAGCTGGCTTCAAAAAACTCTAGATTGGAATGAAAAGTACATGGTATGTGTGCCATGGGGGAGGTATCCCATAAGAGGTGATGATCACGCCGAATTAAAGAATGACTAAAATCTTGTTAGCCAGAAAACCGAATGAGGTGAGTTAAACAAAAAGGGCTACATGCTCAAAGACTCAGTGAATTGGGTATTGCTAGATACAAGAAGGAGGGCAAGAGGAGGTGAGACCGGAATCGAGAAGGACAAGATAGTAAGTGGTGTCATATGGCAGGGAAGGAAACTGGATCCTTCTCACTGTCATAGGGAGAGTAACTACAGGGGAGACACATGGTCGGATTTCTATTCTATAATTATCATTCTGTTAGCAGAATGGAGGAGGACTGAAAGGGAGTGAGACTAGGCCTAGAGCCTATTTAAGAGGCTATGGCAATGGGAATGGGAATTATGAAGAGAGTAAAATTGATTTGTAACTGAGAAAGCATTCCATTTATGTGTGCTACTATTTATATAGAATATTACCAGCTTTCATTGATATTAAAATGCACAATCTCTTCCACAATTTAACATCTCTGCAATCGGGAAGCACCCAGCCCATGGGATGTCATTGTCAAATGGTAGCAGCTTTTCTTTTTTCAGTGACCATAATGTAATGATGTCTCTTCAAATTGATAGTGTCTTTGATATAGTGAAATGGAATAATAATCCAGGACTTCTAATCACTAAACTGAATTTTAAAGCAGAGACATGGAATAAATTCTGTGAATTGATAATCCTACCTACGTCTCCAGAAAGAGAGCCTTTAGATAGTTGCCTGCTTTGGTTACCAACTATTCCCACTTCCTGAATATTCATTAGATCAGGGGAGGCAAATGCATATGCCACAGAAGCTGGGAGGTGGTGGAAATGCATGAAACTGGCCCTCTGTAAAAGATCGTTGCTGCTCAGCTCATACCAACTGCTGCTGGACACCAATTAAAAATCAGTGTTGCCAGATTCAAGAGAAGCTATAAGTGTGAATTTTTTGATGAAATTTCTCAATATTTGAATGTTGGCAAGAAAATACATTTTAAATGACCCTGCATAGGCCAAACAAAACCTATCTGGGTGCTCAGTAAGCTACCAGCCTTGCTTCTGCTAAGCCTCTTCTTGAAGGAGTGATCATACTCATTTCTAATCCTTGCAGTTTCATAATATTAAATGCTAAATGTCACTGAATGCCAGTGACAAAACTAAGGCACAGCTGGGAGAGATGAAATCTCCTCCATGTCTGTATCAGCCATCTGGTACAGCTCTCAACCTCATGAATCCTTTAGAAGCAGCAGTGGGGGTAGTCTCAAGGCCGGCAATCTAAAATGGGTTACTTTGTCCTAAAATGTGTCTGTTTGATCATCTATTGAACAGGAAAAATTCTTAGGCCCAGTATTTTGGCATAATACAATTATATCTCATGTCTCAAAATTCCTTTCTTCTCCAGAAACAACAACAAAGCTGTTGATGTTTAAAAAGCTGCCTGGAATGCCAAAGAAGAATTTCTTAATTCTGCTCTTGTAGACTTCTCACATGCTAATCTCTTTCAGTCACAAGCTTTGTCAACATTTGTAATATACTATTAATAAATGCATAAATAATAAACATATTGTTTTTCTCTTTTACTACACTAATATCTGTTTCAGACTCAATAAGGTGATAAAAATTAAAACTGTAAGGGAGCAGTTCTGCTCTGGCAATGATGGAGTAACAGGTACTGCACTTGCCCTTCTCCCACAAATTACCTGGACGTATTGTATGGAACAATTGCTTTCAGGCACTGAACAATGGGCAGTGTAGGGCTGTGATCCCTGAGAGAAGGAGAACACAGGTGCCTACATTCACCTTGGCTTTCTAATTGGGAACAATGTATGGTGAGACTTTCTGAGGCCAAGCAGGAGCAGCTGTGAAGAAGCTGAATGCTGACAGACGTATCAGAGGGAACATAGGCAAGTACTGGTGGAAGACACTGACTCTCTGGCTGAGGGTGAAGAGACTTTACTGAGCATCTCACATCTGTGGTTGAAACTTCAAAAAGGTTAACCTTGGGAGTAAAGACCACCCCCTAGACAAGGACCATGACATAGGACCAACAACAAAACCCAAATAGATCTATCTACTTTAACAACAATTAAAACCAAACTGGACAGGATCAAAAAGATTTGTAACTATTTAACTGCCTGCCACTAAAAATCCCTTTAATAGAAAATAATATAATACAGACTCCCTAGTATGCACTATTTAAAAATGTCTATCATGCAATCAACAACAAAAAGTACTAGACATTCAAAGAAGAAGGAAATTGGACCTGTAATCAAGGGGAAAAATCAATCAAATAAAGGTGGAAATGACCCAGATGTTGGAATGAGCAGATAAGGAGTATAAAACAATAATGGTGAATACATTCAAGAACATGAAACAAAATGTGGGCCTAATGAGTAAACATATGGGGTATCTCAGCACAGAAATGGGAATGATAAAAAAGAGCCTAATGGATATTTTAGAATTGAAAAGTACATAATATGAAATATAAAATTCTGCAGAAAAGAAAAGATCAGTGAACTTGAAGACAAATCAATAGAAATGATCTCATTTGAAAAATAGAAATAAAAAAAGCTGGTTTCAAGGAACAAAGCCTCAAAATCTTGTGGGAAAATACCAAGAAGGCTATTCTACATGTAATATGTGTCCCAGAGGGAGAAGAGAGAAAGAATTGGGTAGGGAAAAAAAATTAAATAAATAATAGGGAAACATTTTCCAAATTTGGTAAAAAATATTGTAGATCCAAGAAGCTCATTGAGCAGCAAGCATAATAAATGAAAACAAAACACAGGCATGTAGTAGTCAAAAGCCAAAAACCTAAGATGAAGGTAAAACCACCAAAGAACATACAGTATACACAGGATACAATGATATGAATGGTGGCTAATACCTCATCAGAAACAAATGGAGCCCAGAAGACTATGGAATAATACCTTCAAAGTTGTGGGAAAAATCTGTCCGCCCAGAATTCTATATCTACATGGTCTATAGATAATGTATTACCAAAGTGTACACTTAAAACCTATGTATTAATAACTTTACTAACAATTGTCACCCCAATAAACTTTAATTTAAAAAAAGAGAGTAAAATAAGTACATTTTAAAAGAAACAATCCCAAGTAGGAGGATATGACATAATCCAGATACTAAAATGGGGTGCTTGTCCTTGCCCCCTACAGGATTTAGTAAGAGAAGGTAGAGGATATGGACAGACTCTAAACCCAAGCTTATTAAAACCTCTGGCTTAAGGACTACTTAAGGTCTGGGATTCAATATCATTCCTTGAAATGATATTTTTGAGAGATACTTTAAGACTGTAATATTTAACTGACTTGGAAAACCTCCAGGTCTAATAACAACTTTTAAATTCTAAAGGTTAGCTATTGTTTCGCTTGTAGATTAAAAATGCCAAATCAGTAATTAAATCATTTCAGCAGTTTCCTTCTGTTATTTATTGGTTTAAGGTTCAGATTTCTTTTCTCTTTGGTGATAAAAGAACATTTTGAAACACTCACATATTGAAGAGCATTGAGGAGTGGCAAGCTGACAGAGATGGAGAGTGAAAAACTGTCACTGGATGGGGAAAAATGTATGCTGACATTAAACACTTAGAGACTTTGACTTTTTCAGGTTCCTATTCCTGAATATGACTCTACTTTCACCTTCAAGAAGAATCAATTTTGAGGTTACAACGAGTCTTCCTTCATAATTCATCTAATTTTTTAGAAAATCAATGAAAAG
The DNA here is from genome assembly GCF_964194185.1 of Rhinolophus hipposideros. Taxonomy (NCBI): domain Eukaryota; kingdom Metazoa; phylum Chordata; class Mammalia; order Chiroptera; family Rhinolophidae; genus Rhinolophus; species Rhinolophus hipposideros. The sequence goes on along the minus strand of NC_138053.1, from coordinate 25,131,239 downwards.
AGTAGGCTTGTTAAATAATAGCAAGTCAATCATGTAGAAGAAATACTATGTAGAATTGCACACATTATCTTTTCAACATATGATTGACAGTTCTTATAAATCACAGCTTTGCTTTTAAACCTTTTTGTAGTGAGCGTTAGGAGACTCGTTCCTGCAAGCACATACAGATTGAAAAGAAAAATAAAAAAACGTTAAAAATCAAATGCAAAACAAACAGAAGAACAAGAACTAAATGCATTAAGACGTTTAAAAATGATTAATATTTTGATATAGCTATATTCTTTAACCAAGCCCCTTCAACATTAGAAAAAGATAACAAGATTCTTTGGTTCCACTTCAATTCCCCTCTCATTAATAGAAAATGAAACTCTTCAATAACTTCTGAGGCCTAATACCCTTAGCAAAGACAGTTTTACATGGCTATGAATCATGTCATTGCAGGGTCACAGATGGAGCCCAGAAACAGTAGTCAGCAGTGGTTCTCGACTTCTATCTTTTAAGAGATTCCATATCTGAAGTTCTCTTGCATTTCCGAAGAGAAAGTTGTAGGTTGATGGCAGGGGAATCCTAGCTCTGTTGCTTCAAACCAAACAATCACAAATGTCCAACTAGGTTCTCTCCGTAGAAAATCAGTCTGATTTATAACCTGACTTGATGGGAGAATACCCATGATGCTAAGGTATCTTAACATGGCGCAGTCTCATCCTGATTCCCTAAAACATTGAATCCAGATGTCTGATATCCTGCTTCCATTTCAAATCTGATTTGATCTCTACCTGGTCCTTTAAATGCACTTGAATATCTATCTCTCAGCTGGTGGGTAGACAGTTATGTCAATGCACTTGGGTTTCTTTTGGAAGAAAAAATAAAATTAAACAAATCTCTCTTTCTTTAAAACAAGAAAGGAGGTAAAGGGGGAGAATAAAAGAGTGAGATCATGAAAAAAAGAAAAAAACCTGTGTTATAAGAGGTGAAAAAATTTTGAGATTTGTTCCTTAAATGTTGGGTATAAGGAACATGTAAAGATGAATTGTAGGGTAAAAGTACCCACCCCCTTTTTGTACTAAGTAGCCCTAAACGTGGTAGCAAAGGGCTCTATACTTGAAACGTCTCCAGGCAAATAAATATATCTGGAGCTTTTCCCTCATATCCATAAGTTTAGCACACAGTGTCAGGTACCACCAAAGAGGTGCTACCTTTTTAACATCTTTACAGGGTTTATAATATGTGTGCATATTATACAGAGGGTACCCCCAAAAAATGTATACACATTTTAAGAAAGGAAAAAAACTGTATTAAAATTATACTGATAATATATACTCAAAGACGATGGTAACAACTTTGAGCACCTCTTGTAATTGCAGAAGTCAAACGTGACTTGTATTCATCTTTTGTTGTCAGTATATATTGAGTATTACAATTTTAATACAGTATTTTCCTTTCTTAAAATGTGTATACATTTTTTGGCACCCTCTGTATTATATGCATATAAAATAGCATAAACATAGTATTACAGTTGATTACACATGATTTTTCAAACACATTACAAGTTTCACTTTCTCTGAAATGAAACTTGATGCTCTACACTTTGAGCTTTTTGCCTTTAACATTTTTTTTTTAACATATAAACAACCACATTAGACAAGGCTAGAGCTAAAAAATGGTTTTGCCAAAATTTCTGTTAAAGTAAACCAATGTGAAAGTAGAACTCAGGCTCAGACTCCCAAGGAGTACTGATTTTCTTTCTCATCAAATCACAGCAGAAAAAGTTCTAACTGGAATAATTTCTATATTCCTTGGCCTTTTTGTTAAAGAATATGTTATAAATGAATAGACATGAGTAGTGAAGTTCTTTTTCCCCTGTTGAATAACTCTATGAATATAATATCCTCTTATCGGTAATCAATTTGGGCCTCAGGAAATTTTACAGTGACTCTTTACATAATCTATTTTTGAAATGAGGATACAACACGATAACAAAATGTTCTTTCTATATTAAAACTTAATGTGCACAGTAATTTTTATTTTTATATAAACATATTGACAATATGGTTCCTTTCTAAAATTATAGTTGCACACTTTATGCTAATCACTTAATTTCAACAAACAATGTAGATTATATTTTTGAAAAATTACTAAAATATTATTTTTATATAAATTTATTTTGGCCGTTCTGTTTTTTTAAATTAATCTTTCCATCCATTAAAAAGTAATTTCTAAAATTGTAATTGTGTGAGGTGATGGATATGTTAACTAACATTATTATTTGGTAATTATTTTGCAATATGTTGTACCTATATCAAATCATTACGTTGTATACCTTAAACTTACACAATGTCATATGTCAATTATTTCTCAGTAAAGCTGGAAGAAATTAAATGGTCTTTTAATATTAATATGTCCATTACCTTGCAAAAGTAAATTGGAGTTTATTAATAGATTTCTCATATACAAAATTAAAAATAAATAAAAACAAAAGAGTTAATTCTAATATACTTGTCTCGTGAAGTTGATCAGTCAGAAGTGCATTTTGTTAAAAAAAAATTTTAAAGCTTTTGCTAAGACAATGATTTATATATTGAAATTATTGATAATGTGATAAGGAAATTAAGGAAGGGATGCTATTTAATATATTTTCCTTTATTTGATTTTTTGAGTAATATTAATTTTCAATTGATATAAAAATTAAAATTAGATTTTTAGCTTTTTCAATGTTTGCAAATCACTTTCCCTTGTATTTCCTTTTTCTTTTTCTTTTATATTTTCAAAATTTTACCAGTTACCATGAAATAAAAATCGAATGAGTTGAATGTTATAGGCTACATTTTGGTAATCAGGCAGGGTTTTTTTTGTTTTTTTTTTTAGTTTCAGGTATACAAAACAGTATATGGTTTTTAAATTTACCTTTCAGCAATGGGGTTTCCTTGGAAAAGTTTTTTTTAATGTATTTTTATTAAGTTAAAATATGTATACAGTAAATTTCATCCATTTTATTGTACAGTTCTACCTATTTTGACCAATGCTTATAGTTGTGTAAACACCACCACAATATCTGTTCAAGATATAGAACAATCCCATCATGCTAAAAATTCCCCCATACTCATTTGTAGTCAAACCCCCACAGCTCTGAGCCCCCAGCAACCGGTGATGTATTTTCTGTGAATATAGTTTTGTCCTTGCAAGAATATTATATAAATGGGGTCATATAGTATATAGCCTTTTGAACCTAGCTTCTTTCACTTAGAATATGACATTAGAGAATCATCCAAGCTATTGTGTGTACCCCAGTCCTTTTTATTTCTGGGTAGTCCTCAACTATATGGTTGTGTCACAGATTGTTAATCCATTTCTCAGTTGAGGAATATTGGAGTTGTTTACAGTTTTTTTAATATATATATTTTTTCAATTACAGTTGATTTACAATATTATATTATTTTCAAATGTAAAGGATAGTGGTTAGACATTTATATAATTTATAGTGATCCCCTGGTAAGTCTAATACCCACCTGGCACCATACATAGTTATTGCAATATTACTGACTATATTCCTTATGCTGTATTTACATCCCCGTGACTATTTTGTAACTGCCAATCTTTACTTCTTAATCCCTTCCCCTTTTTCATCCAACCCCACACCCATCTGGCAACTGTCAGCTTGTTCCCTGTATCATAAGTCTGTTTCTGTTTTGTTTGTTTATTTTGTTTTTTAGATTCCACATATAAGTGAAATCACATGGTATTTGTATTTCTCTGTCTGACATACTTCACTTGGTCCAATACCCTCTGAGTCCATCCACGTTGTAGCAGATGACAAAATTTCATTCTTTTTATGGATGAGTAATATTCCATTGTATATATGTACCACATTTTCTTCATCCATTCATCTATTGATGGGCACTTGGGTTGCTTTCATATCTTTGCTGTCGTAAATAATGATTCAATGAACATACGACACATGTGTCTTTTCACATTAGTGTTTTGGGTTTCTTCAGATAAATACCCAAAAGGGGAATTATTGGGTCCTTCTTTGTTTCTTGTTATAGCCTTTGTTTTCAAGTCCATTTTGTCTGGTGTAAGTATTGCTACCCCAACTTTTTTTGTTGTTGTTTTCATTTTCATGAAATATCCTTTTCCATCTCTTTACTTTCACTCTGTATGTGTCTTTCAATCTGAAGTGAGTTTTTTGTAGGCAGCATATGTAAAAGTCTTGTTTTCCTATCCATTAAGCCACCCTATGTCTTTTATTGCAGCATTTAATCCGTTTACGTTGAAAGTAGTTGTTGATAGATATGTAGGTATTGGCATTTTATTATTCTTATTTTTGATCGTTTTTTTCCTTCTTCCTAAAGAAAGCCTTTAACATTTCTTGCATTTCTGGTTTGGTGGTGATGAACTCCTTTAGGTTTTTCTTGTCTGGGAAGGTCTTTATCTGTCCTTTGATTCTAAATGACAGCTTTGCTGAGTAACCTTGGTTGTAGGTCCTTGCTTTTCATCACTTTGAATATTTTGTGCCAATCCCTTCTGGACTACAAAGTTAAGAAATCAGCTGACAATATTATGTGAGCTCCCTTATAAGTTACCAGTTGGCTTTCTTGTGCTGCTTTTAAGATCCTCTCTTTGTCTTTAACCTTTGGCATTTTAATTATGATGTGTCTTAGTGTGGGCCTCTTTGGGTTCATCTTGTTTGGGACTCTCTGCACTTCCTGTGCTTGTATAACTATTTCCTTCACTAGGTTAGGGAAATTATCAGGCATTATTTTTTCAAATAGGTTTTCAAATCCTTGCTCACTTCTCCTTCTGTTACCCCTATTATATAAATGTTGCTATACTTGATGTTGTCCCAGAGACCCCCAAAAACTCTCATTTTTTTTTATCCTTTTTTCTTATTGCTGTTCTGATTGGTTGTTTTCTTTTACCTTATCTTCCAAATTGCTGATTCGACACTCTGCTTCATCTAATCTACTACATTGATTCCCTGTAATATAGTCTTCGTTTCAGTGACTGTATTCTTTAGTTTTGCTGATTCTTTATAAAATATTTGCTAATCTCCATTATTATGTTTTCTATCTTTTTGTGGAAGTTCTCACTGAAATTATTGAGCATCCTTATAACCAGTGTTTTGAACTTTGCATCTGGTAGATTGTTTGTCTCCATTTTGTTTAGTTCTTTTTCTGGAGTTTTGTTCTGTTTTTTAATTTGGGACATGTTTCTTTGTCTCCTCATTTTGGCTGCCTTTCTGTGTTTATGTCTATGTATTAGGTAGAACTTCTATGTCTCCCGGCCTTGGTAGCGTGGCCTTATGTTGTAGGTGTCCTGTGGGGCCCAGTGATCAGTCTCCCTGGTCACCTGAGCTGGGTGTTCCAGGTGTGTCCCTTGTGTAGGTTGTGTATCGTCTCCTGTTATAGTTGAGCCTTGATTTCTCTTGGTATATCAATGGGAAGGATCAACCCTCTGGCTGATTGGTTGTGAGGACTGGCCATGACTACAGTGGAGGAGCTGTTGTTCAGGGGCTGAACATACAGAGCAGGATTTGCTTCAGCGGGGCTCTGGTGCCTGCCAACTCTGCTGTTTGGGCGTGTCATTTCTGGTGGTGGTTGGGTCATGCTTGGTGTGGTCTGAAGCTGGCCACTGGATGTGTTGGTTCTGGGGCTTCTTGAGAGAGGCTCAATAATAGTTGTTCTGTAGTTTAGTTGTAATTTTGATGTAGTTGTGGTAGGAGGTGACCACAGCATTTACTTACTCTGCCATCTAGACCAGAAGATCTGTTTGTAGTTTCTGAGGATTATTAAAAAGCTGCTATTAAGATTCGTGTTCAAGTCTGTGAGTGAACATAGCTTTCATCTCACCTGAGTAAATACTTAGGTGTCAGATGCATGGTTCATATAGTATTCTTAATTTTATAAGAAATTGTCAAGTTGTTTTCCAAAGTGGCTCTAATATTTTGCATTCCCACCAGCATTCTATGAGAGTTTTATTTCTCTGCATCTTTGCAAGCCCACGGTATTCTCTCTCTCTCTTTTTTAATGTGTCAAAGTAAGTGTGTAGTTAGTTGTATCTCACTGTGATTTTAATTTGTGTTTCTCTAATGACTAATAATATTCAACGTCTTTCCTTGTATTTATTTTCCATCCATATGTTTTCTTTGGTGAAGTATACGTTTAAATCTTTTGCCCATTTTGTTTGTTTGTTTTTTAATTAAATTTATTGGGGTGACAATGGTTGGTAAATTTACATAGGTTTCAAGTGTACAATTCTATAATACATCATCTATATATATCACATTGTATGCTCACCATCCATTTTTTAAAATGTATTGCTTATTTTCTTATAATTGGGCTTTAAGTTTCTTGATATTCTAAACACAAGTCCTTTATTAGATATGTGATTTGTATATATATTCTCCCTGTCTGTGAGTTTCAAAACAAATATTCTTAATTTAAATGAAGTACAATTTATTTATTTGTTCTTTCATTCACTATGCTTTTGGTTTTGTATGTAAGAAATCATTGCCTAACTTAAAGTCACAAAATTTTTTCTTATGTTTTTTAAAAAAAGTTTTAGAATTCTAGGTTTTACATTAATGTTTATGATCTGTTTAAGTAATTTTTTTGTATGATGTGAGATATAGATAAAGATTTGGGGTTTTTTGCATATGGGTATTTGTTTTTTCCAGCACTGTTTATAGTTGGAAACACTATCCTTTCTGCACTAAATTGCCTTTTTACCTTTATCAGAAACCAATTAACTATATATGTGTAAGGTAATTTCTGGATTCTTTTTTCCGTTCTGTTTGTCTCCATGTTTATATCTCCAGCCCCACTCCCTTGATTACTGTAGCTTTATAGTAAATCTGGAAATCAAGTGCATGAATCCTCTAACTTTGAAGAGAATGTGTATTTTGCTGTTTTTGTGTAGAGTTTTCTCAAAATGTCAGTTAGGTTAATTTAGTTGACAATGCTGTTCATGTCTTCTACATCCTAAGTAAAAAAAAATTGCCTACATTTTTATTCTATCAACTGCTAACAGGGTATATTGAAGTCTCCAACTGTATTTGTGCATTTGTCTATTTTCCGTTTCAGTTCTATCAGTTTTTGCTTCGTGTATTTTGAAGTGTTGTTGTCAGGTGCATTCACATTTACATTTGTTATGTCATTTTAGGGGATTGACCCCCTTCATAAATAATATCTCTCTTTATCCTTGTTCTAACGTCTAGTTGACCTGATATTAATATAGCTTTCCTGCTTTCTTTTGATTAGTGTTAGCATGGTAGTAGCTCTTTCCTATCATTTTATTTTCAACTTATTTATGACTTTATATTTAATATGGGTTTCTGTACACAGCATGTAGTTTGGTCTTGATTTTTCAATCCAATCTAATGATCTTTATTTTTAACTGATGTGTTTATAAGGTTTACATTTAATGTAATGATGACTATGATTGAAGTAAAATCCACCGTGTTGTTAGCTGTTTTATTTTTCAATCTCTATTATGTTTTTCCCTCCATTGCATTTCATTTTTGATTATTCTATTTTAACTCCATTGTTGCTTTATTAATTTTTCTTTTAAAATTATTTTATTCATTGCCCTAGGTTAGAGAATATACATCCTTAATTAATCAGTCTACCTTTAAATAATATCATACTACTTAATACATAGTAGTATAAGGGCTTAACAGTATTTTCCCTATTTCTCCCCACCATTCTCTGTGCTATTGTTGTCATATATTTTACTTTTACACATACTATGAACACAATGCATTGTTGATATTTTTGCTTTAGATAGTTGTCATTTACAGCAATTAAAAATAAGGAAAGATGAATTATATATTTACTTCCATTTATTCCATTTCTAGGCTACTTATTTCTTTATGTGTATGTTATCACACCAAAGTTTTAAAAAATGTGTTCAAAAAAATTTTTTTTAATCTATTAGCATTTACAACACAAGTTCCTGACTCCTCCTGGCTCTGTTAAAAATGCGTTGTGCTTAGGCGGGTGGGAATATGTTTGATTTGTACAACTTTTTTGTGCTTACTTAAAATTTCAGAACAATAGGACTGAATATATCCTAGGAGTTTCTTTGTCCTAATCTTCAAATTCTGACAGGTTTACTTCATCCGATCTTATTTTCAAATTTATCTACAGTTCTGAAGTTGAGACTTAAGCCTGCCTGGTCTGTGAGTCTCTTTTCGTCCATTTTGTTCTCTTGCTCTCATGTGTGGAGAGGAAGCATCAGGACCACACTACCCTGCGTTTTACTATTCTCCTTTTAGTAATCTTACCCAGATATGAAGTTGGTTACTGAGTTCCTTCTTAGTATTCTCCTTTGTAGGTGAAAAACATTCTGTACTTCAAGTTTTTTATAGAGGAATAGATCTACTTTTTCTCTATCTATCTTTAATCATGTTTATAGTATTTCCCCCTGAATGTTTCACATACTTCTTTTTTGTGAGGGCGTGTAAAAATTAGCGGTAGCAGTATTCACCAAGATGAAGGAGGCAGAATCTCCATGGGGCTAACATTGGCTCTGGGAGAATACCAGGGCACTAAATGATGTGGTATAAATTCTCAAGGGTCCCCAGCTCCCTTGCCAAGTATTGGAAACTGTCCTGACCCTTATAGCCAAGTGCTAAGTGCTAAACTTAAACCCTCTCCCTGAAGCCATGTGCCTTATTTTACTCCAGATATGTTTTTAGGAAAGCTCAGGGATTCAGAAGTTGGGTGGTTGTGCTCCACAAGCTAGGTTCACCTGAGGGTCTGGCTTATTCCAAAACCACTGACTGCAACAGCCCTACGTATGTTGTTACTTGTATAAGGATGGGACAGAGGAAAAGTGCAGACAGGAAAACCTAGAATTTTCCTGAGAAAACTATATTTAGTTGCAAGAGAAAAAATACTCTCAACAGTTGGACTGGTCCTATAGTAGAACTTATAAACACTTGTCAATTATGAGGGTAACTATAAAAGATATTTATTTTCAAGCTATCCCTTTTAGTTCATGTCCAGAGCATAACATTTTCTTTTTGTCTTTTTCCCCCTCAAGGGGTGCTACATCCATTGTGTACAGATGCAAACAGAAGGGGACCCAGAAGCCTTATGCTCTCAAAGTGTTAAAGAAAACAGTAAGTTTATTTCATTATATAATAGCATTCCCAAGGAATCTGTGATACAGAGAAGCCAGGGACCCTGATTCAAAGGACAAAGGGGTCAGAGAGTTGCTATGTGCTGCTAAGTCATCTGAATCTCAAATTATGAGAATGCCACCAAATAGGTTGTTGTCTGATGAAACTGTGTGACTCTGAAAGTGACTGGATGTCTGATTGAATATGGGTGTGGAGAGAAGTATGGAAAGGAAAAAGTATTTATAACTGGCAAGTGAACCTTGTTTTGTATATCAGTCATGTTTTTGGATTATACATATATGCCTAGATTTTCAAATTTTGGGTTTGCTTCAGTAAAGTATAACTAGACAAATGCTAATGTTTCTGGAACTAACCTGCTCATCTAAGAAGTTTGAACAATAAATAAAAATTGTGTTTGGGGGTTGCTTCTTTTTGCTCTATACTTGTTGGAGAGCTGATGGGGCAAAAGTGACTTAGGCTTATGTCCAAGGAGAAAAAAATGTAGCAGGTGAAAGTTCAAAATACAAATGCCAACAGGATATAATAGCCCTGTGCCCCAGAGAGTATTTGTCATCATAATGCCCTACAAGCATTTTCTGTTCTTAGGTGGCTTCTCCTTATAAAATCACAGAAAGATAACATATTTTTTTACAGCACATTCTTCCATTCTCATTTATGTGAACAAATATGTGAAATATATATCCTTATGGAAACCCAGCTGTAAACTATACTGAGAAGTATCAGAAATTTTGAAGTCAAATAATACTTCCTATAAGCCAAGGGATTTTTTTTTCCTGAAAGATAGCTTAATACCACCAGCTGTTATGTATTGTCTGGCACAAGGAAATTTTAGAATAATGAAGAAGACAATAATGGCACAGGGTTTTCAGTTGGGTAGAAGTAGAATGATATTTTGAAATAATGTGTTAGAATTTAAAGCCATGGCAATCTAACAAAGATAGTTTAATTAATAATTTAAATGGCCATTGCTACTAATGAACTCTATGTTCTGGGTTTCCTGTTTGGTGTAGGCAATGATTTAAGTTATCCCAGAATGTAGAGCAATCTTTTGATTGGTAAGATTTGGAGTTTTCTCTTTAAGCAATTTCTTATAGTCATAAAATGTAAGGATTATTAAAATTTTTATCAAATAGAATTTCCTGTTAAATATCTACTTTTTATGAAAAAAAATTGACATGCTTTAGCTGGAATCACACACAAAATGTTTTTGGACTTGGTTGCATCTTGTCTTACTGGTTTAAAAAATGACTAGTCAAATTTGTGAATGGTTACTTTTTGTCATAGTTGAGAAAAGTTTAAAATGGACTAGATATATGAAACTATAGAAACATAAACATGCAGAAGTCACTTGTAAACACTCAAAGCCGCAAAGGACAAGGGCTGTCGTAGTGTGTATTGTTTTATGTCAAAAATCTTTGGATGACTTGGAATTAGAGAGAGTGAAGACATTTGGTGAGTCATTATTCATATTCACTGGAACGTAAAGCTCTAGTTTACCCTCACGGTCTACTCTTCTCCACCTCTATTGTGGAAACCTCTTCCTCAGAAGACTGGCAGGAAGAGAACGTGGAAGGGAACCAAGTGTCAGATGGAGCTGCAGAGCAGTGCTGTAAGGCAGATGTTGTCAAACACAGCTCCTGCTGTGCCGAATGGAACGAGAGAAAATCCCCTGGAGAAACCGCAGCTTTGAACATGAATTAGATAGATCCCCAGCATTGTCTCCTAGAGTAAACCATGCATAGAGATGTGTAAATGAAAGAAATAGCACGCAAAACCTCAAAAAGCAATTCCCTCCAGTGTTTAATTCTATATAGGTCATGGAGACAGAAACTTCCTTATCTAAGTGAAGTGAATGAAACCGAAAAATCTATATATAGAGGGAAAGTGATGCAAGGAAAACAAAGTATTTTCCCATAGAATTCAGCCAAGGATCTGCTCTTGAGGGGAAAAAGGGCTTTTAGAAAACGTGAGTTGTTTATATAATCTATTAGATTGTGACACATGAAATTGCCTCTTATTAAACCATTTTTTTCTTGAAAAAATGGAAATTTTATGTGTTCAACTAACAACTTTGGGCCACTATACTATTTTACTCAATAGTTCCTTAAGTCTTCATTTTATGACTAGACCTAAACCTAAGTGGTCTGAAAGATAGTTTGTGTCTATCTACCTATCTATCATCTATCTGTGACAGTTTCCTAGGGCTGCTGTAATAAACAACCACATACTGGCTTAAAACAATAAAAATGTATTCTCCTATTGTTCTGAAAGCTAGAAGTCTGAAATCAAGGTGTTGGTACACTTGATTCCCCGTAAGGGTTCTGAGGGAGCATTTGTTCCTTGCCTCTCTCCTTGCTTCCGATGACAGCCAGCAAGTGCTTGGCATTCCTTGTTGTAGAAACATCACTCTAATCTCTCCCTCATCACACGGTCATCTTCTCCCTGCGTATCTTCACATCATCTTCCCTCGGTGAATGTCTTTGTTTGGATTACTCTCTTCTTATTAGGACACCAGTCCTATCGGATTGAGGGCCCACCTTTTGGAGGGAGATGATTCCATCCATAATACTATCTATTACAGAGGACCTCCAAGGTGAATTTCAAAATATTCTACTCAATATTTTATCTGAAGATAAGTAAAATTTTTATCACATTCAAGAAAGTTTCTTGAAATGAAAGTTAATAAGCATAAGAGACCTTATCCAGTTTATAGGTGATTCGATTAATACTGGGTTTCCCCAAAAATCAGATCTAGCCGGACCATCAGCTCTAATGCATCATTTGGAACAAAAAATTAATATAAGACACAGTCTTATTTTACTATAAGACACTGTCTTATATACTATACTATTCTATACTATACTATACTATACTATACTATACTATACTACTGGGTCTTATATTAATTTTTACTCCAAAAGACACATAAGAGCTGATGGTCTGGCTAGGTCTTGTTTTCGGGGAAACATGGTACATAAACATTTTTAAGTTCAAGAAAGGTTTCCTATCTCTTTCACAGTTAATTATTCAATCACAGTAATCCCCGTCCCAGGATCTATTTAAATACTTTTCAGCACAGTTTAACCAAATTTTATTTTGTGGCAGTATTAAGTACCTTTCTCATAGCTTAATATTTTAGGGAAGGTTTAGTTTACATTGGTAAGAAGAGACGTATTCCTCCATAAAACACCATGACCATCATTGAGAATCCATTAGGCACTCATATATCTGGGTGATAGACAAATACTTTAATTTTTCATAGGAAGACAAACCAAAGCACCAGCTGCTATGGAGAAATTCATATTCCAATGGTGGTCAGGTACAGGACAGGGGTAATATTGATAATAAACATAAATTGTCATGTTCAGAGAATTGGGTATTTTAACTAATAAAAATCGCTGTGGGAAATTAATATGTAATTATAATACAAATATTTACAATACATATCAACCAAGGTCATAATATCTGCAACTTACTTTCCAATGGTTACACAACAACGAAAAGCGTGTGTGTGTGTGTGTGTGTGTGTGTGTGTGTGTGTGTGTGTGTATGTATGGGGGAGAGAGAGAAAGGAAATATGGCAAAAGTCAACAATTATTGAATTTAGGACAGTATACTAGTGTTAACATTTCAGTATATATGAAAATTCTCATAACAAAAAGTTTGAGAAAGACATTCTTCAACATTGAAATATGGTTCAATATAACTTAACATTTCTTTTGGCTATTCAGAAAGCATTTCACGATCTTTCGGTTTCTAGATGTTATGATAAACATTGGTGATTCTCTATCATAGATGTATTTTAGTACCAGAAAATAGAAAATGATAGTTGAACCAACTTTTTACAATACTGAAAAAACCTGGATGTTTCCGGAAACTATCCATTTTTCTTATTGTGTCATTAATGGAGATAAGGCTTTGAGTCTAGTAAAAGTAAACAAGGGAGAAAAATGAATTGAAGGGCTTTTTCCGTTGTTATTCTTAACTGAACAAGTCGTCAGATCACTAGGGTAGCACCCTTACACTACTCTTGGGAAAAAGTGGCCTACTTTGTAATTTTTATTTTGAAATAGTTAAATTTCCAGGTAGTACCATTTTACCCCTAAATACCTTGTTACTTTGCACATAAGAACTAATTGGCTCGCAGTCATCAGTGGAACTTTTACTCTGAACGTTAAAGCTATTTTTTTCCTCCATGCATGAGCCCTTTGTCCTCTCCATTTGATGTGATATTTAGAAGAAATTGAATTAGAGTGGAGAGATTTACTAAGCTCCTTCCTCAGGTTAAAGACTTGGGGACATTAAAGGTCTGACAGACACAACTAGTAGGACAACCAGTGTTTTACGAGATGGAACCTTTTTTCCTGGTGTTACATGCTGAACTTAAAACTGCACAAAAGGAAAGAAAATAGATTTAAGCAAGTGTCAAAATTTGAACAGATTAAGCAGATGGAACTTCATCCTGGACTGAATTTCGCTGAGTTAGATGGAATCACAACATGGTAATAATGGAAGCACTATTTCAGGAATGATTTCAGGAACATGCTTTATCTTCCTTAGGAGTACACACCTCAGGGTGTGTCTAAATAATCATACTCCAGCCCTATGAGTATGGCTTATTTTCAAGAAAAACTAATTAAGAATTCAGAAAATTATGCTTACCAATCATTTACAATGTCCCTGGAATTTTGGAGACAAATATTTAAGTTCTAAAATGCAGATAAGATTTCTAGCTGTGTGGCTCAACTCTTGGAAAAGGTTGCATTTTTCAGCTGTAAAATCCCTGCCCTTTCGTAAAATGCTTAGTATTGAGTTTAAGAATTAATCTCAGTGTGTAAATTCAAAGTTTATGAGTCTGAGAGCCAATCTCAGTGTGTAAATTTGGAACGTATAGGTATTCTGACTCTCCTTATGAATGACTATCAGTTCTGGGGTGAGATCATGGGTCTGGAGCCAGTCATATTGAGTTCAGGATCACTTCTGCCACTTAACTACCTGTGTGACTTGGCAACAAATCATGTAAAGCTCTCAATCTCAGTTTCTTCATCTGTAAAATGGGTTAAAGAACGTCTAGCTCATGGTGTTCTAGTGAAGATTCAAATGAGGTAATTTATGCAAGATATTTCTCAGCACCTGTGTGAACAGAGAAAACTAATCATGGGCCATTCATTTTCCAGTTGCTATCATGTACATAAGAGAGATGGCTGTGTCAATTTGGGTTAAAGATGTGCACCTACTAAACACCGTATAGCCACTTTTAGCGACTCATGGTCATGCTCTAGAAGTGCAGACAAGGTCACCTTTGATCAATGATGGAGAGGAAAATAATAAAGCACTACCTCAAATAGACTTTTTGAGTCCGATTGCAGTTTCAGAACACATTAAGGAAAGTAGTTTGCAGATAATAAGCCATGTCAAGTGAAGCGAAACTTCTCCAAGCATTCTGTCAGTTGGAACCTATTGATTTTCATAGGGACTATTAAACCAGGTTTCCTGGAATAGGAACAGAGATATTTCTATTCAGTTTGTGACAAGTCTATGTCTACAAGAGAAGAAAGGTAGAGGGGTGGAATGTTAAAATCTTGGCCTGATTGGTATGCTTTACCATTCAAAGAGCCATTTGAAAATCTGCACATTTTGTAGAGAATTAGTTGTTACAATTTGATTTATTTTCTTCTTTGATAGAAATGCTAGTGGAATCTGTCACAATTCAGCTTGCTTATCCATCCTCTCATTATATTGATCTCTCACAGGTATTTCATTACATTTTTTAAATAAACACCATAATTCAGAGGTGAACTGAAGCAAGGGATGAGGGTGGAAAGAGAAAGAGAGAGAGAGAGAAGGAATGAGAATACAGGCATATGCCTGTGTTCCGTTGCCCAAAACAAAAAACACTTTCCAGTTATACCATCTCCTCAAGTTATCACATTTAACCCTCTAGTACTTTTGTAAGCAGTTGGTCTTTGGATCTAAAGTGATCTTCACCCTTTCTATGGAATAATGGAGCACAAAAAGAAGATGTATAAGTAGTCAAAAATAGAGGAAATTTTAGAGAGACAGCTTATGATACTGTACCCCAGTAGAAGAAAAAGACTAGAAATTTCTCAGAGAGCTGAGTGGGTAAGGCCTTGTAACCAAAGGAGAGGTGCTGGGCAGCAGGAAAGTTGAGAGGAGCCCAAGGTGAGGAGTTCAGGGCTGGTAACTGGTGCCCAATGGACCACAACAAGGAGAGCTGACAGAGCCAGAGGAACACAGCCTTAAAGAAAACTTAGGACTCATATCTTAGAAGAGGAAAAGCTATAATCTTAGTGTTAACAGGGGAAACTTATAATAAAGTTTTATTTGTATATTTTTTTATGGTACAAAGTTGAATGGTGGTCAAAGCTGCATCCATCCATTCAAAGCACAAAGAAGAGAGGAGAGAAAAAGGCTAAAAAAAGATTAAGTCATGGAACTCCAAAACCATTAATTTGCTAAAAGAGAGGAAATGAAGGATTATGTGCAAAGGATATTAAGAAGAGATCCAAGTAATTTTCAGTATTGAATTAGCTTTCAGCTGTCTTTTTTTTTTTTAAAGTAAACACTCAAAAAAATCACCATATAACACTTCAGTAGTTTTAACAATAAAGAGCATAAGGCTAATAGGAATGGAGCCCGTATTTAATTATTAAACACTATGTGTTAGCCCCTGTCGCATATTAATGCAAAGTCCCCCATGGCAGTGTGTTACTTACAAGAATTTTAGAGAAGTGGCATGCCCAAAGTACACAATGGCATGGAGGATTTGAGCCCAGGGCTTTTGAAGGTCCATATCTGGGTCTTTTCTGAGAGAGAGAAAGACAAACAGAAGTCAGAAATGATTATGGCCCCGATTTGGGACTGAAACTAGATGTTGCTCATCAATAAGCTGATAAAAGATGAAAAAGTCTTATTGACACAGACACAGAGAAATTCTAAGTCACACTGTGAAACAAGGGTATGTAATATTCCCTGTGTGCAGAGAATACAAACAACGTATTTTTTTTTGATACTATTAAAACCTAAATTTAATGAGTCTCAGCACACAATGTTCACTAACAAATGAAAGAAGAATAACTGGGGAGTGTGTGAAAGACAAACTACATGCATTGCTTGGTGTGAATTTCTGTGTTCTTTATCTTAATGGTAGATGGGATGCAGTGATGACCCCAGGTGTGACTGAGTAGATCGAGTTCCAATTTCCTTTCTCCTGTAAGTGCCAATATCACAGGATAAAAAAAGCTGCTCGTACTTATCTCTACCCCAGAAGTCTGAAAGATATGTCAAATGGATGGTTATCTACAATGCCTCACACACACACACACACACACACACACACACACACACACACACACACTATACCAAGTTCTCACTAGGAGGATTTTTCATTGAGATTTGGAGATCAGAATAACCTAGAACCGTCCTTCCACATTTGGGTGTTGTGTTAGTTTCCAGATGGGCCATATATAATAAAGCACTATAAGCTGGGAATGATTCCTCTTATTAATAAAACAAAGCAAATCCGAGGTTACCATCTTCATCTTTTAAATTCTGGTGTGTTTTTATGTATAGGAACATGGATGTCAAAATTTACCCACCACACTTACATCTGCAAATTCATTTAGAATATTCTCTGTTTTCTATGACAATTAAAATTCCTCTTAAGACATGTACCACTGGATATCTGGGGTAAAAATGTTTTAAATTGTTAGTCAAAGATATTTTAGTTTTCTCCAGTTTTAGTCTCTAGTAGTTTAAAATAGTCCTGGAAAGTATCAAAGAGGAAGCAACGCTGGGACATTAGTATGGAGCATACGCGTAATACACGTATCTACACAATTACTCATATGTGGAACTTTTTGTTCTTTTTTTTAATTAAAATTTATTGGGGTGACATTGGTTAGTAAAATTACATAGGTTTCAGTTGTACAATTCTGTAATACATCATTTATATGTCACATTGTGTGTTTACCACCCAGAATCAGTTCTCCGTTCATCACCATGTATTTGAACCCATTTACCCTCTTCTTACACATCCCACCCCCTTACCCTCTGGTAACCACTAAACTATTGACTGTGTCTATGAGTTTTTGTTTCTTCATTTGTTTGTCTTGTTCCTTTGTTGCTTTCAGTTGTATATCCCACATATCAGTGAAGTCATATGTTCTCAACTTTTTCTGTCTGACTTATTTCTCTTAGATAATAATGTCAAGATCCATCCATGTTGTTGGAAATGGCACTATTTCATCTTTTCTTATGGCACAGTAGTATTCCATTGTGTATATGTACCACATCTTCTTTATCCCTTCATCTATCAAAAAAACACTATGGTTGTTTCCGTGTTTTGGCCACCGTAAATAAAGCTGCAGTGAACATTGTCAAACATACATGTTTATAGATAAATGTTTTCATATTTTGGGGTATATACCCAAGAGAGGGATTGCTGGGTCATATGGTAATTCTATTCTTAATTGTTTGAGGCTCCTCCCCACTGCCTTCAGTAGTGGCTGCACCTGTCTGCATTCCCACCAATATCAAACTAAAAAGCTTCGCACAGCAAAAGAAACCATAGACAAAATAAACCGGCAACCAACCGAATGGGAAAAGATATTTGCAAACAACACCTCAAATAAGGGGCTAACATCCAAAATACATAAGGAATTCATACAACTTAACAACAAAAAGCACACAATCCAATCCAATTAAAAAATGGCAGAGGATGTGGAACTTTTAAACTCTGAGCTGTTTAAGCCAGCAGAGACTAAAGGCCATGCTGATGGGAGTGCATTGAGAATGTACAATTTACTATAAAGAAAAAGATGTTGGGAAGGACTGAGCTGACACTTTAGTTGCTGATTTTAGAAGCATCTGGTATCTTCAGGAAAGTGAAACTCGGGTTCATTCATGTTAAGGTACTTCCTCAGCAAGGGAGTCAAATCCACATTAAGACTCCCATACTGCCATGAAGCAAAATCAGTGATGGAATTTTTTTCAAACCTTAAATCATTAAGATCTCTCTTGCCAATTCCGGCCAAAAGCATGATTATATTATTTGGGGGGGGGGGGGTTATTTGAAAACCTTTTTTTGTTTTTTCCTATAGTCCTTTTCTTTTCTTTTTTCAAGGAACTTTTTATCATCCTAGTTGAAGGTCTTACTTATCTTAGAAAAAAAACATCCAAGGAGCTAAAGCTTCTGAGAGTGTCCAGGTTTTCTCCTATTCAAAGCTACCCTCCATAAGAGATTCAACCCCAACGTGTAATTGTTGAAGCTTAACATGCTAATATTTCCGAGAGTGTTTTTTGGTTTTATTAATTGACAGTTTTACATGGCCATAAGTTTATAACTTATAAATAATCACTTAATTTTATGATGAAAGTGATATCTCAGGATCTCTGAGAGTATACATTTTTCTGCATCTCTCCTGAGATGGTTAGGGAATTGTGCAACTGAGTAATTGTTGTCCAACTGAAATCGATATAAAATGAAGACTAAATTCTGTCATGCTTTCTTGGTAATTTAAAAAGCATTTTAAAAAGTATTGACTCGACAGTGTAAAAATTACAAAGGGTACTAAAAAGAAATGATGCAGTTTGTCACATTTCTATTAGACCCTGAATGTCTACAGGGCATGGCTGATACTTAGGTCTGCAGTAACTCAAGTGTAACCTTGGTGGTCCACAGTAATTAATAACATAAGAAATGGTCTTAAAACCTCTCTGGAACTTAACCAAAGCAGTATAGCTTTTATCCCAGCCTTCAAAAACGGTGAAGGAAGGATTTACATTTAAATGCCAAAAGGCATCAATTCCCTCTTTGATAACCACCAGGCAAGAGGACTATATTGGATATGGCTGAAGATTTTGATGAAGTTGTCTTTCACTTTCAGAAAAAAGAGAAATAAAATGATATTTCATGTTTATTAGATATTTGTTTTCTTACTAGCGTTGGAATGCTTTCGTAAATCCCAGTATTTCTAAATTTAATTTGTTTCAATTGCAATAGATTTAATGGGAAGACATAGAAAACAGCAAACAGAAGACTAGAAAATGTTTGCCTTACTTTTACAAATTGTTTCAGGAAAGGCACTGATATTACTGGCATCTACCACAGACTAGGAGATTTCACAGATAATTTCGTTTAATCTTTATAACAATCATACTGTGGAGTAGCGATTATTATCCCCATTTTTTGCCTGAAGAAATTGAAATAATCCTCAGACAGATAAGTGACTTGATAAAGAACTCCAAATGGTAGAGCCAGGATCTAAGTTTCAATTAAAAAAAAAAGTACAATCCAGTTTGTTCATTACAGAGTAATTTATATTAGCAACAAATTGTAAAAATCCTAAGTGTCTAACCATAAGGCTAGCCACTGATGACACGAGGCCATTAGGAAGCGGTTTTACATTCTGCTTATGAATATTAGGTATCCTTATAAATTTAGGGTATTTTTAGTGAACATTGTAAGGAACAAAATTCTATTTCCATATTTGAAATTTGTAAAGAAGTAAGCACAGTTTAAAAAGCTGAAAGGAAGTAAACCAAAACGCTAATTATAATTGTGTTATAATGGTAAGTATGTTCCTTATGGTTATTTTTTATAGTTCACATTGTTAAAAAAAAAATGTGGTTATGGTACTTTTATAAAAAGTTATAATATGTGTTTATCTTCTTCCTGCATTGGCAACATGGACCTGAAAAGAGAATTGAGGAGGCTACATTATACTCATTTCTTACCACAGCACATCAATTTCCATTTTGCAAGGATCTGGTCACATTGTTGTTGAAGTCACCTCATGGGGAAATAGGGACCCAGCCAGGCTTTTCTCTTGAACTGTCCACAGAGACAAAGCAAAGAATTCACAGTTGCCTCCTTAGAATTCTCAGCTTACCCTGGGTCTCACAGTCCCTTCTTTGGGAATGCATAGTACACTCCAGTTTGCACTGTTATCATTTTCTAAATTTCATCATTTCGTTCTCATTTAATCTCTTCCATGGTTGTGTTTGATACAAAATGTAGATCATACAAATTAAATGTAAGGTATGCTGATTGAAGGGGAACAGGACTCGTTTCTGGCCGCTGTGAAAGCTCTATAGCCTCTGAGGGGGAGGGAGCAGACATGGGCAGAGCCTGCTGCCGTGGATCTAGAAAGTCAGTAACTCACCTGAGCTGTTATTAATGACACTTCTTGGAACAGTCCTCATTTGCCTTGGGATATTGCAATTTTAAATAAGTAATATCTACTTTAAATAAGTAGAGCCCTTGTGGCTCACAGTTTGGAAATCACAAGCTATGATCTGGGCAGGCTCTAAAAGATCTGGGTACTTAGCTCTGGTGCCTATAACACGACAAAAATGTCATATAGACCTGAGTGGCAGGAGGAAAACTGACTCACCAATTCTAATCTCATCTAACCAAAGATGTTAAACCAGGGTTTTGTTTTTTTCTTTGAGCCATTTTGTATTCAAACACTAGCTCCGTCCCTCATTCATTCAACAAACTGCTACATACCAGGTGTTGGTAAATAAGGCTGAGGGTACTGCTGTGTAGATAATGGACAAAACTGTTGTCCATAGAGTTTGTTTGTTCCAGTGGAAGAATCAATTAATGAACTAGTAATTAGATGATACCATAGACGTTTCTAAATGGTTCATGCTGTGTGTATATGATTATGTGTGTATAGCTACGTTTGGTGGAGTGGCCAGGAAAGGCCTCTCAAGTTACTCTCTGAGTTAAGTGAGGTTTAGTGGAAGAGAGGAGCTTGGAGCCTGCTCTGGGAGCCGAATGGCCTGTAGACAGAAAAAAAAATGGCATCAGATCAAAAGGGTGAAGCCAAGCCAACCTGAGTTTTATGGCTCATGGTAAGGAGTTTGTATTTATTCTAAGCACAATGGGATAACAACAATGGCATTTAACTTGGAGAGTGACATGATCTGATTTTTATTTTAAAGATGTCGCTCTGGCTGCTGTATGCAGAGGGCATGCTTATAAAGGGTAAGAATTAAAGCAGGGAGACCAGTTAGGAAGTATTACGGTATTTCTGCAGCCTTTGAAGTGGAAGAAAAGTCAGATCAGAATGGTGACATGGAATAATCAATTTTGTTTGAAGAAGGGAGTGACCAAATGTCCTATCAAATGCTGCTGACAGGATAAGATGCAATCAGAAAAGTAGGTAGCAGTTGGGCTCCAAGTGGTTGCTCCAGAGAGCTCACTAATTTCTTGTATAAGAGCCCTTTTGGAGGAGTGTTTGGATGAAGCCAGCCTGGCTTGCCCTGACAAATACATGGGAGGGGAGTGGAGAAAGAATGCGGAGATAACTCTGGAAAGGTTTTCTGTGAAGGGCAGCAGACATCTGCTTTGGACGCAGGCAGGTGGGACGGAGGGACTGAGGGGTGAGATCTTTATAAATTTAACAGGTATTAAATCAGGGTTACCCCCATATGTTCTTAATACCAGGGAGAGATGCAGAGAGGAAAGACACAGGAGAAAGAAGTATGTAAAGATATAAAGTCCTTTCTACTTTCTCTAGTCCTTTCCCTCTGTTAAACCAAACCTGTTTCTAATGAGTCTGGCATCAGCCAAATCTTTTTTATCAACTTCGTTCAGTGTGTTATCTCTCCCAGGAATATTTTAAGTCTATTTCATTCGCTGTAAAATAAAAGACTGTTCCCTGTGAAAGAATTTCTGGTATCTGTGATCAGGAAGGCTTATATTTTAGAATCTAAGAATAAAGAAGCACAGGTAATCCCCCTTGGAGGATCTGCCCTGTTCTGAATCTACCTAACTTACAGAGATTTGAGGTTCTGAAATAAAAGTGTCTTTCTTTCCAGGCTGAGTTTCTCAGAGCCATTCTTATCTTTCGTAAGCTGTTCCAAACTTTGAGCTCCTCCTCCACTGGAAAGCTCTGCTTTTCTCCTTTTTTTGCCCTCCAATGTCTTATCATCTGCAGGGAGTAGGAGGTGATTTTAACAGAACTATCAAAAAATACTGTTTCACAATTTTCAAAACCAAGCCTATTTGATTGAAATGCTTATTAGAGTTTGTCTTCCCATACTGAACAGAATAAAATTGCTGTTACACTAGTCAGTGTTGAATGTAAAATATTGGTCTCCCTGCAGTTGACATCTCCTGCCTGTCCTACCCCACCATGTCCAATTCTCATTACTGCCACCTCCTCTGAAACTTTTCTGTGTAGTGGCCCCTTCCATTGGGTCCAAACTCACACTGAAGGATCTGGAAGAAGGACATTTAAGACAATCAAGTACAAAGTGGAAAGACCCAGAAGTGAAAATGATCTTGGCTTCTTCAAAAATCATCTGGGTGACCAGTAAGATGGAGCAAAAGGGGACAAATAGATAGTGAAGTACAATGGACGTTCTTAGCGTCTTTCTGAACCTGCTTCCCTCTAGTCTTCCCGACTTCAGTAAACGGCAATTTTATTCTTCCTATTTCACAGGCGGAAGAACTAGTAGTCAACCTTCACACTTCTCTTTCTCTTCATCCCATAGACAGCCATCTTCAAATACCATTGGCTCTTCCTTAAAAATATCCATTCACTTCTCCGTCTTTCGTCACTACCACCTGGACCCAAACCTCTTACCCAGATAACTGCCATAGCCCCTGACGGAGTCTCCCCTGCTTTTACTCTCCCCATCATCCTCATCCCTACAAGATTCAGAGTACCCTTTTCAAACTTAGCTGGGGTCATGCCATTCCTCTCTCAAAACCTTCCAATTGTGTCTGAACTCTCTTATACTAAAATACCAACTCCTTACCACGCTCAACAAGGCTCTTCATGACCCAACTTTTGGTCCTATAACAAGTCTTTGTCTACTTTCCTCCTCTGTCACTTTGCTCTGGCTGAACTGGTCTCCTTGCTGTCACTCGATTGTTCCAAGCTCCACTCATCGCCGAGGGCCTTTCTAGTTGCTTTTTCTGTCTGGAACACTCCTTCCTCAGATCCAAGTGGCTGTGTTACATGTTTCTTTATCAGTGTGATGTTTCCTGACTCTCCCTCTCAAATAGCACCCTCATCACCTTATCTCCCTTACTTTGAGTATTTTTTTTCTTTAGTACTTATCAACTCTGGATCTTTATTTATTTGTTCATTTTCTGCCTTTGCTAGAACATAAGCTTCTTAGGGCATAAATTTCATAGGAAGTTTATTTATTTTGTTCACTGTCGTATCCTCATGCCCGGAATAGCATCTTTATATAGCAGATGCTAAAAAATATTTGTGGAATAAATGGATGAAGTTAATTGGACACAGATTGTATATAGATTGATACATTGGGTGATGAGAAGATTGTGTTCTCTCTGATTATTTATACCTTCACAGTGAATTAGAAGCAAGGAGAGTAAGAGAGAAAGTAGTATTGGAGATTTGAGGGAGAAAGTGTAAAACTTTCTATTATAGAGTGAGGGAGAAAGTGTAAAACTTTCTATTACAGAGTGAAATTTGCACTCATAAATTAAATATGGGACGAGTTAATATGATTGTGTGTTTTCTTCCAACCACTTCAGTTCAGGCACAGATATGGAGTAAGAGAAGAGAGGACTTAACCAAATTAAGGGTTTTTCCTGGCAAGTATAATGGAGGAAGATAAGAGCAAGGAAGCAGGGGGAATGTACAGAGCACTGCTTCGTATAATGGACCATTGACCATGGAATTTAAGCTATGCGAGAGCTAAACAGATAAACAGGTAGAAATGGTACCACTGATAGCCTGGGATGTAACCAATGGGGGCGGGGTGGGAGGGGGGTGGGTTACTAAGGAGGACTGGAGGAAGAGATTGTTGGAATTGAGGAAATGGTAAAGAAACATGAGGCAAGGATATTGAGGGATTGTCCACATGAAAGCTCAAGTTGTGAAGAGTGATGATAGGCTCTGTGGTTGAGATAAAGTTGCTAAAATATTTGGCATAGGAAGAGTGAAAAGGAGATAGGAAGATGACTACAAGGAGAGGCTGCAGGTTGTATTGGCTGATGGCAGACCTTTCAAAGCAGCCGGAATGTTGGTGGGAGAAGGGAGGAGAAATGATTTGGACGTAGCAGTGAAGAGCTAGAAGGACACCGCCGCCTAGGCCTTCTGGATGTTTTCTACTGAGACAAAAACAAGTCACCACTTGAGAAGACTATAAAAAAAGATAGACTTAAGATGCCTTGGTTCCTGTTAGACCAAGAAGATAAAGGGAATGATCAGCCTTGGCTAAAATTCTGTAGTTATTGACGACACCAGCCTCGTGGAGAAAACCTCACTGTTTTCTATGTACCCCACGTTTCATTTTTGCATGTTCAGATAGCAGCTCTTAACTTTCAAATCCTTGTAGGTTAAAACTGTCAGTCTTGAATTTAACAAAGCTCCCGTTGTCAAGTCTTTTCACCAAGCATGTTTGTGACAGCATGTACTTGTTGATACAACAGAAAATAGGATGCTAAACGAAGCAGAAGCTACACAGACGGAAATGCTTATGAAACTTTAAAGACATTTGTCTATTTCTTTATCCATGAATAATTGGCCGTTTGCCTTTTTCCACACAGGATTTGAGGAGCCCTTTTCTGTACTTTGCATTATGCTCTCTGGTCCCTGATAAAACTAAAAGTGAGCCTAAGAAGCAGAGAAAGAATAGAGAGACAAAACAAGACTTATGGTTCCCAAAGCCTGCAAAGAAAACGAGACGAGGCGGTGAATTTTATGTGGAAATACTGCTGTACTTGACTGAATCATAGAAGTAGAGCAGTAGTCTCTATTCACAGAGGTCACTTGAAATTGCCAAGAGTATTTGAAGTTCCAAAGTCTGGATCTAGGCCACATCTAAGATAGTTAAGTGGCTCACGTCTAACAGAAATCTGCTGTAATATCCCCTCTCCTTTTTTCCAGTTCATTTACCACCTCTGACTCTTCTATCATTTCCACAGTGCAAAAACTAGTATTCCTTTTCTTTCCTTAAGTCCTTATTACTTTCTCCTTCATATATTTTTCAGTCGTTCTTCCTTTCTTTTCCTCAGTGTTGTCAGCCCCAGCAGAGGAATATATGTATTTTTTTAATTTGGGGAAATATAGTTATTTTTTACAGAAAATATTATTTATGATAAAATGTGTTGGGTTTATTGTTGTTATGTTTTAAATTAATAAATATTTTTTTAAAATTCTATTTTAATCTCAGATACAGTAAATGTGTAGAGCTGTTTGGAATTCTCAATAATTTGAAGAGTATTAAGGGCTTCCAAACTCCAAAAGTTTGAGAAACGCTACTCCAGAAAATTGAACAGCACATATACTCTTCTTACAGGCATGAGAAACAAAAAAAACCATGGAGACTATTACCCTGAGGTTAGATATGTACATGTGGAAAGAGAGTGTCTCTTTTCCCTTTGAAATATGAGACTGAAGAATATAGGATTGGGGCTTCTGGTGGCCATGTTTCCTGCCATTTAGAAAGGAGAGGGGGTGAAGATGAGGGAAAGGGACACACTCTGGTTTGAATCAGAACCCTTGGATTTAGCTTTGTCTGAAGATCGATTCACTCAATTATATTTGCTAATAAATTACCTTTTGGCTTTTGCGAGTTGGAGCTGGGTGTTACTCGTGACTGAAAAACTTTTGATCAATATATCGTTTGGCTCGTGCTGTGATTTAGTGTCTGGGACAGGCTGATGAAGCAGCTTCCAAAGATTTTGAGTCCTGAAGCATTTGTGTGTATCAAGATGTGTGTCTTCCTTTATTCTTTCACTGTTCAAGGCCCAGAGCCTATCAATTTGATATGCAATCACTGGGTTACTTCTTAACCAACTTGTTTTTCTTTGTTCACAGTGAATTCTCTCTCTTGTGTAACTGCCTCATAACAGTTTTCAGGTATTAAAATGCTCTGATCATATCTTCATCCCTTCTTCTTAGTCAAAATTTGTAACTGGTGCTACATTTTTATAACGGATACTTAATATTTTCAGATGCATGCTGAGTTGCACAGACTGGCATTCATTCAACATAAGTAGAATACATTTTTATTTTGCAGTATTGTGAATTGATTTTAATAGTTTAATTTTCTTTGACAGAAGTATGTTAAAACACCGTGAGCTTTCTAATTGACCATATGAATGACCAAAACTTTTATTATAGTTTAAGAGCCCTTAGCATGGCCATATGGCTCTTTATTGTTTTATTATGTACAGTGCTGAGACAGAAAGCTTTTGAAAAATATCTTATTGGAATGGGAACTCTTTAACAATTTCCTGTAAACACTTTTTTCTTATATAAACTAAAGACATTTATTAATGGTGACTGCTATCTTTAAGTGAGGTACTCTAGGCTCTGGCAAAATTATATCTGCCCGAAAAAAAATACAAAATACACTTATATGTTGCAACCAGGCAAAAGAACATATAAAGTTTGTAAAATTCCCTTGAATATTCCTTCTTTATTTGCAAAGAAGACATCCTTGTTGGTTAATGTTTTCATTAGAGGAAAAAAAAAATTAAATGAATAAATGTTGTTTGTCATCGTCTTGAAAGTTGTGTTTGGTTATCACCACTGAAATGTGGTATTTTTTTGAATTAGTGTTTTGGATTTCTTTGGATATATATCCAGGAATAAAATTCCTGGGTCACAAGGTAGTTCTCAAATTGATAGTCATGGGAGTCTGAAATATAGTATGGGGAATATAATCAATAATGTTGTAAAGATTATGGAGGGTCCCAGGTGGGTATTGGACTTATCAGGGGATCACTTCATAGATTGTATAGATGCCTGACCACTGCACTGTATTATATATATGTATAATTATTTATACACACACACACATATATATGTTATATATCTATAATATATATATAAAAATCACAGGATGTAAAGTACAGCATAGGGAATATAGTGAACGGTATTGTAATAGCTATATACGATGTCAGAGGGGTAGTAGACTTGGGGGGATTATCATTTTGTGATGGGTGTAAATGTCTAATCATTATGCTGTTGTGTACACCTGAAACTAATATAAAAAATAAAATCAAAGAAGAAAAAAAAGGAAAGGAAGAGAAGGAGGAGGAATATGTTGAAATGAACTTGTGCCTTAGTGGTGATAGCAATGACTTTAGATAGGAAAAGGGCCATACTAGGGGTCTGACAAGTTGTGACCCATATTTGTAACTAGTTCTACTTTGTGTATAAAGAGAGAAAAGACATGCAACTGAAAAAAAGGGGAGGAATGAAGGAGACACAAGCAAAAAGCTTAGGAATGAGCCTCTGCTAATTATCTGATTCACTCAGTTGGTTATTGCTGTTTCAGATTCTCTGCTATAATTAAGACATTTCTAAGTTGGGAGTTTCTTTCAGTTTCTCTCTTTCATTTTGCCTTTTAGGTGGACAAAAAAATTGTAAGAACTGAGATAGGAGTTCTTCTTCGCCTCTCACATCCAAACATTGTAAGTGATTTTTTTACATACTATTTCAAATAAACTCCAAAGTTTTTTTTGGTTTTTACTATCCAAGCTGATATGAGACGGGATTCTTCTATCACCAATAAGCAGCCAGTGACCAACGAGGCTTTTGTCCTCATCTGATCAAATATTTCAATTGTTTTCCTGAATAAATCTTAAATACAATACCCCTTAAAAGAGTTTCAAAATGAACAGATCAGCAATATATACCATCTTTATTTTCATGCATAAAAGGATAGCTAAATTTTGGATAGTTCTGTTTCACTCTGATAAAACACTGGCTTTTTTCCTTCTGTGTGCCTGTCTTACGAATATACCATTACTGAAAACGCCTGTGAAGAAAATGCATTGCTTTCCAAAGTTATTTCCATCTCCTTCGAGAGAGTATCTGCTCAGAAACAATGTGAAGATTCAAATAAATTATGTACTTGAATGGGGAAAATAAAATTGTCCTCAGAACCTCTGCTCTAGGCTATGTCCAGACAAAAGCACTGAGGGATAGTTCTGGTGAAAAGCTTTCTTGAACCAGTGAAGTGAAAAGAACAAAATCATTTTCCAGGCCATAACTTCTTTTTAGGAATTGAGCCAACTACTTAAAGAAAATATTTTACTCATTTCTCTGAGAAACATGTGATGTCCGGAAGGATGACCCGCTCAAGGCAAAATGCTCAAAACTTAATATATGGGTTAATAATGCATGTAGCTACAAATTACAGAAAACAATGTAGTGGCCTAAACAAATATATTCCTTAGGTTATAAGAAATCAGAAGGCAGGCATGTGCCAGCTTTAATTCAGTTCCTCAGTGATGTCATGCAGGACCTGGACACCTTCCATCCATTGGTTCTACCGTCCTCAGTGTATTGGTATTCACCCTCATGCTTTTCTCTCGTGGTCCTAAAATGGCTGCTCCACAGTCTTCAGAAAGCTTCAAGTCAATATTCAAGACAGAAAGAAGTAGAAAGCCTTCACCAGCAGAGTCTGGTGAAAAGAGTAAAAGTTTTTCCAGAATTTCCAGCTGCAGCGGAATTCCCTTCAGATTTTATTGATCAGAGCTGGTCAACAAGATCACTCTTAGCATCACAGAGACTCGGAAATTGAGGAACAGGGTTATTGTAAGTGGTTCAGACCAATTATGATCCATAATTTGAGGCTAGCCACCCTGCTTCCCTGAACAAAA
Source organism: Rhinolophus hipposideros (assembly GCF_964194185.1). Taxonomy (NCBI): domain Eukaryota; kingdom Metazoa; phylum Chordata; class Mammalia; order Chiroptera; family Rhinolophidae; genus Rhinolophus; species Rhinolophus hipposideros. Next base: position 25,102,464 of record NC_138053.1, on the reverse strand, counting down.
TTAGAATTCTGTTTGCAGTAGGGTAGAGGGAGAAGGGTTTGGGGTAAATAATTTTTAAAAATGCCACTTACAATCACCACTGTTATGTTATCCATCTTTTTTCTTTCAAAGAGAAGTCAATGTAGAATTTTCCTCAAATGCAGATCAGTCTTAGTCGCTAGATTCTCAGATATGTTGAGGAAAATATTCAAAATTGTATAGATTATCTGCATGTGATGAAAACCCTGTATGGTCAATTAAATCACTACCACCACTATTTTCTGAGGATGCTTTCATTGACCAGCAACTTTTTAGCTGTTGAGGAATATCCTTTCCATAAAGACAGACTTTAACTTGGTCCTGTTCTGTCTCTCACCCTTAATTTCAAGTTCCTCCCAAGAGGAAGAGGTATTTACATCTCCAGTAATCAAGATGCTTTCAAGTGGTTTAGGAAGTTTTATTTGCTTGATTTTGTTTTCAAATTCTGGAGCAGTTCAGAAATTGTGATATTTTAATAAAAATTAAAAAATGTTTCTAAGGCGGGTATCTTTCAAATGGCAAAAGGAAAAATATAAAAACTCAAAAGAATCCTTGAAGAAATGAAGCAGCTGATGAAAACAACCAGAGAATGACAAATGGCTACCTGAACAAGAATGAGGAAACTTTATTAACAATGATCAAACATATTACTATTACAGAGTTTTGTTTTAGCCATAGTTTTAGCTATTTCCTAGAAAGATGAAAATAAAGAATCTATGATATTTTTTATATCTTTCTCCAGATAAAACTTAAAGAGATATTTGAAACTCCTACAGAAATCAGTCTGGTCCTAGAACTCGTCACAGGAGGAGAGCTGTTTGACAGGTGAGTTGGTCCTGGAAATCTAACCACGGAAAAGTTTTGCCTCCAGTCACCAAAAATGAATTAAAGGAAAATTTATTCTGAAATTTTTCATAATGACACATCATACCAGTTGATAAATTTGACTCAAATAAATCTTAAGAGTATTGTAGAATAGAAGGAGAATGATATTTGATAAGATGTGAGTAGATGAAAATTTGGAATGCTTAGTGAGTAAAAAGAGAAACACTATATCTATTTACTTTTCCAAATATTTATTTTCCCAATAAAAAAGAACAGAATTTCTGAGGTCGTACTAAATCTAAACTAAGTTGAAAGATTTGTGAGAATATTTTTTGAGAGAATATTTGATGAAAATTATGGAAAGTTAAACATGTATTACAATAGTATTCTATTATGATCCAAAAGCTCATAAAAATCAATACTCTTCAAGTGATTATTTTTGTAGGCCTATTTTCTCTATTAGTCTGTGTAAAGAGTTCCAGGTTACAGAGTAAAACATCGTCTGTTATATCCAATTATAGCCAATTTTAGTTGTCTGTTCATATTTCATCACTCGAGGCAGAGGTTTGAGGATGGCAGGGAGTGTGCCTGGAAATCTGGTAGAGCATGATAGGGAAACTATTTGTATATGAGACACAAGTTTTAAGTTTCCATAGCTTTTCCACCTTCTTTGTCTTCTCAGAAGAATCCCATGAAGGGCTCTTGGGAGCCTGTTGTTGTGCTCCTCGAAGTTATCCAAAAAAAAAAAAAAAAGGAATTGGAAGAAGTCAAAGAGACTAAGTAGATGTATATTAGAAATGGTAAGAAGCCATGCACTGATATAAAAGTCTTGTTGGTTAAAGAATCGGTTAAGGAAGAAGTGGACTGCAGGGCGGAAGACAGAAGAGAGACTGAGGGAACTGTTGACGTACTCTGAGTGCCTAGAGCACAGTAAATTCTCAATAAATATTTGCCCAATGAATGAGTAGTTATACTCTGAGAAGAAAGATACTTAAGGGGGATAGGTTTAGAATGTGTCCGGAGAAGAGCAATTCTCCCCTGACTTCCCACCCCAACTCTACTCAGTTAAATTTGCTTGCTGCCTCTTCAAGAGCTTCCAAAAGTGTTCAGATTGGTTTTCAAAGGCTGTTTATAAAGTTCCCCAGTGCAGATTTGGATCTTCAGGTAGGAAAGAGCAAATGGCCAAGCTTAATTGGAGCTACATATATGTTTTCAACAGACATATAATTTCATTCATATATATGTTGAAGAATAAGTTATATGAATTATCAGACTTTTAAAGCATTGTAACATTTTACCTATATTCATTCTTTGCAAATAATAACTAACCTAGAGTGATTTGCTTAACTTCTCTGAACCTCAGAACAAATCTGAAGTGGTTCTGTGATGCTAAGGAAGCTGAGACATCCTGATCCACTCTGTCTCTCATCTGAGACAGTCTGATTATTTTGACTACATAAGTATACTCTTGTTCTAAAACTATCATGTTCCCAAGTGCTTTGTCAGGACTCTTCTGGACTAGCTTATTTGAATGTTACCAACATTTTATTTTTTTTTAATTAAAATTTATTGGGGTGACAATGGTTTGTAAAATTACATAGGTTTCAAGTGTACAATTCTGTAACACATCATCTATATATCACAGTGTGTGTTCACCACTCAGAGTCAGTTCTCCTTCCATCACCATATATTTGATCCCTTTTATCCTCATCTACTATCCACCTCCCTGCTTACCCTCTGGTAACCACTCAACTATTGTCTGTGTCTATGAGCTTTTGTTTCTTTGTTTATCTTGTTCCTTTGTTGCTTTCAGTTTTATATTCCACATGTCAGTGAAGTCATATGGTTCTCAACTTTTTCTGTCTGACTTATTTTGCTTAGCATAGTAATCTCAAGATCCATCCATGTTGTCACAAATGGCACTATTTCATCTTTTTTATGACAGAGTAGTATTCCATTGTGTATATATACCACATCTTCTTTATCTAATCACCTATCAAAGGACACTTTGGTTGTTTCCATGTCTTGGCCACCACAAATAAAGCTGTAATGAACATCAGAGCACATATATCTTTACGGATAAATGTTTTCAGATTTTTTGGGTAGATACCCAGGAGAGGGATTGCTGGGTCATAATGTAATTCTATTCTTAATTTTTTGAGGAACCTCCACTCTGCCTTCCATAGTGGCTGCACCAGTCTGCATTCCCACCAACAGTGTATGAGGGTTCCTTTTTCTCCACAGCCTCTCCAACACTTGTTACTATTTGTCTTGTTGATGACAGCCATTCTGACTGGGGTGAGGTGATATTGTGGTCTTTGTTTGCATTTCTCTGATGATTAGTGATGTTGAATATCTTTTCATATGTCTATTGGACATCTGTCAACATTTGTCGATAGTGGCTCCTTTTTCAACACCTCTTTAACTGACTGTTTCATGAACATATTCCTTCTTTAGATACATTTGGAGTCAATTTATAGTTAGATCTTACTAGCTTTGTAGCCATGAGGTCCCTCAAAGGAGAACTTACATATTTCTCTGCTAATTATGGTCTATTACAGAGAAATCTCATATTTTTTTAATTGTAAATAATTGCAGGACAGGAATGTCACACTGAGGCTATTATCTCCCAATAGCCCTTTCTATTTACCTACATACCTTTATTTGTTTGAATTATTTTGCAATCAAGAGCCTCTTTCCTTCCCTTTTTTCCAGCCCTTCTTCCATGAAAAAATGCTTGTTTCTCATCTTATAGTCTAGTTGATTTTGATGGGATAGAGTTTCAGCTCTAGGTAAAAATGAAAAACTAAATGCTCTTGATAAATTTAATTTATAAAAAAAAATAGATGAAATATTCAGATTTAACGGAAGACAGCTAAGGAATGGCAGACAGCCAGTAAAGCACTCACCATTCTATAAACTCTTAGCAGCCTTAGACAATAGATTCCCCCCGAAAAAATGTTGTCGTCTGCATATCTGTTGCCATATATGAGATGAACATTGCTTCTCTATTAAGTTACTTAATTTTACAGTTATCTTTAAAATTGTATAAAGCTGAAAATATATCCTACATTATTATCCATGTATTGCTTTCTTTCTGGAGAGTTAAAACTCTTAATATACTTTCTGTTTCTTATACTTTGCTCAAAAACCAAATTTATCTAATTGTGATGATAAAAATTCATTCATGGTCTAATGATGACCATAATAGTATCTAATGAATGAACTAATGGAGCAATTGATGAAAAGATAATCATGTTAGTACATTGTAGTCAAAATGTTTGTATTTTATTAACAAAAGATCTATGGTGCTTCCAAAAAAACCTAAATATAGTAAAAATCCAAGTAGAACCTTCCATTTCGTGTAGAATATAAATAGTAAATTGCATGGGACAGTTGATTAAAAGTTTTGGAATAAAATCAATGATTTTTTGTGTCTAAGAAAATCCCCCTCCAAAAAACTTCTACAAAATTATGATATATGAAAAAGAAAGCCCCAGAAGTTTTCTGTTCCATCCTACTCAATCTAGTCACAAGTCTTAGAAATTTATTGAAATTTTTAAGTGGTCAAGGTATGAGGTTGCTTTAAAAGTAAATTTTTGAGTTTTGTTATGTTTTAGAAAATGGTTGTATTTTAAGGCCACTAATTTAGCATTACCCTTATGACCTTCTAATTAAAGTTTTCAAACAAAATGTCCCTGATTTTTGTGTAACTCCAGTATCAGAATATCTTGTAGATTTTTAAATTGTCTTGTTTTTTCAATTGTCTTATTTTTTCTATTTTTTTCCTGTATTTTTGCTTGCCTGATTATATTCAGATGTCAAACATTATGTATAAAAGGTCTTAGAATTTGTGGCTTTAAATGTTGTTACCCTCCTAAAGGGCAGATTTTATTGTTGTTGTTATTCTGTCAGGCAGTTAAATAAGATAGGAACAAATCGTTTTAATCCAGTCAAGTATTGAGTTGATTCAAAGCTGGGCTTCCTGAAGGCAGATCTATTTCTTGTCAACACTTACAGGGTTTTGCTCTTTAAGGGTCCCAATTTAAGCCAGGGGATTTTGCTAGGGCCCCCCTTCCTTGACAGACCCTAAATGTCAGCTTCTGTTCCCTCTACCCTGTGAGAATGCCAGAATCCTTGTTCAGCTTCTCAGCCTGTCAGCTGCTGATTTAAAATCAGCAAATACCTTTTATTGGAAAGCAGAGGCATCAGATGTTACGTTTGCTTTGCTGAGTTTTTCTTGTCTTTTGGATCTTGGCTCCCAAAGCTTTCACTTCCTTGGTAACTCTCAGAAATATTCATAAATATTTTTAAAAATTATTTTATTTAGCTTGTTCTTTCCTGGAGGCTTGTCTCCTCCCACTGTTGCTGAGAGCAAAAATTTAATATGTCGATGTAAGAATGCCCAAACTGGTAGAAAAATTTTATGAGTTTATTATAGTTTATTTGGGCTAAACAGGGGACACACCTGAAAGCAAAATCTCAACAGAGTGAGAAAAATGCTTCCAAGAATGACAGTCTGCAGTGCATTTGGAATTAAGGAGGGAATGTAAAGATTACATGAATGTGGCAGCCATTCTGGTCCAACTCTTCCTCCTCATGTGGCCTCACTATCTTTCTTATTGAATCCAGTTCGTCTCTTTGAAATTATTTCCAAGAACATAAACTGTTGTTTATTTTATTTACGGAGAATTCATGATATATTGGTTGGTCTTAAGCAAAGTTACACTTTATGTATTTAACTCACTTGATCACCCTACAAATTTTTTAGGTATTATTTTCTCTGTTTTTTCAAAAGCATAATCTGAAGAAATTGATAAATCATGAAGTTTGGCTTGAAACTCCTGTCTGTCTGACTAGTAACTTTTTTTTTTCATTTTGCAAAGCTGAAAATATTCTTGTTAAAATCTACAAGTCATCAATACGCAAAGGAAGTAGTGGTTATGTTTGGGAACTATACATTTAGCTTATTAATTACCAGACGAAGTCCTAGTATAACAGTGCTAATAGTCAACTATACTTCAACATTTCCAGATCTTTTAATCTTGGTAGAAATAAATGGAATTTTCTGGACATTGTCATTATCAAAAGATTCCAGAAATGGAATTTAGGAGTTTTTGTTTTGTTTTGTTTTGCTTTTATTCTTTTTCTTTTTTAACTTTTATTTATTTAAGTGTGTTTTTCCAGAATCCGACAGCTCCAAGTCAAGTAGTTGTTTCAGTCTAGTTGTGGAGGGTGCAGCTCACAGTGGCCCATGTGGGGATCAAACCAACAACCTTGTTGTTAAAAGCACTGCGCTCTAACCAACTGAGCCAACCGGTGGTAGCCCCAGGAGTTTTCTTGCCCCAGTCTCCACAGAGTTATGTCATGGTTGATATTCTGGTTAACCGAACTCAGAACACATCAGAATTTATAGACTGTTGTGTCAAAAATTAGTCATTAATGTAATTTTCTAAAGATCTCTAAAACCTGATAGTCTACAAAGAATAATTACTCACTATAATGAGTGCCATTTTCTTGTGCCTGTTGTGATACCTGGTAGTGGCAGGGTATTTTACTAAGTATGATCTCATTTAATCTTCACAACAACACATATACAAGGTAGGCCTTCACATATATACATTTTACAGGACAGATAAGTATGGACCAGAGAGGTCCAATAACTACCATTAAGTCACTCAGCTTATATTGGATCTAAATAAATGAGATTGGACTCCAGTATGTCAGATTCCAAAGCATATGATCTTTAGATCATGTTGTGCTGCTTCTAGTAAGCAAATGCTAATACTTATAAGGTAACATTTTGTCCTGCTTGAGAACTATTGGCTTAACTTAAACATTAATTTGTTGTTATTCAACCACGGACATTTTGAATACATCTTGTCTTTATGCAGTTTTATCTGGCTGTATGTGAAGAAAACATAGGCTAATATTTGGATTAGGTTTATAATCTACTTTTTCTTATTTATTAATTTAAATTGACACACTGGGAACACATTAATTTGAGGAGCAGAAGGAGCCCATAAGATGGAGAAACAGAAGAGATTTGTGTGAGAGGAACTTATATTTAGAACAAAATCCCAGACGAGACACAGAGGAAATAAGATCTACAGTCAGACAAAAGGATTTGTTTACAATAGAAAAGTTTCTCTTTCTCAGAAGCCGAGTCAAGATGCAGAGAGATCAAAGAATCTAGGGTAGTCAGTCATCACAATTCTGAAGAAAAAAAAAGGGGACTTACATTAGGGCTGGGATATCATTTTGCTCTATTTACAAACTAAAAGTTATCTTATTAAATTTTTATGGATGTTGAAAAAATATATGAGATTCCCGAGTTAGAGACACAGGCCTTTACTATAATAACAATACTGCACAGCGAATATCATGGGCATCAGCAAGTTGGTGTCATTTCCGCTTTGCCCCTCAAGTTCCCGGCTGCAGCTCAGTAGGCTTGGATGGGTGCCCACACATGGAGTGGGGTATGTCCCAAGGCAGCAAAGAGATTAAATGTCCTTAAATTGGAAAATGAACAAACAAAAGGTACAATGAAATATCATTCACCAATGAAAAGGAGTGTTCCTTTGATATACACTACAACACGGATGAGCCTCGAAAACATTATGCTATGTGAAAAACAACAAAAGACAGGAAGGACTACATATCGTATCACTCCATGTATATGGAATTTTCAGAAGGGGCAAATCTATAGAGACAGAAAGCAAATCAGTAGTTGCCCAGAGCCTGGGAATGGGAGTGTGTTGGAGTCAGGGAGAGTGTAAGAGGTTTAAGTAGTTCACACTTGATAGGCTCCATTTTTTCCATTGTTGTGGAAGAGAAATTTATCTCCTAACAAAGGCTGGACAATAATGGAATAGGGCATTGTAGGAAAGATGTGAAGTTTGAAAGTGGGAATGTAAGAACAGACAAAGGCAAGAATAAAGGACTTTTCAGGAGCTCTAAGGATTTGCTGAGTCCAGAAATTATGTGTTTTTGGAGAGTCTGGTTTGTGTATTTTATACTGGTTGGCTAACCCTCTGCATATCTTTTGTGCAGTTTTTGATAGCATCTCTTTTTCCCTTGGTTTTATCCTACTTTTCAGTTTTCTCCTCGATCTCTTTCCTGAGTTCCTCTTCCTCTTTCCATGCCATAAATGTCACCTTTCCTAAGTTTCTTCTCACATTCTCTGTAGCTTAATTGAACACTCTCCTATGACTTGAGCCACATTGGTAACTGCCATCTCAGCAGAGGTGAAAACAGTATTTTCAACAATCTGCTAGACATTTTTCACCTGTAAGTACGATAGGCTCCTTTAAATCAATATATCCTCAAATGAACTCAGCATCTTTTCAATTCTGTATCTTGCTTTCCCTCCTTACCTCTGTGAACTGATTTACCACTGAGCTAGTCAGCATTGATTTCTCCCGCTTCCTCTCACTTTTCCCTGCCCATAATTCTTTCTCTGAGCAGCTCTCAAATCCATTTCCTCACTCTTTCCCATTGCTTCTGCCCTTTTGAGCCTTCACATTCTCCTTCCCATTTTGTAGACTCCTAACTGGAATTAGTTTCACTCTCTTCAGTCCTTCTTTATTTAAAGCACAGATTTGATCAGGTCAGTTCCGAAGGCTACTCTCTCTTTTTGGTTCAAGTCAATTCTTTTAAACATGGCAAACAAAACCACTTGCAGTCTGGCCTCACTGTACAATTGTAGCTTTATCACCCATATTATTCCCTTGTCTCTTCCAATGGTAACCAGAATACATTGACTCCACCCTCCAGGAACTCATGGTCTAGAAGAGGGAAAGTCATATCATTTTTGAATACTGTCATCACCTCCCGCCAAAAGTATATTAGGGCTCATAGAGACAACTGCAATATCACAAGATACAAAAACAAATGACAAGAAGGGACTACAAATAAAATGTAGAGAAGAATAAGTACACAAAAGACATATCATAAGACACTTTGCATATGTTATTGGTTGGCCACAAATTGGGCTGTAAGTATTCATTCATGTGGGAGTGAGAAATGCTATAATTGGGGCACAAACACAGTGCATAGGGCATAAAATATGGGTGTCTTCTAAGTCATAAATGTCTTCAGAGAGGAATAGAATTTTATGTGAAAAATCAGAAATTAGCAGGTGAAGCCTAGAAGGAAAGGAAAATGATGTCCAGGGCTCTGTGGCAGGCTTTAGGTGTGAGAGTCTTAGTCTCCATTTCAGAAGCTGTTCCAGACAGAAATCAAGCAGTTGCTAGATGTCTGCCAAATGAGTGATTAAATAAACACTGTGCTCTTGGGCAATTTATATAACACCTTTGGGTCAGTCTTTCATGTATAGTATGAGAGAATTGGACCAGGAATCCCTAATGTACATTCCCAGGTATACAGTTTGATCTGTCCTCTCCTTCCTCCTGCTCTGTCAGCTCCCACACTGATGCCCAATTCCCTCACTCTTTCCTTAGCTTTCCAGTTTAACAGGTGGTAGTAGTATTTTTGAAACTATTTTTTTTTGAAGTATGTGAATTTAACACTTGTTGGGAGAGTTTTTAGAAAAAGCACCAATACAGACCAAGATGCCATCAATGAAATGAGACTAAAAGCAACAAATGAAGCTCATAAAGGAGCGGTCGATTTACACAGGGTACAGCTGAATTCATTTTGATGTAATTTTGTATGTAACAGCATAATGATGTACTGGCAGCCCTTATGACTTTGTTCTTGAAACTCATGTTATTTGGGATTTTTACCCAATGTCATTCGATGCTTTAGTACATATTTTCATCAGACCAATGTCTTTCTCGCATAAACCTACAGTCATCTAATAACAATCTCCATTTGGGAAAATGCTGCCGCTGCTGGTGAGAGCAATAGGACTCCTGAAGTACGTGCCAGGAAGTCTGAGGGCCTTGGGCTATGATCAGATTACAGCTGCATTGCCTGTGCTAACTGCTGGGCTGGAGATGTGCTCAATTCAATTTGCAGCAATTAACATAACAGAAGCAAATGCACAAAAGTCATATTTTAAAGCAGGTCCATGGGAAGGAATCGGTACTGCCTGTGTTTTCTCATGCTACAATTTAAATATGATGGAAACAGTCCCAACTGTAGGAAAGAGGAACATGTGAGCCATCACAGCAAACAGAGCAAGGACAAGGCCTGGTCTGGATTAGGAAGGCCTGCTGGGGCCAGAGAAGCACAGCCTGAGAGCCTAGGGTAACAACCCCCGCCCCCCCACCCCCCGTTGTGCTTCCTTCCCAGATCTCCAGATGTCTGCTAGACCCCTGAGCAACAGAGGGAACTAGGAACTGGGATCCCAGGGCAGCCTTTGGAGTCAGTGTTGTGATCAAAATCGTAGGAGAGGTTCTGTTTTTAGCACTACATCTTCTATCATGTGTCATAGCAACAAATGACATGGCCCTGGGCCTTTGAAAATGATCTTAAGATGCTGATAGCATCGTAACTGCCTTCTTATCATTTTACAAAGCATGAAAAGGAAATTAGTTTACTAAATCTGGAGAGAAATATACCAGTGAATGTTTAAATATAAAAAACAAAAATATCAACCAAAATTATCCTCCTATTTTTACAGCTCTGAAACCGCTACAATTATTGAATATTACACTGCTTCTAAAAATTGAAATCATAGTATATTCTGTATAAAGCTATAAATTCCTGATGGTATAGGCTTGGTTCAATTTCATTGGAAACTTTTTTGAAATTCCAGCTAAATTTTAGTTATAAATTTGTGTTGCTTCATGAAATAAATACTACTCTATTTTGATGACTTTGAATCACTTTGATTTTGTTCAAAATATGTTTCTAAAAAGATTCATGTTATTACAGTAATATTTAGAAACTATGTGTCGTGCGGGGGACCTTGCTTGCTGCGCCATTTGTCATGCGAGGTGGCCTGCCGGGCCTCTACTTCCGCTCCCTACATAAAAACGCAGGATGTGGCTAGGCCAAAAAGGAACACCCACGGAGCCATAGGTAGGGGAGTCATATCACTATAGTCTCACTGGAGGCTGGAGTCACATGACCTGCAACCTGCTGTCCGCTTCTCTGCCTGCCAACCGACTGACTCACTGACTCGACTCCCGACTCTCGACTCCCCAACTAGTGAAACCGCAGCAGTTATATCAATGGCTAATTGGCCAACTGGCTACAGCTGACGGCCATGTACTACCCGAGCCAGCACCTTTCACGTGAGGCCAAGAGCCTGGAAACTGCTCTCTGGGACTCTGTCCCCACATTATGTAACTGAGTTTATTCCTGAGGCCAGCAATAACCTTTCTACCTATTGCATTTTGCTTTGGGAAGTATCTATCTGGCTGTTCTCCCATTGGATCCGTGGCCGATGTACTTGTGATGAGCACCATTTCTCAGGCCACTGCTTTGTTCACCATGATAAGGAACAGAGGCAAACGAGTTGTCTAAATGTCCAGTCTGAAATTTTTCTGGCATCCATTCACTTGGCAATGAGTATTGATTACATAAATATTCATTGACTGCCTACTATGAACAAGGCCAACACTCGGCTCCATGGGTGATCAAAGCAATAATCGAGTGAGAAGGCTAAGAATTTTGCCACCATATCCAGCAGAAGGCATTGGCTCAACACATCTACTGTAGCCCTACTACCTAAATGGAGAGAAAAAGATTGCAGGACTTCATTTTCCTTAGCTTGGTCACTACTATCTTCACTTACAAGCTTAGCTCTAAGTTATAAACCTGCATTTACAACTTGAGAAGTTCACTGCTATTGATCTTTCTAGTTAGCCATGGATGGCCTGGGCGGTAGCTCAACCTCAATATTTAAAATTGAATGTCTGAGTTCCAGAAACCTAACTCTGTGACACTCTGATGAACAAATCAACTGGGAACAAAATTCCTTCTAGCAGAAGGAGCCTGGAAGAGAAGCAGTTGAGTAATGATGATAGAGCCAAGATATGGTGTGCGGAGTTCACACTGAGATGAGGTAGAGAAGGCATTTGTATTTTGTTCTTCTGCCCCACGTGTCTACTCTAGAGACATTTCTGACAACAGAATTAATAAACTCCTTGGCCATGCAAACCTTGATATAACATGTATTACATCTATGATGATGATGTTTTTGTTAATAATTTCTCTACTATCTGTGGTCTCATCGGGGGCAAGACCCAAATCTTGTTCTTCACATATCCACCAAGTACTGGCTCACATTAGAAATACTGATTGAATACCACTACCCTATCCTCACACTTTGATCCTCACTGTAGTCTTGGTTCTTTTTCTTAGAATAGTCTCCCTCCTCTGCAATCCCATGCTTCTCCCTCACACATACCTCACCCCTGGCTCCCACCCTCCCCTCAGTGAGAAAACGTCTCTAAATACTTCAGGTCTGACCTGAGATATAGCTACTACCTGCAGAATCCTCTTCCCACCTGCATGGCCTCCACAATAGATTACCTGCCCTTTCTAGGAGCTCTCAGGTCATTGTCTAATACCTGTGTCACAGCATGTAGCACACTGTGTTGATTGTTGTTTGTCTACTTATACCAGGAGAAACCCCACAATAGCAGAGGCCATGTCTGGTTCATTGCTGAGTGCTCAGCACGCAATAGTCATTCCATAATATTTATGGAATAAATAAATGAATGGACATATCTGTTAAAATACACCCTCTCCATTAATTAGATGAAGTATTTTGCTAATTGAACATATATTATAGAAAATTAGTGAAATTTCCATTCTATTCTTCTTAAAGCTACTACTCTTCCCTTCATCCTACATGAAAAGAGCTCCCAAGAAAATCCACTCTTCTATCCAGCCAGTCCCTAGACATTCACACAAGGATATGTTCTGAATATAGGTACTTCACCTTAAATTAAACCCAAACGAAAATTCATAAACACCATATTTAAGCCAAAACTTGAAACTTTCATAATAAAACAAAACGTAGAGAGGAAATTCTAGTGGGTGAAACACTGACTCTCCAATGGGTGGGGATGTCCATGAAAGCTCATGTGTATTTAGCAGACAAGGAGCGTTTCCCATCAGGGAAGTTGTGCACTGTACAACCCAAGGAGTACTATTTGCATAGACTAAGCCTCATGGCATGGTACCTGCTGGAGGGTGTACCATAGAGCTTTACTATGGTAAAGCTCTAGCCTTGGTGAGGGAGTGTGGGAAAACCCACAGTATTTTTTTGTAGACCACGAAGTAACTGATTTTATTCTCTTCCAGGGAGAATGATAGGAGGGAAGAAAGTTAACTATTGGCCATTTTTTCCCCATCATCTTTGTTATAACTCCCTTCTGAGCTGCTGAGGCTGCAGGTGCAGTGCACAGAGGAGACACTAATTACATTTGTGTTAGTTGGTGGATGTACCACAAAAGTCTACATTTAAAGCAAAATGCAGAGGAAGGTGTAATGGTAGCCAAAATTCTTAACCCAGTAGTCCTTTCCCCCTTCTCTCAGACTTAATTTAAAAGTGTTCAGAAAGTATTGTACAAGAGATTATTTCAATTAAATTTTTAATAAGTAGACTATACAGAGGATGCCAAAAAAAAGTATACACATTTTAAGAAAGGAAAAAATTGTTTTAAAATTGTAATGCTCAATATATATCAATAACAAAAGATGAATACAGGATATATGTATACATATATATATTTTTTTGGCATCACTGGTGTGTAACTCAATCATGAATTGGAAAATGTGTATTCTTGTAAGGAAATATCATATGAAAATTGTTTTTCAAGAACTAATTAATAATAATCCCCGGAATATTGCAATGTATTTTCACATTTTGTTTGACTCTGGTACATACAGGTATTCAAGAAATAAAAAAGGGGGGAAAGATATTCCATCTTTCATCCTTTGAAAAAATGATAAGTTTGTGTTTCTTGACAATGTTCTAAATAATTGAATGAAGAAAATAAAATAATTGAAATTTTTGCATCAGTGTAGTTTCTCTGAATCTTGATAATTGTGATCATTGTGGTATCTTATAATACGTTCTTTTATTTTTGTCATATCTTTTCTCTTCTGCTTTCCTCATCCTCCATCCTATGTTTTGAGCACGTTTTATAGATTTTAAATTCAACTTTAACACTGGCTACTTTGAGAACTTAGAATTCCTTGCTAAAACATTTTTTTAAAGGATACTTTCTGGAAAATATGCTATTTGAGGAATTAACAGTTTAAGAAAAATTTCAAAGCAAAATTACAAAAATTGTTGAAGTTTTGTCTCTTTTATGTTTTGAATTGACCTTTTTCAGACATGTCTTTACCACAAAATTTTGTATGCTGAAAACATCTTATGCAAGTTGGTAATCTTCGGTGCTATCCAAACTGTGTGTTCTTTTGAAATTCTGGTAAGATACAAACAGCAAAAAAGTCATTTTTCAATCTTCCCATGGGAATAGATAGAGAAACTAGGACAGAAAAACCAAAAACCTCACAGACAATACCTATATCAAAACCAGGTGACAAGGTCTCCCTATGAAGCCTAAAATACAAGTGAATAAGTGCAAACTAGTGACAATTCCACAAGCCATGTGGTATTAGCATCTATGTAAGGATGTAAAGGGAAGCAAGAGGACACGTGATGGACCTAAGAATAGGAGAACACTCAAATCTCCAAATCATTGGGAAGCAGCATGTGCCAATCAAAGAGGAACAGCTGAAATTGTGGGGGCTTCTTGCCATCCAAATTTCTGAGAAGTGCAAAGGCTGTACCCACAGTAAGGTCTGAAGCGACTAATGAAGGAAGGCCCTATGAACTCCTGAAATTAATATCTGAAGCCCTTAGGGAAAAAGTCCTGTATTTGGGAGAAACTGCTAAGAAGAGACTCGAATAATCAGAGTGGAGATGCTAGGGGCAAGGGAATGAAATTCCAGATAGAGAAGTGATCTCAGAAGCAAGAGGTCATTTTTTTGAATGTTTCATGTTAATAAACAGAAAATCGAGAGCCATGAAACTAGAGAAGATATCCTGACCTATCACTCTGCCAAAAGGGTGAAGGGGAATAAGAGGTACAAACCTACAGTTATTTTAAAAAAAGTAAAATAAGTTATGAGGCTGTAATGTATGAGTACAGCACAGGGACAATAGTCAATATCATTGTAAAAATTTTGTATGGTGACAGATGGTTACTAGACATAGCGAAGATCACACTGTGAGGAATATAAATGTCAAATCACTATTTTGTACGCCTGCAACTAATATAATATTGTATCTCAACTATATTTTAATTTTAAAAAAAGAAAACCAATTTGGCTTAAAAATAAATAGCAACAGAGGTGTTTTGGATAATTTCAGTACAAAATGATTATAAGAGCACAGAAAGTAAGGAACAGAATAAGGTTCCTTTAGACAATGAAAGCATGTCAGGAGGATACCTACAAAATAGATAAAACTATAACTTAATATTACAAAATAAACTATAATTAAGAAAATCATAGAAGAAAGAACAATATCAATCAAAAGTTGAAAAACTCATAAGTGTATAATCGTACAACCCAAAGAAGAAAACCAAAGCAATGGAAGAAAACAAATACAATGCATTCTAATTCAGGAATATATTCCTGACATTAAAAAAAAAGAAAAGACTTCAACTTAAAAGAAAAATTACTTGCCCACATCCATGAAAAAAGAGCAAGTAATTTATTTGGGAAAAAAAAAAAACAGATGGAGGAGGCGGGGAGAGGGAGAGAAAGGCACAAAGACCTTATTTGGACCTTATTTGAATACTGATTCAAATAACAAATTTTAACATGCCAACACAACTGGAAATTTGAAACACGGCAAATTTGATGATATTAAAGAATTGTAATTTATCAGCGTGATAATGGCATTGTTGTTATGATTTTTAAAAGACCCTTTATCTTTTAGAGATATCTCCTTAAATATTTATGAATAAAATTATATGATATCTGATATTTGCTTGAAAATAACAGAGGAGGGGGAAGTAATTAACTGGATAGATAAAACAACATTACTCATAAATGAATAACTTTTGAAGCTGTGTAACAATTACAAAGCAATGGTGTATGGATATTGTCTACTTGGTATATGTTTAAAATGATTTATGATACAAAGTTTAAAAAGAAAGAATTTTTGTCCTCAGAATTAATAGTGTCAAAGCCCAGACAAAATAAATGGTTTGCATTTTCCAAAATAAACCCAAAGATTTCTAGAGCGCTAATTTATGGAAATCCTTTTCCTGGTGTCATGGTAGCCTGTGGCAATGACTTGGATGCATCTTCTTTTAACAGTAACTCAATGAACTTCTTTTAACACCCATTCAACTGAATGCATGTGTCTAAGAAGACTTTAATGTTAATTTGCTATTCTTGTTTCAGAATCGTGGAAAAGGGGTATTACAGTGAACGAGATGCTGCAGATGCTGTTAAACAAATCCTGGAGGCAGTTGCTGTAAGTATGCATGAGAGTAATAGTCACCTCTTTCTTCCTTTTACAAAACCATCGTTTAAGAAGTGCGTATCAGTGACAAGCCAAAGAATTTACAGTAAAACGGTATAAAATACTTACTAGAGAATACTTATATTTTCTATTGTTGTAGTCCTTCTATGTAATGCCATAAGTGTGTTAAAATAATTTCCATTCTATTATTATGAAATCAAGTCAGACTTTGGTGCCTGTAGCTGTTCTTTTCTCTTTTTTTTTTACCCCATGAGTTTGTTTCTTTATTGTTTTTGTTGTTTGGTAGGAAAGTGGAGGAAGGTTGAATGTGATAAATATAGACCTTGGAGCACAGAGACTATTGATTTTTCTTTCAAGACAAGAAATGAGTGAATTAGAAGGAAAAATTATGACAATTTCATTTTTTTAAAAGGAAAAACTATAAGTTAATATTTTAGAGTGGAATAAAGTTTTGCAAGTTAATGATGGAAACATGTACGCACATTTACAAAAAATAAATAATTTTAAGAAGATTGTTTGGATTGAATTAATAAGAAAACATTGGCCTAGATAAAATAGACTCAACTGGTGAAAATCTTTCCATATATTTAATGGTATTGAATCCGTGCTTAGACACTTGCTGATTCATTTATTGAATATAAAGCCAGAAGAAATTATTCTCTGAATAATAGGGTGGGGCCCACGAGGAGCTATTTATCAGGATCAGTTAAAGAGACAAACCTATATAAAATATACCCAGAATTAAAATCTATTCTATTTTTCAGAGTCAGTTATCTAACTAAAATCATTATTCAATATCTTGAGAAATCAGCCACACTAACACAAGCACATATCCTATGAATTTTACCCACAACCAAAACAGAAAGGAAGGGAGGAAAGACCCTGATGTCTCACTAGTTTATGTACTAATTAATGGTGAAAAGGAAAAAAGAGCCTTCACAATCTTTGCACAGGGCTGCTAGAAATAGCAGATCTGTGATGTAACCAAATCCATTATTGAGCTATCAACACCAAGTTCAATTGGCTTTATAACCCAGTCTTTCCAAATTATTCCTTCCTATAAAAGTGTATTGGTCTTTTTGCTATGGTAGGGGATAAAAGCTGGAGAGGAAGCCACAGAATTTTACTCTAAACACACAATGCAGCTGCTAACTATATGAATATTGAATATTAAATTCATCTTCTCACAATACCCGAAAGAATAGCTCTATTTCAGTGTTTATTGAACACGGAATATTTACCATCCCTGGTTCCCTAAGCTTGCCAATTTGGGAATGATTTTTTTAACCTCTTCCATTGCCTTCTCTCTTCACGTCCACCTTCCCCGCTTTGGGTGAATCTTTCTTCAAATATCCATAAACCTAATCCTGCTCCCTATCATGCTATGACTATTTTTGGCCTGCTTTTTAAAACAAAACAAAACAAAACAAAACAAAACAAAACAAAACACGTTTCTACTTGTTTTCAATTCCTATCTTTAAATAAAGAGTTCTATAATCCTCTTTTGCAATCATTGTTTTCATTTTGTCACTTCTGAATTCAATTATGGCAGTTTTATGCTTTTATTAAATACTCATTTTAAAAACTTCATTCCTTATTACTATATATTATAGATTATACAAGTAAATTTGCTGGCATGGCCTGCTGTCACTTTACCAAAACCAGGCAGCAGCTGGTATAGCAGTTAAGACTAGTTTGGGGGGCAGCCAGATGGCTCAGTTGGTTAAGGTGTGAGCTCTTAACAACAGGCAGCAGCTGGTATAGGTGGGATGGTGGGTTGAGCCCCCACAACTAAAGATTGAAAATGGCAACTGGACTTGGAGCTGAGTCACACCCTCCACAACTAGACTGAAAGGCCCTGGAGAAACACACTGTTTCCCAATATTCCCCAATAAAATCTTTTAAAAAAATGGATTTAAAAAAAAAAGAATAATTAGGGAGTCAGACAGAGCTGGATATGCGATATGCGAGTGTGGGCCCATCATTAAACACCTCTGAGCCTCAGTTTCCTCATGTAAGATAGACATTCAACCTAACAGAGCTGTGGGAAAGACTAATTAGATAAAGTACAGATATCATAGCAGTGTTCAAAGGAGAGGAAAAACAGGATAAGCAATTTCAGACTCAGTATATTCATCTAAAGACATATTAGATGTAAATCTACAGAGGGTGCCCCAAAAAGCATACACATTTTAAGAAAGGAAAAAAACTATTAAAAATTGTATACTCAATATATATTAAGTTGGTGTGAAAGTAATTGCGGTTTAAAAGGTTAAAAATAAATGCAAAAACTGCAATCACTTTTACACGAATCAGAAAAGATGAATACATGTCACGTTTGACTTCTGAAATTACAAGAGGTGCTCAGAGTGGTTACCATCAGTGTCCAGACACTTCTGACTATGGTGAACTACTGCTTGAGCATAGATAACACCACTTAAAATGTGTATGCATTTTTGGGGCACCCTCTGTATATACTCCTTAGCTACTCCCCAGCTAAGTACTAATATCAAAACAACTGTAGGTGCTCAATAAATATTTACTGAATAAATAAATGAAAATACATCAAGATTCAGAAATAGACACTATTATATATTTTGTCTCTCTAGATGATGGAACATTTACTAAAACATCCTTATTATCATTTTTCTACTCATTTCATATGAAACACAGCTATAACTTGCTTCCACTCATGAAATTCTTTTCTGTTCCCTTACTGATATTTAATTCTTTTCCTGTCATTCAAAACTCACCTTCTTCAATATGTTCTTTCTGATTGCCTCCATCCATTTAAGTCACCTCTTGATTCGTTTGGTTTTTCCCAGTAAGTACGTTTCAATTTAGGGATACTTCAGAGAGCTGACAGGGAGAATTGTGCTCTCATTCACTGAATGAGAAACGGATGCTTTCAGCTTCAGAATTTTCCACCTATTGGAGTTACACCAATTGAGGAATAACTAAGATGCTCTGGATAAGGGAGGCCTACACAGAACAGAGAGTCTAGAGTTCCAAGAACTCCATTCCAGGTCTGCAAAGATGGATTGAGTTGTCCACTGTTACTCCTACATTTAAAACAAGCAAAAATTGTTATTTCACCTGCTCACAAAGCTCCACAAAGCTTCATTTTAAGAAGTAGGTTACCACATTCAAGTCAAACATTCTTTGAAAGAAGTCTTATAAAAAAATCAAATTTTCTCTGATTGCTGCGACTAAGGGTAACCTAGAGAAAAAATTAAAGTCATTTCTCTAAGTGTTTCCCAGTTAGAAAGCAAGCAACTTAAAACTTGTGAGAAGTGGCTGACATTTATGAAATAGTTTATTGTCGACGACAGCTATAGATAGCTATAAAAAATGTAGGACAGTTGGGAACTCAAAGCGATCAGTAATACATGTCACATTTTCCTGGATCACGTGCTTATAAGACTGTATCTAGGCTGGTGTTTGAAAGCAGAAAAGCAGAAAACTTAAAGATTGAAAAGTTCTTGGAAAATATGTTGCAGGTATAATTATACCCCTTAGGTAATAAATCTTGCAATTTTTGCCTTCCTCCTACTTCATCCCAATTCTTACCCCCAAATTTCACAGTATTTGTCTGACTGTAATCTTGCTCCTTCTGCTTTTGAGCTTTAAATAGCATTTTTGAAAGCTTTTAAAGTGAGTTCAAAAGATGTTTCCTTCTTTGGGTTCGAATTCATTCACTTAATCTTTGAGGAAAGAACCTTCATGAGTGTTCTATCTTCTTGAAATGATTTCCAGGTAGTCCTAAGTTACAAGGTCTAGAGCAATCTACACATTCTGGAAGGATCATCGTGTCCTCATCGGTCATAAAGCACTTTGACAAACCTTAAGGGCTTCCTTTTCCGTTTACTTATAGATACCCAGGGAATATTCCATCTCCTCTGATATTTCTTACTGTTACCACCACCTTCAGTTCTTTCCTTGTCACCACTGATATCCTACTTTTCCTGTTTCCAAAAAAATCACCATCGCCCTCTTTTTCCCATCCTCGATGCTACTGTCCCTCTTTTTCCAGAGACAGTTCTCTTGGTATGTCTTCATTTCAAAGCCAAGACTTCAGAGCTTGGAGAATCCTGTACAGACAGAATATAGTGAATTTAATAAAATACAAGGAAATGGTTGAAAATCTAGTAATCATGTCTGTTATCTCTGCACATAGCTTTTTGGTTAGAATTGTTTTAATGATTGTAATGATGGGGTAAAGACTTGCAAACAAAAGCATCTAACCTTTTAAAGTTATGGCAACAAATATGGTATCTGAACATCATAGAAAAACAATAAGTGGGTATGATTATAGGGATGCTGAAAAAGATGAAATATTGCAGGTTCCTTTTGGTAAAATTTTAAAAACCTGTAACCTCCCCTAAAAAAGAACAGATTTAGCCTATTAGAGAATCAATTGATAATGAATTGAAGAACTGGAAAAGCAAAATAAGAACATTAAACTAAGATATTGTAGAGGTAGCAACTTTGGGAAGCCACCTGTCCTTGGACTGGGGAAACAAAATTGAGAGATTGAAATGATTGGTTCTGAGAGCACTGGAAAAACTGGAATCAACATCTGCTACTGGAAGGATCTGTTACTGCAGTGTGAAAAAGTGTTTCTAGGGTGCACGGAGAGAACAAACAGAAACACAGACTCAGAGAGCAAATAGGACAGACCACGTCTCTTCCTCCTCTTCCAGTCTCCCACTCTCTCCCTAGTGCTCTCTAATGGCAGAGCCAAATAGGGAGTCGGCCAAAAATGCAGCTTATTATTCAAGTCCCAGTAGACAATAGAAGGGAGGGTTTAAAGTTGAGAGACAACACTTAATAAATGGTACAGGAAGTTATTTGAAGGCAAAAATAAATTCTCCAAGTTTCTGTTATTAGAGTCTTCGAAAATGTTCACAGTCTTTATTAATGTGCAGGCAATGGTTCTATAGATCAATGGAAACAAAACAAGGGCAGTAGCATTAAAATAAATTGCTATCTATATTTAGAACCAAGTACTGCGCTTGATAACATTTATAGATTTAATGGACAATATATTCATTATTCAGCTTCACATTATTCAGCTTTACAAACATTATTTGACATGTTTATTCCATCTTCCACCTGACCTCTTATTCCTTGTTAGCAGAACCAATCTTACTTTATAAAGATGGAAAATACCAGAACTTCTTCTCCTAGCCTCCCTTGCAGCTAGGCAAGGACATATGACCTGATCCTCACCAGTGAGTTCTGTGAGCACTTTGCTTGTGAGTTCTGAGGAAAGTTTCCCCTTAATGACAGGAGACCAAGGGAGCACAAGCCATTTCTCTTTTTCTCTGGCATAGTTAAGTTTGCATATGATGCTAGGAACTGCTTTTGCTGTCTTGTAATTATGAAGAGAAACATAACTG
The DNA here is from genome assembly GCF_964194185.1 of Rhinolophus hipposideros. Taxonomy (NCBI): domain Eukaryota; kingdom Metazoa; phylum Chordata; class Mammalia; order Chiroptera; family Rhinolophidae; genus Rhinolophus; species Rhinolophus hipposideros. The sequence goes on along the minus strand of NC_138053.1, from coordinate 25,080,789 downwards.
TGTTGAAGAAGGCAGAGAAAAAAGGAGGCACAATTGGAATTCTCCTCCTGCTTGATATCTCATAGGGGATAATAAATTTCTCAATATTTCCACCACTTTAAATTGTAAATCCTATTACTTGAAGTAATAGGATACTGAACTTTTTGAATAAACTTTTGAGTATATGCTGATTCTGTGGTCAGAGCAAGTTGTATAATTTTCTATCCTTCTAAATATAACACACAAGATGAAAAAAGAAATTTGGTCCTAAAATTTCTAAAAATTGAATTTCACTGCATACACCCACAGACTGATAAATCAGGATTAAGTATGATTTGAAGATATTGAAGATACAATGAGGTTTAAGGTTATTAACAGTAAGCTTGCTTCTGACACTCATTCTGTTTTATGAATATCGTTCTTGCTTGGACACACTTATTGTCACCACAAAGATTCTGATGGTTAAATTAAGGAATAAGAGGCTAGAACAGAAAATGTGTTTTTTTGTTTGTTTTGAATTTGTCAGTTCCTATGGTATTTGCATTTCTTTCTGGGAGATTTTTGTTTCTCATTATTCACACTTGAACACTAATCTCTAGAGGATGGATTTTAATGCAAGGCTCAAAGCATTGTAACACTATAATGATAATTTACCAGTAAAGAGTAAAAGTAGTTATATTTTATTACTAAGAATTGAGAGATCACAGTTTCCAGAGAATAAATAACAGTTCTATTAAGCTTCTCTAATATTCTGATTTATAACCAGAGAATAAAGTAAACTAGTGGCTCAGTCAGAACATAGATACTTTACCAGAAAAAAAAAATTGGAACAAAAAGAAAATCTACATTCTGAAAATTATAGCTCAGTATTAGGAAACTGGAGTTCTAAAAATAATTCCTGGGATGGGGGTATCTTTCTCAGTAAATGTTTCTCTAAATCATCATTGGTACTGATAATATCAAAAGTTTATCAAATTCCAAGTGGCCTTCTCTTTTTTGATTCCCAAGAGAATCACAGTAAATTGTGGACTGTATATCTAGGAATTTTCCAATTACTATACACAAAATATCATGTCAGTGATTACATTCTAAATGACTTTTGTTGTTTCAGGTTTTTATAAATGTCGGATGATGCCAACAATTCAGTTAAACCAATTACTGATTCTTTCATCTGTGCCAGAATCTTGGATACATGATCAAGGAGCTAACCAATTTATAAGGCAGATGGACACATAAGCATATGTGTACAAATTGATGCATCTTGCAGATTAAAAGTCATTTAAAAAAAGTTAAAATTAGTCCATGTATCTAAACAGAAACTGAGTCAGAAAAATCTTGCCAGAGGAAGTTATATCTGGGTAGATTTTAAAGGAAAAAAATGTTGTTTAATAGGCAGCCAGCATGAAAGACAGGGAATTCCAAGAATACTCCTTTTCTCCCACAAATTTTTAGGGAACACAATAGACTAAAGATACAAAGGCATGAACAGCTGGTCTTTGGATATTGCTAGAAAGTAAAGTGCACACCGTGAGAACTGGGACTTGAGAGAGAGGCAAGGGAGCCTGTCCTTGGGGCTTACATGGCTAGTGAAAGAGGATCATGTGATTCTGCAGATTAGGAGACCCTTAGGGACTTTGGCCGCAGAACCATTGTCCTGATGGCAACATAAAGTCCAAAAGCAGTGAGGCCCGCTAACAGGATATGAAAATGTCCAGTCAAGAGATGAAAAGCATCTGAAGGGACATGGTTTGTGACTCCATGAATGAAACACGCTAACCAACTAAACCCAGAATTCTCCTTGGAAAGTCACTGTCAGTATTTATGAATGTTACATATGTGAAGACTTGGAGATTCTGAAAAATAATGTAGAACAGAGGACGTGCAGAGGACTTAGAGAATGGATAAGAACGTCTCAGCAAACTTTCTCACCTTTATTAGCATGTAACACTACATTCTCTTCTCCTAACCTTTGTGCCCACTTGCTTGCTGAGATTTTATTCCATTCTCTTCCATCCAGTCTCACAGTTCCTCTAATGACCTATTTTCTTCTATTATAATGACATATTTTTCTTCTATTCCTGTTTACTTCTCCGACATTTTTTTTTCTTTTTATGCTCTTATTCCTCTCCTCTGGCTGAGAACTAATGACGAATAAAACAACAACAGCAAAAATGACAATGTAAGAGACCTGCCAAAGACTCCAGGATGATTGTGTTTACTATGTGCAGTGTACATTTTATGTCCCCAGGAGAGCTATAGAAATAAAAATGGGCCACAATCCCTGCCTACAAGGGTTTAACAAGGAAAACGAGGATTCAAAAATAACATCTAAGTTATCTTTCTTGGAAGGAAACACCTTGAGATTGTCTTTGCTTTACCAACAACCCATTGAAGTGTTATGAACATGAGATTACTAAGTAGATGTGACCTGATTCTAGTTCAATATCCTTGGATTATGGTCTTCAGAAGTTCATTCACAGCTATTCTGTCAGGTTTCAGCTGATTAGGAAATGCGATTCACAGAATCGATGACTCGGAAAACCTCAAGTTAGGGTAGGAAATATTGTCTAATTAATGGTAGCAGCATGAAGGAAAGTGCTCACAGTGTCCTTTTGAGATCAGGAAAGGCATGTATTGTTTCTGTTTCTATGGATGACCTACAAAGATTAAAGCCAGTAAAGAGAAAGAAAAAAGATGGGGATTAAGCTCAAAGATGGGGGTTTTAAGTAATATAACAATTTTTAATTACGTTAAAAAATGGTTATTCCAAGCAGATGTGCATAGACCATGACAGGAAGGATATTATCATATTATCACAATTCCTTTTTTATTTTAAACAAACCTTACTCTAATTGGCAATTTGGCCTATTTTCTGTTCCTCTGACACCATATTGCACATATATATATATATGTATTCTGTTCCTCTGACACTGCATGCTCTGAAAAGCTAAAATTCAGAAAAAACTGAGCAAAAAATTCTACCACCCACAATGCGCTTTCTAGGAGGACAATTTCTTCTTTACATTGATGTGGTTTATGTGCCACAGCCTCTATCTATGGGTCACAAGGGAAGGACTCTCAGCTGGAAAGATTCATTTGACAGTGATTCTCTTTTAATGAAGAATGATTGTGTGGGAATTATTAAAGTGTTATGGCTTGAAGGTGAACAGTGATCCTTTCTTTGTATGTGTGCTTCTCTCCAAGGATGGTAGAATGACTAAGGTTAGAATCTAGTTAACTATTTCTGTTTTTCTTTCATTGATTATTTATGGGAGGATGGCAGTGGGACCAGGAAATTTATTTCTTTACTCTCTTGTAATAGTTGTCTGCCTAAAAGCTGAAGTATTCCCTGTATTAATGGAATGAAGTCCTATTTTGTATTATTTGGAACAACACGAACCTATTACGTATGATGTCTTTGACTCATAAAAAATGATTTTTTTTTTAATTTTGGGAATGGTTAATTCATAAAGTGTTGAAAAAATGAATAATTCTTGCAATAGTCAGGTAGTTTTTATTATTATTATTATTATTATTATTATTATTATTATTATTATTATTTCTGGGTCAGGAAAGCTTTCAGACAATATTCTAATACTTCTAATACTAGCATGTGAACTTCACTCCTTGAATATGGAATTTTGATTTTTATTATTAAACAATTCAGGAACAAATTCTACAAAAAAGTTTTACAAAATATTTTATCTGCCTAATAAATGAGAAACATATATTTTAATGAAGATGTCAAATTAGCAAAGAGGCACAGACCTTGGTCATCGCCTATGTACATTGTACCAATCATGGAAACAGAAGGTTAACTTTTGCTTTTTAGTCACAGTCTTCAGTCCCACCTCAGGTGTGTAGCTCCTGCATAAGGAATGCCCACTAAAGTCCAGTTTACTCACTTTGACTAAGGCGCAGTTCCTCAACTGGGACAATGGGAATACTAGTGTAATTTGGGCAGGGTAATTCTTTGTAGGTATTTAGCATCCCTGACTCTCTTAACCTGTTCAGGTTGCTATAACAGAATGTGATAGACTGGTTGGCTTAAACAATAAACATTTATTTATCATAGTTCTGGGAGCTGGAAGTCCCAGATCAGGGTGCCAGCATGGTCAGATTCTTGGTGAGGGCTCTGTTCCTAATTTACAGACTACCACCATCTTGGTGTATCCTCACAAAGGCTGGTCTCCACCTTATAAAAGTACTAATCCCATCATGGAGACTCCACCTTTATGACTTCATCTATATCTAATTGCCTCCAACGTCTTCACCTCCAAATACCATCACAATGGGGATTAAGTCTACAATATGTGAAATTGGGGTGGGGACACAAACATGCAGTCCATAACACTAGTCCCAATACACTAAATACCAGTTGGAGGCCTAGGTATTATGACTGCAAAAAAGAAAAACACTTTAACACAATTTACAATGTATCTAAGTGGAACTTTTCCCTTAATCTGTCTGTTCCTTCTCTCTTCCTTCTTCCTTTCTTCTCTTCCCACCAATCTCAACTCTGAATTCCAGAAAATCATTGCCATCCAAAGTAATGTAACCACCATTGCAGTGTATGAAGTGCCAGACATCCTAATAATTCTTGTTAACTTTTTTGCCTACTTCAAGGAAAATTTCGTAAATCACTAGAGGTTTCAAGATGTTTTCTTGAGCTAAGACAAGACTATGCTTCCTCCTCCCGGTGTCCTAGCATCCCACTTTATGATTCTGCCTTTTGTGAATGTGATTTAAGGTCCCTCTGTGCAATATCCTCTTTATTTTTAGCTCATTAAAAAAGTATGGTATAATTATAATGCATTTTATATGCCATATATTTAATATTAATCTTCCATGGTTTCTGACCTCAGTGTTTCCTCTTGATTATTTTGTTTAAAGATTACAGAGCCTGATCTGCTCATTTTTTAAGGAAATACTTTTATACATATCATTAATCCATAAAATTTTGCTGGAATATCAGGCCTCTGCCTACTATGTTATAAGCAGCTGGTGGATTAAATAGAGAACTACTTATCTGTGCTCTGGACACGTAAAAAGAGTCAAAACTCAGATTTTTATTAATAGAACATCCCAATTGTTTTAAAAGATGTGTAAAAGTTGCACAATTATGTAGGGAAATAAAAGACAGTGAGTAATTTACATATATAACTTGGAATGCAGACAAGGGTGGGTCACATTTAACTGTCCGCTGTTTTCTTTATGCGGTAGTATACGTTGAACCAAAAGTGTAACTTTCAGCTCTAAATTTGATACAGCACACCTGCAAGTTGGAAATTATTGCATTGGCAGCTCTGTAGTCCTCAGTTTTCTCCACATTTAGTCTGTGATATTGAATAGACTTTGTTTAGACCCATGGAATTTATAAGATAAAAGCAACACTATATCTCAGCATTTCCCCACTTAACCCTCCAATATCTCCCCATCACACTCAGCCTTTATGTGAGGTCCTCCAAATCCCACCTGAAAAGACCATTTACTGACCTTGTGATCCTCTCTCTGTCCATGGGCTGTTATTCATAGTGCTCCTCCACTTCATTCATGGACCTCCAAAGACCTTCTCTTTCTCCGACATGAGAAATTCTAGTCGCTGGAATTTTGAACTTTTGTTTGAAACTAGAATATAAAGTCCTAGAGGTCTTGGACCTCATTGTACTATGTCTAGCATCCAGACTGTTTCCTGATACATATTGGACGTTTCAAAAATATTTGTTGGATGACTCGACTGACCAAATATTGTTCATTGCTTCATCCATCTCTTCATTAACGAATTCATTTACCACCTAACCAAAAAAATGACAAATATTTTATTGAGCATATATTTAGTCCCTACCACTATGGAGTCACTAAGAAACACATGGCACTTGTGTGCCAAAAGTTTATATTTGTGTTCTTTAGTCCACCATTTGCTAACTGCAAAATACCCAGCATATTAGTTTTATATTCCTGCCTAACCAATTTACCATAAATTTAGCTTAAAACAACTCAGTATCTCACAGATCTGTAGGTCTCAAGTCCAGTGGGTTCTAACTAGGTTCTCTGCTTAGAGTCTCACAAGGTAGAAACCAAGATGTTGGTCAGCCGGGCTCTTTACTGGAGTCTCTAGGGAAGAATGCACTTCCAAGTTCATCTAGGTTGTTGGCCAAAGTCACTTCAATGTGGTTGTATGACTGAGGTCCCTGTGTCCTCACTGCTTGTCAGCCAGGGGCTGCTCTCAGCTCCTGAAGACTGCCTGCATTCCTTGGCACATACCTTCCTCGGTGTCAAAACCAGCTATAGTGCTTCAAATTCCTGACTTTGTCTGATGTCAGCAGAGAAACTCTCGGTTTTTCAATTTGATTAAGCCTACCTGAATAATTTCCCTTTGTTGTTTAAGTTAATATAGTCATAGGAATGCTACCTCATCATATTAATAGATTCCACCCACACTCAAAGGGGGAGGGCATTTAATATAAGAGCAAATTTCATAGAGGGGTCATTCTTAGATTCGGTCTATTATACCCAGACCAACTACTCTTAATAATCAGGGTGTGATACAACAGCTTTCTAAAAAAATGATAATAAGTTAATCTAATCAACCCAAAACATGGTTTCATGGGAAAATAAATTGGAGACCAAAGGTTGACCCAGACACAAGGATGAACTTGAATGTCAGTAGTTTTCAGGACTTTCACAGACTCTGACAAATGTTTAATTTGCTTGTTTTTAAAGATGTAGAGGTTATTCTGTGTTCTCGTATTCTTCCTTCTTTTGTACTGTTTTTTTCTCTTTTTTCAAAATATATGTTAGGAAATCAATTCTAAATCAATAAACTTTAGAGCATTATGCACAACAAGTATTTTCAAAGGTTTTCAACACTATTTGCTACATCTTAGAAAACAAACTCAAACACAGATTGGTGATCAAAAAGAAGGAATGATGGCTATGGCTAAGGTTGTGTGTGTCTTCTTGGCACATAAAAATATAAATACGCAATATACTTACATACGTTTGTTTTTTTCACATTGTTCTTTGACTTGTCTTTTTTCCTCTTAACAATATGGCTTGGTAATCTTTCCATTTATGTATTAATTTTCTATTGCTGCATAACACAAATTACCACAAACATAAAAGCTTAAAACAACACCCATTTATTAGCTCACAGTTCTGTAGGTCAGAAGTTTGGCATGGCATGACCAGTCTCACAATTTTGAATCCAAGGTATCAGCAGGGCTGCATTTCTTTCTGGAGGCTCTGGGGAAGAATCCGCTTCCAAGCTCATTCAGTTTGTTGGAAGAATTCAGTTCCTCACAGCTGCCTCCTCACTTGTCCTCCTCCATCTTCAAGCCTGCAATGGCACATCAAATCCATCTCATGTCTAAATCTCTTTGACTGACTCTCTGCTTTCTACTTTTAAAGCCTCATACAATGACACTGGGCCCACCTGGACAATCCAGGACAATCTCTGCATTTTAAGGCCACCGTGACTAGTAACCCTAACTACATGTGCAAAGTCACTCTTGCCATGTTATATAGCATTTCCACAGTCTCAGGGATTGTCCAAACTTCTTAACTGAAGTTGTTAAGACAACCAATGTAGGCATGACAACATCGCCAGGCATCTATACAAGTCTTCCTTCCTGGCCTTTGGGATTCTGGGTCTTTTAAGTTTCAATCTGTACAAAAAATCCATTCATTTAATCAGTCTTGTAGGATATTGATGATTTTCTTCACTATCTTTTAAAATAAAGGCATATGAAACATTTGGTCTATTTTGGTTTCTATGACTCCCTGGCCCACTTTCTTAGAGAACTTCTGAACCCTAATCTAAGGTTCTACTCACTTCTTTATTCACCTGTAATAAATTCTGAATCTATCTGCTTATATCTGTTTTTATTTTTATCTTTTTCTATTCCTGAGAGATATAAGAATAGAATCTCAACAACTCTGCTTTCTTCCCTGCACTCCCCTGGCATTCTCGACCACTGGTATACAGCACTAACTATACTGTGTTACGGTTAGTTGTACTTGGGCCTGTCTCCTGAAGTAGACAGGTTATCTCTAGACTAAAAATAGTGACTTTTCCTCTGCCCTCTACTTACCATACACACACACACACACACACACACACACACACACACACACACACACTCCATATACCTTTCTGTATTCATAGTACATAACAGGCACAATACATATTCATTCACTTAAATTCTATTATTTACAAATCTTGTTTAGGATCCCAGCATTTTACGTTCTAGAAATATTTTGGAGCTGGCTTTATATTCATTGTTTGTAAAAGACAATAGGACTTCAAATGCATTGAATAATTCAAGAAACGGTTAAATCACATTACTTTAAAAAACCACATTACTTTTAAAAATGATAGTGCTATTCCAACTTTGCAGGAGAGCACTTTTCAAGGAGCATAATGATTTTAAAATCTAAATAAATATACATGGACTATTTCTCTATGTTTGGGAAAACATATCTAATTGTGTAGAACTTGACATGATGATAGATACAGGCGAAAATCCACATTGAAAAACATAATTTCTCACATATGCACTTTGCATTCTAAGCTTGGTTTCTACTTCTCAAAATTTAACCTTGAATCACTTATACTTCTATGACTAACATGTTGAATGTACCATAGGTTTTGACCATCTGTGTGATTTATCCTTTGAAATGTTCCTTTGAGTGTTGGAACTGATCCAAATCCACAGTATCTAACTTCTAAATTGCCTTCCTAACTTTTGCCGGTGAAATCACTGTTATAGAAAGTTAGCCACACTCTAGGCTTATTGGCTCTGGATCCTGCAGAATTCCATAAATACCATCTATCTTATTGTTAGGTTCATATCACTGAGAAGGAGCCTCGTTACACACTGATTCACAATGTTTATACCTTTTATTTATCCATATAATGGACCATTTCGTAAAGAGACTAAATGCTTATGCTCTATTCTGCTAGAAACCCGAAAGAAGACAGTCTTCAAAGGAAAATATAATGGGACTAAATGTGACTAAAAATAATAACTCAATGGTAATAATAAAGCCAGCCATCACTATCATGTGTTATTAAGTACTTACTACGAACCAAGCTTTAGCTAAAAGCTTTATGTACATCGTTTCACTTAACCTTCATACCTGGAGGGCTATGGGTCTCATTATATTCATTTCACAAATGAAGAAACTGAGACCCAGAAAAGTTAAATAACTTTTTCAATATCACACAGCTGGTTCATGGCAGAGTTAGGATTCGAATGCAAAATAAAAGATGACTGCAGAGTTTATGCTCTAAATCCCTCTGCTGTCTGCCTTCCTCCACCATACCCTGCTATAGACTGTGTTGGATCCAAAGCCAGAAACACAGACGAGCAGACAGAGGCCTAATCACCGACTGCAGGAATTCAAAGGCTAACACTGACATGAGACGAGTGAGACACATCCGTTTTAAAGATCACACAGCAGGAAAAATGTCACACCTATTTTTAAACACAGGTGCATTGCAGCAGGTGTGCCTGTTTATGTTTCCCTCTGCTTTTTTCCTCTTGGATTCAGTTCTTGAAAACTACTTAACTTGACATCATGAGAAAAAATCACTTTACATGCTGTAATTTAAAAATCTGTCTCAAATAGATTAAGATTGTGCAAATGCATATTCTATTCTTTTTAGGATAAGAGTAGGTGGGAATAATGATAGCTCCACAGGTGTAACTCTTCCAGGTACAGTCAGTTTTGTCACTTTCTCAATATCCAGAATGATGGTCGCATCAAAAGTTGAACATCCCTGGTGTGAGATGATGGTAAGAAATTGTGTAGAAGACTTCTTTAAGTCTTTGTGGCCAAATTCATTTCATTCAATTACTGCATTTCTTCACAAATAGTTGCCCTTTTATGCCAGTTTTGTGGGGTCAAAAATATAGTGCAGCATTCAAGAGCTGTTTATCCAGACTGGTCTTACCTTGCATGCTTGGTTCTGGAATCTGCTGATGACCAGGCTGACTTTTAAAACACAACTACCTACTGGCTTATCCTTCGATGTTTTGTAGAACATATCCTTTTTTTTGCCTCAAAGTCCAGCAACAGACAAAGAGACTAAGAGCACTTAGCTTTCTTCATTCATTTATCCAACTTTTTTTTTTTTTTAAGATTTTATTGGGGAAGGAGAACAGGACTTTATTGGGGAACAGTGTGTACTTCCAGGACTTTTTTCCAAGTCAAGTTGTAGTCCTTTCAGTCTTAGTTGTGGAGGACGCAGCTCAGCTCCAGGTCCAGTTGTCGTTGCTAGTTGCAGGGGGTGCAGCCCACCATCTCTTACAGGAGTTGTACCGGCAACCTTGTGGTTGAGAGGACGCGCTCCAACCAACTGAGCCATCTGGGAGCACAGCGGCAGCTCAGCTCAAGGTGCCATGTTCAATCTTAGTTGCAGGGGGCAGAGCCCACCATCCCTCACCGGACTCGAGGAGTTGAACTTGCAACCTTGTGGTTGAGCCCACAGGCCCATGTGGGAATCGAACCGGCAGTCTTCAGAGTTAGGAGCATGGAGCTCCAACCACCTGAGCCACCGGTCTGGCCATATCCAACTTTTTTAATTATCAAGAATGATGAGAAAGATAGGCTAAAAGGAATTAACATGGTTTGCTCTATGAAAGACAATATTAAGAGAAGTATAATACAAGCCTCAGACTGGAGAACATATTTACAAAAGATACATCTGGCAAAGGACTGTTATCCAAAATATGCAAAGACTCTTAAAACTCAACAATAAGAAAACATACAACCTGACTTAAAAATGGGCCAAAGACCTTAACAGGCACCTCACCAAAGAAGATGTGCAGATAACAAATAAGCATATGAAAAGATGCTCAACATCTTTTTGCAAATTACAACACTGAGATACCACTGCATACCTATTAGAATGACCAAAATCCAGAGCAATGACAACACCAAATACTGGTAAGGATGAGGAGCCATAAGAACTCCCATTCATCGCTGGTGGGAATGCACAATGGTACAGCCACTTTGGAAGATAGTTTAGCAATTTCTTACAAAATTAAACTTACTCTTAACCATATGATCCAGTAGTCGCACTCCTTAATATTTACTCAAAGAAGCTGAAAACTTATGTCCACACAGAATCCTGCCCACGTATGTTGATAGCAGTTTTATTTATGATTGTCAAAACAGGGGAGCAACCAAGATAACCTTCGGTAGGTGAATGAATAAATTGTGACACATCCAGACAATGGAATATTAATAAGCACTGAAAAGAAATGAGCTGTCAAGCCATGAAAAGACATGGAGGAAATTTAAATGAATGTTGCTAAATGAAAGAAACCAATCTGAAAAGGTTACATACTGTATCATTCTAGCTATCTCTGACATTCTGGAAATGGCAAAACTAGGGATACAGTAAAAAGATCAGTGATTGCCAGGGCTTGGGATGGAGCACAGAGGATTTTTAGGGCAGTGAAAATACTCTGTATGATACCATAATGATGGATACATGTCATTAAACATCTGCTCAACCTCATAGAATGCACAACCAAGAGTGAACTATAAACTATGGACTTTGGGTGATTATGACATGTCAGAGTAAGTTCATCAATTGTAACAAATGCTATGTTACACTCTGGCGAAAGATGTTTACAGAGGAGGAAGCTATGCATGAGTAGGCATAGGGAGTATATAGGAACGCTTGGTATTTTCCCCTCAGTTTTGCTGTGAACCTAAACCTACTTTAAAAGACAAATTCTCTTTAAATTCTCTTTAAAAGGTACTTCGAGTTTTCTTTTAAAAGATCTATCTGAACTTTTCTAGCTTTACATATTATATATTATTACTCTCATCAGATGACTCAATAGTGAAAAGAACTGACTCTGAGATCTCACATTAGCAATGTTATAACAAAACAATTCCGCAATATGTTTATGGTCAAATGAAAATTAAAATTCAATTGTGTAAATATTCATAGGACAAGATCGTGTGTTAAAGTGAACTTTTATATACCCTAAACTGAGAAAGCAGACTTTGCAGGTAGGTGGGCAATAACAACAGTTATCCTTCACATACTCATTATCCAAAAATTTCACTTTGAAAATGATTTTAAATTACTACACCTGGTAAAGAATACAAGATTCAGCAAATCTGATATCCAGTTATTGATTTGTAGCACAGATTGAAGCCAAATATCCACCCTACACTATCCTGGTTCCCAGATTGAGATTGTCTCATTTTAGGGACACAAGAGGGCATTAGTTAAAGGCTACAATACAATTTTCAACATGTCAATATGTTTATGAAAATCACATACATAGCTTTGAGAATGATGCAATAGTTAATGAAGATCCCAACCCTATTTGATTTGGCTTACATTGTCCCATTAGGGTGGTAAACCAGGTATTTTGCTATTGATAAAGTCCTGGCTGGCAGCCAGAGAGAGTATAGACATTCTGTGGGCTACTGGGCTATGTGTTTCTGATTAATAAGGAGACGAGCTAGTTAATGATTACTTATTAAATGTTGTATTATAAATACACTTTCTAAATATGGCCTCTACCAGATGAACAGCAACAAAAGTGATCATTGGAAGTAAAAACTGTAGTAACTATTAAATGATCCATTCATATTATGCGAAATCAAGCCAGGCAAAACTATTCCTTCTGCATCCCAGAAAGCAGGGTACGAGCAGCCCAAAGGAATTGGGCAAAAGCTCTGTACTTTCCCTTTAATGGGAGAAAAGGCAGAATCAGTGGGTGACTCCAAATTCTCTCACTGGTGCTTTCTCTTATAGTTTCTTTTCCTGAAGAGTGGCGTCTCTAATATCAGTTTTTCTCCTATATGGAAGAAGCCCGGTATTCTAGAGTTTCTGTGCAGAAATGATTTTTTGGCCTGATTACAGGATTGTCTTTCACTTTTAATATCAAACCTAGGAAAGTAAATTGCTGAGCAACTAAGGATTAAAACCTGAGATTGCTCAAATGTTGTGAAGAGCTTTGCGGATAGGATATGCTTTCTCTGATTACCATAAATCTCTGCACTATTCCTCAGCCTAGTGGTTAAGATCACACACTCCAGGCCAGACTATGTGGATTCAAATCGCATCACTGCTACTAACTGTATGAACTTGAGCACATTATTTAATTTAGCTGATCTTTATATGTAAAATGGAGAGACTAGAAAAATATATATATATATATATATTTAATATAATACATTAGTATATAATAGGATTAATATATTTGGTAAATCCCTTAGAACAGTGCCTGTCATATAGTAAGTGCTATTTAAAACTTATTAAATAAAAACATTTAAATGTGAGTTTTGCGTGCTTTACTCTTAATGTTATCTGTTTGTCCTTTAGAGGCATTTGAGTTTGGGATTCCTATTCTTAATCTCTTGAAGTCTGATTCTAGGATCCTTAGAGTAATCCTTCAGAGAGGGCTTAAAAAGTCTTTGCCTGTAAAGCATTTTTCTAAATTTATTATAATCTACAACCTTGTTTAATAGGGAAAATTGATACTCTAATACAGGAACTTGGTGTTTTTTTAAAAAAGTATATATATATATATATATATATATATGAGTTGAGGCCACTTGAGGCTTAGAAGTAACATATCAAAGCCTTCAGGGTTTTGGTAAAATTGTATTTTATTTTCTTTAAAAGAAATGTCAGATCATGATAGATCATTTGATCATTTTTTTTAAGTATCAAGATATTTTATGATTATCATAGAGAATCTCTGAACAACTAACATGTACAGGCAAAGTTGATTTATTTTATAATTTTCTGAAGCATTCCTCTGAAGTATTTTAATTACTAAATGAGCTATTGCTGCTGGTATCTGAAAATTAGTAACCTTCAATGTAATTCCTCATATAAATTATTTAAGTAGATTGCTTTAGTGATATATTTGTATAATAATTATACCTTTCATATATTTAGAATTTTTGTAATTTGATAGGTTTTCATTTTACTTTGATAAATCTTGAAACATTTATTCCATAAATTGTGTAAACATTGTATAAATAGTAGAATATAATAAATGGGTACTTAATCTTTACTTGGGAGGAAATATGGCCTACAATGGTTAGATTTTAAAATTATCAAGAGGATTATCTCCAAGTCTCTCTTTAACATAGTTAATATGATTTTTATCTATTATGTCTTTACAACTTTGGATCCATTTCATGTCTTGCACTACTCTCAAGCACTCCAATGTGTCCACAGAAAGGGAAAAAATTCTTTCTAACCAAAGAGCAAGCTGAAATTATTTTTTTCTTTACTATAGGAACCTCAGAAACTTATAAATGAATACAGTACAAATTTTTATCAATATTGAATAAAGGGCAGGGTTTCTCCAGTTGTTCTTTCTTTCTTTCCTTAATAGCTTTAGCTGCATTTACTGGTACACCAGTAATAGTGATAGGTTCAAAATGGTCTCAAATACTGAAGATAATTCCAATTTTTAGGTATCAAGTAAAATGTTATCTAGAAAACATTGAAAATGTCTGGAGTAATGCTGACAAGGTCTACCTCTGATCAAGATGAAGTAAAAGGGAACCAACTTACACTTTTCCCTGAAACAAACAAAAACCAGACAAAAATATGGAGCATGGTTGTTAGACATTAGACATCAGGCGGCTCAGGACGGAGATCCCTGACAAAGGGAGCACAAGCAATAAGAGCCCTGCAATTGCCTGAAGATAGTTCCAGGGCTGCCATATAGGGAGGGAGAAGCCAAGAGGAGCCCAGCAGTCTCCCTGAGATGAGGAGAGAGAATAGAGCGTCGGAGAGGCCAAGTGGCCGGAGATCACAGAGCAGGCTACCAGAGAGGAGAGAGCTGCACTGAGAGAGGTCTCTGGAAAGCTGCAGATGCCTCCTCGCCCCAACTCTTCAGATGACCAGCACATGGACGTGCGTGGACTATCCAAGTTCAGGGAAAGAAGCATGGGTTAGAGGGAACAATGCTTGCAGCTCACATAAGGATGGGAAGAGTTTGTGTTCCCCATAGACAGAGCAGAAAAATTTAACGAAGTTTAAAAGCAAGCCTCAAAGGATCAAATTATTGTCCAAGTAGTGTGACTTATCTGCATCCAGAATAAAGCTACAGAAGATCACAAATACAGCTGTATTTGCCTAGCACCCAACAAGATAAAATTCACATCTATCACCCAGTCAGAAAGTATGGGAAATGCATATAAAAAACACATCCAGAGTGAGACTTGATGAAAATAGAAGAAAAACCAATCAATAGAAACAGACTTAAAGATGACACAAATTAAATAAATAGTATACAGAGACATTAAAACAGTTTTTATAACTGTATTCCATATATTCAACAAGGTAGAAGAAAGATTGAGGATGTTGAATGGATTCATGGCACAAATACAAAAACAAAAAGACTGAAATCAAACATCTAGAGATGAAAATAGCAATATCTGAGATGAAAAATACACTAGATGGAATTGACAGCAGTTAAACATTTCAGAAATAAAAGGAAGTGAACTTGAAGACATAACATTAAAAAATTATCCAACGTGGAACACAGAGAAAAAAGACTGAAACATGAACAGATAATCACAATATCATTGTATATGTATATATGATATACATTTTCACTTATATATATATGTACAATTGGAGTCATTAAAGAATGATGGCAGATAGCATTATATTTGAAGCAATAATGTGCACAATTTTCCAAATTTGATGAAATTTATAAAGCCACACATTCAAGAATCTTAACAAATCTCAAGCACAAGAAATATGAAGAAAATTTTACCAAGGCACATCATATTCAATTTTCTTAACTAAAGATAAATAAAATAACATAAAAGCAGCCAGAGGAAAAAAAGACACATTATATCAGAACGAAGATAAGGATGACATTAACTTTTTCATCAGAAATAATGCAAGTTAGAGACAGTGGGATAACATCATCAAAGTATTGTAAGAAAAACAATGGAACAATCTGATATTCTAAACTCAGTGAAAATAGCTTTCAAAAATAAAGGCAAAATAAAGACTTCCTTAGTCATACACTATCTAATAGAATTCATTACTAGCAGACCTGCAGTACTAGAGCAAATTTGGTTGCACACTGCAGAATGGAACTGAATATTTTATGTTGCATTTTGCTTCCCAGCCTGCTGTCCAAGGGCCACTATTGATACTGCCTTCAATAAAGAGCAGGATGAGTTGAGTTCACTAGGTTTTTTTGAGCACAGAGCCATACAAGGTTATGAACTGGAATGCACATAGGACATCTATTCTAATATGAAGCTCTTAGGAGCTTGTTCCTGTCCTAGCTCAGGTAGTTCCACCATTTTATTTATTTATTTTTTATCTTTGCTCCATAAGTCTGGAGTGTTAGCTGGGAAGACACAAAGGTTTGGGGGCTTGATGGCTGGAGGCAGAGGTCATTTAGAGGCATCTTCACTCACATGTATGGCAATTGATGATGTGGGTCACATGGGACCTCAGCCGGGACTGTCAACTGGAACAACTATACTTGGCTTCTCCATGTTGCCCAAGTTCCTTACAGAGTTACAGCCTTAGGATAGTCAAACTTTATATGGCATGTCAGAGAATCTGAAAATGAGTGCCTAGGAAACAAGGTACAAGCTGCATTGACTTATACTCTAACCTCAGACGTCACCCACTATCACTTACACTGCATTCTATTACTTACAGCAAGTCACAGACCAGATTCAAGGGGAACAGAATTAGGTTCCATTTCTAGATGGGGAGTGGCAAGATTCTGGAAGAGCATTTGGAATGAATGATATTGTTGCAAGAATATTTAGAAAACACAGTTTGGCACATGAAAGATTATTATGATCCAGGAACCAAGTGAGAATGTGTATGGCATGACTGAGGAATAATAAGTAAAGCTATGTGGCTAGTACATAGTAGCATTGTCCCAGGATGATGAATAGCCAGAAATTGGGGACAAATTTTGAAGGACTTTTAATTTTCATACTGAAAAAAAATTTTTTTAATTAAAAATTATTTTAAATTTTTTTTAAAAAAATTTAATTTGTAGTCAATAAGTTACTCTTAAAGGTGAATTGTTTTTGTTTTTAAACTAGAGGATTGACATGAGTTATCCTTCATTTTAGATAGATGACATAGGTATAGGGATGTTTAGGAGACAAATGGCAGCAGTACCAGTTGAGGATATGAAGGACTGTACTAAGCAGTGACAGTGTGAATGAAAAGAGCTGAGCTGAGATGTATTTTGGAGGTAGAATCTTAGTGAGAGAAAAGGAGGCGTCAAAAATGGCTCTGAAATAAATGGGAGTGCCTAAGAGGCCCCAGAACTTGGCTGCTTTGCCTAATGTGGATTCCTCCAGCCCTGGGCTGACTTACAGATCAAGGCTTACCACAGATCTCACAGCCAGTCAATCCCAACCATGCCTGTTGATCTGCTCGTGGGAGCTAGTCAGCTACTGCTCTACTCATATATTCTATTGACAATTCTGAAGGCATCATAGGTAGATGTCGAGAGCAAAGACCAAGGTCGTGATAGGCCTCCAAAGCAGATAGGACATAAAAGCACAGTTTTCACTATGAAGGTCTTACTTCAATTGATGCATATTGGTTCCTGAGGAGTAGAGAAGAGCAAATTCATGCAGTTTAATTGTTCTTCCCAACAGGAAAACTGTAGTCAGAACACTGTTTTCTTTTCATTTAATGACTGGTTTTCCTTAGTCCTATTAGATTTTTAAAGAGATTCAAACTTCTTCCTACCAACTTCTGAGACGTTATCAATGAACCACACATAACCCGTTGAACACAGCAAAGCTGTAATTAAACTAAATGACTATGCAAATAGCTTTCATTACACAATGACACAGTTTTTGTCAGGACCATAGGAAGAGTTTAATTACATGTCTAGACACCCCCTGAATTCAGAGCAGCAGTATTATCTTTGCTTACAAGAGAGTTTGAGCTTTTGGTGATTGCATTTTTTTTTTTTTTTGAAAGACCAAATGGTAAGATATATTTGGGGTTTTTTTTCTATTTTTTTTAAATTCCACATTCTATTTTAATACATCTTTGATTTAAGAACTATTTATATATCTGTGGATACAAATATTTTCCAAGGAAAATGGACAGATTTTCTCTGTTTGTCCTATTTGATATACACTTCACTTCATCCAAAAACTTTCTCTAAGACACCCCAAATAGCTACTCTTAACTTATTAATATATAAAGCATGTACCATGGTCTAAAGCACAGCCATCTCTCGTAATAGTTCTTCCGGCTTCCTCATCCTTATAAAGAAGCTCTTCTCTTTGCCTGAGGAAAGGTTGCTTCCTATGTTCATCCTCAGTCTTGCCCAATGAGCTTCTCCAGACAGAACAGAGTGCAGCCTCTTTGTAAACTCTTATAGCCTCTGCTTGACCAGAAGGTCAAGACTCAGGAGCTTCCTTTGTTTATCTTACGACCAATCTGCATTCTTCCTTCTCATTATAAAAATGTGTTTGCTCCTTCTTTCTCTGAAACTGTGGATCATTTTGGGGTCTTTTTCCAAGCTATGCCTCATCTCCAAATACTACCTCCATTGAATTGGTCAAATGTTTTCATAGCCTCCATTCCTAAAATCTCATCTTTTTTGAATCTGACCACATATGTTGGACACAAAAGAATGAAATTATCATACACTTATCCTCTCTAAACATTCTCAACAACCTTTTGGGAAGTTGCCTCACAAACATGCCCTTGCTCTAATCTTAGATACAAATACATTTTATATACTGATTCATTTGTTGATTACATGTGCATTATTGTAGGTTTCTTTATATTTTTGTCAGCCTGAGGCTTGTCTGTTTAAATCGGGATACATTGCTTTTTTCCATTTTTTTGCATAATATTTAATTTAAAAATGATAACCATTCACTCACTAATAATTACCATTGAGAACAATGACAATGTTTCACTGAAATCTTGGTTGAGTGAATGTTTTTGGTTTTGAGTTGAATCTAAGGAAAGCAGTACAAGTAAATGATATTTCCCACCAGTGCCACAGAGACCAATGTTGGAAATATGTATGTATAGAGTTTTCTGACAAGCATAGACGGGAAAATGAATTCCAACCTGTTGAAAGTATCCATGTTTTATCACTCTGACTTCGTACACCAGGAAACTGGTCCCAAAACCAGAAACAAGAACTGGAGTCTAGCTTTCCTTCATGATCTCTCTTTCTATCAAGTACTCTAACCTGACACCCCAGATTTCCCTACAGAGAGGCATCCATAATTATCCTGTTAGTGTCCTGCTCCCTTTCCCCATGACACTGCTACTCCAGGAAGCATTTTTGAGCAAATCCAGACACTACTAAGCCACACCCAAAACCTAAAGCACTGGTGCACACATGGGAAGCTTACTGCAGGGACAGCAGGCCCATTCGTCTACAAGTTTATCACTGCAGTCCACAGGGCGTCTTCATTTACAAACAGAGGCCTTTTGGCTTGCCCATTCTTCACTGATGTATCATTGGAAATGGCTGAATCACTGCTCGGTTCCATTTTATTACCCTGAAAAGTACGATTTGTGAATGTTTCAGACATGAAGGGAACTAAAGTGAAAACTAACAGATCAATTTTCAACTGTCATTCACTGAACTCCCCTGAGGCATAGGCTATATTGCATATTCAGATTAACTTCAAAGGGTGTGAAAAAATTAAGTCAGCCCTAACTATCCACTTAATGCTACTACAGAAGTACAAAAAAAGGAATTATGTAATTTTCTAACATGCTATTTCAAAGATGAAACCATTTTGCCTTATTTTAAAGTTAAAATGCATCTATTGGGTTTTGATGTTGTAATCTCATTCATCTCATACTCGGTGAGCGTCTTTGAAGTGACTAAGTTTTATTAAACAAGAAGTATAATGTGTTTCTCAAACACAGATGCTGAGCCTTATTATGGCTAAATGTATCAAAACAATGTTACTTTGGAACTATATAGCTACAATGCAAGCACAAACATTTTAACTTCTATTACAAACTAATAATAGCAAAGAATAAAAGATGCCGATCAGCACCAATAGGAATTTCAGTGTTTCAATAAGAAACTTGAGCTATTTATTAATGATTCAAAAGTATATACTGAGTGTGTACTTAATGCCAGGCAGGAAACTAGGAATCTGAAGACACAGATAAAAATGGCTTGTCTTCTTGGTGTTTTTACTCTAGTGAGGGAGATATCCTGAACATAAAACTTGCGAAGAAACAGACATGCTGTAAAGAAAAATAAGAGGAATCAGTAAACGCATATAAGAATGGGCACATATGTTAGTCTGGAAGGACAGGTGCAGCCTCCCTGAGGGACTGATTAATTATAGTTTCGTCCTGTGGATGGGGAAGGCTGGCCAGAAGGTAAAGGGTGAAAAAGCATTCCAGGAAGAGAGGGCAGCTGGACAAGGTTGCTGAGGTGGGGAAAAGATTGGGGCCTTTGAGGAACTGAAAGAAAGTCTGTACGGGTAGAACAGAACCAGAGAGGGGCAAGTGGCAGAATAGGAGGCTGGAGAGAGAGGCAGGAGCCAGATGACCAAGGCCTGGAAAGCCAGAATACAGTAATGGGAAACCACTGAAGAGTTTCCCAAGAAAAAGAAATGGCCTGATTCTCTGTGCTGTTCTGTGGAAAATAGATTGGAGGGGGACACACAGGAAATCAAACAGAGTAGTTAATGAACTCCTGTGGTGATCAAGCTACCATCGTGGAGATCACAGGGAGAGAGGCAGGGCGTTTTCACAGGGAGAGAGGCAGGGCGTTTCAAGAGACATTTTGGAATTAGAATCGGATGAATTGAATGGAGGCAGTGAGGGAGAGGAGAGAATCAGTTTCTGACTGGAATGCCTGAGTTGACTGAGATACCACCTTTTGAGGTGAGAAAAACTAGAAGGTCAAGCATTCAGCTTTGGACGTGATGAACTTATGGTACCTATGAGACAGTCAGTTGGAAATGAGACATAGGCAGGTAGATAAATAGTCCGGGAGCTTAAGAAACAGGTTTGAACTAGAACATCTTTTTTCTTTTTAGGATACTATAATGGAATGGTCTTTACAATCTTCAATTGCTAGCAATGTAATTATCAAGTTTGTTTAGTTCATATGAGACCAGACATAGTTACCAACTAAAATTTTTATTCTTATTCAGGGCACATCATTTGTATCAGATGGATGGTGTTCAGGATAAGCAAATATAAAATGCCTGTCACTTATAAAACATTTATGTAAAAATGTATCACCTAAGTAATGTGTAATTTTTATAGTTAAATTCTATATAAGAAAAAGTTAAAATTAATTATAATCCCACCACAGCATTTTTTATACACATGTACTTTTAGGGGGGCTATAAAAAGTAATTGAAGCGAAGGGAGTAGACAAAAAGTCAAGAAGGGTTTATAGCAAAAGTGAAGGTTAAGAGCGCAACCTCAATAAAAATCTAGAAGTAGAGTTTCTTTTTCGGTCCCAGGTGTTCAAGGAGTTACAGGCTTCGGTGCAGACAGGGCCAAGTCCAAGAACCACACCACGCACAATCAGTCCAGAAAATGGCATAGAAACCGCATTTAGAAACCCAGATCACAAAGATAGGAATCACTTAAGGGGGTAGACCCCAAGTTCCTGAGGATCATGCACTTTGATAAAAAGCACAATAAGAAGGTCCTGAAGAAATGCCAGCCAACATCGCCAAGGCCATGAGTGCAGGGGCTGAGGCCATCAAGGCCCTCCTAAAGCCCAAGGAGGTCAAGCCCAAGACCCCAAAGGGCAGCAGCTGCAAGCACCATCCACTTTCCTACATCGTCCACCCCAAGCTTGGCAAACATTCTCATTGCCAACGGTCTCAGGCTCTGTCGGCCAAAGGCAAGGCCAAGGTTCAAACCAAGGCCGCAGCCTCAGTCACAGAGCAGTGGCAGCTCCACCTCCAGCTCAGGTTCCGGCTCCCAAAGGGCCCAGGCCCCCAAGAAGGCTCCAGAGTAGAGGTCTGTCTGACAGTGTGAGGAGGGAAGGGCTGGTGCGACCCCTGGGCTGCTGTCTGTGCGAGGATGGTCTCCTCTTCCTGTGATATATGTACCAATAAACCTGAGGCAGGATCTGTTTAAGAAAAAAAAAAAAAAAAGAGAGAAAGAAAGGAAGCAGAGTCAGAAAAAAAAATGTGTTCAGTCATGTACTTAACTGTTTATTGAGCATGTACTGATGGCTAAGGACTGTTTTAAATTCCAAAACAAGATTCACAGACTGCAGAATATTTTATGTGACCTGTACAGGGTTTAACATTTTTCAACATTATTACCAATATTTACAATGTGGAATAATTTAAATTCAAAAAATCTGAATTTCTATCTTGCCTTGAAAAATCAGAAGAGCTAGCAACATGGGGCCTGCATTTCTGCCTGACAACAACTGGCTGAACCTGAGTGTCCTTCACCTCTTGAAGGACCATGCTCTCTCCAGGGACAGATGTAGTCCCTAGGACTTCCAGTGTGTCCCTTTTATTTCACACTCGGCCAACTTCCTTCATTTTTTTAGGGTAACCTCATGCCCCTAGAGAGTTTGTGAGCCCTACTCAAGAGACACAAAATCAAATGCACTCTTGCTGCTGCCACTCATGCTAAGAGCAAGGGAAAGATGCTGAACTTTTTAAGCAGGGAGTGACTTTGACTTGACTAGATCTGCACTTTAAAAATGCAGGTGTGGAGTATGGGCTGGAGAAGAGCTGATAATTAAGTTAGGCATCAGAGTAATTAAGAGCAAAAACACCTATGTGGCTTGGCTGAAGGCAAGGGCAGTAGGTAGGGATGGAGGCTGGATACCTCAGACATTGAAGAGGGAGAACTACACTCAGTCATGGGTTGGATGTATTCTCTATAATAATCAATCACATTTAAATGTCTGTTCAAACAATAATTATGAAGTCTTTGCCATGGCTGTGAATTTCTAAGAGGACACATACAATTATGCTTTCAGATAATAAATCAGACAAATTTCAATACACAGCACCTTGACTTTATTATAATCATAATTAGCCAATTTGAGCTGATATGGTTAGTATGTATGAAGAGAACTAGTATTCTCCGAGGGGTAAACGTTTTATTTTTTCGCAATTGGTTCCATATAATTTCAATTTCATTTCACTTTTAGGTAATTATGATTATATGATTAGAATGATGTATAGTTTAAAACTTGTTTTTCTTTAGGGTGTTTATTTTTAAATCACAATACGTGTATGTTGTTGAATCACATAACTTAAAGATTATTATAATTCTGAAAATAGTAAATATAAATGTTGGAACCATGAATATAATTACATGAATGTTACTTCATTATATTCCCTGTTCAGTACCTACATGAAAATGGGATTGTCCACCGTGATCTCAAACCAGAGAATCTTCTCTATGCAACTCCAGCTCCTGATGCACCACTGAAAATTGGTGAGGACATTTCCTGATATCTTATGACCTCTTGTCCCAGAGCAGAAGAAATTTATTCTATGGAATTTTTAAATATGGCTGCATCCAGTTTCATCTCTGTTCAATGTCCTTGAATATTTGGTATATATAAAGGAGTAATGCATTGTTTTGGAAGTCCATGCTCTTTCCTGGAATATTAATCTGGAATTAGTGCCTAAAGTTGACACTCTGTTGCTGGACGTCATATGGGAATCACAGGTCTTGGAAATGACAGGGACTTCAGCGGGTGACCTTATATTTTGTACATAAGTTTATATAGAAGAAAATCACAGATAATGTTACACTTCTTTTTTGGTTATTCATTTTTGTTCCACGCATTAGATGGAGCTTATTTTTAGATAATCAAGAACTTTGACACAAAGTATTTAGCACCTATCAGTGAATTTAGACTCTGAGTCACTTGTTTACACAAACAGAGATAAATTAAGATCATATTTCCCAGAGTGTACTCCACAGAAAGCTGGTTCCTCAGCTGAACAGACAAGGGTGAATAATTCCTTTTGGAAGGAGATGGGAGTGGGTTTTGGGGTGCTAAGTTTGGTCAAATAAATTAGAAAATGGCAACTTAAAGTTAACCAAGATTTTTATTTCTGCAGGACTTCCTAGAACCGTAAAAATGCTAGTGCATAGATTGACATCTACTAGAGTGTACTGCAAGTCTTTTCTTAAACTGTATTTGATTCTGGAAACCTTGATTTTTTTTTTCCCCATTAAGCATTATAAAGAACTACAAAGGTGAACTGTAGGAATTCTGATCTATCCAAAGAGATCTTTAAATCAGCATTTTAGAAGAAAGCATATTAAATATTACTTTGCATGTGCCTTCCAAAGCAAATCTTCATTTGCAAAAAAAAAAAAAAAAGAAAAGTAGCAAAATTTGTTTGAGATGGATTCTGCTTTGTAGAATCTGTATTAAATCCTTTGATGGGCGTTGCTCTCTTGGTGCTCTCCTTTACAATCTTAATCTGATGAGTTCAGTGCATTTATAAGTGTTAACACCTTTGAAAACTAAGTTATACATGTCATGGAAGAGCTCAGATAACATAATGTGCTTTATGAATGCAAAAACCTACAGAAAAAATTACTGGAGTCCCGCAGGGCAGCCAGCTTGTTCTCATTATCACTCCTGAAAGGCGGTGGGCAGCAGGGAGGCTCCCATTTCTTTTGACACCACTTTTAAAGATTTTTATCCCTAAAGAAATGTCTTTAAATGGATGGATAGACACCATGTTAGGCAGGAGAGCCTTTCTTTCTGAAGGACTTCCTGCTGCTTTCCCTGATAAGGAGCAGCACCTCCGGGAAATGTGGGTTTGTCTTTGAAGTTCAAAATGGCAGGGATTCTGCACCTGCCTCTCTTGAAGAATGGCCTTGAAAGGTTTCCTGATGTTTCCTGAGTAAGACAGACGTAACCCAGCAAATAGACCCTAATGGCAGCAACTTTTGATAATGTTTTAGCTAGGTAATATTCTGAGAAATAAATAAAAACGATTTTTAATTTAAAAAAAAATGTCATATTCCTCACAGGAGAGTAAATTCGTATCCTCCAAGTATGCTAGGGAATGACATTATTCATTTGAAATAGAAGAAACCTTTTGATGTTTGTGTTGTTCATTTTCTTGACAGTTATGAAAGTCTAATTTTTTTATTCAGATGTATTCCAATGGATTAAAAGTTCTTAATTGTATCACTAATTCTATATTGTACTTTGCAGTTACTGTTTCATAAATCTCAGATTTAATATTAGACAAAATATATCTATTGCAACTGTTAATTACTTCAAAAAGAAATAGCTTATTTGCCAAAAGCTGGGAATTACAGAGAAAAGTATGAAGTGTACTTGGGAGTCATATTTTTCTCCAGTTCAAGGCAAGACTTAAATTATTATTATGACTTTTTCTTGTTTCCTCTCCCTGGCAACTGGTCCCTAGCTATGTTCACACCACTATCAAATACAAAAACAAGCAAATAAATAAAGAAGTTAGTTTTAATTTGAATAACATGAGTATTCTGTCATTTTATAAAAGCTGAGAAAGACTTGCTTCATTAATTTTTTTTCTTTTGTTGTTAGCTGATTTTGGACTCTCTAAAATTGTGGAACATCAAGTGCTCATGAAGACAGTATGTGGAACCCCAGGGTATTGCGGTATGCTCTTTAGTACTGATATTTTACTTTTATTGTTATATGAAATCTATCTTTATTTAATAATCTGTTTTTTAAAAAAACTCCTAATATCTCTATTTAAAACACAGTTGAAAGCGCGTCTCCACAAGGAAGGCATATATAAATGATACTCAGACCACCTCTTGTTCTGTCTGTATGAGGGGTTCAATGATGTCGGTTTTTAGACATGCCTGTTAGAGCAGTAGAGGGTGAGTAGACCCAGTGAGGAAGAACTGGGTGCTGTGCACTTGCCCTTGGGGCAGTAGCTACTTCTGAGCCCACTCAGGAGTGGAAAGACAATAACCAGGGTAGAGGGCAGGGAAACAGCTTTGTTTGTGGTTGGAATTAAAGCCATGAGCCCTTTGTCACTTTCCTTATTTGCTTTTTGTTTGGGATGGTTTGTGAGGGTAGCATGTGTCATTCAGGTGGCATATGGGACACAGTGAGAATGGGGTAGTCCCTAGTTCTCATTGATGGCACTGGCCTAGCTTCACTAAGACAAGGGCTTCAGGTGGAGCTCCCCTCCCCCCCCGCCCCGGTTTCCCCGGTCTCTGGAGAGGGACTGAGCAGCAATCCTCACATGCTCTTGTCCAGTCTCCCAGGCTGGCCTGAAGGCACCCTGTGTTCAGTCCACAATTGAGAGGCAACAAGAACTTTTGCTCCATGCCACTTGCCCTTTTTTCCTTGATGGCTGAATTAGTCTGGCAACAACTTAAAAGCCAATAAACCTTGCAAAAATTATCAAGAATGCCTAAAGTATTTGTGGCTAATGAATATGTTACAAATCAATTAAAATCCTAATCTGCACTATAAAGAAAAAAGACAACGTGTCAAGTTATCAATCTTAAGATTAGCTATTGTTTTCTCTTAGGATCAATATCTCTTTACACCAGTCTTCCATCACTCATTCCTGTCTTCAGCAAACTTTCCTACTGTATACTCAAGCCAATGCTTGGCTCCTGGGAGACAATTCTCTGCCCACCTCTGCCCCCCACCCGAGGGACTCACAGTTTATAGGGGAACAGACATGTATCCAAAAGAGTATAGCACCTTAAGAAATACCATGTTATGTTAGAGGAAAGCCATTTGGAAACATAGGAGAAAGGTGGTATTTGGAGTTACCAGTCTTAGTCTTCCACGGTATTTATATTTGTTAGTCAAACCTGTCTCAGAAGTAGACACTCAGAAGTAGAACTACGTCACTAACTAATTTTAACAACTTTTGAATTCATGGAAATCAGACTGGAAAAAGTTCACTATGAAGCCAAGGAATGATTGAATTAACAGAATTTTAGTGCTTGAAGAAACTTTAAACTTCATTTACTAACAACATTCTCATTTTATTAAGAGTATGACTTTCCCAAGATTCCACACCTAGTTGTTAGTGGATCAGCAACTAGAATCTAGGTTTCCCCGGGTCTAACAACAGAATTATAGAATTCCATCTTTAAAAAAGCACTAGAGATAAATTAATACAGTTTCCCTTCATAGAAATATTTATCACTTATTGCTTTTAGCTTAAAATGATTTCTATTTTAATTTTTAAAACCTCATAAGTATTACTTAGCTATTGTAAGGAGTAAAAATTGAGATCTCTGTAATTAATATTAGTAACCTCATGCATTCTTCCTCACCTTTCTTCATGTTTCCATCTTCACAAACATTTTACAATTTTGCTTTTCACTAGTTTCCCTGATAAATCTAAAATATGATTTCCTTGCAACTCAATTGTTCATGAATCCAAGAATTACACAGAATTAAGTGTACCCTTCTTTCTATTAGTTCTTTACATTGTGCCAAATATTCTTGTTCTGGATCTTAAGCTTCTTGAAAAGAATAGTTTATCAATTAGGAGTAAATTCAGAAAACTCAAAATAACTGTGGCTTAAACGAGATTTGAAGTTGATTTCTCTCATGTTAGAAGTCAAGAGATAGTCAACCTTGGTGGATTCTGCAGCTATGGCTCGGCAGGCATGATGGATTGTAATGCCAGAGAGCTAGGCTTTTCCTGTCTTGCTCTACCATTTGTTAGCATGCTTCCTGGTGGTCCAAAATGGCTGCTTGAAATCATTCATTACATCTGAATGCTACACAACAGGAAGGAAAAAATGCTGAAAAGAGTCTACCTTTTCACTATTAAATGGACTTGCTGAAGCCCCACATGTCACTTCCACTTACATCTTATTGGCCAGTACTTAGTTACATCCCCCACACTGCCACAGAAGCTGGCCATGTGTCCTTTGACTGGACATGTTGCTGCCCCAAATGAATCCAGTGTTCTGTTACTAGGAATGAGTATTGCATTAGATAACTCGCTATCTCTACCACAGACTTATGAGGAAGATTCCCATTCATTCCTAGGAAAAAAATAATGTGACAACCATTGCATTATGCCATGTTTCCTATAGGCATCCTCTTGTTTTGTTTTTATGTATTTTATTTTCCTTAGCACTGTGAGCTGACAACTTGTCCATGACTCTTCCCTTCTAATGGTGCCATATTCACTTTCTTGTTCTCTAATTCATATGACCTTATTTGTCTTCTTTCTGAATTTCTTTCATGTCTCCAGATCTCCAAGACTATGGAGGGGAAATGGAACCCTGAATTGAATACCATGTGCCAGATAGGGTTGCCTATTTGTGATCATTAATTTCTGACCAATTGATAACAACATTGAAAGAGAACTGAGAAAAGAATGATATAAGAAATTAAGGATTTCCTACAACAAGAAGGCTGATGGGCAATTTAGTAATCGTTATCTAATATCAAATATATTAAGTGTGTCAAGGAGGTAGGTAGGTTGGAGCAATTCTCTGAGAATTGAACAGCCCTGAAATGGGACGATCAGGAAGAGATTACACTAGTGAGCTCTTAGAGTCCCTTCTGTGACTAAGAGATAGGAGCATCATTTCAAGGGCTTTAATAATAGTGATAAGAGCAGTTCTTTCTCACAGCATTGCAGAATGGTCATTCTATGAATGAATGATTCATTGATTGATAACATGAACATTGAATGTTTAATAGGCTCCATGTTAGGCACTAAGATTACAAGAGTGACAGTGTATGGTCTTGCCCTTCAAGGATCTCATGGGCTATAAAAGAAGAAAGACCTGTACACAATAAATCAAAGCTTGTTGTGGTAAGTTCTATGTTTATCTGAGCCAAGGATACAGAGGGGAGGGAGCAATTAATTCTGCTTAGAGAGGTCTTCACAGAGGAGGGGCATTTGAGCTGGACACTGAAGGATGAATAGGAGTTCGACAAGTGAAGAGGTGGCTGTAAGACATTTTTTTGTCAGCAGACACAGGAAGGGAAAGTCACAGAGGAGTGGTAGCATTTGGCAAGTATAGGCACTATTTATTACTTCATCACTTTGATTGGAACGTAGAGTCCTTGATACAGAGGATACAGATGGACTTGGAAAGGAAGAATGGACCATATTTTAAAAGAATTTGTACATCAGGCTAAAGAATTCAGACTTGCTTTGGTACATAATAATGTGGTAGCAAAGGATATTAATCAGAGCAATCACATTTTTAAATCAAAGCTGTATTTTATAACTATATTGATAATGACAGATGGATCTGAGGGGAAAAAGAGATCAAAAGAAGAGAAATTAGAAAGCTATTGTAAATGCTCTTTCCTATTCTCCTCATGTCAGAAATCTACACACAGGTTTTCATCATTCTATAAATAGCTTCTCAGCAGATAATATATTTCATCTGCTCCGATAGCCAATCACTTATTTCTTAAATATAAAATGATTGTGAAAATACTATTTCAGACTCCTGTCCTTGCCATAAACAAGCCCGTCTTATAGATAGATAATGCCATCTTAAAATGGAGGCTTATTTTCCCTTTACTATTTTTTTCCCCGGCAGATATCCATATCACCCTCGAGGCTGTGTAATGGGGAAAGAGGGAACTGAGTGACTGAACATGATTGAAATAATTCTTCCACTCTGTTCTAGGTAGAGGCTCACCAGGAAGGTGTCATTTGCTATATTATAAGAAAAAAAGGAGAAAGAAGCAAGGAATCCAGGGCAAAATAAAGGGGCAGGATTGAGAGGGAAAATAAAAGTGCTTTATGGACTCTGAAATACTAAACATATGTATGGAATCACTTATGTAGGCCTGTCAGGCTTAGAAGTCAAAATCAAGTAAGTTTAATATATTTAACTACAAGAGCATAGTCCAAATTATATATAATTAAACATATTTATTTATACATCCTCTTGACCCAAAGGAAGTCTACTAAAATATTACCTCAAAGTGAGACTAGAGGAGGGGGCAGGATTTTAAGGATACACCTGTGTGTAGTAACACAGAAAACACTGGAAAAGTGGGGTTAGGGAAAAACAGAAGTCACGATAATGTCAGCGCACAGGAAGTAGATGACCTAGAGCAGAGGAACGATGTGGAGTTTTGAATTTTAAAACAAGTACTATAGAAATAATAACTATTTCTATTTATCTGTCTTCTAAACAATTAGACCGTTTATGAACCAGACTGAAGCCCCCTGTAAGGCTCAGTCTCGGGTCTAGTCCTTTCTCCCTCCTCTCACCACATCTAAGTACTGTCATCAGTTTGGTGTGTGCCTTCTGAGGGTACGTAGGTGGGGAGGAAACTGTCCAGTTAGAAAGTGAGTGGGAAGTGAGACCCAAGTACAAGACAGATGAGAATCACTGGCATGTTACAGGAAGTAAGACTTTATACAGAGGCTTACATTTAACGTGAAGTGTCTGAGGCCCATGTAATTGATGGAGATGTGAGCTTGTTTCCTCGCTTGTAAGGGCGATTATATCCTTGGTCAGTTATCCTTATGTGCACTGAGTCTAGTTTCTAACTTTAATAGAAGGCTTTTTAAATTACACCTTTTGAGGAAGTGGATGTTTATGTTATATCATCTGTTACTTGTCAGGAAATAAAAAGGAAAAGCCAGGCATTCAGTCTCATTCATAGGCCCTTTGCCCCAGACTATTAAAAACAGAGGTTTCTCCTAAAGTGTATCACCAAAGGAAAATCACAGATGCTGCATGTTTAAGCATGTTTATTGTTTCCTGGGAAATGTGCCCAACTGAAACTAAATTCCATACCAGCAAATGAAAATGTGCGACTCAGATAAATGAAATCAATGATTAGTTCTCTGATATAGTCCATGAAATGTTTAACATTGAAGAAATTCTCAACATTGTGTTGTTGGGAAAAAAAATAGATTTAAAAACTAAAAAAATTTCCATTGGGTCATGGCTCCTGATAAATGTGCTACACAATGTAACTATGCAAGATTACTACCAAAATATCTTAACTGGTTTAGATATTTAAGACTTGAAATCTGTGGGTGTTCAAACCTACCCATGCTTATCACAGAAAAGTACAGTTAACTCTTAAACAACTCAGGGGTTAAGAAGCATCAGCCCCCTGACCCCCTATTGTCGAAAATCTGTATATAACTTTTGACTCCCCCCAAATTTAACTATTAGTAGCATATTGTAATGGAAAGCCTTACTGATCAATCAAATAGTCAATTAACATATACAGGGTGCCAAAAACATGTAAACACATTTTAAGACAGGATGAAACTGTATTAAAATTGCAATATTTGATGTACACCCATAACAAAAGATGAATACAAGTCATGTGTATGCATTTTTTGGTAACCCTGCTGTATTTTGTGTATATATTATGTACTGAATTCTTATAATAAAGTAAGCTAGAGAAAAGAAAATGTTATTAATAAAAGCATGAGGAAGAGAAACTACATTTACAGTATTATACGTATTTATTGAAAAAAAATCCGTGTATAAGTGGACCTGCACAGTTCACTCCCATGTTGTTCAAGGGCCAACTATACAAGCTGTTAGAGTAGAAAAGAAACTAATATGGTAATGGGTTAGATAAAAGAATATTTCTAATACCATTATCTAATTCATTCATAAGCTTAACTAATTAAACTATGTATATTCACATTTCATATTTCTACTTGTCTGTTTATTCAAATTCTGTTTTCAGGGTCTAGAGCTGTTAAGAATTTATTTCCTTCTGGCATTTGCCAGAGTCTCATTTTTACAGTAATAATCCTACATTGCTGCCACATTGCTATGTTTTAAAGAAATAACTTATTACATCACTATACCAAAATGAAAGATAATTTTTCAACAGTCTACAGTCAGACAGAAGAGATTTCTGCCAGATGAACACACACTAATATGAAAAATGTAGGAAAATTTAAATGAAATCAAAGACTAAATCTAAAATACAAATACAAGCTTTCCGAATAGTTTCCTAAAAGATGTGGTTTTGTCATTTCTAGAGGACTAAATCAGTAAAGTGAAATAGTAAGAGTATTAAAGTACACTTGTAATCACATCAAGTAAGCAATGATCTCACCTGAGAATTAAATACTCACGATGATTATTTTCTTTTTACTGTAAACTTTCTTTCTTTTTTCTTTTTAAAAACTAGAAGAATTAAATACATTATAAAATGCCAACTGCGCTTCCTGTAACTTTCTGCTTGACGGGCTTGTTTGTGTGCACTAGGGCTCCTATGGGGCTTGTTGACAATAGGAAAGGAGCAGGGCAGGTGAGAGGAAGAAAGCAGAGAATGCTAAGCAGGTGAGTAAAGGGTGCCCAGACCCATCTCCAATTCCTGGCCACAGCCCTTCCTTCCCCCTGAGTTGCTGTGTCCCTACGTCACCATCACTACCCAGAGGCTTGCTTGTAGTGCCTGATCCAAAGGAACAAGGGCCAAGTAAAGCAAAAAGTGATGCTGCAGACAGATACAGGAGTGGTGAGGAATGGTCATAGCTCAATTGTTCTTGACCTTGCAGAGGACGGGGACCCTGCAGGCTGAGTGTAGGCTTATTTTAAGCTTTCCCAGGAGTTTTAAATCTAGAGGAAAATGAGTCTCTTGGGGTCTTTGCATTGGTCTGGTACTGACCTAAACAATATATATGCTGTGGAACTTTAATTATGTAGATTTCCAGTCCTTTTTTTCAATTTAATAAGTATTTATTGAATCCTATTATGCACCAGTCAGGGTTCGAGGTGCTAGAGATATAGCAGTGAAAAAAAAACAAAAAAGCAAACAAACAAACAAAAACCCTCTTCTTTAAAGAGGGTACGTTGTAGTAGGAGAAGATAAATAATAAACAAAATGAATGTGTAAGTTACATAAAAAGAGATGACAATTTCTGTGGAAGAGTACAGAGTTGGAGAAGAGAACAGGAAGTGCTGGAACCCTGGGTTGCAATATAAACAGGGTGATCAGGGTAAGGCTTCGTGCATGAAGGGAACATAAGAGCAAAGCCTTGAAAGAGGTAAGGAGGAGAGCAAGCCACATGGATACAGGGAAAGAACATTCTGGGTAGAGGGGACAGAGCACAGTAACTCTGAGGCAGGAATGCTCCCGGGCGTCTGTAAGGTCCGAGAGGAGGCTGGTTGATTGGAATGCAATGACAAGGAAGTAAACAATAGGTAGGAGAGGGGATCAGGGCATTCCAAGTGGAGGGATCGAGTTCACATTTACTGAGATGGGGAAGACATTTGGAGCAACAGGTTTGGGGCTCGTTGGTTTTGAGATGCCTGTTAGACATGCAAGTAGAGGTGACATGTGGGCAGAAGGGTATATGTTTGAAGTTGAGGAGCAAGGACATGGCTACTGATATAAGTGGTATTATCAGCATATAGATGCTATTTAGTCATGAGACTATCCAAGTAGGAACGAAAATAACCTAGCTTGATCCCTGGGCAACATCACCATTACAAGGCCAAAGAGAAGAGAAGGAACCACATTTATCATTCATAGATGTCAAATAGAGAAGAGTCCACAGGACAGAATTGGGAATTATGATGGGATGCTGTAAGTCACAGATTTAGGGCTCAATATACAAAACAATATTCTAATATCTAACAGATTCAGGGTTATCAACAAGGGGAGGAGAGGAAGAATCCTGCTAATTTTTGTACCACCCAGTAGATATATGGTATTTAAATATAACGACAAAGACTGTCTATGAATTCTAAATATGTAAACTAAGTTGAGGATTATGGCAACCACTTAGTTAAATCAAAGTTAACCAAATGTATTCTGGCCTGAGATGGCTGATAAAATTGAGTCTAAAGATATTGTCATCAACATCATCTTCTCACTTCTTCTCTTTGCTTTTGAGACAGTCTCTTAAGGTACTGGGAATTCTTAACTTCTGGGTGTCCATACTATAAATCATTTTCTGTGCCTACTTCTTTGGAACTGTAAGCAACTACTTCAAGAACAGAACCAACCGTGCCAGAGAATTCACAGTGCTGGGAGGCTCAGCTCTATTATTACACATGTGAGGGTGGAAAGATGGGAGGAAAAGAGGTCAATAGGAAGAGGTGATTGATGGCAAGTGGGTAGAAGACTTGTTTAAAATATAGAATTTGGGCCCTACACAATGTTCCTTTTTAAAATGTTGTTACAGAAAGGATATGCATAAAATTTTTAAAAATATTTTGAAAGAATTATTCTTGATAATTATTAGTAAGATGTATAGCATCTTTAGAGAAAAACACATTTGCCATTCTTACCACCTGAGACAGAGTTTGAATTCTAAGTCGATTACTTTATATTTGTATCTCCATATACAAAAGAGATCCTTAGAAAATGTTGCTATTAGGATGATTTAAGTTTATTTATTTATATAGTTTATTTATTTATACTCCACCTCATCCCATAAAAAATGGAAAGGTAGCTTTTCAACAGTTGGTGTTGCTTTGCTGTCCCGGGCCAGGATCCATCACAACTTTAAAGTGACCAGGAGACTCATTCTGATTCTGATTTGGAACAAATAATGATTACTTCAAGATGGGAGGACTCGATGGAATCATAGAAAAGTGAATTTTATAGAAATGAAACTTCCAAGGGTAATAAAAATAAGTTGTGTTTATCTTTTCCTCTTCTGAAAAGCACTCGTGTTCTCAGATACTTGATTTTTCTCTTCAGGGTATTATCAAAAAGAAGTAAGGTGAAGAAAATAAACAGGCTATCTTTCTTCACCTATTCATAAGATTTGTAGAAAGAAAAATATCACACAATTTGTGTGGCAAGGAAGAATTTTTAACAGCTGAAATAAAAAATATTAAGTGAGAGTTGGATTGACTGATACGTATAGTTTAAAAGATCAACAGAGCCCAGGAAAATGGAAAGGATGAGTTGGAGCATAAAGCCTATCACTTGTGTTTCAAAACATCCTTCAAACTTTTTTCTTGTTCTACACTAAAAAGTCATAGGTAACCAAAGTGACAGAGGCCGCAAATGCTTCCTCAGTCCTGCTGAACCTTTCACAGTGTGGTATGCATAGGATTGATAGAGTCCTGGGAGTCATTGTAGTAAACCCCCAAGGCTGCTCCTAGCCAGAATCAGCCCCTCTGGAAGCATCTGGAAGTATCCCAGTCTGATCCACACCTTTGTTACTTAGCAGAGAGGTATGTTGCCTCTCTTCTCTGTTGTCAAAGCAAATTGCACTTGAGGAAGTTAGAAAGGTTGTGCCCTGTTCTTGCCAAATGTCTGTGACACCTTAACAAAGGACCACACATGGTATAGATGCTGAGAAAAGCACCAATTTGGAGTCTGCTCAGCTGTGAGCACGGCTGCCGCCTATAAGAGGCTGCCCTGAGTGCTTTCTTTTCTTCCGGGCTCCCAGGCCAAGTTAGGAACAGGGAAGGGGCAGAGAATTTCCAAACTCTGATCTGCTTTTGGCAGATAAATCCCTCTCCCTCCTCCTTCCACACTGTTCATTCCCCAGAGGCAAAGTTTAGAGAGACTTCTCGATGCTGTGCTAAAGATGGTGTGGATTTTTGTGGCCTCAAGAATACTCTGAATTCAAGATAAGCCTCTACAGTTGAAAAAGCCCTGGAGTGTTTCTTTTTTTAATCTCTGCTGTAGGAGTGGGAGTAAAGTCAGGTTCAGGCTTTAAGATGAAAAATGGTTTTGCCCCCATATGTTTTAAATCACTAAAATGGAAGCATAGGAGAGAATTTAAAAACAAACAACAACCTTGACCTACTAGAATCTGCAGCCTGGGCTTGACCTGACTGCCAGGTGCCAGTTACCCCTGGACATCACTGCACACAAGGCTCTGCTCCTGTTCCTGAGTGCCCCTTGCTCCTTCCTGCCACAAAGTCTCATCGTATGTGCTTCTCTCTCTTTCCTCAACCAACACCCTCTCCCCTTTTGCCTAGTTAACTTCTCTAGGTCCTTTATATCTCAGGTTAAACTTTGCATTCTCCAGTCACCTTCCCTGATCATTCTGACCAGGTCAACCCTCTATTAGAGAGGCTCTCCCTACAAGCACTTCCAGTTCCCACTTTGCATTTCTTCACGTGGCTTTCTTGATCAACATCTACCTTCCCCACCAAACTATAAGCTCCATGATGGTGGAGACTTGTTCTCTTGAACTCTCCATGATTCTTCCCCCAGCACCACCTCACATGGTGCCTAATCACATATAGCAGGTGATTAGTAAATAGTTTATGATTTATGAGTGAATGAATGAACCTATTGCTTTCATTCACCTTAGTCTCCCTTAGATTTGTCTTTCTCAAAGCAGTTAACAGTAGTATGAAGAAGTCTTCTGATAAAGAATGCCGCTCTGTAGTTTTAACTCAATAGGTAGGAAAGGATTGTAAAGCTCATCTAGGGCATTGACAAAATGAAGGTACAATCAATGACCAAAATCATCCCTCTATTTTTCTCTGAGGACTGTAGGAAAGGATGGAAAACCTGACACTGACGGTCCCTGCCAGTGTGTCATAAGCTATACCTCATGCTTTTTATTTTAGGACCATTTCCAAACTGGTTACAGTGATTTTATTCAATAAATCAGAATTCACTCCTATCTCTAGAGGGACCCTCAATCTCTAGATGTTTTAATGGTACCATGATCTTATTTAAAAAATCAGTACTCGGAGGTCTACTTGGTAAGTTGGTGAATAAATATTATAATTAACGTTTGAATGTTTTATTAATTTTTATATTCAGTTAAAATTGCTTTTAAAAAAGATACGTGTGGTATCTTGGTAATTCTGAGACCATTTACCAAAATTATTCTGTATTAGAAATTGGAGTATGACTTTTCCTGGGAGCTCTGGAGCATTTAGTGTTTAGTTAATAAGCAATAACGTAAATGATAAGGTAATTTTAGGAAGTGGCAGGAAACGGATCCAATAAAACGATAGCCAGGGAAATTAACAAATGATTATTGACTGCTTCAGAAAAGATGATTCTAAATTATTTTAAATTCATTCTAAAAAATTACATTACCCCTCAAATTGATTTTCTCCCCACTACATTTTTTGTTTTTTTGGACAGTGAGATGAGAAGAGATACGAAGGACAGTCAGAAGTATTTAAAGTGTTAAAAGGTGGATTGGTTGATATCTCTTCTTGAATTAAATTGGAAGTAGTCAACTATTGCTCAGTCTTAAGAAAATCACAAATTTGTAAAATCACCTGCAAGGACATTTACTACTTAGGAGACTTGAAGCCCTGTTGTGCCGGACTCTGAAATTTATTCTCAAAACACTTTTGGCCCTTGGAAAAGGTTCAGCTAGATTGCAAGACTGTGTTGTGCTGGTTCTGAAGTTACAGTCGTATTAACTAGTAATTGAAAATCTTTCAAAGTTAGTGTGAATGGTACCTTATTGTGTCTAGGTGTGTAGAGTTTGTTTCACCCAAATTTTATATTATGTTTAGTAAATATTACAAATTCTTTTTTAAAAGAATTCTTTTTAAGAGAAAGGTATTATGGAGAACAAAAGCATTCTATATTCCTTTTGTCTCAGGTGACCTCATGGTAGAAAGTGTGGCTTTTCACGCCACAAGTGTACTTACGTTGCAGCATAATGTCTAACAAGGAAATAAATTGCCTCTCGAGAGTCAGGTTTCATCCCGTGCTGTGACGGGAGATCATATATTGCCACGTCAGGTAAGGAGCCCAGGTGTCCTGTAAAGGGGATTCAGAACCAGTTCTGTTCCATGGAATTCCCTTTTGGGGTGAGGGAGGCCTTGGGCCTGGGAGCTGTGAGGAATGGCCAGAGAAAGCTCGTAACCTATGCGACAGCGTGCTGACCTCTGGACAGCACAGGATGCCCCCCACCCAGTCGATTTACTAGAGCCAACAGACCGGTGCCCACAGGGTGGCACAGATGGTAGGTGCACTAGCAGGAGGAATGGGAATGCAGCAGGTTCTCTGGGGAGAGTACTTGTTTTCTCCTCTTGCTTGAACTGGCAGTACCTCCCCTTTACCAATATCAAGACGCTGGCAGGTTAAAACTTAAAGTAAACTAGGAAATTAGTCAGTCCAATTCACTTAGATTTTAGAGGTAAAAACCAAACCCCCAGAAACTGTAAAAGACTCTCCCCAACATATTTCTGTATTTCTGTTGAAATGGCAGTGTGTGACTTCACTGCTGTGAAGACCTACGTAGGGAAGGGCTAATGGTACTAAATATGCATGTTTAATAGGCATGCATTTAGCTTGCGGATGGGAACAGCTCTCAAAGACAAAGACAGACAGGAGCAGCCCTCGTGCAAGCGGAGCCTAAGCTGAGTTTCCTCTGCACTATGATGAGCAAAGCATTTTCAAGTGGGAGTTCAGTGTTGTGGCTGTTGGAGCCAGAAGGAAATGCCTGTGTGGCTCTGGGAAATGAAAGCTAACCTGCCAGGGTGTATGGTGGCACTGAGCATGCATTTCTCTTCATTATGTTAATTAAGTCTTTAAAATTTTCTAGGAATAATTTGCCTATAGATGAGAAAAACTTCTTGGCCCCAGATACAGTTACTTCAAGGGTCCATGTTGCTGAGTTGCTGCCTAGGGTGCTAAATGCACATTCTCATTTCACCGTACAGGCTCTTCATCGCCTATAGTTTATGTAACACATCGTCTACAGGGAAGAGAATATCCTGAGTGGGAAAACATGGGGAGAGGGGGTTAGTGCGGGAAGATGTCAGTGGAAAATCCACTGTGTTCCTTCCTCTAAGTTAAATCTAGAGTCCCATGAGGACAGCTTCCTCCTGGGGCTTACTTTGGCCATCCACACTGAATATGACATTTCCAGCCTGCGTGAACAGGGTATCTAGTTCACTTGCTCTCTTGCTCCCAGCAGGAAGGAGTGTGGTGCCGCCAGACCCAAGGCTTCCCTCAAGATGCCCTCAGCTTTCATCAGGCAGCTCCTTCCTCAGGGACCCCACTGATACCTACAGCACTTTTGTTCAACATAGAAAAAGGCCGCTCTAGGCTACAGGCCTGAGCCCTATTTCTGCATAGACAGCAGAGCTCTCATGTCTCCTTTTCTTCCTTTGTTAGTTAGGCTAACATATAACACCTCCAATCCTCAGGACAAATGATTAGACTCACTCAACCATCCATTTTCACAGCTCCGAGCTAGTAAAAACATGAAAGAAGACACCATTCTATACTCCGGGCCGGTTTTGTGGTTGAGATCCCTTTCTCTTTCACAGTGGCGAGCAGAGCTATAGGAGCAACCTCATCATACATAGAGAAGGCCTCTTCTCAGTTCGGAGTCCCATCGTGACTGCGGATAGCTGCCCTCTGGGGACCTGAATGTAGTTCCCAGTACCGAAGCATGTGCAAGAGCCCTCCTAGTTTCTTTTCTGTTCCAACCTTCTGGCACTAGTCACTTCCCAATTCTTCCTACCATCTCATCTGGTCCCTGCCCTGTACACTGTCAGACGCATGCACTTATGGATGCCCCGTTCTCCCAGCAGCTCTAGATATCAAGGTAGCATAACTGTATTTTCCCCCTTACTATGTTAAACTTTCATCCCTTTCTTTTCTATCTATGAAGCTTCTTTGACATTTCGGGATCTTTTGAAGTAAGAGATCTTTTGCAGCACAGGCATAGCTCTAAGTATCTGATTTCAGCAGCATCATGATGTTCCAATGTAGAATATTAAAGTTAATAACTCTATTTTTATGTACTCTGAACACAGATGATACTCTCCCGCTAAAATGGACATAAGAATTTACAGCCTCATACTTTGGTGTGGGGAGAGAAGATTGGTTATAAAACTGTTCTGAAGTTTATGGTGATGAATTCATTTCTTCCCCATTGCTTGTTATTAAAATGTAAATGTTGATTTTCAACTCCAGTTTAACACAATTTTAACTCTTTCTGCAGCACCTGAGATTCTTAGAGGTTGCGCTTATGGACCCGAGGTGGACATGTGGTCTGTAGGAATAATCACCTACATCTTGTAAGTGAAGAACAGCAATCTTTCTGCCAACTGTTTGCCTTTGCTGTAATATTTTCTGGGTACTCTTAGTCCTCAAGAAAAGCACAAAAATCTTTTTGTGATTTTCTGTGACATACTACACAGAGTTAGTGATGGAATTTTCTGAAAATGAGCATTTTTTTTTTTTTTTTTGGTAATTTCCGTGGTGCCAGAACTTCTGTCCAGGGCTTTTCTGCATCTAAGTCTGCTACGCAATGCATAGCAGATTTGGGGAACAATTCATTATTTGGATAATAATGAATGTGAAACTTGTATTCACCTATTAAATGTGCTCTTATTTACTTACCTCTTATTTACGTCATCAAAATAAGTAGTGTATTCCTCCTTTTTAAAGAGTAAAGGCTATTTAATGTCTTAAGCAATCCCAAATGGGTACATTTCTTACCAGAAATGTTTTAAATGCATTTTTGCTATCAGTTTTGTTTCCTATCTCTGTTGGGATCTTAAGGACCTTGAGTTTTAATACCCTAAATTCAGAGAAACATTATTCTCTGGTAGAAAAAATAATGGGCTAAATCCCTCACTCTCTGGTGTTCCCAGTTCCATTCCTGAGTTCCTGTCTACTAATAAACAAGGGTTTTTAGGAAATTTG
Organism: Rhinolophus hipposideros; assembly: GCF_964194185.1. Lineage (NCBI taxonomy): Eukaryota > Metazoa > Chordata > Mammalia > Chiroptera > Rhinolophidae > Rhinolophus > Rhinolophus hipposideros. The sequence continues at coordinate 25,040,278 of NC_138053.1, read as the reverse complement.
CCAAAGAGCCGATGAAATTGCAGACAAATACGAGCTAAATAAGCAAGAATGATGGAAGAGTTTCTGGGGAGGAAGATGGCTGTCAAACAGCTACAAAAGCAAGATTGTCAATGAGTTCGAGAATTTAATTCCAAACAAGTAGATTTGATTACCATTTAGAGAATACTGCAAGGTTAAATGTTGGAACCTGTAATATTCAAATCTGTAAAGAGACATTAGCGGGTGTGAAACAAAGTGTATTGTTTGGCTCAGGCTTTCATAACAAAATGCTATAGACTGTGTGTCTTAAACAACAGAAATTTATTTCTCACAGTTCTGGAGACTGGAAGTCCAAGATCAAGTTGCCAGTTTGTTAAGTTTATGGTGAGAGCTCTTTTCATGGTTTGTGGATGGCTGCCTTCTCCCTGTGTCCTCAACATGGCAGAGAGTGGAAGCAAGTTCTTTGGTGTCTCTTTTTAACAGAGCACTAATTCCATCATGAGGCTCCACCCTCATGAACTCCTCTAACCTTAATTCTCTCCCAAAGGCCTCATCTCCAAGTGTCATCACATTAGGTGGTTAGGGCTTTAACATAGGAATTTTGGGAGGACACAATTCAGTCCATAGAAGAAAGAGGCTTTGTGTTTTAAATTTACTAGTGATCTTAGAAATTGAAGTGTTTAGGTCATATGGTTAGGCATGGGATAACTGGGGTAGGACCCACAAACAAGTTAGTAAACTCTGAGTATATACATTGATGAGTAGCCAAAATAAAAAGGTTGAACAAGCAACCCGTAAAATAGCCATCTGCTATATGTAATGTCTGCAGATATTTTCAGTGTTCAAATCCCTGTGTTTTCAGAATGTATTAAAGTTTCAGAAGAATTTGGAGAGGTAGAGAACAATGTTTTTTCTTATGAAAGTGCAAACCGTTCGGTAATTTTTGTTTGCCATACTAAGTGTTTAATTCATTCAAATGAATCCGTAAGGTCATGTCACAGAATTCCTTCAGCTTATATTTCAGATCACTTTTCTACTGGGGAAAGAATGTTGTCTCCTGAATTATGTAGGGGATATATCATACTTAGTGATGTTAATGAAAAACTGAACTATACAAGTAATGATTCAGATGTGTCCTTAACAAGTAAATATGCTACCCAATTACAATTTCATATTGAAATGTGATGTGAAGGGTTTTAACACGAAGGATTTACAAGAACTCAGAGAAATGGAGATAGGAAATTAAGCTACATTCACCCTGAGAAACTGAAAAATGGGAATGAGGAAAACTCCATGGTATGGTCCCTGACATGGGAAAATGAGGAGAAAAAAAAATGGTGATCATTTATAAAACATCTTATGATAGCCCTGAAACTAATTTTTAAAGTCTGTCAAGGTCCTTTTCCCTAGTTTACTTGAGGTCATTAATTAGTAGATGCTGGTTGAAATTAAGCAGTAATAGTAGCCCCCAAAATGAAAATAAGAGTGCTACCTACAACTTATACCCTTCAGTTCAGGTCTAACTTCTATCAGTTTGGGGACTTTTTATTTCATCTGTAGTTCATTAAAAGTTGATGGATTCTACCAGGCAAGCTTCACTGGAATATTTTCTCCAGCGGAATGTGCTCTTGGACCTATGTACACCCTTTATTATTACTAAAAGTTCCCCCAGGTCATTTTGTGTTATGACCTTGCTATTCCTAATGATGGCAGTAGACTGGAAATGAAGGCCATTTTGGTGTTTCTCACGGGAATTCTGGTCTCTCTCTACCTTTTACACTTAAACCCTTTGTTCCCACAGACAAAAGCGACTGCTACCATGCTCAGTTCAGAATCAGAATCAGATAACATGAAAGATTCAAACTCTCTCCTTCAGCTTTCAACAATGCACTTCTGCCCAATGGCTTGGAGCTACCTTGTGTTATACATTCACACGTCAGACCTGTATAATCCTAATACCCTCCTAAACTCTCCTTGTCAGCATTCAAACACTTCCATTTCTGAAGGCTTTTGCATGGTGTGTGTGTGTGTGTGTGTGTGTGTGTTTGTGTACACACGCTCTGCTCTGTCACATTTATTCCATTTGGAACATTTCAGGCTGACATGACATAAACTTTTTACCTCTGTCACCAACGCACAAATTTGCTGACATGATTGAGATGAAAGAAAGGCATTTGAATACTGTACCTTCTGAACTGTCATTCTTCTCTCTGGATTTCCAGGAGAAACCTAAGAGTTCCCTAAACTAAACCTGGAAAGTTGGCTAATTTCTCCATGACTAACCTATAACATACTATATTTTTCTAGTGTGTGGAAGGCACAGGAAGGCCAGGTAAGGCTGAGCGGCCTCCTTGTCAAGGAGCAGACACGGCTCCATTCTGTCTTTATGCTGGAGCTGGGTCCTCTTTGCGGTTCCTGCAGTGGGTGGGTGCATTGGCCCGGACCTCAGCAGGCCTGAGCCTTGCCCTTCCCTGGCTGGCTCCAGAATATTTGAAAGAGACAGAGACTCTCCTGAGTGGGCATTCCCTGAGCAAAAGAATGTGAGAAATTACTTCTTCCTGGAAACCTACTACATCAGGATGCACTTGAATGTTTCATGCTCTGCACTAACCTGGCCAGCTTGAAGGATGAATTTGGGAAAATGTTTTTTAACTTACTCATTTCCCCCCCCCCCCCAAATGTTACACATTCCCTGGTGAGCATATATATATATATAGTTCCCTTTTGGTTCCTAGTGATTTCAGACCCTCCACCCTCCTAGACCAGCAACTCACTTTTCCTCTCTCTCCTTAAGATGCCAGAGATGGTGCTCTGTCTCTTTCGTCCCTTTTCCCCTTTGTTTTTATGCTGACCCTGTTGTTTAAAATGAAGGTGAACATAGTGAAGTGTCTGTAAGATGTACGAGAGTGAGGGTCACATACAAAGTTAAGGAAATTGTAGGCTGCTCACCTCTGTTGTCTGAATCTATCTGTTCACTGTATGAAGTTTTAAAAAGCTGTTCCTTGACAGTAGTTTTAGCTCCTACCTTTGCTCTGAAATCCATACTGGAGTGGAATGAAAATCTAATACTTTACTCATTTCTATGGAGGAATTCTGTAAATAAGGCTGAATAAAAATGACAGAAAAATTGTTTCTTTCCTTTAATCTCTTTATTCTCAAAATTCTAATTCTCCCTCTTTATAATAAGTTGGAGTTGTAATCAATCTCTATCTTCTCAATTCCCAGTGAAAAAAATCATGGAAAGGCGTTAACATAGTGCCAATAATAATGTGAACTATTTGTCATAGTTGTTTTGCATCATAATTATTAATATCATTATAACACTTTTTAGCACTCCTAAATTGGTTTTGTATCTATTCCTATTTCCAGAGGACATGATTGTGTGTTTACACCCCCAAAAGTGAATTGTAACAAGGCAATTGCATACTTGTGCTGAATAGACTTGCATTCATAACAAGAAGAAAGGACAGTCTTGAATTTCTGGGGGGGAAAAAAGGTGAAATATACTGAGGTTTTTAAAGACATTTTATTTCCTATGTTCTGTCCCTCTAGACTTTGTGGATTTGAACCATTCTATGATGAAAGAGGTGATCAGTTCATGTTCAGGAGAATTCTGAATTGTGAATATTACTTTATCTCCCCCTGGTGGGATGAAGTATCTCTAAATGCCAAGGACTTGGTAAGTGCAAGCTCAATGAAATGAAACAAAATGAAGTAAAATCCCTCACATTCATTGTTAGCTAATGAACGGGCAGTGTCATTTTTAAAATTTGCCACTCTTAATATCTTATTTCTTTACAGTTGTAAAGTATTTTAAATAAAACAATGCACACTAATATATTTTCCTAATAGATAATGAAAAGTTCCAGGGGTGCCAAAAAATGTATACACATGACTTGTATTCATCTTTTGTTATCGGTATATATTGAGTATTACAATTTTTTCCTTCTTAAAATATGTATGGTTTTTTTTGGCACCCTCTGTAGATATGTTTGACTCATCACTAGCTGAATTGTCACAAATTACAATTATTGCAGTATTAATTAATGAGTGTTTACCACGTAGTCAATGTAAAAAGTCTTGCATGTGAAGACTGCTGTGCTGGGTGAATCCAAACATAATTTACACATAATTCTGTTTTAACATGGCTTGTTATTACCTAGGTTTGGTTATACTTCAAATAAAACATTTTTCTTGAAATGTTTAAAGTTATTAAAAATCCTGATAGTAACATATGACTCATCATGCATCATTGGCATTATAAACAAATTATACAATGCATTTTATTTGTTGCTTTTTATGGGTTTTTGTTTGTTTGTTTGTTTTTTGTTTTACTTGGCTTCTTACTGAAGCTATAATATTGAAGTTTGTTTATATTCAGGAAACACATATCCTCTGAGGAGATGGGCCACCTGTTCTAAAATAAAGAGGATACTAGCATGGGATTAAAACATTTACCATCAATCCTCTAGAGAAAAATCATGCAGAAATAACTAAATGCTGACTTTTGAATCACAGAGGTTAGATCTCCAAGGGATCTTAGGAGTCATCAAGTCTTCCCCTCATTTTGAAGATGAGTGTGCTATAGCCCAGAGAAGTGAAATGACTGTCCGGGGTCACACCACTTCCCAGCAGAAAGTCATTGTCATGAAATAATGACCCATGTTTCCAGACCCTATCCAAACATTATCCTTTTTCCTCCAAACATTTCCATCTTACCATGCATGTTCTCGGATGAGACACACCTCCTATAGGCCATGCCTTTTCCAGTGTGACTGGGAAGACGGAGTAGTATGTGTGATGAGTGTGGCTGTGTCATCCCAACCCCACCCACGAGTCAGGCCCCACGCTCCTAAACTTGTTTCCACCTCCACCACCACTGTCCAATCCCAGCCCCCATCCTCTCCCAGTGGACCAGTGTCATTACCTCCTGTCTGGCCTTCCTGCCTCTTCCCATGTCCTTCTCAAGTACACCCTCCACATGGGATGCAGAGGAATGTCTTAAAAATAAACCACATCATATCACTGCTTTAAGGCTCTTAGGACAAAATCCAAGATCTACACAACGCTGCCTGGTCTGGAGCCTGTCACCCTCTCCCATGCCACTCATTTCCCATCACTCTCCTTTCATCTTTCTTCATTCCAGTGCACCAGACCTCCAGCTCTCATCAGTGTAACTCTGGATATAAGCCATTGTTCTTTCTTCTGCTTTGCAATGTTCTTTTTTGCATTCTTCCTCCTTCCTCCTTCCACCAAAACACACACACACACACACACACACACACACACACACACACCCCTCTTTGCGGAGGTAACTCTTATCTTCAAGCCCTAGCTGCTATTTGACATCCCCTGGGAGGCTTGGGGATTCACCAGTTCTTCCTTCAACAATTGATTCGTTCCTTCTGCCACGTTGTTCCTGGACTTCCTCTTTTAGGATAGTTGTCACTTATATTTACTTGTACAAAAGTCCTCCTTAATTAGATTGTAAACTCTGAGAGAGGACAAAGCATGTGTGCCCAGATCTTAGTGCCATATGGGCATATAGGTCAAAAAATGTGTATTGAATGAAACAATGTATGAGAAAATAGATCATGGATTTTTTTTTTTTTTTTTTTTCATTAATTAATTTATTTATTAGTTTCAGGTGTACAAAACAAGGTAATACTTAGACGTTCATCATTTATATCCCTCATACTGTGAACCCCCCTCCCCCCATCCACTATCCCTCCGACCTCACACTGAACCATCACATTATATATATAAAATTATAGTTGGCATTCATTAATGTTTAGCTTCTGATGTACAATGCCATGATCAGGTATCCACAGTATCCCTGAGGTGGTCTCCCAAATAGGACGCATGTCCATCGGATACCCAACAAAATCTTTACAACATTATAGAATACCTTCCCCAAATTAATTTTCAAAAGAAAAACCCTGAGGCCATCTTGTGGTTACCAGCTGCTTCCAAATCCCTTCACCTTTCCCCTTATCCCCAACCCCCTCCCACACACCCATCTAACCACTCTCGGTTTTTTCTCTGCGTCCCCAAAACTGACTCTGATTAGTTCATTCACATAGTCTTTTCTTTAGATTCCATATATAAGTGAGATCATATGGTACTTGTCTTTCTCTTTCTGACTTATTTCACTTAACATAATGTTCTCTAGATCCATCCATGTTGCTGCAAATGATAAGATTTCTTTCTTCTTTATGGCTGCGTAATACTCCATTGTATAAATGTACCACAGCTTCTTAATCCAGTCATCTACCGATGGGCATTTTGGTTGTTTCCATATCTTGGCTATTGTGTAAAGTGCTGCAATAAACATAGGAGTGCATACAGATTTTTGAATTGGAGTTTTGGATTTCTCCGGGTAGATGCCTAGGAGTGGAATTACTGGATCATAGGGTAGTTCCATTTTCAGATTCCTGAGATACCTCCATACTGTTTTCCATAGTGGCTGCACTAATCTGCAGTCCCACCAACAGTGCACTAGCGTTCCCTTTTCTCCACATCCGCGCCAGCATTTGTTGTTTGTTGATTTATTGATAATAGCCATTTTGACTGGAGTGAGGTGGTATCTCATTGTGGTTTTTATTTGCATTTCTCTGATGGTTAGTGAGGTTGAGCATTTCTTCATATGTCTTCTTGCCTTCTGTATGTCCTTTTTAGAGAAATGTCTCCCCAAGTCCTCTGCCCATTTTTTAATTGGGTTGTTTGTTTTTTTGGAGTTGAGTTGAATAAGTTTTTTATAGATTTGTGATATTAATCCCTTATCAGATATATCATTGGCAAATATCTTTTCCCATAGAGTAGGATCCCTTTTTATTTTATTGATGGTTTCCTTTGCTGTGAAAAAACTTTTTAGTTTGATGTAATCCCACATGTTTATTTTTTCTCTTACTTCACTCGCGCGAGGGGATATATCAGTGAAAATCTTACTCCGGGTAATGTCCATGAAGTTTCTTCCTATATTTTCTTCTAGATATTTTATGGTTTCAGATCTTACATTTAAGTCTTTAAGCCATTTTGAATTTGTTTTTGTATATGGTGTAAGGAGGTGGTCCAGCTTCATTTTCTTGCATGTGTCCGTCCAGGTTTCCCAACACCACTTATTGAACAGACTATCTTTACCCCATCGTACATTCTTGCTTCCATTGTCGTAGATTAGATGGGCATATAGGCATGGATTTACGTCTGGACTCTCTATTCTGTTCCATTGAGATCATGGATTTTTAAAGTCTGATACACCTGAATTCAAGTGCCCCCTTTCTCATAATCTAGAGGTGTCGCCTTGGGCTTATTATCTAACCTCTCTATGCTTTAGTTTTCTTATCTGGGATGATATTTCTATCTATCTCTAGATTGTTGGAAGGTTTAAGGGATATACTACATGTATATATATACACAATATAATAAATTGAGCAACTAACTCAATTTAGCCTACCTCCTTTATTTAGCCCTCCTTCCATTTCTTTTCATCCCTAATGAAAATTAAATGGATAAGAGGGTTATCAGTGATATTTGTTCATTTAGCTAAATCCCACTGCTTAATAAATTTATAAAACTGCAGAGCTAAAGGAATCCTTGAGTCCCTAAGTGTATACTTATTAGCAGAACTTGCATGTGTTGTGCTGTCAGCACAGGCGACAGTGCCAATGAGTGGGCGAGGTGGGTTGTAAGGGGGGCTGAAGGCTATCTGTAAGGCTTTGGGCTCGAATCCTGTCAAGGTCACTGGATCTCTCTGACCTTCAGCAAGTTTCTTAAAAATTCAGTGCCTCAGTATCTTCAAATGTAAAGATTAACACTGGCATATGTGAATTCTCAGTACCTATTGCCTTTCAATACATTCTATTGGCTTTCAATAAACGTTTTCATGAGGAAGAGGATGGTGATGAGGAAGAAGAAAGGGATCATTGGAAAATGAGAGGGAAATATTTACTCGTCAAGGATGCTGTTAAGGATTAAGTATCATTTACAGAAATTTATTAGTTCACGTGTTCAACAAATAATACCGTGTTTCTCTGAAAATAAGACCTAGTGGGACAATCAGTTCTAATGCATCTTTTGGAGCAAAAATTAATATAAGACCTGGTATATTATATTATATTATATTATATTATATTATATTATATTATACCCGGTCTTATAACAATTTTTGCTCCAAAAGATGCAGTAGAGCTGATTGTTCCACTAGGTCTTATTTTCGGGGAAACACGGTAGCTATGACTACTGTCAGATTTTTATTTACTGTTCACTTCTTTCTTAATCATCTGTACTTCTCTCCACCTCCTTTCAATTTTAAACCTAAGCAGCCTCATGTTTCTGTTCTCTACAAATTCAGTGTCTCTACCCCAAACACATATTCCTTTGCATATTTTGGAGAAAAGAAGTAAATGGGGAACCAGATATTTATTCTTCATTTGACTTTCTGCCTGATTTTGTTAGCCTGTGTTCAGTTCTTCTTAGGTTATTAGAGTTAGAAAAGACTTGGGCCTTAAATAATCCGAAGTCCCTCATTTTACACGTGAGCACGCCACTGTCTTCTCGGACTCCCTCAGCTACAGCTGCCTGAAGCCATTCCTACCCACAGTAACCTCTGAGGACTTAAAAATGAATTTTTTTTGATATATTCAGTGGTAACTCTAATCATTGTCACCCCAATAAAATTTAATTTAAAAAAAATGAAAGATTCGTGGGAATCAAGTACACAGAAATAAGATAACCTAGAGAATATTTAATGATTATAATATCTTACCTCATATTTTATTTGTTATTAAACCTATGGTAATATTAAAATACTTTTTAAAAGACAGAATATATATCCAGTGGTACTTCCAGGGAAATAGAATAAGGCCTTGAAGTTCACAAGCTGAGGGGCAAGCCCAAGCCCACCATAAAAATCACCCTAAGAAGTCTATGGCTCTTTATCACTTCAGGTCAGAAAATTAATTGTTTTGGATCCTAAGAAACGGCTGACTACCTTCCAAGCTCTTCAGCACCCATGGGTCACAGGTAAAGCAGCCAATTTTGTGCATATGGATACTGCTCAAAAGAAGCTCCAAGAATTCAATGCCCGGCGCAAGCTTAAGGTAAGATGATAGATGTTTTGTTTTGTTTTGTTTTGTTTTTAAAAAAGATTTCTCTCTTATCTTGAACTATCAAAGATACATCCCCCATTCTTCATCTAATACTATTATTATCGCCTATGGTACCAGGCAAAATTCTGCTTTGAAATCCCAACAATATTGGTATAAAGGCACTCACAATCTTATGTTATCCTCTCATAACAGTTCATTGTTAATAAAAGGAAATGTGTTGTATGTTGAGATTTACTCACCAAACAAATACTTTATCATTGCTTCTCATTTTCTTAAGGCTGAACTGCTTGAACAGCGTTGTTCAGGAAACTGACATTTATTCAGAAAGTTGTCTTCTTTCTGAATATGTGAGAATTGGGAAACAGTTTTTTTTAAAACTATATTTTGTAATTAACATACATGGTAGAATTAAAATATTCAAGTGATATGGAAAATTGTCCACCACAATGTATCTCTTTTATAGAATATAGTATATGGAATAGAGATTAGAATTACCATGTTTCCCCGAAAATAAGACCTAGCCAGACAATCAGCTCTAAGGTATCTTTTGGAGTAAAAATTAATATAAGACCCGATTTTATTTTACTATAAGACTGGGGCTTATATAATATAACAACACAATACAATACAATACAATATGATACAATACAATACAATATAATATATAATATAATAATATAGCATAATATAATAAAATATAATAATATAATATAAATATAATATATCTAATGTAATACTAGGTCTTATATTAATTTTTGCTCCAAAAGATGCATTAGAGTCAATTGTCCAGCTAGGTCTTATTTTTAGGGACACAGGGTAACAGTGCTTAGGGCGAGCTACATATACAGGGATCTCAGAGAACAGCTGGAGTTCCAAAACAGTATCCTACTCAGCCATCCCTTACAGGCTGATACAGACTGAAAAACCCTGAAGGGTTCCATGGTTAAATTAATTTGGAATACCCTGGATTAAATAACCTTGACTTAACGCAGGCTTTCTCAAATAATCTGACCAGGGACCTCTTTTATCTCCGTAATACCCATTAACATCCATGGAAATAGTGTTCCATGAAACAAATACTTTGGGAAACACAGTCTAAAGTTTTTGAAAACTGGTAATCTGTGGACAAACTCATTTACTCAGGCTTTCAATTATCCAGGTAATTAAACACACAGACTAGTTTGAGATTAAAGATATTTTTCTGTTTATTCTCCAAACAAGTTTTCGTACAACAATCTTGGAATAATATACTTTGAAAGGATGAACACGAACGTATAAAGCACACTGTCTAAATGCAAAGGTGAGGTTGAGCTCTGACTTGGGGTTTTAAGTGGAGGTGACACCTGACACTTTGCTCTTTCCAACCAGGCAGCAGTAAAGGCCGTGGTGGCCTCCTCGCGGTTGGGAAGTGCCAGCAGTAGCCATGGTAGCATTCAGGAGAGCCAGAAGGCCAGCCAAGAGCCGCCTCCAATCCAAGATGGCAATGAAGATGTTAAAGCTATTCCAGAAGGCAAGAAAGTTCAAGGAGATGGAGCCCAAATGGCAGTTGAGAGGGCAGAGGCTGAGCTGATGAAGGTACAGGCTGTACAGGAAGTTAAAGCTGCTGCTGAGGCCACCAAGATGGTGTCCGAGGCACTAGCTGACAGGATAAAGGTGGCTGACCCAGAAATCGAGGAGGGCTCAGCAGAGGAGAAGCTGAAGACTTTGGAGGAAGCAGCAGCGCCCAAAGAAGGGCAAGGAAATCCTGCTCTGGGGTTTGGAGCTCAGCAGAATGATGTGATCCTGCCGGAGTACTAAACTGGCTAACTTCCATCCTGGAAGCCAAATCCTGGCACTTTATGCGTTTTATCCTTTAGCAAGGAAGGTGTGGAAGCATGATATGCACTATAGTGATTCTGTTTTTTGAGGTACCAAAAAAAAAAAAATATGTATCAGTTGGTAATCCTAACTTCCATGCATGTGACTGCTTTATGAAAAAATAGTGTCTTCTATGGTATGTAATGGATACCTAATACCAATGAGTTTAATTTGAAATTGCAAGTAAACACAACCTAACATTTAAAAACATGCATTTTCAGGGACCAATAGCACACACTTGAAGTAAATAGTAACAAATTGTTTTTGCTTTGAAAACCTAGCCATCCTATGTACCCTTTGGATTTCTTCACAAGGCAGTCCATCATTCCTCTGTACTATTGCTCAACTAGTACTAAGTAATACTCTAAACTGTGCTCCTATGACGTTCACATTTTATTTTTCATCAATGTGCTCAAATTGTTTACAAGATGGTCATAGGTTAGAGCTATATGGTATGTGGGGGAAAAAATCCACAACCGTAAGAAATTGAAGCATGCTTTAAAGGCCACAAAACCATACACCCCAAAGCTTGTGTGGAGAATGCTTTTTTATTTTGTCCTTATTTATACACACTATATTACTAATAACCAAAAATGTTTCGTCATTAAATTCTGCCACTTTACAATCCTGGAGAAAGTATTTTACAGACTCATGCTGAGGAATGCATTCTTTCCTTCATCTGCTCCCTAATACAATGTTCTGATGGACAGCACTTAGGAAGGTATAAAGAAATTTAGTGAAGAAAAGAAAATAAGACTGGGATTTAGAATAACAAAATTGATTCTTTGTCATTTTTTAGATAAAATTGGATTTATTCATAGTTTGTACAACTTTAAATAACTTTTTTTTTTTTTTTTGTATAAACTATACTTACCAAGTTTCAAATACTTAGAAAAATCCCACCCCACAGGCTGGTGCCAAAATGTCTGAATAGAGTGAGAATAGCATTCCATTATAAGAGCATTATTGATTTTACTAGAGTAAGGGCACATTTTTGTTTATAAAAGTCTTTTTTCCTTCAACTGATGGTAATTTAGATATACTGTTTATAAACTAAAGATATTTCAGAAAAGCTAGTATATCTTTTTCTATCTTTTTCTCATACTTGGCATGGAAGTGCCCACATTTTACAATGTAATTTTGAAAGTTTCCGTGTGAAGAAATTTAGGACAGTGCAATTTATTATTTACCTTAAAAAAAAAAAAAGAAACAAAGAAAAAACTCTGATTTCAAATCAAATCAGACTCTTGAAAAGCTGTAACATTAGATCTAATACTTCACTATGATTTCTTTCAAAATATATTTCTTGTGATTTTCATGTGAACACTTTTCCCTTATAGAAATCACATTTAAATTCCAAGTACCTCAGTTTTATTTCTAGTTTGAATTGAAATGAACATTTTATGAAATTAATTATGCATCACATTTTTAGCACATTTCCTTAATTTCAAAAAAGGATTATTTTCAAAGAAAAAAATGATAGACTATAAAAATGACTATTGCGTAAAAATCCTCATCAAAAAATGAGATCTTAAATTCTTTTGGCTCTTCCTCAAAACTGTTAAATCGGAAAATAAAATGAAATGTCTGGTTTTGGGGGCTATTGGACCTTCGTAGACATTCAGCATTCCAAGTGCAAATCTTCCTTTACTGCTATTCTCCTGAGAAAAACAAGTTAGGACTACTCATCTTTCCTAGTTTAGGGGCCTGACAGGTCACTGACATGGAGGAAATAGCCCTGAGAGGCACATCATTTGGGCACAGAGAAAGATTATTTTTTGTTTATTTGTTTTGGTTAATTAGTAAAGAGCACTTATCCTCTTTTTTCCTGTTCCTTTCCTTTCTTATTTTTCCTCAAAATTCCCATGTTTAGCTACTATGAAGGGCTCTTAACCTTTAAAAATGCCTTTATTACTAAGTATTAAAATTTCCATTTAAAAAAGATCCTGGTGTACTTTTCCCAATGAGACTTAGAGGGAAAGGGATCTTATTAGAGTGTGGAAATTTATTGGAAGAGCAACATATACCATCCCTACCAGTGTACTCCCATATCGTTCCAAGGGCAGTTGTTACATCATTCCAATACTCCAGGCAGACTTCAGTGGATGATGGGAACAGCATTGGAAATGCCAGGGCCAATGTGTTTCAGAATTCGACCCATTTAAATGAGTACACATGCCTATTCCTTGGTGAGTATTCCAGAGTGTGAGGATAATTTCCTCTATTTATTTTTAAACTTGTAAATTAGTGTATAAAAATCAATGGGAGTTTTCAATATTGACTAAGTCCTGATAATGCCTAAATAGTGATGAATTTAGTCATTTCAGTGGAAAATAAGTCAAACTTTCACAAAAATTGGTCATTTCAGCCAAGAGAGTAGATCTAAGATTGTTTAGAAATATAACCTAAGTTAGGATAATTGGGTTAGCATTTTGAAAGAACAGTAAACATTTATACTGCTTATTAAAATGGGATATATTATCTCTCACAAAGATTATTCAGCTAAATAATGGCAGATAAGAGCTTTGACAAACTTCTTCATAATGTTACCCCTAATTGACAATATAGTCAAATTATGTATGAGCAAAAGAATTAAGGGAATTTCAGCAAAGAAAAATAAATTGTTTTATATTTTAGATATGTTATATTACATTATGAATTTTTCAGATAAGTTCAGATGCATAGCATAACTATTTTTCCATGAAGAAGGACAATCTTGATATCCCCCATTTAAAAAGTCTAATCGGAATCCCGGTGATTTTTCTCAAACAGTTAAGAGCTCATTTGTCCCATGAATATATAAGGTAGAAGTTCCAGTAATACGGTTGTAGAAGCTATCAGCTAAAACAAGTGCCATCAAATATAAATGTGATGCAAGTCACATACATAATTTTAAATTTTATCTTAGCCACATTTTAAAAAGTGAAAATCAAAACACAAAAATAGATGAAATTAACTGTATATTTTAATCCAATGTATCCAAATAATAGTTAATTTCACCATTAATCAATATGAAAAATTATCCAGCATGTAATCAATATGAAAAATTAATATTTAAAATTGTATTTTTATACCAAGTTTTCAAAATCAGGAATCTATGTTACCCCTTTAATCAATCAAGTGCTCAATAGCCACACGTATGGGAAAAGCACTGTTCTGGAGGATCTTTTTAAGAAAAATGACACATGAATTTCTATGCTTAGATTAGAGCTGCCTCAGTTTCCCACAGAGGAGTTGGTAGGAGACCAAAAAGAAAATGTTTCAGAAACATCATACACTGAAATAAATAAAAACTCTATTGGCTGCTTCTGCTGATTCAAGTGCTTCAGAGGAGTGTTTTCCCAACATGACTTTTAGAGAACAGTACTTTCCTGGGCATTGCTATACTGTCTGCTGGCCACAGCAACTCTCCCGTTTGGGCCCTGGAATCTTGACTGCAGGTTAGGGTTTCCTGAGCACTGCCATGAAGCCAATAGTATTCCTGTGTACTCAAATTTACTGTGGGTGAACTGTGTCCCCATTCAGGAAAGACTGCATATAGACTCTTAATAAGGTGTTGTAGGCCTGGGCTAGGCTGCATACCATCCTTGTCTGGCAAGCAATATTTCTTTCTAGAAAGCTAAATGATAGCAAATTTGCATGATGAAGATTATACGATGAGGACGATGACCCTCTCCCCCAATGTGAATATGACTGTCGGCTGGCATGTTTTAGATTTCCTTAGGAAAGTTTAATGAACACTGCCATTACATATAGATTCAAAAGACTTTTGGAATTTTCTTACATACTGCTATTTTAGAATAATTTTCAAGGTTCTATAGCCATTTTTAGTGGCAGACTTAAAAAGCAAGAACAGTTTGCCTTTTATTGTGACCTCAATAACATAGCATTTTAAACATATTTTGTAATTTAGATTGTCTAGCAATCCCTAGGTCCAATTTCACATGCAAGGTAACTGTTGGTGGGTTGCCTACACACTGAAGATTTAAAGAGAGCCATTTTGTTTCATAAGCCAGTTTGTATTTCATGGGAGCATCTGGTTACATTTCACATTGGAAAAAAAGGAAATGCCAGAAAGGCAAAGAATAAAATTAGTAAACCATTTATTCTGTTTTACAGGATTGTTCTTGCAAAGAACAAAAAAAAAGCAAATGCAAAAAAAAAGTTAACAAAGTGAATCAGCGCTAGGTTTTTCTTGATGAAGGTTGACTCCACAGTATATTGACATAAATATACTGAACAGAGTCAATTACATAATTACGTCATTATGTAATTTAGTTGTCATTGCAGAGTATTCGGTAGACTACTTTAGGTGGTGCAAAGTTTCCAGACATGTACCTACATAATAGGATTTGTAATATCATTGTAATTATTGCCTATTAGGTCGTATTTTAATTTACTTAATGTTTATCATTGATATATTTCTGATCAGGATCATTGCTAACATTTGCACCCTTACTGGTTAAATACTGCTTTATGGTTAGACTCTATGTGTGTCTTTGGTGTTTTCTTAAACATTTATGCACATGTAATTTTAATACTGGTATTATAATATTCATAACCACATTACAAGCAGAAATGTACCCAATAATTATCTGTAATTTTTTTTTTTTTGGCAAAGTCCTTTTCTTCCCCTGGCACAACTCAGGGTGAGTTTCTGGTTTCTTCAGAAATAGGGAAAAACAAACAAACAAACAAAAAAATACCTAACCAAAAGACAGAGAAATATCAGCTATCAGCTACCCACCCATGGTAACCAAGTTCAGCATTTCCTCTTTCTATATTCTGATCTATTAAAAAACATTTTTTGTCATTATTACTCCTATGAGATACGTCTGAGATCAGATAATATAATTTTAGCTCACGAAGCCCAACCATTTATATACTTACCTTGGAGAGCAATACCAACTTGACTAATTTATGCTTCTTGCTTGTTTAAAATTCCTTAAAATTCCAATTTCCATAAATGCCATAAATGTTTCTGATGTACTTGAGAGGATTTGATTGTATGATTTTAACTTCCGCTGGCCCAGAGGTCCACCTATGGCAAGATGGAAGTTTTGCCACGAGAGTGACCATCTGACTCCTTCACAAGGATCAAGAATCAGACATTGCTCTAGAAGGCATCTGACTTTGCTGAGCTCAAATCAGCCAAATGGAAGACAACCTCGTCCTATGCTCTGATTCAAAGTGACACTGGGGGCAGACGGGTGGCTCAGTTGGTTAGAGCACTACCTTGTGGTTGAGAGCCTGCGCTCCAACCGAGCCATCCGGGAAGCTTAGCAGAGCGGCAGCTCAGCTCAAGGTGCCATGTTCAAACTTAGTTGCAGGGGGCACACACAGCCCATAGGGGGCACAACCCACCATCCGCTTCGGGAGTTGAACCAGCAACCTTGTGGTTGAGAGCCTGGGCTCCAACTGAGTCATCTAGCCACCAGGGAGCTCAGCAGTAGCTCATTGATTCCATTCTAGTTGTGGAGGGCACAGTTCGCTGGTCCATGTGGGAATCAAACCGGCAGCCCTATTGCCCGGAGCTCGTGCTCTAACCAACTGAGCCACTCGTCTGCCCCTGAGAAGTTAGTTTGAAACCCTAAACAGTAATGCTAAGACAGGAAAATCACACTGTTCTTAACAGTTGTTTTCAGCACATTTTGAAGAAATTTTGATGTGGACATTTAGACCTGGAAAACCCATGGATATGGAGTATTTTATCCATGTAATCTTTGCTGTGAGTCATTGTTAAAAATGACAGATATTTCATCTCAGATGAATAATCTTTATTGTTAAATAATTTTTTATTGTCCATTAAAGGATTCTTTCAAGCTACTCAAGTACAGTAGGATTCACATTAGAATTTTTGTGTTGTTTTCCCTAAGCACTCTCACTCTGACAATCAGATAAAGATGATCAAAATTTACTGTTTGTCCTTTCCTTGATATATGTATAGTAGTTAATCTGGTTTGTAAAGGATACAAGTAAGTATGACTATACATTGAAAACTTGTCATCTCATAACTGCCTCCTTTTAACCTGACCTACTTTATAGCCTATCATGCAGCTAATATGCAGTAGCATAGAGTACAGATAGCATATTCATGAGTTAGGATTTTGTTTATATTTTTATTGTCAAGGTTATTACTTATGTCAGAAGTTATGTCAGAAGGTGTTTCTATTCATGTACCCTGCCTCAGTATGAATTCAATGGTCCTCCTAAAACCAAAAGAATTATCTAATGTGTCTATTTATTAAGTAGTTATGTCCAAGCAATATAGTAGTATTATTGCATTCCATTGTCCAAAGATATTGTTTCCCTTGAAACTTTTAAATTTCCTGTAAGTTTACTGAGTGGGAATAGTAGACAAGGGTTTAAGTAATTTCTTACAGCCAACGAACTAAGGGTGTCAGGGAAAAAGGGATTATTGTTAAAGTTTAAGTTAGGGGCTAATGCGTATACTTTTTATTATTGGAATGCCAATCATTCTTTGTGATATACATATAAGACATGCATTTTTAAAAAAAGTAATTTTCACATAAAAAATCATCCAAGGAAATAAATTTAAATCCCCAAAGAACAGTTTCCAGTAGTTAAACAAACTATGGTTCACAGACCAAATCCACCAGAGCCTGTTTTTATAAATAAAGTTTTATTAGAACATGACCATGTTCATTTATTTATATATTGTCTGTGTCATACTCAGAGGGCAGAGTTGAGTATTTCAACAGAGACAATATGGCCCAGCAAAGCCTAAAATGTTTATCTGGCTCTTTACAGGAAAAAAAAAAAATTTTTTGATGGAAAAAAACCCCTTGGTTTTTCATGGCACCCCATCCATGCCTTTTGATGACATCTAGGAATACAGATTCCTATACTCCAGATTTCTTTTCCTTTGCTTAATGTTCTTATTCCCACTTGCTTCTTAGGATGTTAGGACAGCTTTGTTTTTGTTGCAGATGGTCTCACAACAATAATTGTGCTGGAAGTACAAATTAACAGTAAAATTCCCTTACAGAACTAAAAAATTCAAAATTGCATCATTCCTGAAAAAAGAAATTTGGAAAGTGAATTGACTTGGTTAAGAGAATGGAATTAAAAATATTTCTAGAACTTTGAGCATGTTCTAGAAATTTGATCCTTATACTTAAAATCATGTAAAGGTTACCTTCCACTGATACTTACTCACTTTTAAATCAGTTCAGAGCTGCTACTTGGTAAGCTAAGAAATAAGAAAGTCCTTTGGTTCTGAATCCTTCAGAACATTCTCAATTTATATCAGCTGGATTTTCACTTAATGATTTTTAGGAAATAACGTGCTTTGTTCTATGACTTGTTATTCTTTGACAATGACTTGCTTTGAGAGCAGGCAAACAGCCAATTCTTTGATGTAAGCAAGCTACTTTTCAATTTCCCATGTTTTTCTGAGTGTTCACTGATTTCTTCGAAAAGAGAGGGCCTTGAGTAAATTCTTTCCTTTACTCTTCTTACATACTTAGGACTCCTTCTCATAGTCTATTTCTGTTATAGAGAAGTCGTTCATTCCACAATATCTGCCATAAGGGAAGCAGGTGACCCAGACATTGGGAAATGTAGGCATGCGTGACCTTTGCGTTTGACTTGGAACATCTGTAGCCAAAAGGTTACAAATGAGATAGCGAGTAGAAAACCTAGTATCAGCTTATTATTAGGAATACCTAAAATTACACCATGACTCTAATTAAATAATACACTGTTTTCTTTAAACTGTTGCAGCAATTAATACGTAGCCCCTGGGATTCACTCTAGAGCTCAGGAAACAAGAGATGAATTGTCTGCCACCTCCTCATGGTTGACTGGTTGACGTGTGTAGGACACTTACTTGGAATGGGAGAGGGAAAAGGTAAAATGGAGATTAGGATTCCACATTCCTACCTGCCCATTTTTGTCGATTCCTCCGAGTTAATGCACTTAAATTAACATTTCTACATTTCTCTCAACCTCTGGGTTCCCTACTTCCCTTAGAAATGAATAGCCCAAAGTCAATAGCTCATTTTTCTCTCAGAACCATAAATAGTAGTGTTGTGGGGATATTAGGCCTACATCGCACACTTTAAGGAAATAATTTGCTAATTTTGAAACTTCCAGGAGTAGCCCATCCCAGGAACCAATTTTCTCAATAAATTTCCACTGAGATAATTATGTACAATGAAGGAGTCAGAGATGAATTAAAACTCCTCTAGGAGAAATAAAACAAGTGTACATATGTAGCCCGTGCGATATCTAGGAAGGCAGTAAGCTCTCTAAGGATGGCAAAAAAGAAAAGCTCCCTTCTGCCTGGAATGATCAAGGAAAGCTTCATGGGAACACAGGACGGATTTGAAGGATGAGGGGAAATCTTTGCAGGGTAGGGAGGAGGAAGGGGGCACGTTTGGCTGAAAAAACCTAGAGAAATGCAAGGGGAAGTGGTGAAGGAGCAATCCTGCTTGTGAAAGGCTGACACTCATGGAGGTGCTGTTCGGTCTGCAAGCGTCTCAGATCTTGCACAAAGCTGAATTAGGCCCCCTTGCCCTTTTCTTATTCTGGGTAGACACGTATGCACCATTTCCTCAAGCATGTAGCCCTCTGTGATCTACATACTTGACTAATTTGGGGTATCTCTAAGCAGAATAAAAATCACCTAACGCTTCAAAGACATATTTGCAAG
This sequence comes from Rhinolophus hipposideros, assembly GCF_964194185.1. NCBI lineage: Eukaryota > Metazoa > Chordata > Mammalia > Chiroptera > Rhinolophidae > Rhinolophus > Rhinolophus hipposideros. Next base: position 25,020,658 of record NC_138053.1, on the reverse strand, counting down.
TCACCAGCTGAAGCAAAGCCTCCGGTCACTTACATTAGCAAAGACTGCACTGGCTCAGTCTCCACTGACAAAGCAGAGTACACGATAGTGATTATCTGAGGCAGTTTTGCACAACTTTGTTATCTGAGTAACTCCCTGTGACTAGAAATCACCTATTTGCTCAACTTTGCCAATAGAGGCCCATGGCAAGGCTACGTCTTTCAATTGTTTTAACCCTTTACATGATCTGACCTGAAAAGGCAATCCCTGCAGGAGTTGAGATAGAATTATACCTGAAAGTTTAGACTTCAAAAGATATCCGGTACAGAAAAGCTGTCTCAAACAATGAAATTTCAAATGCTCGGAACTACTTTCCTCAAACATCAAGCTGGTTCTGTCAAGTCCTTTCTTCGTCCTTCCCTTTTGCCCCTTTACACATGCTTATCACTCATTGCAAGCGGTATTTTACTTCTATCTTCAAGAAACTCACTTCTTTTTTAAACATTTACCAATTAGGATCAGATTACAGCCTATATACTTTTAGACTTTGTTTCAGATAATGTCTGTGGTTAGTGAATGGCTGCATTATTCCTCAGGGCAAATGAAAGACAGACAAAGGGTGACTACCATCTGAGTGCTGAAAGAGAAGCTAAGACAGATACTGGGAGGGTACAGAAGACACAAGTTAGCAGACATTGAGAAAGGAATACTTCCTATTAGGGTTTTTTCAGGCTTATGTCATATTACCTGGCATATCTTTTCTAGTTTTCCCTAGGGGAGAAATTTGTATTCCTGGGCTGTCCAAAGTTTTCTGGATCAAAGGGACATAAGTAACTCAGCAAAAGCTTGGAGGATTAGATGGCTGGGATACGATTATACACCTCCAGTAGTTTAGACTGCAAGTCACTAGCCAAATATAAGTGTATGGAGGGTTGGAGGACAAAGAAAAAGTATACAAATGTATCAGTTTACAAAGCCAAAATTATTACCTACCTTCCCAACTTCTGGTTGCCAAGTACTGAGAAAGGAGCTGTGAACATTTCATTTTTAAAGCCTGTCAAAATGGTGCTATTGACTCCTACTATGAAGATATACTACAATTTTTTTTAGGTAAACATGTAAGTCTGACCTGGCCATAAATGTAAATACAGAAAATGTTTGTAGAGAATTCATCAAAACCATGCCCATTTGCTATTGATTGAGCTACCATATTGTTCAATGGCAGTGAGGGGACAGGGAGTCCCCACTTCCTGCAACAGTCACTGACTCTCAGCTGCCCAGAGCCTGGGGCAGGCATCAGAGCCACAGTGAACTTTGGCTTCTTCTTGGATTCTGGTTGGATAACTCAATTAAATCACTAAAGGTGTTCATTTTTGGTGTTTCCCAGGAACATAAAGGAAGAAGCATATGTGATATGAGGCAAATGCTGGTAAACTGTTACAATTGACCTTAGTAAGAATGTTACTTTGTTCATTCAGATGTGTTAGTTGTGTCAGAACATGCTCAAACAAGCATATAACCTTGCTGCTGGGAAATCTGTAAAACAGTTTGCATGTACAATATGACAATAAATCATCCAAGATCCCATCAAAACTTTGCATTCTGTGATTTGAAATGTTACTTCAAGAGTGACGCGATGGATATTTTCCTTATGTCTGAAATATGGAATTGAGTCATTACAAAGAGAACTGACCCGCAGAGGTGATGACTGCTCTAAGGTCACTGTTAGTGGCTGAGAATCCACCTGGGTTGCACATATCCTAACCCGGTGAAGTCACCACTAGAAAGTCAATTCACTGGGTATAAGGTAAACACCACAATTCATATAAAAACTGAGTTTTCATTATAAAAATTTGAAAATACAGAAAAGTCAAACATTACCATAATGTCTTCTAAAGACAAGCATTCTTTTCCTAGCCATTAATTTTTCTTCCAGACTTCTAATCATATTGTAACTCTTTTTTGTATCAATCTAGAGCTAAAGCACAAGTCCTTTCTGCATGATCTTCACAAACATGTATGATAGCTGCATAATAATCCAGCCTTGATTGTTTTTCTTTTCTCAGTAACATTACAAAAAGCCTTTTCTGTGTTTGGGGAAACCTACCCTACAGAAATAATCCCAGTGTGGAACTGTTGGGCCAAATGATATTCAGTGAACACTTCTGGATGATGCTCTCTAACCAACAGGACCTGAGAATGAGGAAAAACACACATGTTCACTCTTAAGAAGCAGTTTGCAGGTGTGAAAAGATCTGAAAGTCTTTCTTGAACTTGATTACTTAATTAGCAACCATTTGTGTGAAATATTTGAGGGGAAGGGGATAATATGACAACAGAGTTTGCCCTCAAAATTACAGCTTGCTACTAATTACCATTAGGTCCAAAATCTTCACTTTGTTGAGAAGACACACTTAGCCTAAACAATGACTTGCCAATTGAGGAAATTGAGGGAAATGCTAGAGAAAACAACAACAACAACAACAAAAAAAAAAAAAAAAAAAAAAAAGACTTCTCCCAACTGCAAGTCCATTTTTGACTGCATGGAACATCTTATTTTTATTTCAACCTGGTTTTGCATAATCTCTGGACTATTTCCTTTAATAAAAAATCAGCTGCCTTATACTTAAGGGATGTCACTAAAGCAAAACCTAAGTAGGATGGTAAAGCTCCTGAAAAAGAATACCATCAGATAATGAGTAAAAGCCTATTTTGGTACTGGTACACTATGCTTCCTCCATTATTCTTTTTTATGTTTTAAAATTTTTAATGGGGAATATTGGGGAACAGTGTGCTTCTCCAGGGCCCATCAGCTCCAAGTGGTTGTGCTTTAAGCTAGTTGTGGAGGGCACAGCTCAGCTCCAAGTCCAGTCGCAGTTTTAAAACTTAGTTGCAGGGGGTGCAGCCCACCATCCCACACGGGAATTGAACCGGCAACCTTGTTGAGAGTGTGCGCTCTAACCAACCGAGCCATCTGGCCGCCCATCCTCCATTATTTTTATCAGAATACTACACCCCACTAATCACCGGCACAGCTGATAACACAAGTGGCGTGGATCCACCCTCTATCTTCCGGGATACATTTGTAGTTCACATCTTCCATCAATTTTCTGTCATCTCCTGGTTATTGGCACCTTCATCCATTGTGGACCCTTTGCTCCAGAGGAACAGAAACATGGTGTAATATAAACACAGGTTATACATGTTAGATGCCATGTGACACCAACTATTAACCTACAAAGGAAGCTCTGTCACCTCATTATCTTAATAGGGCTACATAATGTCTGCCATGTAGAAGAGGCCCAATAAAAGTTTCACGAGGAAGTGAATGACTACTTTGCTATTTTTACTTTTATTGTAAGTCTATCATTTTCCAATGACATCTGAAGGAAACTTACACACACTTCCTAGAGCTGATCCACCAAGAGATGCTATAATTGGCTATCCAGAGTCATTGCCAAACCTTTCTCCAAGAGGATGGAAATTCTTATGCTTGCCTTTCCAGCCACCACTATAGCTATGGATGGCTACTGGAGCTCCTGGAGGCTTCTGGGAAAGCTTTCATTTTCCTAAGAAACACGAGTGGTGCCCCGTTTTCCCCTGCTTCTTGAATTGAATGCACATGTAATTTCCAAAGCTAATCAGTCACCATATCAGTATGAGGGAAAGATGATGAGAACTGTACAAACACTGGCCCCGGCATCCTTGAGCTGATAAACATTAATAATTACATATACCTAAATTTTTTACTAAATGAGTAAAACAACTCCCTATTTGCTTAAACCATTTAATAGTCATATTTTCAATTGCATACTACCCACAGTATCCGTAACTGCTTTCTTGTAACATAGATCAAGAGTTTCTTTGTAATAACTTGCAGCTTTTTTTCAACTGCAAATGAAGTTATCACCATAATTCCTAATCAAATTAACATAATTATTTAAACGTGCACAATAAAGCTTGTCCATACATTACCAGAGTAAGAGCAGAATACATTCATTATCATCGTGGCTCTATAACAGTAATCAAGATTCAACAGTATTGTGGCTAATATTCTATGAGACGGTGGGAGATTAGCATGTGTTTTTAATCTTTATTTCCCAATTTATATATCTATTTTTGTAGTTCAGAAAGTTAAATTATATAGGTTAAGTTCAGATACATAGAACCATTTGTCAGTGTATAAAGTTAAAGCAACTTACACAGACAACAATGATCAATTATGAGAGTATCTAGAAATTTTATTATGATATATTTTATAACAATTTAAAAATAAGTACACATTTTATTTATATTAACACATGCTCTTTAGTTTAATAAAGATTCTAGTTTTACATACTGGCTCATAAAAGAAATAAACTTCTTAAAAAATAAAATCTATATATAGTATAGCTTTTATTGAATTGCAAGAGATGATTTTTTATTTAACTATGCATGTAAAATCTCTGGAAACAAAATAATGAACAAATTATAATTCCAATTTCCTTTGCTCTGGGATTAACCTAATGTTTCTTCTATGCTCAGATCCCACCATCTTCTATTTCTAGAAGTTGAATAAGAGAGGCATGGGAGACACACCAGACAAGTTACACATTATACATTATAAACAGGTTCTTATAGAAACCTGGTCAAGTCTCTTTGCTTTTCTGAATTTTGTTCATTTATCCATAGGTTTGGGATAGCTACAGTATCCACAAAATTACAAGAAACTGGATTTTAATGAGATTCTAAGGATGATAGTGTGCTCTTGAGTAAACAGGTAAAGCTTTTATCTATATCAAAGGGGATTCCTAAAAGCTTTTTTTTTTTAACTGGGAGATAATTTCCAACATAGAAATCTACAGTTTCAAATATATCCAACTGCAATGAACAGTGAAATGAGAGAACTTTAATATTTATAATCTCTCTTTAATACTCTAGAAGTTTATATTATATGTAACTGCAGAATACTAAATTCCCATAATTATTTTTTCTGAGTATCTGTCAAACTTAAAGAGTTAATCAAGAGTTATCAATACAAACTGAAATTTCACACAAAATATCCCTGCAAATTACTTTTTCTTATATGAAACTAATTTTCTTAAAAAAATAGGTACCATGTACTAAAAACAGTGCTGGGCCAAATATTTCCTGCATACACATTTCTAATGCAAACTAGTTACAAGCTAGACAAAATAACCAACCACATAACAAGGCAGATTATATTCTTTCATTAAATGCCCTATGAAGTTATCTTTAAAGGAAAGTATTTTCTTGGCTATAATTTTTATTTTATTGAAAACTACTCATTGATTTATTTCTATTGTTCAGACGTCCCCATTTAGCAAGCACTGAAAGCTCCAGAGACCAGAAAAGGTTTTGTATTTAAGAGAGTAAATCCTCTACTTCATATTCTCGGAAGACAAATTAACGCATATAATATAGAACTGTGCTATTCAATACAGGCCACTGGCCTCACATGGATAATGAGCACTTAAAATGTGGCTAGTCTAAATTAGTAAAACACATACCAGATTTCCAAGAATTAGTACAAAAGAAGATTAGCTACCTTAGTATATTTTTTTGTATTGATTACATGTTGAAATGATAATATTTTGGATCTATTCAGTTAAATCAACTGTATTATTAAAATTGACTCCAGCTATTTTTTTTTTAGTGTGGCTGCGTAAAATTTAAAATGACACATATGGCTTACATTATTTTTCTATTCTATAGCACTGTTATAGAAACAGCAGATTCAGTTATATGTTAATATTCATCCCAGTCCACATTGTTAAATTTTTCTCTCATATGGTACTTGAGATCATATTTTAATAGATTAACCAAGGTTCCTGAGCTTAGATTCAAATACATCGCCTACTCTTAAAAACAAAACCAAATGAAACCTACTCTAATCTTTTTCGTCACCTTCTTTATACTGGCAATTGTGCTAAACTTTGGTTAGGTCTGAGTCTGCAAAAAGGCAACAGAGATCTATCTGGGAGATGGAAATGTTCTAAAACTGGATTGTAGTGATGTTTACACAACTATAAATGTATCAAATATAATTTTTCAATCCACCATATGACTCAATATTGCAATGAAAATTTTTCCATGAGTATCCTGTTACCTACAGAGGGTCCACATTTAACAAAGGATTATGTAATCACTATCTGGAAGGTTGAAAAGGACAAAGGGAACATTACAGTAACTGGGAGTGGGAGTTTATCTGCCTTTAAGGGCACCCAGATCAGGCGATAATAGCCCTCAAGTACAATCTTGTCACAAGTCCCTTTATGCAATCTTGGCCCCTGATAATGAATATCTGCTGGTACTTCCACATCCTAGATAGTATACTGGAATACAAGAAACTTCCTACTCTACACTAATAACATCAAATTAAAAAAAATACAAGAAGTCAAAATTAACATTTAACAATTTCTACAGGAAACTAAAAGCTCAATTGCTGAGTTTCCTTTTCCTATTACAAGAAGAAAAAAAGTGGCAGAGAAATCCAGCAACTCAAAAGTTACAATCAATTTACAAAAGAATATTGGTGATTAACAAATTTCAAGTTAAGAATATATAATCACTTATGAATTGCTCTGTCAGATCTTGAAACACATTATTTTCAATCTAAAAACAGATTATTCACCATGAATACTGTGGTGCAGCCATTTTTTTGTTTTTTTGAACATCAGCAAAAAACAAAAAATAAAACCCAAAACCAGCTCTACTTCTTCTCCTTTATCAAAATGGATCTGAAGAACTGTGACATATACTTTCTTTACACTCAGAAAAACATAGTAAAGTAAAACACAGATTAAACCTTCATGCACTTGAACCACTATATGCTTTTGTGCTTTTTGTGGCCTCTCTAGCACATTATTTCCATAGCTCACTTTACCACGTATTAACCAAAAAAAAAAAAAAGAAACAATGGAAACAGTAATAACATAGAAAGAACTCACATTGGACAATGAAATAGATTTCAAGATGTGTGTATGTACACAAACATACACATAAGTACATACAAAAATGTGCACGGATATATTGTATTATCTCAAGGTTTCCTTTCAGAAAGGAAGGATAGTTCAAAAGGCAAAGAGTCATTTGGAATGTTAAAAGCATTTAGGAATGTTCATTTAAGGCAGCCATAGAATCATAGAATCAAAGATCCTATTATAGTCCATTCTACTTATAAAATAACTCATCTAGGCATTTGGATAAATCTATGAATGCATTTGTTATAATTGCAGACTGATAATACATCACAATTGTTAATGTTTATGAATCAGTTAGTAGTATTTTATGAGTTGAATGATACTTTTAAAACTGAAACACGTACAGAACGTTCACTGAATTAGCCTTTCTAGGAGATGATTCTGTTTTTGAATACAGGACAACACCAGCCACTTCACACAACCCAATGTGGTATCCCCAGCACATATTTCACAGTTTTTTGTACTGTCTTATTCAGGCATAAATGTTTTAAGACTCTCAAAATAAACACACGTAAAGATATAACTACTATATTTTTAAAGATATCTACAAATGAATGCTATCTAGGTATTAAAACTGAAAAACATTTGAATTGCACCTAGAGTTATTATGATATCTATTCTGTTCTATTCTTTTCTTATTTCTGATCTTTTTAATACTTAAAAGTAGTGCAAGTAATTGACAATGAAGTTCATCTTTATAAAATATAGAAAAGAGCTTTTTTCTTTAGTCCAAGATATTGGCAAACTCATAGAGCACACCAAATGTAAAGGACTAATATTCAATGTCCAAAAAATTAAACTTTTACAAAATGTTCATAAAGCTCTAAAATAAATGATTTTAATCTAACAGCATGAAGCTTGTGCTTTAATTTCCAAGCAGCCAAAAAATTCACACTGAGGCACTATTCAATTTCTTAAGAATTTGCATCAATGAACTGTTATCTACAGTTTATCTTTAGATTTCTGTCATACTCTCCATTCCTAGACACACGGCCATACAAAACAATGTGTACGTAACTGTTTAAGAAAACTGAAATGTCCTCTCTTAGATAGCTATTTACTTTAGGAATAAAATAAACCAAAAACATCTCCAATTTTTCTACACACTGTGCAGAGAGAGGAAATGGTGATTTTTACAGACCATGCAGCTGAGAGAAAAGAGTTATTTTGGACCATAGTACTACAAGTTTAAACGTCATTTATGCCTTTTGTAAGGCTTTCCGTAAGTCACCATAGAAGTTGATTAAAGTGCTTGCCATGGCTGTATCTACTGCAGACTGAGGAATCATCCCACGCAGATCTGTCTGAATATAGCCTGTCAAAAGGCTCTGCTTTGCATTGTCTTTAAGTGGAACACAAAACCAACCACAGGGATGGTTATAGCCGCGAACAAATTCGGGTTTCTTTTCACCCCAGTCAAGACTTACCCCTGCAAGGCAATTTAAAAATAACACTATTAATAGCAATGACTGACATTAGTCTAAATCTCTCATTAAAAATATTATCAGATTTCTTGTTTAGATATTTTTCTTCGTATCCCTGTAGTTGAAAATTAAGCCCAAAGAGGGACCACGGAAGAATGAAAAAAACAATTGCTAAGCAGAATTTTGACAGGGGGCTAGTGGATAGAGAACGTGGAAAGTTCTAATCCTTTCAGAATAGATGATGTCATGTCATCTTGGTAACTCCTCTGAAACTACGAGTCTTGGTTGTAGCATCCGGACCTCAAGGTGCCAATAAACAATGGTGCCATCACTGCCCCCTACAGGCACTGCCATATCCAACTTTGGTACTGGCTGCTTAAAAATAAGAAGTAGACGCTTAACTACAACTGTCAACTCAAATATATACACTAAAAATATTCATCTACCTATAGATATCTTAGAAATCAAGAGCCTTTTAATAGCACTATTTTTAATTTTGGAAAGAAAAATACTAAGTAACCCAAGGAAGGAAAAACATTCTAGCACATACCACATCTATTTTTTTCTGTTTATGACTAAGAAGCTGTTTTCTGTTTCCTTTTGATTAATAGAAGGAAATCCATTTACTGGATGGATCTCTCTCTTTCTTAGCAGCAGTCATATTTGTGATCCATATTTGTTAGCTGTGACCTTGAGGGTACCATGTAACTAGGAATAAAAACTTATCAGAAAGATTTCAGAACCCTTCTTGATATTGTTATTTTAATTCCTAGGGTTCAGCGTTTACAAACAAAGCTTAGTGATTATAAAATAAATTGAAGGTTGAAAATATATCTTGCATAGAAAGAAACATCCATCCTAGAAAACTCAAATATTTAAAATAAACTGAAAGAAAGTGTAAGGTCTTGAGATCATTACCACAGGATAAAAGCCCTTCTTCATAGGCCACAGTGTAGGACAAATCAACAAACTCTCTTGGGGAAATGATATTCCAAAGCTGACCAGCAGTAGTGTAACGCAAAACACAGCAGTTCTGAAGGAGAAAGAGTAACAGGTGTTACTACTATAGGGATACATACAAAGACTCATATATCATTAGTTAATCTTTAGTAAAAAACTAATACTCATTTAAAAAGTATTAATAACAATTCCTATAGTGATGCTGACAGGTTTAGACCGCTGTTCTAAATCTCACTGCTACTGTATCACATGAAGAAGATATACCATCAAAATATAGAGGTGTTACACAGTATCCAAATCTATAATTCAATACAGTCGCTTTGTATCCTGTCTGATATTCACCGTGGAAGTAGGTGGTATAGACGGCAGATATTTTAAGATAAAATCCATAAATACCTTGACTAAAACACCAAATGGTTCAAGAAATTCTGACATGGCAAGAACTGAATTAATAAAAATGGCAAGAGAATGAGCCAGATTTGGCTACAAAATTCTCTAATGCCCAAGGTGGCATTTTTATCTTCAGTCTTTGATTTTGGCTAAATATTAATAGAAAATTACCCAGAAACCTGAATACGATGGTGTTTTCAGAATTTTAAATTTCAGAACCTCAAATAGTTTTACAATTAAAGATGCTGATGATTTTCTTAAGCAGCAAGAACACAGCTATTGCGGAAAACAATAACTCATAACAATGACTCATAAGTTGATATGAGGAAACTCAAGCTTTTTGAAAGGCAGCAAAGCTTCCCCTGTGAGGGCTCTGCCGTGACTTTATTCTCAAAGCAAAGAATACAAGTGTGTACACATGGTCACACCCACATGTGCTCGCGTGCTCTCTCTCTCACTTTCTCACAAAAACACACACAATCTGAAATAACGTTTCTAAACAAATACCTCTTCAAATTGCTTCAAAATATCCATTGATGTCATTAGGCTGTCCCATTCCAAGCGACAGGGACCTGGGAGAATGTGGTCTATCACACTATTGACAACGTCGTCTATAACACCTTGGGCTTTGAAACTGGAGAAAAATATATTCAAGTCAAATACTATTAGAAGGAAAAATTTCAGAGCTAACGTCAAGAAGAGTAAGAATTCATGATTTTTTTTTTTTATTGGGGAAGGGGAACAGGACTTTTTATTGGGGAACAGTGTGTACTTCCAGGCCTTTTTTCCAAGTCAAGTTGTTGTCCTTTCAGTCTTAGTTGTGGAGGGCGAAGCTCAGCTCCAGGTCCAGTTGCCGTTGCTAGTTGCAGGGGGCACAGCCCACCATCCCTTGTGGGAGTCCAACCGGCAACCTTGTTGTTGAGAGGACGCGCTCCAACCAACTGAGCCATCCGGGAGCTCAGTGGCAGCTCAGCTCAAGGTGCTGTGTTCAATCTTAGTTACAGGGGGCGCTGCCCACCATCCCTTGTGGGACTCAAGGAGTTGAACCGGCAACCTTGTCGTTGAGAGCCCACTGGCCCATGTGGGAATCCAACCGGCAGCCTTCGGAGTTAGGAGCATGGAGCTCTAACTGCCTGAGCTACCGGGCCGGACCCCGTGAAGATTTTTTTAAAGGGAGTAAATCCCAACAACTTTTCTGATAAATTAAGTTCTATCAATTATTTTATCAGAATGTATTCTTTGCCTCAAATCTGATAAGAGTTCTGAAGGCTGTATTACTCATTCTCATGAACATAGGCAAGTCCCTTCACATCCTGACGTAGCCAAGAACGGTCTGCAGGGCACTGTAATGCTTCCACTTATTTTGTATGTTATTCTTTTCTCAGTTGTGCTCTAACACGTTATTAGTATACACACATTTCTACCTTGACTTTTAAGAACTTTTTATTAGGAACAGAAAAATAGGTCATCCAGGAATAGAATACTCAGAATTAACTCATAAATAATACCGAAATCTGACATATTTGAAAGGTGGCATTACTCATCAGTGAGGGAAGGATATATTATTCCATAAATGGTGCTTGGATTCAATAAGTTATCCTAATGCAGAAAATAAAAACTGAATCCCTACCTCATACCACTTAAAACAATAAATTCCAGATAGACTAAAGACCACTATGTAAAATACAAAACTTTAAAACTTTCAGAAATACACAAGTGACCATCTTTGTGACATCAAGATTCAGCATATTTGAATACATAAAATACACAAAAACACAAATAACACAAGATGGTTAAAATTTAAAACTTGCAAACCATGAATGATAAAGTAATTTCTTTAAAAACTAGTCACAGACTGAAGATATGTGCAACACATATGTAACACACGTATAATTATTATACAGGATATATAATTAATTCCTATAAATCAGTGAAAAAAACTACAATCAAAAGATGGGCAAAGGACAGCTTTTGCCCATTTACTGATAAATAAATTTAGAAAAGATGCTCACTTCTCTCGTAATGAACTAAATACTAACAAGATACCATTTCATATTACTCAGATTGGCAGGAATTATAAACTTAATAACAAGTATTGAATGGAAGGGAATGAAAACTCTCAAACTGCTACCACCACGCTTAAGAGAGCAATTTGGCAACGTCTAGTAAAGCTGGATGACGTGTACCCCTAAGACCCAGGTACATACCCAAAGAAAATCACACATGAGTAGGAGACATATACCAAGAAGTTAACTACAGCACTGTATTTTATGGGGAAGAAATGACAACGACCTAAATATTTATCTAAAGGCAAATATGCAAACAGATAAACACATTGGGGTATATTCACATGGAAGTGAAAGAATAGATTTATATGGCTAAATCCTGAAACCATAATACCAAATGGAAAAAATTAAAAGCAATTTACCAAAGGAAACACACACGCACAGTCAAAGTATGAAACAAGAATAACACACACAACTTCAGGATAGCAGTTACCTCTGGGGAGGAAAGAAAAGAGAAGAAATGAGAGACAGACTGGCTTTAGCTTTATGAGCAACATTTTGGGGAGTCTTTTTTACTTGTTTTTTAAAGCAACTGAAGCCTTTTTACCATTTTATAAGTATGTCAAGTTCAAACCTGTGTTATCTCCCCCATGCTAAGTCTGCTCTTCCCTCCTGTATTCTCTAACTTGGGGTAGAGGTAATACACATTAATCCAGTCACCCAAATTAGAAATCTGGGATTCAATTTTGACTCTTCTTTTTCTCTTAACCACATTCCAACAGTCACAATTAAGAAGTCACCAACGTCTTATCATGGTCATTTCCTAAACGTAAAGTGCTTAGGACAATACCTGATTCTCAATGTTAGTTATTACCATCATCATCACCACCACCACCACCGCTGCCACCATCCTTAAATCTCCTTCATGTGCATTTGCCCTTTTCAACTTCCAAGCTTTGTCTTCCCAAGCTGTATCCGACGCAACGCTGAATCAATCTCTAGCTCTTTTGATCACATATCTCTTTAAGAATATGAAAAAGGCCACAAATGCCTTCCCAGGAATAACACACTGACAAAATTTTTTATACAAGCTTAGTGGAACTTTGGGAAGCTAGCCATGGACTCGCAGGGTAAAAACCTCTCTCTGAACTTCCCATGCTCACTTCACAATGTTATTTCACAATGTTATTAGAGTAAATTCAAAATCCTTGAGGACCTGGAAGGTTGGGGTGAAGATTGAGCAGAGGGTAAGTGTGATACTGAATTCCTTATTTTAGCATTCAAAAATCTTTCAGACACATGCTCTCCCCACTCCCATACTTGATGTTCCAGCTATACAAATACAACTTCTACTTGCCTAAACAAACGCACCTGTGTTGATGCAGCAGATACAATTCCCTGTGCCTGGAGTATGAGTCAGTCTCCCATTCCCTAAGAAATACCGATTCTTCCTTTAAGGCTCAGCTCAAGTATCAGCTTTTGCATGAAGTCCTTCCATATCACCGATGTGTAATGCTCTGCTCCCTTAGCACTTTTTACACTTTTCAGTCCCCACTGGATATTACTGACCTAAAGGATTAAACTCTACACTTGCTTACAATGCTTAATCCAACTCCAGTTTCCCTGCCCTCATCATAAATTTTGTATAACTCACTTTTCTGGAAACACTGTCTGTTATTACACTTTAGAACATTCTGTATATAGGAAGTGGGGGCCAGACCCTAGTTGATTTTAAAAAGGTCCAAGTCGCAAGGACGTGAACATTCCACTCCAATTATACAAGGCAACTGTCCCCCAATGGTTTGAAAAGCAATATTTTTTTCTGGTTAAAGACATAATTCGTGTTCAACTATATGCAAACACCAAAAAATGGAAATAAAAATCACTCATAAAATCGCCATCTAGAGGTATATATTTTATGTTAAATAAAAACATTTCAATATTTAAAAGTATATAAAATCAACTCACAATTGGTACAACTGCTACATGCACTTGAATATTCTGCTTTATTCACTTTAGATTATATCTTGAGCATTTTGTTATGTTTTCAAATGCTAGAAAACGCTTTATAAAAACTGTAAAATATCACATATATGTTCCATAATTTAATCATCCTCCAACTATTGACTATTCAAGTTGTTTTTCATTTTTAACATTATAAGCAATGCTGTGATGGGTGAGACAAATACTTAACTATTATCTTTCTGATGATTTCCTCCAGGTGAATTCTTAGCATGAAGGATGCCACAGCACTGAATAACTGCAGGAGACTATTAGAGGAACCTTACACGCTACGGTAAGAAATTAAGGTCTTAGCAGCCATTTGAGGTCATTATTTATAATCAGCTCACCATTGACTCAGTCCATACATGGACATTCTAAAGGCTCTAAATTCATAAGCATAAACTGCTTCTCAGACAGTTTAAATCTTAAAAGCAAACGCCAAATTTTACTAGCAATGATCATTTAATGATCATAAATGTGTGTGTGTGTGTGAGTGTGTGTGTGTGTAAAACACTTAGCATTGGCTTAGGAGCTACATAAAACTAGCAGAATTTACTTACAGGTAGCCATTAAATTCTTCTGAAGGTTTTCTCCAAATTGTTACATCTTTCTGGAAAAATAAAAACAGTACATGGGGATAATTACATAGTGAAACCCTGAATATAAAGCTGGTAATTTCATAAATCTAGAGTATTAGTCTTTGCCTTAAAATAAAACTTAAGTAGTCAGATATGCATAAAGGTCATTTATACCATCAAATGATCCCTATTTGAATTTCTTCTGTATCCTAAAGTTCTTCACATTTACTTAAATCATAGACCTCCAGAAGAGATTTTTCAGTAGCTTAATGAGTCCTAAACACTATGAAGACTCAGTGATGGTACTATCTCACTGGCCATTATCATTTGCCTTCTTCCAATCTTATCTCCTGACAAATTTAGACTAAAACATTAGGAATGCTAAATATTTCATCCTAAACTTGCTCATATCTTTTAAAATATTAAACAATTCACATCTATTATGACAGTGCTACCTTGAATTAGTTCCTGCATTTTTTCCCCTGATCTTTGCCCAAGAAATTCTGAACATCAGAATAGCTAAAGCACTAAACTGGAAGTGTAATGCAAGTATCACTCAGCCATGTGATAGTTTGGGCAAGTCATATTGGTAAAAAAGAATACTAACTGGCTACCATCACAGGCTTGTTGAAATATCTGAAACTATTTCAAACTATCAATTACTGTACTTCCTTAAATTGACAATGATTCATTTTATTTCTTGCTTTTAGAGACTATGCTTTAGGCTGTTATTACCATGAGTCTATTCTCACGTCCAATATTTAAGGAACTAATGAAAGCAGTGCAGGATTACTGTTTTTTCGTTTATGATATGCTAAACCACCGACTTTATTAGCAAAATTATCTATTCTGCACATCCATCTGAAGTATGGTCTATATATATATATTTTTTTTTTAATTATTGCTTTTCAGTTACAGTTGACATTCGGTATTATTTTATATTAGTTTCAGGTATACAGCACAGTACCTAGACGTTTATACACTTCATGCACACATTCCCCCTGATCGGTCTCATACCCATCTGGCACTATACATAGTTGTTGCAACATTACTGATTATATTCTCTACATTGTACTTTGCCTCCCCGTGACAATTCTGTAACTACCAATTTGTATTTATTAATCCCTTCACTTTTCTCACCCAGTCCCCCTACCCCTCTGGCAACCATCAGTGTGCTCTCTGTATCTATGAGTCTGTTTCTGTTTTGTTTGTTTGCCTATTTTGTTCTTTAGATTCCATATATAAGTGAGATCATATATTTGTCTTTCTCAGTCTGACTTATTTCACTTAGCATAATACCCTCTAAGTCCATCAGTGCTGTTGCAAATGGTACGATTTCATTCTTTTTTTATGGTTAATATTCCATTGTATATATGTATTACTACTTCTTTATCCATTCGTCTATTGATGGGCATTCGGCTTGTTTCCATATCTTGACTATTGTAAATAGCGCTACAATGAACATAGGAGTGCATATATCTTTTAGCATTAGTGTCTACAGATAAATACCCAGAAGTGGAATTGCTGGGTCATAAGGTAGTTCTACTTTTAAATTTTTGAGGAACCCCCAAACTGTTTTCCATTGTGGCTGCATCAATTTGCAATCCCACCGACAGTGTACAAGGGTTCCATTTTCTCCTCATCCTCACCAACCCTTTTTGTTTATTGATTTATTGATGACAGCCATTCTGACAGGAGTGAGGTGCTATCTCATTGTAGTTTTAATTTGCATTTCCCTGATGATTAGTGACACTGAGCATCTTTCCATGTCTATTGAGTATGGCCCGTATCTTTCTATACCATTTTGAAAGTCATCAACCAATTCATTAGATAGACGATACATCCCAAATATAAGTAATTAAATTAATTTACCATTTTCTTTGCAACTCGCCACTTATCATCTTCAATGCTATGGTACTGGATGAGAGTGTTTTGAACTTTAGTTGCAAAAGCTGTAGCATCAGGCAGGACTTCCATTTTTCCCTCCTGTTACAGAGACCAAGACTAGCATTAGCAAACACCACAGTTGATGCAGCAGGCCAGTGGGTTTCAGATATGGCATCATAATAGAATTACCTGGGGCACTATAAAAGATGCCTGTATCTGGACCCGACCCCAGATCGATCAGAATCTCTGAGTAGGAATTGGACATAGGTGTTTTTCTAAACGCTCCCAAGGTGAGTAATACATAGTTAGGGATGAGAATCACACATTTTGAGGTGTTAAAATCACACATATAGAAATAATATGTAATCCTATTTTTCCTAATAGATCTAATAAAAAGGAGTAAGTTATAAAACGCCAAATCAAATGAAGAAAAAAAATGCTGTTTCCAAAATACAAAAATACAAAAGGCATAAAATCTTTAAAAAGTCCTTAGATTTCAGCCTCTGAAAATTTTTATTTTACCATCCAGCAGAGTTAGGACTCATTCTAGCAAACACATGACAACCACAACTAGGAACATCATCTTACATCCTTCAGGATAGAGCTACAAAACTCAGAACAATTTCAAAATTTTGAAGAACTCTTACTGTTTTCAATGTTCTATTTCATTTGATGAAGTGTTAGGATTCAGTTAGGTAACTGAGTAAGGAGAGAGGTCATATAAAGTCTTTTAGAACCACCAGTACTGCATAAATAAATGGCTTATAATATTAAGGCAATAATTTTAACTATATAAAGAAGAAAAGTACTATATCATTAATAATCCTAAAGATAAGGTACCGCTCAACATTATTTTTAAAGGGAAAAGATTATAACCTTGAAAGATAATAAACTTAAATGAGGGATTCTGTAATGTGATGGATTTAAAACACTGCTGCAAATTCTTTGACACACTTTCCAGCAAGAGGTTGAGTCTGTATGACTTTCCAGGCTAGGTTCGGAAAGTCCATGTACCTTCTGCAGGTTTCTTTTAGAGCACTTGTTCTGGGAGCCTTTGATCAACTGCAGGCATGCAAAAACTCTGGTTAGCCTGAGGCTGACATGTGGAAAGACCCAGGGGGAAGATGGAGAGAGAGGAAGATACCACAGCAAAGTCCCAGATCCAGGAACTTATTTAGAGCTTCATACCTAATGGGCATCTCTTGCTCCCCTCAATTTGCCTGTCTTCCCATCTTAACAATTTACTATTAAAATAGTAATTGAGCCAGTTGCTCCAAGTCAAAAGCCTTGAAATCACCCTTAATAGGAATCAAGATATTCCTACTCATACCACCTTATCCTATTTGCCTATAACGTTCTTGTCCTACTGGTTTTTTCTGTTCCTCATATAGGCCAAGCTCCTCACTGACGTTGGGCCTTTGTACTTGGCATTTCTCTGCCTGGATTACTAGACCCCAAACCTGAGCGTGACGAATAAAAACCAGTCCTGACAATTTCAGTTTAAACCTTCTGTCTTAATACAGCCTTCCGTAAGTCACTACTATATCCTCTTTTATTTTCTTCACAGTGCTTATCCCCGTCTGAAATTAACTTGTTCCTTTATCGGTATACTGTATTGCGTTCTTTGACCATCACATCCCTCGCGGCCACAGCAGGCGCCCCTGTCTGCCTTACTCACCACTACATCCCCACCAACTAGAACACAACAGGGACACAACTAGAACCCTGCCTGGGGACACAACAGGCCCATCATCACTGTGGAAGTGTGCTTGCTTCAAAACAAGAATCATTTGGTCTTAACTATGTCTCCTGTTGGTGCCATGGCCAGTAAAAGCCTAAAGGAGAAAAGGCTTTGGGAGAAAAGCTGCCCATTTACAAACCCATCAAGTTACAACTAAAAAGTAGGTGAAGATCTAAATGAAATAACAAGCCTCAAGCCTCTATGGGAATAAGGCTGCAATTCTCAACTACAGACACATACATCAGAACCTCCTTTGTCATTGCTATTGACAAAAATTATCTCCTTAGGTTCCTGAGTCCTTTATTTGACAAAGTCTAGCTCTGGGGCTTGTTCTATGTCCCCTTAGTCCAGTCTTAGCAAAAATCCTGCTGACTCGGTTTAGTGAAAATTGCCCCACCCTCAAAACTTCCTCACCTTATCCTCAATCTTAACACCCTGACCTGCCTTCAGCAAGAATCCTTTCCAGTCGATTTAGCCAGAATCCCCCTTAATGTTTCCTCTTAGCAATTTTTCCATCCACTGATACCTACCCTGCTCCTTGGCTATAAATCTCCATTGTCCTTGTTGAATTCAGAAGGGAGCCGAGTTCTATACTGAGGTTTCCTCTTTCCATCGCAATAGTTCTTGCATAAGATTTGCTTTTACCACTTTAACTGCTGTCTGCCTCAGGTTTTCTTTAATACTGTTTTCAGATGTTAGATTTCAGGACCCACTGCCAGACAGTCTGATTTAGTGGGTTTGTTCTGCGGTAGGCCCCCAAAATCTAGGTTCTTTACAAAGCCTCACTGGTCATTCTGTTTTTCAGCCAAGGTTGAGAGCCATTAATCTAAAAACTAAAGGTGACAGAAATAAATGTTGTAGTTAATATTTAATTAGCACAAAGCAGAGCATACAAGCCAGTAAAAATGACAAACACTAAAATGATACAGAACTGGCTCTCTTAGGTTCTGTCTCTGCGACCTGTGAATTAAACTAACAAAAGCTAGATTAACAGGAGAAAATGTATGGATGAAATTCAGGGAATCAGTAACGCAGTTAAATTTAGCTAGTTTGCACTTTAACTCACCACACAGCTCACTATCTAGCCACCTATAATCAGACATGGTTTGTTTGCAGTTTGATCCATCCTGATTTTCAGCTGTTTTCTCCTTGTTTCTCCCCTCACTGTTAACTCAAGAACTGTTTCCTCCCTTTCTCAAGGCTACCCATACCTCGTTAGTTAACAACATGCTAACCTGGAAAAGAGCAATTTCTTAATCCTTAGACGCCTGGACACTGGAAACTAATTTATAACTCCCTTGCAGTATTTACTGGTGACAAATTAAAGTCCCAGGCCACTATGGCCGAGTCCAGAGTCCGGAGATAACATCATCTTCAAACAGACCAGACCCCAGGAAGTGATGTCAGCCCTCAAATCTGCCTAACTCCCCCTTTCCAACATAAGAAAAAGCTAACTTGAAGTTAGGTGCAGCTGTCCACTCTCAGATTCTGGACTCTGCCCCGGTGACCCCGCCCCACCCCCACCTTCCCACCCCACCCCCACCCTCCCACCCCACTCCCGGTGTTTCTCTCCTTACTACCCCTGGCAGCCGTCATCTTTGGACACTGCCAGGATGTCACGCAGGGTCTCAGCTCCCGCTCCCCACATTAGAATGCAGGATATGGTGAGGCGACGGAGCCATAGATAGGGGAGTCATACCACTCCAGTCTCACTGGCAGCTGAGTTAGAGACACAGGAGGCAGGAGCCACACGATCTGCAACCTGCCCTCTGCTTCTCTGTCAACCAATCCCACTTGCTAGCTGCAATCCGCCCTGCTAACTGCAATCTGCTTACTAGCTCAGCCACCATCCGCTGCTAGCATAGCCATGGCAGTTATATTAGTGGCCAATGGCTCACTGGTTACAGCTGACAGCCAACTAGACACAGCTGATGGCCATCTGATTACAGTTGATGGCCATTTACTACCCGAGTGAGCACCTTTCCACGTGAGGCCGAGAGCCTGGAAACTGCACTCCTAGCTCTGTCCCCACACATGGGCATTCTCTCTCTGCCCTAACTTTAATAAAAACTTTCTTCACTCTCCCACTTTATACAGTCTGTGAACGCTTTCACCTTTTGCGAACAACCAGGGGTTAATTCCATGCCATGACAGGAAAGACATACAAATTTCAGCTGATGTAAACATTGTAATTTTTATCTGCACAGAGGCCTTCAGAGAAAGTACGTGGAGACCCAAGGAAGCAGTTAGACCCTGGGACCTTTGCACCATTTTAGCAAAGGATGATAAATTGTGGAGAAGAGACAAGACAAAGGAAAAGGGGTTTGGCCTTCCAGGGATGATAATTATTGGAAGGTAAACACAAGAGAGGAAACTAACAGGAGAGAGGGTTATTTTAGTAAAGTTTGTGCGGACGATCTTGGTGCCAACTTTCTGTCTCTAGTGATAAGAATTGTTCTCCTAGGATAGCAGAGGGGGCAAGACCTTTACAAAAGGAAATTTGTGGCCTACTTTTAGGCAGGTAGTAAGAGTGAAAAGAGCTCTTTATAAATTGCTGTTTCTTAATTGCCTTCAGTTCAAAATAATCTTTATTCCAAAGAGCACATCCTTTCAAAAACATGGGACAGCATATAGAGAAAATTCAATAATTTGACATTTAGTATCTACGTAAGTGACACAAAATGTATGATAAGTACAGCTCCTACCCATAGACTAAAAGTGGATCGGTTCGTTCAAAAAGTCTGCCAGTCAGGAATATATCCCTTATCCATTTGAGAGACTGTCAACCTGATAGCCAGTACAATGACCTTATTCAGAAGTAGGATACAAACAAGCACAAGTTCTTAGAGATTACTTGCAAAATAAATTTCATTTATCTATTACTGGAATCATTATAATTAAATAATACTCTTTAAACCCAAAGGTCACCTGCCAGGTTTCTGTGGTTGGAAGACAAGAGAATTTTTTCAAAACTATTTGATAGAGATCAAAAATGAAATGGAAAGCTAATTTTATCATAGAAAACATCTCTGTGCAAATCGAGCACACAAAATGTAAGCAATAAAAAAATGCCCATAAAGATGAGAATCTGAATCTTTAAGGTGTTTATCTTAAAGGTGTTTACCTTAAAAAAAAAAAAAGTCATTCACTCCTACATCAGTATAAAATCCAACCTCCTTAATATGACTTACGGCCCCTTTTATGAGTTGGTTGAACTTCACTGCCTAATTTCTACTCTTCTTTCCTGGATTCCCCCAAAGAGTAGGTTAGCAACTCTGTAATACAATTATTCACTTATCTTCTCCCATTTAACTGTAAATCTTTTGGGGCAAGAAATGTGATGACTTGTTCAATGTTAAACTCCTATGTCTAGCATACAGTAGAAACCTAGTAAAGAAAAAAGGAAAAAAAAATGGGTGAACGGTCAGCTACTAGTGTCATTTATGAAAGACCTCAAGATATCTAAGGCGGGCCCATTTGTACTAATCATTCTTGAGTTTCTGAACGACTAAAAAACTTCCATTACCATAATAAAACAATAATTTCTCAGAGGTTTTATTTACCAAGCATCTCTTATCTACCAGGTCCTAGAATTATAGAAATGGATGTAATCCAGTGTTTGCTCTCAAAGTTGACTTATTTCACCCTTTAAATAAACCTTTAACTGCAACAATAACAAAAACTAAAACATTAAAAACTCCTATTAATGAGCCACTGTAAGGGTGATGGAGTAGGAGGTAGAAAGGAAAGGAAAAGAACAAAGTAAGTGTAAACTTGGAAAGTTCTCTTTTAGCCAAAGCCAGGCAGTTAGTTCTTGCGTGGATATTCTTTCATCAAGATGAAGTCCAAAAGGGAATAATTGTTAGTGTCTAAACTCCTTATGTGTGGCCAGGCATAACAGAGGATCTCTGGAAATACAGAGGGTGCCAAAAATATGTATACACATTTTAAGAAAGGAAAGAAACGGTATTAAAATTATACTGATGGTCACCACTTTGAGCACCTCTTGGAATTGCAGAACTCAAATATGACTTGTATTCATCTTTTGTTATTGGTATATATTGAGTATTACAATTTTAATACAGTGTTTTCCCTTCTTAAAATGTGTATGCATTTTTTTTTAGCACCCTCTGTATATTCCAGAAGCAAGAAGGGGCAGTATTGGGGTTATCAAGGTCTCGGCCCTCTTTTAATATAATGGGGCACTCATGTTAATCGAAAAGAAAGCATACAACATGCTCTACTGCAATCTCCATGTGTGTGGAGAATGTCAGGAAAATGTTTTAAATACCATTCTGAACAACCTCTTACTAATTCTTTTATTCCCTTTCTTGACTTATATCAGAAAACTCTCCATCACTTACATTTCAGAGAGAACAGCTACCACTTAACCTTAGCAGAATCTAGCAGCTCCATGTAAAAGGTTATATGCTCTTGACAGTTCTATTACTCAGTGCTGAGTAATGTCCCCCTTCAGTTTTTCCTTCCTTTAACCTTTTTGTTTATGTGTTCTGTCCATATTTTTGAAATGATCACTAGTATAGATAGCGGCTGACATTACAGAGTGAGCAGCCTTTCCTAGTTAAAATTTTTCTTGAAGCCATCTATGAGCACCAGTCTTTGACCAATACAACTCCAATTATTGTCAAATATATGTCACAGTGAAACAGTCATAGGTTTTATTTTGAATATGGAACATAATAAACATCTTACCCCCTAATA
Source organism: Rhinolophus hipposideros (assembly GCF_964194185.1). Taxonomy (NCBI): domain Eukaryota; kingdom Metazoa; phylum Chordata; class Mammalia; order Chiroptera; family Rhinolophidae; genus Rhinolophus; species Rhinolophus hipposideros. The sequence continues at coordinate 24,997,984 of NC_138053.1, read as the reverse complement.
AAAAGTGAATGCTATAAAAATGTGTTTGTACTTACGTAGTATGATTAAGTCTCAATTCACTTGTTAAAGAAGCTCATATCAGAATTAACCTTCCATTAATTGATGTGGGTTTCATTCATGTGAATAGCTTCCATTTAACATGCCATAGATTTTCCCCAAGATGTTATGCAAACCAAGGCCTTATAAATTAAATTATATTTTCACCTAACATAAAAATTGCAGCAGGCTTGATTTTCAAACAATCTGGAATTGGTAACTCTGCCGTTTCAACTCAGTCAAGTACAACGGTTTCTCATTTTTGAGAATGGCTCTGGCAGGAATGCAACAGGGAAGCCTACTTCTGCAATGTGACCCATGTCCAAGGGTTAGCGCTCACTTGGGCTTATTCGAGGACAAACTTTACAACAATGCTGAGACTTTTTACAACATGTGAGGCAATACTAAATTCTAATGCCAGCTTCAAGTTTGAGTCGTTACTGTTCAAGCTCCTAATACGCCAATCCTTTATTGAAAATAATAATAATAATAATAATAATAATAATAGCTAACACCTTTTATCATTTGCTAGTACGTGACCAATCTTTCTGGCCACCTTCAACTGCATGATTCCACTTAACCCTCACCAAGAACCTTAGGAGCCGATTCTATTATTATCCCTATTTTACAGAGAGGGGAGGTAGCAACTGGGAAATGAGGTCACTTGTCCAAGCTGTAACAGCTGATCAGTGACAGCGCCAGAATTCCAAACCAAGGCTTCTGCCTTCAGAGGCCAACGGTCTATTGTGTAAAATGCTGAAAGCTGATCCCAGGCTGGGAGAGGCTTTACATTAAATTTAGACAGACACCAAGATACCTACATTCACATTAAATGTGTCATACCGTGCCCTGGCTTCGGAACCCAAAGCAGCCCAGGCAGTATCTCTTAATGGTAAATTAGGGATCATAGTAACGCCGATTCCCTGAGGCATCACGTGCGTTAACACCCTTAGCACCCAACGTTTCCAATAAGCACTGGAAAAGGCCGTCTCATCAGCAGCATCATTTCAGCCAAAGCCCGGCGTGGGGACGTTTCCTGGGCTGTCCGTGCGTCTACTCGGAGAGCGGGCAGCACTGCGTCCTCCCCAGAACGGGACCGCAACGACGCTTCACCACGGCCCTAAAAGCAAGGGGATCGTCGCCCCTTCCCCGTTTAACAGATGAAGAAACTGAGGTCTCCTCCGCGTCGAAGTCCTTAAACTCGGGAGCGGTGTAGCGGGGCGAGGTGCAAGCCCGGGGATCCTGCCGTCTCGCCCCTTCTCTTCCCCGGGCCTGTTTTCCTTCCCACCTGTGAGCTCCACGGCCGCCCGGACGCCGGGGCCAGCCATCCCCTCCCTCTGCGGCGGCCTCCCACACCCCCCGCGCAGCAGCAGCTCCGGGAAACCGCACCGGGCTCGGCGCCCCCGGCACCCCTGTGGCCCTCCCGCCAAGCCCTCACTTCCGCCACGACTCCGTGCCTCTACCCACGAATACCTGAGGAAACGCGAGGAGTTGGTGTGGAGCCCCGACAGGTCAGGCCGGGACAGGAGTCCCCCTCCTCCACCACACCTACCCGTTAAAGCTCTCGCAGCTTCCCCGCCCGTCGAGGTCGCGGGCGGCCGCAGCCAATGGGCGTCAAGCCAGTGCCGGTCCCAGCCAATTGGAAGGCACTAAGCTCTTCCGGGAAGGAGGGTCGAAACCCCCTACAGCCACGCTCCTGGCTCGAACCCGGTGCTGGGAGGGCGGGAAGCAGAAGTTGGCCCGAGCAACGTATGTGTTCTTGGATTGGCTGGCGCGGCAGCGTGCGGAGTGCTGATTGGTCGCCGGAATATGGAATGATTCCGCGTGGTGGCGGGAGCCGTGCCAGGGTTTTCCTGCCGGTGTGGGATTTCCTGTGGGTTTGCCTCGGGCGGGCTGTCCCAAGGCTCATTTCAGCAGGGGGAAATACAAGCACGTGTAGGGAGTGAATGATGACAGTGACGGGTAGTGCTGGCCTAAATTCTTCCCAGCTGTGAACATCTAGTACCACATCGCTGCACTCCCCTCCCAGGACCAAAAGTCAAATGAAAGAAAAGGCGTCAGTGCCAAGGATGACACACCCTTCTGTGTGCAGAGGATAATACTCCCTTCTGCCACCCTCCTCCCCCTACTTAGCGCTATATGAGAAAGTCGCTGCTACAGTGTAAATTGATCTTTCGCCAAACGTTTGTCCTCAGATAAGGGGACTGGGAGGACAACCTTGAAAATAGAGAAGAGCAGAGGGTGTGGCAGGTGGCTTTAGCAGCCAGCGTGTTTTGATTTTCATCTGTTTGAAGGTGAGTAGCATTGCACCCAGTGACTGTGAAGTCGCCCATCTGATAGGATGTTTGGCAATCTGAAAGGTGTTTGCAAATTACATTTACTAGGATATGTAGTTTGAAAACCAAGAGTAGGAAGGAATGCAATGCTACACCATTAGTCGTTATTGATAGACTTGCAATGAGAATAAATAATACTTCATAAGTTTTAAAATTAGCATCACTAAAAGAATCACCACACACCACTTGCTAGTTATTATTGGCAGATTGAAAAAAAAAGTTACCTCATTCTTTATATATAAAAGGAATAATAATTGGGTGGTTATTTTTCTATTTTCATCTCTCAAGTAAAACACACCTACGTTGGGGGGCTGTTAAGTGGATGCAGTGAAATGTAAAGTATGTAAAACTTTATACGAAGTACTTTTCCACAACTGTTTCAAATTATTGCCCATATATGTGCAAGCAAGGACCACAATAGTTGGCCAATAATAACTAGCAAGTTAATGGGGTTCCAGGCATAGATCTTAAGGCAGATTACTTAGTTTCTGAGTAACTGGACTGGAATTTGGTCCAAGTCTGCTGGACTATAAAACGAGCTCTTCACCCCCACAAAACTCAATGAAATGCCTAATCCCTGCTCAGGTTTACACAATTTAATGGAGAGGAACAGGTCGTCATACCCGTTTCAGAAAAGGAGAAAATCGGTATCTCTTATTATTAGGATTCAGATGTGGGTACATTGCTCAGCAGTTCTGCATATTCTCTCACAGAACTCACTAGAACATGTTTAAGACAAAGTTAACAGCTTTTCTTATTTTGTAAGGAGGTGCTGCATAAGGTTATTACATCATGCTTACGGTGGTTTTTGTTTCTTTGCCTTTTGTTCTTCATCTGTTGCCATGGTGTGGGGTTTTTTTGGATTTTTTTGTGTGTTTGTTTTTTATTTTTTGGTTACAAATTGGATTAATTAAAAACTACCGTATGTCTATCAAAGTGGAATGCTCCGAAAAGCAAAACAGCAGGTTCAGAAAAAAATATATAACCGGAGGTTTTAATGAGGGCTTACTATGGACCAGGAACAGTGCTGAGTATTTTATACATATTGACTCATTTAATCCTGATAGCAACTCCATGAGGTATGCACTGCTATTATTATACTCACAAGAGAACTACAGTATATAGGGCAACAGACAGATCACCCTCCAAATAGTTTGAAAATGAGGAAATAAGCTTTTCATCTAGAGTTCAAGGATGAAAGAGACATATAATGTTTTTGACCAGCAATATAGAAAATCACTCTAAAGAGACAAAACAGCTTCTGGCAAGCCCCGGCTGTAATCAGACTGACTATATTAACGTATCTAAAGAAAGAATTTCCAGAAAGGACACAGAAAAAAGGAAATAAAAACAAATACTGTATCTACAATGTGTTGCCAGGAGGCAATAAATCTAGAAATAAAATCACATATGCACAAATATCCCCAACTACTTGAAAATTAAAAAAAGATCTGTCCCTCAAACTCTTTGATCAAAAAGAAAATAAAATATTATATACTGAAGAATATTAATAAAATATTTAAAATATTAATGAAAATGAACATTAATAAACATAAACTAAAAATAAAATCTCTATATATCAAAGCCAGGGAATATGACAAATTCAATAGAGAATTTGACTCAGGAAAACTCATAGCCTTAATTCAACTCAACAAATATGTATGAAATACCTGCTGTAGGAAACCTGCTGAAGCTGGGGCAGTTTGTAAAGTGACCACAGCTAATTCCAGAGCTAGATTTAATCCTGAACCTTTTATTTATATAGCCCAATAAATTTTTTAAAGCCTGTTTGAATTGATTTTTCTCTCATTTTGGATGAAATCATTTTTAGAGAACAGAAGACTCCTTTTCCCTTGCAACACTTTCTTTCTTTGTTTTATCCATCAATGGCAGGTGAAAACAGGGAGGAGGTGGGGTATTGGGAAGGGATATCCTAGAAGCTTCACTCCAGGAAGAAATACCTAAAAATTTTTCAGTTTTGGCTTTGGGGAGACAAGGGTAGTTCCTGCATTCCAGGCAGCTTCTGCGTCTGGCTGGAGCAACTTTTTGGGTGAGGCCATTTATACATAAGTCGGGAGAATACGTATATGAGAATTACATATTTCTTTCGTTGTTACAAATATCTCAAACACCGAAAGCTGTATTTAAATGAGTATCCTTATGGCCAAACTGTATTTTCTACTGTTGAGTTTCATGACGTTCTCCTATATCCTTTCAATAAGCCTTTTGGATGGGTTTCTGTTCCTACCGTGTTTGCCCGAAAATAAGACCTACCGCGAAAGTAAGCCCCAGTTAAGATCTCAACCAGACAGACACATTTAGTACGTGATGTTCCAGAAGAAGATGACATTACTGTATTTGAATAAATGTAGATTGTTGTACATGAAAAAATAAGACATCCCCTGAAAATAAGCCCTAATGGAGCAAACATTAATATAAGACCCTGTCTTATTTTCGGGGAAACACTGTAGTGATCGATCCCTGATTCTCACAAAAGTACAGAGCTTGGCCCATCCCCTCCAGGAGATTTTTTTACATGCTTACATGAATTAATATCAACTATGGTATTAACTATATGCTCTTGTCAAAGAAAGAGGCAGAAGAGTTTGTACAACTTACTAAACATAACTGAGCCTTTGTTTCCTCACCTGTAATATGTGATTAATAGCTTCTTTGTTTGAGACAGTGGCTGCAGAGGCTGCCACAGTTTGAGGCACTGCTTGGGCACACAAACATTGGTAGTGGGGGTTAGGGAGGAATACTCAGGAGTAAGGGTATGGAGCAGAGGGTCCCCAGATCTCCTATACATCTCCATCATTGGAGGTATTTTAAAAATAAAGATTTCAACCTGCATCGTGAAATCAGAATCTTTGGGTGTGCAGGTCTAGGAATGTGATTTCTAGCAAGCCTCCCTGGACTACTTCACCTAGCTAATCTAAAACTAGCCTAACTAGTGTGTAGGAGCTAGCGGAAAGGAGGAGGAAGCCAGGTTTGTGTAAGAAGAGAACAGGCCAGAGAACAGGCCACTGTTAAGAATCCGTGGGACAGTACTGACTTGCCCATGGTATTTATTTCTGTCGTTTGCTTTTGCTTGTTGTGCTTTACTCTTCTGTGCTGTCTGTTCTCCTGTTGAAAACTTATGCTCAGTTGTTTAAAAAAGAAAGTACACTTTTAAGATTTAGGGCAATTGAATAGTAAAGCATGCTGTACCAATGTATAGAAAATATTCATGTTAGGAGACCATAATTAAAACAAACAAAAACAAACAAGCAAACAAAACTCAACTTTTACTTATAGTTCATATATCAAAATATTCAGGCGAAAATGAAGGCCAATTAACAATATCGTAATCATCCTAAATGATATAAATAGCTGGCACCAAATTCTCCACTGTAGATAGCACCTGTGGAATGTCTGATACAGTCCAGCCATTGTTCTAAGTAGATATTATCATGATTTCCATCTTGCATATTAGGAAACCAAAGCATAGAAAGGTTAGGTAATTTTTCTAAGGCCACATGCTAATGAATGGCAGAGGTCAGATGGGAACCTCGTGCTCTTAGTTGCTATGCTCTTCTTTCTCACTACAAAAGCTAATGCTCTGTCAGGACAGGACAGCAGTAGAATTCGTCCCCTGGTGTGGGAGGCCATGCTAGGTCATAGGTGCTCATGGTATGTAAAGGATATCAGGAGGCTGTAGGTGAATCCAGCCCTCAGTTGAGGCTGACAGGAGAACATATAGATTGCTTCCGGTGTGGCTGAGCACACTTGGTAGCCATTTGCTGTCTCCATTTTAAGATGGCTATTGAAATGAACAAAATTTCATGTTGTGTTTAGGTTCACAGATGTTCAGAAAAACATTGACACATGACCATAAATTGAAACCCAGCAGAAGGACGTGCTGTCTCAAACACCAGCAATTAGGTTGAGTGTAGTGTATGAAAGAAACGAAGGACTCTATACACCCAGGGAGAAGAGAATGGGCCAGCTGAAGTCCACATCTTCAGTAATCAGCAAGGTATCTCTGATAAAGTTGTTTTTTTTTAATTTATTTCATTCAGTTATCTAAAACAAGGGTCAGCAAATGACAGCTTACCTTCCAAATTAGGTCCCCCCTTTTCTGTAAATTAAGTTTCATTGGAACATAAGCACACTCATTAATCTGTGGACTGTCTATGACTGATTTCACACTACAATGTCATGATTGAGAAACTGAAACACACTGTATGGCCCACAAAGCTGACCTCAACTCTACAATGTATTTCACAAATCTAGGTTTAAGATTTAAATTTTTAAAGAGATAAAATCAGGCTGGATCTACATCTGTGAGCTCTTATTTCCTTGGGTTATGGGCCTCAGAAGACATGGGGTGGTAACACCACTTGAGAAAGAACAAAGTGTAAGAGAATTCAATTAGACCAGGACCTTTAATGTAAAAGGTCAGTTACACCTCCAGAGAATGAACTTGGTCAACCAGAAAGTTACAGCTATAATTTCTCCAGCTCACAGCATACTGTACTGCACTGGAGTAAGCAAAAGTTTAAAGTCATTGTGACATAGTTTGTCTTTTACAAACCTTATCTCATCTTTCTGAGTTCACATGTTCTCTCTTAAAAAGGGAAATTGTATTATGCATTTCCATAAGTTTGTCAATTATTAAGGGCCTACTACTCTATGTCAGAAATAATCCAAAAATATTTACATTCACAATCTAACACTTGTTCTTTATCTCCTTCCCCCTTTTCTCTCACAGAAATAGAGCCCTTAATTAAGTCCTCGGAACAAGGGTTCTCTACCTCTCTCTCTCTCTCTCTCCCACCTCAACTAGGCCCATTCTCTTCCCTGAGAACGTATTACTAATACCAGGAGCCTATGCCTCTCTCTCCCACCTCAGTTGGGCCTGTTCTCTTCCCTGAGAATGTATCACTAATAAACCCTGCTTGCATACTAAAAATTAAATAAATAAAAATAGAGCCCTTACCTTTCAGCTGAGCACATCATAATTCAAAATAATGAACATTTCCCACACCCTGATAGCTAAAGCTCCAAATTGACTTGGAGCCTGCCAATCACATGTAAGAGATTTGCAAGGTAGAAGTCATGCTTTTCCTGCTTCTGCAATTCTACCACGGGTCTTTTTTCCTAATCTCCCAGCCCAGTTCAAGTTGGCTTTATGATCTTGGTGGTTTCCCAATAACTATAGGAGCATCAGTGCTGGTGGCCCCATTCTGTTGTACTATTATTCTTGCAGGATCCCTTGATTATTTCTTCAGTCCTACCACTGATTCTCTAAGTCAAGGGTGTCCAAACTGCGGCCCGTGGGCCAACTGCGGCCTGCGATCCATTTTTAATCGGCCCGCAGCAAATTCCAAAAATATATTTAGTTTACTTAAATAAACCAGGTGAGGCAATCCGTACTTCACCTCGAGTGAGTGGCCCGGCTGTTTGTGTATTTTGCTGCATATGGCCCTTGGTGAAAAAACGTTGAAAAAAGTTTGGACAGCGCTGCTCTAATGAGTTGGACCTGGCCATTTGATTGAGCCTCCTAAGAACAATGAAGCCATGCCTCTATTCTTTATTTTCCTGTGAAGGTGATGACAAAGGCTTTTAGGTAAATGCTCAAAAGAGACCTTACAATGAGATGACAGATTTTGTTTTCAGAATTTTGAGCAATGAGCTAAATAATCTGCTAAAATCAGAGGTAAATTGTGCAAATGCACACACTAATGAACATTTTATAGATCTTAGCCTTCAAAAATTATAAGGAGAGAGTGGTGGGAAAGAAAAGTGCAAAGGAAAGGAGTCACGTAAAGAAAGCTGGGAAAAAAAAATAAATAAAATAAAAAAATTAAAATTAAAATTAAAAATTAAAAAAAAAAAAAAAAAAAAGAAAGCTGGGACTGGAAGGGTTAGACACAGATAAGTCTTATCCAGTCAGTGAACTGAATGTACTCAACAAGCCCCTGCTGTGCCTCAGGCTCTCACAGGCACCGAAGGAGCCAGGGCTGTATCCCCTCAGGGATTCACTGACAGGGAGATGTGGTGTGTTCTCCTTTAGGTCAAGTGAGAAAAATAGGTTTTGTTTCTAAATGTTGCAAGATAACAAATAAAAGTATAACAGGATTAGGAATAGTTCTCAAATTTGCTATTTCTTTCTATGGTGAGGATATAATTCAAAAGGGCAAAACGTTTTGACACTGAGAGAATTCCTTATAAAGTAATGTGGAGTTACATGAATCCTGTTCTCCCTTAGACACGATTGCTTTAGAAAACATTTCCCCTGGTTTCCTTCCACCATCTATGGGGAGATGCTTATTGAGAAATTAGAAAACATTACTGCTTGACAAGTGAGAACAAGTGCTAAGACAATAGATATTTTAAAGATAAATGTGAGGACACAGTTTTATCTAAAAATGCCACTACATTAAAGATAGAGATTGGTTTTAATTGCCACAAATATAGTCACTAAGTGTGATAGATGCTTTTGTTTTCATTTCTTCCACCCACCCTGACATCTCCATTTCTCTGTCTCTACCACAGCCTCATATTTGTAGTATTATATTAGAATCCTAATGGTATGGAACAGATTTCCTGCTTTCAGTCCTTCTCAGTCCAAATCTATCTTCTACCCCTAGTTCCTGACAAATTTTCCTAAATCACTGCTTTTATGAGGCCAAGTCTCTTCTACAAACTAATGATCCACAATGTGATATATTAAAGCATTATGGAAATTTGTCCCAAATTAGAAAGAGCCAAGATGCCGAAATGTCCAACAATAGAGGATTGTTAAATATAATTTGTGTATCAGTAAAGTACTATACAGTCATTAAAAACATGTGGTAGAAAAAAACTATTGATCTGAAGAAAATATTTGCACATTTTGAATATAAAGAAAAGCATGAAACAAGCCACTTAGCAGTATGTACAGATTCTATAAAAGGAAGTAAATACTCTGACTCAAAATTTTTGCTTCTGAGAATTTACCTAAGAAAACATTAAAGAAAGGGTGCAAAGATTCCAAGTTCATCTTCATTCTAGAATTGTTTTTAGGGGCCGGCCCGGTGGCTCAGGCGGTTAGGGCTCCATGCTTCTAACCCCGAAGGCTGCCGGTTCGATTCCTACATGGGCCAGTGGGTTTTCAACCACAAGGTTGCCAGTTCAACTCCTCGAGTCCCACAAGGGATGGTGAGCAGCGCCCCTGCAACTAAGATTGAGCATGGCACCTTGAGCTGAGCTGTCTCCTGAATGGCTCAATTGATTGGAGTGCATCCTCTCAACCACAAGGTTGCCAGTTCAATTCCTCACCTCCCACAAGGGAGCTGAGCCCCCTGCAACTAGCAACGGCAACTGGACCTGGAGCTGAGCTGCACCCTCCACAACTAAGACTGAAAGGACAACAACTTGAAGCTGAACAGTATCCCCCACAACTAAGATTGAAAGGACAACAACTTGACTTGGAAAAAAGAAAAATCCTGGAAGTGCACACTGTTCCCCAATAAAGTCCTGTTCCCCTTCCCCAATAAAACAATCTTAAGAAAAAAGAATTGTTTTTAATAGTACAAAAATTAAAAACAATCCACAACTCCAAAAATACAGGATTGAATTTATTTGCGATCAAGATAGAGTGACAAAAGACATACAAAGTAGATTCTCTGAGCACAATGCAATTAAATTAGAAATCAATAACAGGAAGTTATCTGGACAAACTCCAAATATTTGGAAATTAAATTACATACTTTAAAATAAAGTATGAGTCAAAAAAATCAAAAGGGAAACTAGGAAAAATTTTAACTGAATACAAATTAAACGATAGCATACGAAAATTTATGGAATACAGTTAAAGCGTTAATTACAGGGAGTATTTTTGCTCTGAACACTTGTCTTAAAAAGAAGAAAGATCTCGAGTCAATGACATTAGCTTCTACCTTGAGATAACAAGGAAAATTTCAAACTCCTTAAAAGATACAAACTACCAGGCTTATTCAAGAAGAATTAGATAACCTGAAGAGCCCTACATCTATTAAAGACATTAAATTTGGAGTTTTGAACCTTCCCACAAAGGAAATTTTATTCTCAGATTCCTTTACTGGTACATCCTACCAAACATTTGAGAAAAGATAATATGATTTCAACAAACTCTTCCAGAAAATTAAAGACTTCCCAACTCGTTCTATGAGGCCAGCATTACCAGAAAAAAGAAAAGTACAGAATGATATCCCTATGAACATAGAAACAACCATCCTTATCAAATTTTAACAAATCAAATCTAACACTATATTAAAAGGACATTACATCATAACCAAGTAGGGTTTATCTCAGGAATGCAAAGTTAGTTTAACGTTCAAAAACCAATCAATGTAACTCATCATGTTAACAGACTGAAAAAGGAAAACAATATGGTCATCTCAATAAAGAAAAAGCATTTGACAAATACCCAACATCTAATCCTAATAAAAACATTTAGCAAACTAGAAGAAATATCTTCAATCTGATAAACAGCAACTATGAAAGCTACACTGCTAGCATTATACTTAATGAAGAATATCAAAATTATTTTCCCTAAGATGAAGAAACAGGCAAGGATGTCTACTCTCACCACTTCTAGTCCACATTGTACCAGAGGTTTTGGCCAGTCCAACCACGCAAGAAAAAGTAATAAAAGACAGCTAGATTAGAAATGAGGAAGTAAAATAGTCATGATACATGATCATCTATATCGAAAGTCCTATGGAATCAATATAGCTATACAGTCATTAGAGCTAATAAGTTTAGTAAGAATGAAAAAATGCAAGATCAAGATACTAGCAACAAATAATTGGAAATTAAAATCAAAATAACAATACCATTTACAATGGCATAAAAATATGAACTGCGTAGAGACAAATATGAGAAAAAAGGTGCAAGGCCTCTACACTGAAAATTGCAAAACATACTGAGAAAACATAAAGAACTCCTAAATAAATAGAGATAAATACAATGTTTATGGATGAACATTGGTAAAATATCAATTCTCTCCAATTTGATCTATAGATATAACACAACCCCAATTAAAATCTCAGTGGGCTCATTTGTAGATGTGGGCAGCTAATTCTAAATGTCATGTGGAAATGCAGGGGAAATAAAATAGCCAAAACAACTTTGAAAAAGAAGAACCACGTTGGCTAATTTATACTACCTGATTTAAAGTCTTAGCATAAACTTACATTGCTAAGATTGTGATATTAGAATCAAGAAAGACAAATAGATCAATAGATCAGAATAGAGAGTCTAGCAATAGATCCACAAATTGATTTTCAACAAAGATGCAAAAATAATTAAGAAATATGAGATTGGGGGCTGCCGGTTAGCTCAATTGGTTAGAGCGCGGTGCTGTTTACAAGATTACTCGTTCGATTCCCCACATGGGCCACTGTGAGCTGCGCCCTCCACAACTAGATGGAAACAACTACTTGACTTGGAGCTGATGGGTCCTGGAAAAACACACTTAAAATAAATAAAAGTTTAAACAATATGTGAGATTAATTGAATAAATTATTTTGCATAGGATGCAGCCATTAAATTTTGCTGTAAAAGTATGTGTCAGCATAGCAAGATATTCATGATATATTAAAAGAAAATTGCAGGGTCCAAAACAGTTTGTAAATATTCTATTTTTGAATGTGATCTGTGTCTTTTTCAGAGGGATACACACACACATATACATATATACACACACACACAACAAAAGTGATTATTAAGAGTAGGAGCTTGGAATTGCTTATAATTTTAGTTTTGCTTTTAATGTTTATGCTTCTAATTTATTTATATAGACATGTACCATGATAAAAGACGAGAAAACATTAAAGTACTGTGTAATTATTACATAAAGTTTATCAATATTATTTTTTGGGGAATAACATGTGTGTATGTGTGTAGTACAAAGACTGGAAGATATGTTCCAAATATTACAAATAGAGGTGGCGTTACAAATAGTCTTTTAGCTTTGTCTTTCTTGGTTTCTAAATTTTGCATATTGGGCACATCTTGCATTTGAGAAATTACAAAAGCAATAAATATTAATTTTTAAACTCGCAATAATTCTCTGTAACTACCTGGCTAAATATCTCACTTCTTAAGCTGATGTTAAGATCCCCTATGAAAAATATGGCCCAAACTGACCTTGCTGACCCTCCTCTCTTCCCCTGCGAGTCCTCCTTTCTCCGTTGATTCACCTTGTTCTGTTCACTGCATCCAAACCCCCTCACTTCCTCCACCATCTCTATCTTTGATCCCACTGTCCCTTCTTACTTGGGACATGCTTCTTCCTCTGTGCCTTTCCACTTCACACCAGTGTTTGATGTCAAGTTTCTGCTGTCTTTGAAGTTTCTCTGAAATATACTTTTATCAAATTCCATCCCTGAACTCTATGGCACGTTTGTCTTTCCCATACATTTGAAGTTTAACCACATTTTAGTTAAAGCATTCTCAAACTTTAGATTAGTGGGGAGCCTTTTTGAATCCACTGTCCTAAATGTACCTAATATACACATGAATCCTATGCTAACAAGATTTAAGGTTTTGGATAGACTGTTGGGTTTTAAATATGTCTTTACCAGTTAATCGGTGGTTCATATTGGGGCAAATTATTTCACTTCTCTTTATCTCAGTTTTCTCTTTTAAAATTTGAGAATTTTAATAAGAGAATTTGCCTCATAAAGTTATTACGGAATTAAAGGAGTAGTCCTGAAAAGCGTTAGAATACTGTCTGGCACATAGTAAGCACTCAATAGATATTAGCTGTTTTGTTATAATGATTGTTAGTATTGTCTTTACAACCTCAAAACCAAGTCTCAGACGTAAGTGTCCCTTTGGAAAGCCCAAAAATTTCAGGGTTTAGGAAAGCATTCTGAAATAAATCCTACATTTGACTTTATCATAGTTAGTCTCCTTAGTTAATTTAAGATTTCTCATATATTCTCTGACTCTAAGAGTATTTAGACAGAAAATAAAGTTAGAATTTAGAGCTAATATTTGAAAGAAAATTAAACTTCCAATTGCAAAGCCCAATTTAGGCCACTAGGTGGCCATAAAACACTAGGTATGTTTTTTTTTAAATCAACCACGAGAAACTTTCACAATTTAAAAATAAGTTCCATATTTTACATTTACTTGCATAATGTCTAATTACTCTCTTCTTAAATGGGAGTGACAAGAGAAAGGGAACCGTGGGTCAGAACTCTTCCTTCTAGAGCCCAGCGGCCTTGGTCAGAGAAGAGTATTTTAGGGATGTCCTTAGCTTGGCTGCACACCCAGGTAAGACGCCAGCAATGGTTCTGTGTTCTAAGACGCTGCTTGCCTAACCTGTGCACTCTGGATATGGACAATCTTTCCTTTTCCACCCTACTGCTACCTAACAATAGGAGAGAGCTTCTGTAACTCTAGCCTCCCTCTGGCTAACTGTTCTGTGGGCGACAACAGTGCTGTGGTCTGCCACGAGAGGACACCGGCAGCCAGCAGCAAGACACAGGCAGAAGAGAAGTGTTTAATGCTGGGGAGGTTACCAGAGACGCATCTGAGCAGCCTGAGCAAGTTCAAGGGAAGGCTTAAGAACCTAGGGGTCAGTGATGTAATTTGCAAGTAGAAAATATTCTTAGTGTCTGTATCTTCAAGTCCTAAATATTCAGATTTAAGATACAGGGTTGTCTACTGTATTTAAAGTTCTTGAATACGTCATCCCCAAGATGACTACCATGAGTCCCATGTTTACTCGACCAGCTTCATGCATGTGAGGTTTGTGATTACAGTTCTCTGGGACTTCTATAAAATGGCAGATCTATACTAGAAAACATTTCAGGGTTTTTGATCAAGAAGATAAAAAAGACTTGAATGGACACTGGAGAGTTCTAGTCACAGATCTGAAGAGGAAAGTACTGAAGAGAATTCTGCACTTTGGGGCCCAATGCAGGAGTTCTCCAGAACTCAGTCCCCATTAGCTGGATGGGTGGGGCTTTGGGATTATAGAGGTGAGGCTTCTACATCATCTTGGGACTCAAGAACTGCTTTACAGAGGAGAATGGACTAGGTCTGATAAATTTTGTTGAGCTATTAATTTAGGTTTTTTCCTGCCTAAATTTTCCATTTTCCTTATATTCTATTCAGACAGTCATCTCTACCTCCTTATTCCAGGGTAGGACTGTGGCAGGTTGGTTTGTATTCAAACCTACTCATCGAGGAGATTATATGGAGGGAGCAGAGGGAAATAGTAATAGGAAGGGATTGGGGATGTAGATCTTGGATTAGATTCCTCCAGGCTGGGAGGGAGAGAGAAGACAATGGGTGGGATTCTCAGAAGTTCACCTAACTGCATCCTGGCATTGCTGATGGAGTGGAGGTGGAAAATTCTCAGACACAAGTGCATGCCAGGTGGAATGTAGGCAGAGAGGATTGCAGCCTCACATATATAGCAAATATGGGTACCTATCCCCAAATACATAATAGAATATGATGCTTCTAGGTCTTTGCCAATGCTGTGTTGTCTGCCTTGAAAGGTCCTTCTTTTCTATTTGTTGACTTTCTATTGTGGGAGCAAAATTGCAGCAAAGTTAAACAGGCAAGGTAGACTTTATTCAGGGCTATTGCAATAGGAGAGAGAAACCAAAACCATCTGCAGAAACAAAGAGCAGGAGGGTTTTTAAGGGTGAGATGAGCTAGTGAAAAAGTACTGGAGGACATTAGGGGGAGGTTAATCAATGGGATGTGTCCAGCACATTGAGTTATTTCTGAGTTTGTAAATGTTTTTCTCTGTGAGTAGACCACCTGTGTTTCCTAATTGTCACTATAGAAGTAGGCCTCTCTACCCTTCTACAGAGACTGGGAGATAGGGGCACTACCTTCCTTGATGATTGCATTGTAAAGGGATGGCTCCTAGGTCCTTGAGAAAGACAGTCTTGGGTTGTAAAACTGGAAAGGGGCTTTTAAGAAGATTTACATCTCAAAAGGACAGAAAGAATTTACAATGACCAGTTTTCTAAGATAAATGCTCTAAGAAAAAGGAGCTAGGGGCTTTAGAGACAGAAGCAAGACTTTCAAAAATTCAGTCAAGCTGAGGGGAACCTTACTGCCATCTTGGTCACTATTTATTTTTAAATTCCACTTTTTGTCACTGAAAATATGACGTATTTATTTATTTTTTCCCCATTCCCATTCTTTTTACTACAACATTCATAGAAATTCTGATTCATGTTTATATTAAAGTACTGATTTTTATGTTTCAGACATTTGAGGCAGGGACAATACAGGCATACGTCATTTTATTGCACTTCATAGATGTTGTGGTTTTGACAAATTAAAGGTTTGTGGCAACCCTGGTTTGAGCAAGTCTATCGGCACCATTTTTCCAACAGCATTTGCTTACTCTGTGTCTCTATGCCACATTTTGGTAATTCTCACAATATTTCAAGCTTTTTTGTTATTATATTTATTACGGGGATCTGTGATCAGTCACTAGCCATCAACATTGCAGCAGGACATTCACCAGCAAAAAGGTTACAACTCACTGGAGGCTCAGGTGATGGTTAGCATTTTTTAGCAATAAAGTATTTTTGAATAAAGGTATGTACATTTTTTATACATAATACTATTTCACACTTAATAGGCTACATATTACAGTCATCTATATAGTCTACCACTGTATTACAATATAATGTAAACATAACTTTTATATGCACTGGGACACCAAAAAATTCATGTGACTTGCTTTTTTGCAATGTTAGCTTTGTTGTCATGGTATGGAACTGAACCCTCAATATCTCTGAAGTATGTCTGGTATCTCATTCTATGGGTTAGTACAATGATGATTACATAGTTTGGAAAGCAGAATGAATATTTGTTAAAATGAACTAAATCTTACAACTCACACAGGCTATTCTATTTTCATTGATTTGACCTTCCTATCAAACTGCCTGTCAGTCAATGTACTTATTTTTGCCCCATCCATTCACTACATATGACTTGTTTTATTTGTTTGTTTTGTTTTGTTTTTGTTAATTTGAATAGTTTCATTGTGTTCTCAGGTTAGCTAACTAGAATTCTAATGTGACACACTACCACTCAGTTTTACCCCTGTTCAAAGACTGGATAATTTTTATCCAAATTCTAAACTTGGGCAGTGTTTTCCACTTTATTTATTAGTAATACTCATGAATGGTAAAACCAACGAAGACACTTCATGAGTGCTTTGATAGTTATCTTCTAGAAAAAGAATTTGAGTAATAAAATGGTCCCAATTTCCATCAGCTAAAAAACTACCCCTCAAATAGTTCTATCAGTGATTCTTTGTAAGATGAGACTTTGTCTTTACACAATGAAGGGAAGCATTGAAGACATGGTTTGCATTGATTTTAAATTCCCTCTTCAAATGATTCTCCGGAAGGAGGAAGCATTATTTTCTTGCTTTGAATCATCCAGAACTAGTGTCTGTTTTGATTAAATCCACCAGACAATTTCTAGTCAGCTCTTAGCCGTAATCCTATTCAGTCATCCAGATGACTGAAAATGCTATGCCAACATTCTTTTTCTTATTGTGTTGTTGACCAAATACAGCCTAACTATTACCTTGGATTTCAATTGGCTTACACATGCAAAAAATATGGAGTATTACATGGCTATTGTTTTTATATCAGCCAATGGTTTTATTCTACTCCTGAAGCTTAATTTAAGCAATTGTAGACCAACAGTTCCGTTGCTCAAAAGAGGAGCATTTTGTACACAGCACCAATAGGTTCCAGGTCTGTAAGGTTCTGCTGAGAAGCTGGATTTTAATCTGAGGTCAAGAGAGAGCCAATGATGTATAATTTAAGCCAGGAGGGACCTAATCATAATTTCATTTTATAACGAGGATTCAGGCTACAGCCTTGAGAATGAGTGGGAAGGCCAAGTTACTTAAGAGAAATAGTAAGAGCCTCTACAGAAGCTGTGTAATGGGGATAGAGAAAAGAGACCAATGTAAGAAGATACTAAGGAGGCAGATTCACCAGGATTTGGTAGCTCATAAGAGACAGGAAATGAGGGTTAAGGGGCATCAAGGACTCTCGGGTTTCTGGCTTGGAAGATTAAGTGAAGGATGGACATAATATAAGGGGGCCAGTTGTGGAGAAAGAGAATAAGTTTAATTTGATGTGTTTGTGCAGTATTCAAGATGTGAAGTTATCCAGTGGGCAGCTTGATATATAGGTCTAGAACTCAATTAAGAATTATAAGCTACAGATATAAATTTGGGACTAATTAGTATATGAAGATACCCACGGATCATGTGGAAAGGGAACAGAAGGAAAGAGAAAAGAGGACTCTGGGAAGCACCAACATGAAAGGGAAAGGTAAAGTAAGAGGGAGAGCTGGAAACAAGGAGGAAGTATTCTCAAGCCATGGGATGAGATGATTTTAGGAAAGAAGGGGTAGTTGTCCATGTTGAAAGGAATAGTTCTCATTTTGTTGAGAAACCTATGCAGCTATGGAAGATTACCAAAGTTTACCTGTTTGATGTTTTACTCAATTCAATACACATTTATTAGACTATTTGTCTGTTCCTTAACAGCACATTGGACAAGAATATAATCTAGATCAAAGTCAATACATAAAAAAAAGGACTAGCAAGATTCATATAAGAGAAAACAGATATGTTGGACTGAATTCTTCAATTTTTATTTGAATATTTATGTTTCTTTAGATAGAGGCCTTACCTCTGCTATGTCAAAAATATGACCAAAGGATGGGAAGATTAATTAAATAATTAGACTGAAATATCAAATTAAAAAAAATAAAACCAGTCATTTTGGTTCATGATATATTCCTATTTGGGATTACACCACAGTTTGATTTATCACTTCATTATATAGTAGCAGATTTTGTGAACCTTTAAATGTTTCCTAATTATGTTCATTAAAAAGTTAAATGTCATTGTTCTAATTTTTAAAGGGTCTTTGAAAAAATTCTATAAACCAATCTGTTTCTGCAGGGCCTATTTCTCTAGTACTTATATCTGTCACATTTACATTGAAGAGTATTCAAGTAGAAATCAAAGAACTCCATTATTAACTCAATTACCTCTTTGAAGAAGTTGCTGAGAACACTTATCAATTATTAGTGTAGTGGAAAAGGAATGTAGAGTCAGGAATTGGGAAACTGGATTTTCAGTCTCATTTCAATCACTTACTATTTGGGTAACTTTGGGCAAGTTACTCAACTGCTCTGAGCCTGTGTTCTTATCTATAAAACAATAATAACAGCAGGATTGCTGTGAGGCTATAAAAAGCACTATATCAAATAAATATGTGAAATTTAAAAACTATCAATTCCTGTATACATATTTATCATATTATTATTTCCTTGAGAGAAAAGTTAATGTGAGAAAAAAAACTCAAATATGAACTCTTATTTGAGGCTTAGATATGTATATTTGTATCAGTTTCAATGGTGCATGGAATCATCGCCCAGCTGTAGATGGAATCATCAAATAACCGATCCCTTTTGCTACTAAATGGAATTGAAATGATCAATTACGGTGTTTTGCTGATCTTAATGACCAGATGTCACTCCTTGTCACTGGACATTCATTATAAATAAAAGAAATTAATTGATACCCAAATAAATCAATTACATAAATGAGGTCTTGGAATTTTAAAAATCATTTCACATATAGGAATATATGAAAATATGTGCTATCAATGTAAATATAGGTGCT
This sequence comes from Rhinolophus hipposideros, assembly GCF_964194185.1. Classification (NCBI taxonomy): domain Eukaryota; kingdom Metazoa; phylum Chordata; class Mammalia; order Chiroptera; family Rhinolophidae; genus Rhinolophus; species Rhinolophus hipposideros. The sequence continues at coordinate 24,978,895 of NC_138053.1, read as the reverse complement.
AGTTTGGGTATATATATATTTATATCTATCCCCAGGTATAGATGTAGATAGGATGTACTCATATAGCATAACTATATCAATTTTCATCAACATTTTAACCAAATCTTTGATTTAAGAAAAACAGAAATGAAAGAAAGATGTGGGTAAGAGAATAACACTTTGAATAATTTTGAATATGGGGCAAAATATTTACCACAGAATCATTGAATGTTAAAATAGAAAGGAATCTTAGATGTTGTGTATTTATGACCTCCACTAGATTCCTTATTAGTGATTTTCTGGCCTCTGCTGACATACAGAATAGGAAAATAAATATTCTACAAGGTAACACGTTCTTTTTAAAAAAATTTTTCTCTTCCATTTTGAACACAATTAATTTGAGAAAAGTCTTCATCATATCGAGCTGAAATATCACCTTAATACTTCTTTACATTTTTGTAGACATAGAGAACATTTTATAAGGCAACAGTATCATTCATTTGTTCATTGAGCATTTATTGCCAGTTGCCAGCTGGCATTCAGACAAGTAGATCCCACTCACAAGCCAAGTTCAGTCAAGTTTGAGATATGCACAACTCAATTGTAGTTGTTCTCTTTGAATGCCAGACCCCCTACTCGTAGGAAAACCTCTTTCCCTACAACAGATTTAATTGTCTCTTCTACAGTACTTCCCTGAGTTGATTTTGCAGTTTAGTACTTATCTCATTTTTCTGTTACTTCCCCAAACCAAATAGTGAGGTAATATAGGCATCCCCAAAGGGTAGAAGGCAAGCAAAACAATTCCTGTCCGTTGTCTTAGAGATTTTCTCCAGCTCTGTATGTACACAATGAAGAGTAAAATGGACAAACCTGTGATAACTTGCCCCCGAAACACAGTCCTCTCAAAATTTAGCACTGTTTGATTTTAGGCAAAGTTACCAGAAGAGTATCTGACTGATCAGAAGTTCCCCCAACCAGTGAGGAAAAATTATGCACTTTTGAGGGTCTGGGAATGCAAATCACTCAAAAGTAGTGGGAAGAGAAGGATGGCATTGACTTCTGGCAGAAAGACACCAGTTCTGCACAAACCAGCTGTGGCACTATTTCTGCCTCAATCTCATCTGTAAAAGGGAACTTTAAAGTTTCTTACAGCTCTAAACATCTATAATTTCAACTTTTTTTTCCCAACTTTTTTTGAATAAAATAAATTTGGAAAAAATAAAACGTATTTTTAACATTTCAAAGCTTATAGACTTTTGAGATTGTTAGTGTCTTAGAAGAACAGATTTCATGACACACATTCAAACGAGATATTTTTGGAGGAGGTCATCGAGAGGATGTGACTGCTTGTTGACCCTCAAGCTGGACCCAGGGAATAGGAAGCTCTTCCCCCGCTGCCCTGCCCTTGGAGCATACACTCTGCCCACCATTCCCACAGCGGGAGCCATGTTCAAGGATGCAGCCTTGAGAGAGTAATGTGTTGTCGAGACTGTGTGGGTGGTATGTTCATATGTGACTGAACCCAGTTAAGGCCTCGGTATAAACTTTAAGATTCTGGCAGACCAGGTGCTCGCCAGTTCTATTCCTCTGGCAGTTGCTCAAGACAAGCCTTGTAAGTTCTTTGCTTGGTAAACCTGCCATCTACCAATCTGGAGTAGTCTGCCCTTTTCTTCGGTCTCTCCTTGCACTCTGTGTATGGGGACCAGTTTACAAACCAAGAAATATATATTTTTCTTATTAAGATTTCAAATTTTTCAATGTACATGATCCACTGTTACAATACACAAGTTGGTAATATATTTACAAATTTATTTCTCAGTCGATTTAGTTAGAATTGTGATTGTTTTTTTATTAGTGTATCTATGCTGTTTTATTACCCGGGGGTTTTACGTGACTTTGAGACTATAAGGAAAGCTAGAGAAAAATACAAGAAAATGTGATAAACATTTGTGAATATACGTGTAGTTGAATTAAAGCTTTCCATCATATCTTTTACGATCATTTATCATCTTAAAAAAAAAAGATAGAAGAATGTATTAAACATTCTCTTCAATCTTGAATGGAACATTTAACAATCATAAAATAGTATTTCTGTGGGTAAAAAAATAGATTTCCCTTAAGAATCTCCATATTTAAATGAATACATTTTCATATACCCAATAAATAACTTATTGATATGAAAGATTGAATTGCTTCTGTCATCTTCATTTTGGGAAATGATCATATAATTCTCTGACGTTTTCAGGTCTTACTCTTTTGTTATAATTTGTTAGTTTTCCCCTAGCAAAAAAAGTTGGAAGATTTCACCAGCCAAGCAAGGACCAGCTTTCTAAACTCCTTTTCCTTCTGACACAGGGCTAGGATCTGAAATCCTGCAGAGTTATGCCTGTTTGCTCACTGCTCAGGAGAACACATGATCACAGACTGATTAAAACAAGATCTTCTGCAGAATGAGGCTGATTTCTCAAAGTGCAATGATGCAGTTCTCCTTTGCTCAACCATACCCTCTCTGGCCTGGATTCACGAGAACAAAATTATTCCATAACCCTGCACAGCACAACTTTCAGTTGAAGAGACTTGGGTACTTATAGGAATAGCACTGAAGCAGGTGAGTGTAACTTTGCCTTCTTATCACAGGCTTGCCAATGACCTTGGGAAAGTTTCATCTCATCTTAGTTTCCACATGGTTGAGCTGAATACTTAATGAAGCTCCTCATGGCTCTTTCATTCTATGACTGCTCCATTTATTCATCTTTTGGTGATTTCCCCTAAAGAATATTTTAAAATTTAACTTAATTTCCAAAAATGACCGAACAGTAAACCTGACCTTTTTTCGTTTGAAGTAAAATTCTATGAGATTTAACACATGTATAGAATCTTGTAACTATTACAATCAGTATACCATACTGTCCCGTCACCCAAAATATCCCTTGAGCTATCCCTTTCTAGTCACACAGCGTTCCTCTGACAACCACTGTTTTCATTCTATCCTATAATTTTGTTTTTTCCAGAATGTTAAATAAGTGGAATCACACAATATATTTATATCACACAACCTTTTGAGACTGGCTTCTCTCACTCACTATAATGCTTTTAAATTTATCCAAGTTGTTTAGTATATCAGTAGTTTGTTCCTTTTTACTACGTATTACTACTATTCCGTTGTGTGGATATACCACAGTTTGTTTATGCCTTTGCTTGTTTAAGGATATTGGGTAATTTCCAGTTATTAACTATTATAAACAAATCTATGAACACATATGTAGAGGCTTTTGTGTGAACATAAGTTTTAATACCCAGGAGTGGGGTTGCTGGGTCAGTGGTAAAAGTACGTTTAACTTTAAACAAAACTACAAAACACTCTGTTTTCCAGAGTGGCTGTACCATTTTGCATTTCTACCAGCAATATATGAGCGTTCCAGTTTCTCGTCACCACTTGGTATTGTCATTATTTTTAATTTTAGCTCTTCTGACAGGTATGTAGTAATATATGATTGTGATTTTGTATTTGCATTTATCTGATGGCTAATGATGTTGAGCATCTTTTTGTGTGTTTATTTGCCATCCTTATATCCTCTTTGGAAAAGTTTCTGTTCAAGCCCTTTGCCCATTTTTTAATTGGGTTGTTTTCTTATTGTTGAGTTTTGACAGTTTTTTGTATATTCTGAGTACATGGCCTTTGTCAGATGTGTAATTTGCAAATACTATTTTTTCCAAGTCTCTAGCTTACCTCTTCACTCTCTTGGCAATTTCTTAAACAGAGCAAATGTTTTTAATTTGATGAAAACATTTTTCATTTTGTTTTCAATTTGATGAAAACATTTTCATGAAGAAAAATTATCTTCATTTCTCTTCTAGATCATACATCCTGTTTCAGTGGCATTTGTAAGAACTCTTTGCCTAACCCTAGGTTATAAAAATTTTCCCTAAGAAAATAATTTTAAAGAAAGAAAATACTATATACATTAGGGCATTCCTCGGAACTATTGATGAATGGTGAAAAATTGGAAATAATATCATGTTGCCACCATAGAGCAATGCATACATAAATTATGACCCTGTCATCCGATGGCCATTAAAAATATTTATGAAGACTGTAAACATCACAGGGACACAATTATGACAAGTTAAAGAAGATACAAATGATATGTATGCCTACAATTACAAACAAAACAAAACGAAAAACAAGCCAAACACTGCTTAGAAAAAGAGATAAGAAAGGGACTATGCTTTACAAAATTAACAAAGATAGACTACAGTGATTTTGAGTAACTTTTATACATCTTTCTACTTTTCCATATTTACCTAGTTTTCTTTAAGTGGGTTTGCGATATAAACCAAAAAACAAACAAAATTTTATTTTTTAAAAAAATCCACTCTTGACATTTTATCTCTGGTGTGACACCAAGCACTGTTCTATATTGAATCTGACTGCTCTGTCCTGGAGGGTTGGCTGGTTGGCCTGGGTGATAGAGGTTAGAAGGGAAATAACTACCTTCCCTCGCTCAGGTAGAGTCACCCCAGAGTCGAGGCAGGAGAATGTGGGGAGAATGTGACAGCAGGATTACCTTTCATAACACATGGGGACAGTATTGGTAGCCTGACATCAGCAAACTCTATTCTTATCTCTCTCTCATGCCCATTGCCTCAATTTGCCACAAGCCAAGAGCTCTGAAAACAGTCTAGATTTTTGTATGGATCCTAGTCATTCAGTCACTATCAGAGGACACTCTGTGTGTCACAAACTGTGTCCTGTAACACTAAGAGGACTAATGCACAGCTTTTGTCCTGTAGGCAGATGATTTCATCCGCCATCCAACATAGGCAAGCCACTTGTTAGGACCGCAGCTAAACACACTCTTCTCTTATGAGATGTGCTGCTGTTTTCAAAATTATCTTTCATTTAATATCTCCCCAAATAGCCACACGATTCACCTTTCTTGGTCTTCTGCCCTGAACTGTAAAATTGTGTTGTGCTTTATTTCTTAAACATAGTTGGCCCATTTCACACCAGGGCACTGATGGCTCCAGAGGAGACAGGTAATCATCATAGTGTTTTTCAAAGGATGGCAGAAATCCTCCTCGTGGGTGAGGAGGAGAACCGACAGCTTTATGGACCTATTGATCCCCATTTCCCTCTTTCTACCTGGCAATCTAAACAAACGGAAAAGCTTCCATCTACCACGCCTGACAAAGTGAATTCACTCTGAGGTCATTTTTAAATCCTTGGGATTCACTTGAATATTTCATGTAGGAAATGCAGGAGTCACCTGCAGTGTCTGGGAGAGGAAACAAAGCACGAAGACATCGAATGACGTTCAGAACCAACAGTTAAACTAGGCTATCACAAAGAATTACAAAGTGACAGACCTCCTACCAGTAGAAGCAGTCTTGGGCACGACCTATGGCTTTCTATACCATGGTCCCTTTGACCTCTGAGCAGGTTGAGCTAATGAAAAAGGGAGGGGCTCATTAGCTTTCTTTTTCATTCATGCTTGTTTTGCAAACATTACATGCCTTGCAGATTACATGATAATTATATTTAAGGGCTGCCAAGGCTCTTCAGGAATAATTATCATATGATTTGCAGGTTTTAGAAATCATGGTAACACTTTAAGGCTAGGAGGCCTTCTTTAATCATTCACAGCAATTACCTTCTCCAAAGTGCACTCTCACAATCTTAGATTGTTCCTTCAGCCCAATGAGAAGCCAAAGATGCTAAATGAGTCATGTTCCAAGGAGGTGGGGAGATTTCGGAGACGTGAAGCTCTGCGTACTGGTTTTGACTGGAGAGCCGGCACAAAAGTACTTACTCCTTCCTTACTCTTCATTGAAACCTTGAAATGTGATTAAAGCAGCATTGCAAGCCAGTCATTTTCATCACTTAACTAGAATTGCTCATGAGACAGTTTCTAACCAGGACACTTATGTGGTAAAGCCTTTGAGAATTTGCCCTGTCAGCAGGTGAAGCTTTAGCTGACCAGTGCTCTCCTGGGTGAAACCCTCTTCCCTTCTTTGACATTGAAGATACCATTCCTCCCTGTTTATCATCCTACTTCTATTTAATTTCTCCACTGATTTTTTTTTTTTTTACACTGTGCTGAATTCTATGTTTGACACATAGTTGGCGCTAGGTAATTTTTATTCTATAAATAAATTGGTAGTAATCAAATACTGCTGAGGAATTGTACTGAATGTATATGAATTAGAGATTAATAAATGTGTGTGTAGTGTTAGAGAATCGTGTCTGGTTATGTGCCACTCACTCATTTATTCATCACCAAAACCTATTGAACACCTGTTATGTGACAGACAACAGGCTGGAGACTGGCATCACACCCAGGAACAAAATAGGCAGAAACAGACAAAATTTCTGCCTTCAGGGAGTCAGCCTAGTGGGAGATGCTAAGTAAAAAGGCAATCGAAATAGAACCCAATACGAGCTATAAAGGGAAGCAAAAACGATTGAGGGAGCATGAAAAACACATCAACTCCATGCTTGGAGAGAGCAATCCTCCACTGTCTTTGGGCCTGAGACCTGAAGGAGAACTAGGATTTGGGGAGGGTTAAGAAGAAGAGTGATACAGATGAAAAAATGGCCTGTAAGAGAACCTGGAGATAAAAGTGAGTTGAGATTTTGAAGGAACAAATGGAGAAGGCAAGGGAAGAGCAAGTAATGGACAGATTAATTCTGGGTCTTGTGCATTTGGGAGGCTGCAGAATGTCCAAGACAGGTGCAAGCAGCATGTGCTCAGGACACTCAGTGTGCCTGACAGGAAACTGTAGGGTTACCAGTTACAGAAGGCTCTAATAGAATTAAGAAATACAGCAGTTTAACGACAGTGAGAAGAGAGAGATGAGATCATTTGTGGACAAGTCCTGATGGTAAGGCTTTGTAGGAAACATTGTGAATCTTCACAATTGTTTCTGTATCAGGCATCGGGGTGGGTATAGTAGTCCCCCCTTAGCCACGGTTTTGTTTCCCATGGTTTCAGTTACCCACGGTCAACCATGTTCCAAAAATATTAAATGGAAAATTCTAGAAATAAACAATTTATAACTTTGAAATTGCTTGAATAACGCAAATAATAGTGTGAAGAAATCTTTAGTATATTTATGTTGTATATGCACCCACCCATTAGTCACGTAGTAGCTTTATATCATCTCACATCGTGACAAGAAGGATGAGAACAGTACAATAAGATATTTTGAGAGAGAGAGACTACATGTACAACTTTTATTACAGCATATTGTTATAATTATTCTATTTTATTATTAGTTATTGTTAATCTCTTACTGTGCCTAATGTATAAATTAAACTTTATCATAGGTATATATAGGAAAACACATAGTATATACAGCGTTCGGTACTAACCAGAGTTTCAGGCATCCACTGTGGAGGTCTTGGAATGTATCCCCCCAATAAGAGAGGACTACCGTATGTAGCCCCTTCACTTGCAAGGTAATACATGAGATGCCCACAAAAGGGCGCTCTTGCAGAAGGAAGTCCCGGTTCATCCACTCACATCCTTCTTGCCTGACACCAGCAACCTCAGAGAAAAGGAGAGCCCTCAGAGGGGCCCCAGAAGGAAAACGTCCCCTGATGATGACAGTAAGGACACTGCCCCCTTAAATTCCCATAGAGCTTAATCATTGGTGTTTCTGCCATTCCACAACAAAAAAAACTCCCATTATAACCCTAGTGCTCTATTTTCTAAATCATATCATTATTTAGGAGGCTCACTCTTTTTATAAAAGCTCTGATTCAGTTTGTACTTATCATGTAAGCAATGAGCTGCCTATTTTTAGAACCTAGAAGGATTCAAAGTGAACTTTTTGGCTTCTTTCATTTTTACACTTACACACATCGCCATCAGATCTGCTATGAGACCAAGAGGTTGTGTCTTACCATGTCTTATTTTAGGTGAAACACTACAGTCATTTGTCCCTAGGAATATGCCCATTACCTTAAAGTAACTTGGTTTCTTAGTGATATTATCTTGGAATTGCAGCCCATTTCCTCAGGAAGTGCTCATAGCAGTTGCAGGGTGCAGAATTTAGTCTGATGAGCAGACAACAATGCGGGTGTTTGAAAACCAGGCTATGTTTTGGGATAGCTGCTTAAATGAAAAAGAATAAATGGACGGTAGTTTTCCTTGGCTAAGGATCTCTATTAAAAAGGCACTCCCCTGCTCCCCAGAGATTTTGACATAGTAATATATGGTAGAGAATGAGTATTATCTGACATGGTCCCTCACTTGCCCAAGTGTCTTCCAAGGCTTTTGGAGGGTCCTAGCAATTTTGTATTATAATTCTGTATTATTTTTTCTTAAATGGGGCTACCCAAATTATATAAACTTCAGGCTGTTCCCAAAAAATGTTGATTCCGCAGATGTTATTTATATGAAGCCATATCTATCTAGGTCCACCCTTTCATTAGCAGAACACCTGTGAATTCTTACTAGATTGAACCCATCTAGGACAATAGCAATTGTTTCAAATTGTGCGTATTTCCACCAGCTTTTCTTCTCTAGTTTATCTTTAAGGGACTATTGTACCAAAGAGAAGGAAGGAAGTGACTAAGAAAAGGAAGTTATGCCTAAGTCATTTTAAAAGTGTATTTTTCAAATGACAAAACTTTTTTCCAAAGTAGGGCTTTCGTGTGAGACTAAGGACAGTGTGGATTGAAACATAAATCTTTGAGGGATTGAATTCCTTCTTTGCTCCTACTCTTCAGCATACATATTGCTCTGAGTTTTCAGAAATTTTCTCAGTGTCCTCTCTGCATTCCCAAACTCACTTAATTTATGCTTTGTCTGCCTCTCTGTTTCCTTTTGCCTCAGCCCCCAGAGATGTCTGCCTACTTTCTACATTGCTGACTTCAATTCCATCTTTGGCATGTGAGAGTCTCTGCTGGCTGCAGATGTATTACCTCTGTTTTCCTGGAGTCATTCCCATCACCACCTGTCTTAATCAGCTCGCTTCCACATTATTTTATTCTGTGTCATTCCCTTGGCCAACATCGGCTAGAAAGGCTAATGGAGATAATGAACTTAGCATGCTTTTTGTCTATCACCGCCATGAGAAATAATTTGCAATGGTGTTTACTCTTTGCAATGGAAAAGCAGGAAAGAATAGTGTTTCGTGTGGTCTTGAGCCCACAGGGGCAGAGGCTGACTTGCTATGAAACTTCCAGCTTCAGGCAAAGAGGGGAGAGAGTTCAGGGCATACCTGAAATAGAGGAATGCATACATGTGCACGCACATTAAAAAATATATTAGGTTTGCCCAGTAATTGATATGCACCTGGGTACAAGCCCCAGTTTCACCCTCTTTCTACATGTTGGGTATGTGAGGGAGCCCTTTTTTTTCTTTGACACTCAGTTAAGCTAAAAGCAAAAACAGCCATCTGTACTGCCTTTGATACAGTAGATTGCTAAAAGCTGTTCCCTGTCAGACCTCTTCTTTCAGCCTTGGCAAAGAGACATACACATATGACACTTCTGTCATCCACATATGAAGCACACAGATTTCAACAGAGTCGTAGGTCCTCTATAAAACCATCAGGCTAAATACTAAATTCTTCCCAATAGCTGGCTTTCCTTCTATGTCACAACAGAATGGAAATACTAATTTCTCTTTCAGGTTTTGGGTTTTGTGTCCGGGTGTTTTGTTTCCACTGCTGAGGACACCAGCAAATCTCTCTGATCCTCAATTGTGCTTCATAGTTTTCATTAACACTTGTATTTAAGCAGCTCATTCTAATTCTTTCCGTTGTTCCTGTTCACAGGAACTATCTGCTGGCAGTTGCCATGCCAACCCCAAATCCTGGGGTCCTGCTGCTAGATCAGAAGCTGCCATTAGCATATTCTTAATAGCACCTGATTGCCCTCCCAAGACCTTCTAGTAACTGAACTCCATTAGCTCAGAGTGTCACGAGATTTGACTGCATATTTACAGACAGTATCAGGGAGAGAAAATGCTGAGCAGCACAGCTTGTCACCAGGCTTAGTGTCCACACGTGCCAGGTTGGTTCCTTGGGCCCCATTCATAGGGAAGATCCTGACAACTATATCGTCCATGTAGGCGTCAATTGTTTCTAGAGCTGACTTACCCATGATGTGGAATGCCAGTATGGCCATCAGAACTGTGGAACACTTCTCTCACTTTTAATTGAAAAATCAGCCATTCTCCACAGTTTGGGGACATGAGCACAGGTGATGTTATCATCTTGCTCTTTCTAACTCATGCCAAACTGTGTGGAGCAGGCAGTAGTGATCAGAAGTCAGTTTCTTGCTCAAAAAAGGGGTAGAGAGAGAATAGTGAATTAGAAGTGTTTCAATAATTAAGAGAATTCAGAAGACTGATTATTTAAAAGAATGTAGTTAAGAACTTTTGAAATTAAGTTGCTTTGAAGTTCTGAATACTCTCAGCAACCAGTGAGCTAGGTAGAAGAATCTGGACACCGAAAGTGAAGACAAGAGAAAATTTAAAAATTGCTACTACAACTTGTAGAGAGCAAAAAAGAGTTAAACTGTGGTCAAAAGCAATTTGTTGAAGAGGGACCTTGCAAACTCAGATGCTTATGGAGGCAAGACAAAGCAAATGAATGAAGTGAAATGATTGGAAGATGATGGAAGGCAGTGAGCACTCAGTGTCAGTCCTGTAGAAACATGAGTGACTTAAGGAATAGAGCAATCCAGAGTGCCGGCCCTGCCTAACGTGAGTGCTCTCTCCTGTAGATGACCAAGAGGGCCCAGCGTTACCAAACATTCGGATAGCTGAAGAAAAGTAGAGATATATATTTTTGGTGAAACCTCTCAACTTTAAAATACTGAGTATACAATAATTTGCCTTGAAGACTTTGGGCAATCCAATCCTATAGAGAGCAAAAGCAAAAGGCAAACAAACAAAAAGAAACACTTCTCGTGTTGAATATCGTCCAGGACCTGCCAGTTTGCAGCCCATTTTAAATGGAAGCCATTTTTAATCCTAGAACTAAGACACTATTAAAATAATAAATCCAAATTACTAACTAAGGAACTATACTTTGATAAAAAGCAATAGTAGATAAGGTTGTGTGTTCATCTGTATCCCTAAATACGTTTTCATGAGCCTGTGTATTTGGTGAAGAATCAAGCAATGCTAGAAGAACGGGAAGGACAAGGAGCAATATAAGTGTTCAAAAGATACAATAAAACAAAACAAAACAAAGCAAAACAAAGCATGGTTGGCTGGTATACTCGTGGAAGGCTTCAAGGAAGAGGTAGGACTTAGTCTGTCCTTCAAAGGGTAGTCAGATTTGGAAAAACAGTGATGACGGGAAATTCTTTTCTGGGCAGTAGGCACAATGGACCTGAAGTCCAAAGGCAGGAAATTATAAGCCTATTTTCCACCGAGCAGACTGAAACATCACAGAGGCAATGCTAGGCAAATAAATAAATAAATAAATATTAATTCAAAACAAAACAAAGAAAAACATTACTTCTTATGCACAGTCCTTAACTTCCCCTATGAGGGCTGAGAGGCATGAAAAATTGAATTTATCTTAGGAATGCAGACTCAGGTATTTGAATAAGGCTACCTAAAACGCTGACAATCTGAAAGGCATTGCATTCATGCTCAGAGTGTGTACTTAAGTTATGTTCATGGGAATACACTTTTTCCCGATTCTCTTTAGAAAATTTGCATTTCTCCTTTTTTTTTTTTTTTTTTTTTTTTGGTATTACTTCCATATGCTGCCACTGTGTTAATAGACCACCAGGTTAGTTTTGAATTCCATTTATAAGCCTCAGATCTCAAGCAGGGATTTTTTTTCAAGGATTTAAGTTTACTTGCCCATTGAGGTCAATTGTAGGTGGCTTCTTTGAAACTGGCCACCTGCGATCCTCAAAGGTCTTGGTGGTTTGAACATTAATTTGACTAGTCAATAGACTGCACATTATGCTATTCTCATTGATGGAGAATTGGGTCTTATAAGTATTAAAACTTTAGCTTTCCAATATGACTTGATTACACATCTATTTCTGCGGAGCTACTTCCTACAGCCTTCTCAGGCAAGGTCAAGTGGAGAGTGGGACTGTGGAGTTAGTTGATCTCCAATCAGGGCTGCCCTGGAGAAGAGTCTGCAAGTGTGGGAGGGGTCCTGGAAGGGTGCCAGCAGGGGCTTGCATGGAACTCTTGGGGAGGAAGAAAGTTAATTAAAAGTCTAGTTAAGTCAACCCCAAAGAATAATAAATCAAAAAGTTCATCAGGCTGGAGGAGCTGAGTGGAACAGGAGCCAAAGGATCAAAGTGAGGGTCAGAAACAGGATGATCAGAGACAAAGCCAACTCAGGAACTTGCCCTGGGAATGCTGAGACAATGCTGTGGCAATGTCTTATGCACAGGTCAGTGAGCCCAGCGGGATGGGGCCCTTGTTCTGACAGTATCAGAGCCTGGATAGATCCTCCTAATTTGATGGGAAAGGAACAGTACTGAGAGACAATTTTGCAAGCGCTAGCTTTGGAACATTGTTTTCCTAGTCTGTCAAATGAGAGATTTGTGCTGATGCTGGCTGATGTGTGTGTGTGTGACTGATAATGTTCTCTGACGCCATCTGGATACAGTACCTAGAGCACTAGATCAGGCCTCCTTTACACCCGCCCAGTCCTCCCTCAACCTTTGCCAACCTACCTCTGGTGAATGTGCTGACCATCAGCACTGATCTGCCCCTGGTAACATCTGAGGAGAGCTAACAGCTGGGGCAGAGCTCCAGAACTCCCATTCTTCCTTGGCACTGAAAGGTACCTCAGTTAGCATGTTCTGCAGGAAGGAAACGCCTGTGGAGAGGTCCTTTCTATAGGCCCCAAGATCAGATCTTGGAATCTGGGAAAATGCTTGCGACGGGAATGTGCCGCCCTCTAAAATCAAGTATACCCGATCAGGCTGAAAGAAAGCGAGTAAAGTGCATGCCAAGTTTGCCTGTGGTCATATAAACGAGCCTTAGCTGTTTCCTGAAGATAGGAGCTGGAACTCTCCTGGGGAAAGCTGACTGAGCTCACACATTTCACCCTTGGCCTACTTTGTTTATCTCAAGACCACTGAAGCATTCAGTCTAGACCATACAGTATTTCTAGTATCGCCTGTGATTTCTTTCCCAAGCATCTGGTTTTGCTCAGGCCCCACGTGACTCACCCTACATGGCCTTGTGCTGGGATCCAAGAACTCCTGCGGAGTGTCCTACCCGTGCTTGGGTCACTAAAGACATCTGTTGAAATGGAGGGCCAGTCCTCTAAGATGCCCTGTTAAACAGTGCAAACTTAGATTTTCTTTCTGGACAGTGACTGAGGGGTATTTGAATATGACTTTATACTGGATTCAGAGCTCCGGGAAGGGAACAGCCAGGGAACACCTCCCCTGGGAACTCTGACTATCGGCCTGGCATCCTGGGAACTTCTTGTGGTGAAAGCACTGAAACTCTTTGAAAGACCTCAGTTACCATACAAGTTGGTTTTCACACCATTCATGTTATCGTATCATGGTGTTCGTTATCTTTTTTTCTTCACTTTTGTAATGTTTAAAAACCCACCAATCAATAGGCTGGGCATACTACAGGTATTGAGTACCTGTAATATAACTGTGCAAAGCTAATTGCTTTAGTGAAGACTTCTGATCTTATCAGCAAGAAAGTTATCACCAAGATGAGATGATAAAAATAATTCATATAAAGAAACATTGAGTAACCGCAAGGCAGTGTGTCATGAAGGCCTATATTGTGAGTGGCAGACAAATTCTGTGAAAATGAAACCTTAAAGGGAGAGCAACAGGTGCTTTGGAGTAGAAATTTTATGGTAGGTTTTGGATGCTGGGTAGAAATTGAATGGTGGATAGACTGTGAAAAATTTTTACGCAAGAAAAATTATCTGAATTTATTTAGACAGGTAGAAATAGTAAACTAAGTAAAGTATAGGACAATAATCCAGATTAGGTTTATTTATTGTGTTGCTTATCATCATGTGTCACCTTTTTGTATGGCATGAGACAAGGAAATTGATTTCTATTTGATACAAAGTCAGATAATCTGTAATTGCCTATTTGCTTCTGCCCTTCGGGTCTAAGGGTGATACTCAACGGTTCTCGTAAACTTCAGCCAAAACACCACCTACTCCTTCAATAGCACAATATTTTCTTTTAGCCAACAATGTTATGTTATTGTACAATTTTATGTTACAGTATATTTGTGATTAGACCCATTTCCATTCCTGGCTTTGCCCAGTCCTTGATATACCACTTTTATATAACATTTTCTCCTCCTACCTTATGAATCATCAAATCAGGTAAGAAACAATTCATAAACATTCATATATTGAATTCATATTTATCTTGGGTTTCAGAAAGTCTTGGTGTCCCTTTATTAATTGTTCTATTTCAAACTAAGGGACAATAAGTAGACAATAATTGACAGCCAAAGGAGGTATACCAGCAACCTCAGGAGATACTGCGGCCAGGAACAGGCTGGTCCCGTTGACTCCCTCAATGCCACCTCACTGCTGAAGACAGGTACCAAGAAAGACAGCCACGATGGGAACTACGTGAACATTCAGAACCAGAGAGTGCTTCATGGGGGTTGTGATGCACTTAATCTTAGCTGTGGAGGCCAACGCAGTTGGTCACAAAGAAATTGATAGCCTGCAGAGAGTACGCCTAAACATTTGCACTTGGACATATTCTGAGTTGTACCTGGTGGTTTCCAGTTATGATTAAGCCTTAATCTCACACAATTTTGGGGTGGATCTACTAGAGGATTAACCCCCAGGCATGGCTATGGGGAAAGAAAGAGGAATATGTACATAAGGAACTATAGCTTCAACATGCCAGTGGTCCTGTCTCTAAAAACGGAGGAGAGTTTATGGGAGGGTGTTTGCAGCTCCACTGTGGCGAGCACTGAATGTGTGCGGTGCAGCAGGAGGTGGACTGTGTCCAAGAGCCAAATATCCTGGCCAAAGAGTGATCAGTTTTGTCTCTCACAAGCAAGACAAGTCCCATTGTGTTCATTTGTCCCTTAGCTACATGAGAACATACTCCTGAAAGCAACAGCACCTGAATTATTGGGACATTTCTGGTACCTTTATTTTCAGAGGAGGAAGAATGGTGCTGTGACAAATGAAGACAAAGTTCATTGGGTAAGAATTTTAAATTCCGAACTTGATTCTAGGAGTGAGATATAAATATCCTTTCAGTGTATATCCTGTTCTATAGCATTAAATGTTATGGAAGGTCCAAAACCTGTGTACCCCTAAAGTGAGACATGCGGACCCCTAAAGTGATCCTCCTTTAGAGATATGACCTGGAGATTGGAAGGTCTTAGGGGGGTGCTACAGGCTAGAGTCCTGACTGGACAGTGATGCTGCCTTCATTCATTTGACTGGCAGGGACACTATGGAATAAGTAATGAAGAGCATAAGAAGCAAAATGTACTTGATTAACCATAACAACAAATTTGGTTGACAATTTGATCCTGCTAATAGTAGACAGTGTGTTAGGTATAAGAGATATGGGGATGAATGATCCTTCCTCTCAAGAGCTTACAGATAAATGAAGGGGGAAAACAAAAATTCAGAAAAGTAGTTTTGATAAATATATACATGGGATGAAATGGAAACACTTAAGAGGGAGCTATCCCAGGATGTGTATGGATAGTGGGTAGGGGTCGTTGGATTACATCATAGGAGATATCCTACCGGTAATGACCCCTACCTTAAAGGATCATTAAGAATTAGCCAAGGAATTTTAAGGACTAAGCTGCTCTTCAGTACCTCAAACAAGCTACAAATTAATTTTTTTCTTATGTAAAAAATTCCAACATAGAGGTGGCCAGTTAGCTCAGTTGGTTAGAGCATGGTGCTCTTAATAATGAGGTTGCCGGTTCGATTCCCCCCAAGGGCCACTGTGAGCTGCATCCTCCACAACTAGATTGAAACGACTACTTGACTTGGAGCTGATGGGTCCTGAAAAAACACAATTAAGAAAAAAAAAAGAAATTCCAACATAGGAAGGTAACAGAGGGACATGGAAGCTCTACCCCATTAGAGCATTTAGGGTCCCAAGTTCTTATGCCACGGACAATGAAGGGCCTGGCATTTTATCCTGATTGTAAGCTATCAATTTAGCATGTCACAGTTTCATAGATGGAAACAGACATGAGACTCCTGGGTCAGAGACAAAGGACTGTCTTTCTCATGGCAATAGCAGCAGCCAGAGTATCAGCATTTGCTTCTGTTGCCTGAGTCCCAAATCTCACAAAGCACACTAAGAGGGGCATCAGATACCTACACAAGCGGTGGGTTACTTTACAAGAGAGAAACCCATACTTAGGAAACCAGATCTTTCATAATCGGCAATAAGTCAGCCTGACTTTTGTCCCAGAGCAAGACATCATCGTTATTATCCTGGATAGTTAACAAACTTGTCTTTGCTCTGGAGGGACACTGTCTTCTAAGGTTGTTTGCTACACAAACATCCTTGAAAAGAAAAAAGAAAAAACATCCAGAACAAAAGTAGTCCATGCCTCTGCTCACCAAATGGGCAGAAAAGTTAAACTCATAGAGAATTATCTCTCAACACCTTCTACCTCTGTACTCTAGGGCAGAGAATGGGAAACTCTGATCCTCAGGCAAAATCTGGCCCACTTCATGTTCTTGTAAAAAAAGTTTTGTTGGCACACAGCTACACGTATGTATTTATCTGTTGTATACTGCTGCTTTAGTGCTATGTGGCAGAGTTGAGTAGTTTCAACAGAGACCATATTTTTACTGAAAAAAGCTTGCCAACCTCTGCTCTAGGGGATGGTTTTCCTCCACTTGATTGAAGTTGACTGGCACGTACCACATGCACAATCCAGCGTACAGAAAGAGGGAAAAGAGGAAGAAGTACCAAACAGTTGTTTAAAGGATGTGACCCAGAAGTTGACTTCTGTTCACTTCTCACTGACCAGTGCTTAGTTACATGTTTTGTCTGGATTCCCCACACTTCTCCTACGTTCATTGATTCAGTAGAAGTTCTCACAGGACTCAACATAGAGTTGTATCTTGGCCAAGGTTTATTGCAAGTAAAAGGATATAAAGAAAAATCAGCAAAGGGAAAAGACACAGGGGCAAAGTCCAGAGGAAACGAGCTGTAAGATTCTAAGTGCACTTTTTCCGTTGAGTCACACAGCAACAAATTGTGAGTGCATGTATGAAATGCTGATTGCCAAGAAAGCTCATTAGAGAGAGCCTCAGTACCCAGGGTTTTTACTGGGGCTGGTCATGTAGTCCCTGTTTACCTGAGAATATACCAAAATTCCAGTCTCCCAGAAAGAAAGCAGGTGTTCACCATAAACTTTATATTTTTATATAGTTTAGGCATAGTGATCTACTCTTTTCAGGGACTGGTGGGAACCCTTCTGAAATCTGAGATCCTAGGTGCCAGCCAAGGGTCAACTTTGCAAGCAGGCTTTGCTAAGGATCTCAGTCTCAGGCCTGCTATGTTCACTCTGTACTGCATACATACCTCCACTTGGCAGCAAAGGAAGCTGGGAATGTAGTCCAGCTAAGTGACTGCATGCCCAGCTCAAATTTGGGAGGTTTGGCTATTAAAACAAAGATGAAGAATAAACACTGTGAATAATTAGTAGTCTCTGTCACACAAGGGAAGAAGAGGGAACACAGGAAGGGTCCTTGGTCCTAGAATTACTGACCCTTTTGGACTGAATCTTCTTTGTGGGAGGCTGTTATGTACATATCAGTAGCGCCCCTCAGTCCTGACCATCAAAAATGTCTCCAGACATTGTCAACTGTGCCCTGGGAGTCATCAGTATCCTGGCCCGTGTGTGAAGGCTAAAGAGACTGGGCCTTGTTGAGGACACTACAGGAAGTTTGTTACAGTTTGACTGTAAATTAGAAATGAAGAGTGGCAAGAAATAAGGCTGAAGACACAGGCCGAGCCATTTTATAAAGCAGTTTCTGGGCCATAATATGGGGTTTGGATTTTTAAAACATCACTTAAAGAATGAGGAGCTACTTAAAGATATTTAAACCAAGGATCGTCTTTGTATTTTCAGAAAACCAGTTTTACCTACATGTGGAGAATTAATTGAAAGGCAAATAGTCTGGAGTCAGAGAGACGAATTAGAAAGATATTTCACTTATTCAGTAAGAAATTTTGAGGCACAAAATGAAGACAGTTGAGAATAAAAAGGGAAGTGGAGAATAAAAAGGGGAAAAAATGGATAAATATCATAGAAATGGGAAAAAATAGAACTTGGTGATTGGTTGAAGATGGGAATGTAATCCAGAGTTTTGCTTTGGGCATCTGGGTAAACAGGTTACCATTCACTGCGATGATAAAGTCACGAGAGGGAGAATAATAGAAGGGGCAGACTGATGAGATCAGTTTTTTTTTTAATACCTATATTTAATTTATTTATCACTATATAATAAATATACTCAATTATATATTTAAATAAATTGCATTATGGGTTCAACTTCAAACAACATTTTTATTATTATTATTATTATTATTATTATTATTTATTAGTTTCAGGTGCACAAGACAAAGTAATACTTAGACATTTATCATTTATATCCATCACACTGTGTGAACCCATCCACTATCACTCTGACATTGCACACAGCCATTACATTTCCACTGTCTCTATTCTTAATGCTGTACTCCGCTTCTTGTAAGTATATACACACACACACACACACATATATATGTATATATATATACATGTATATATAAAATTATAGTTGGCATTCATTATTGCTCAGCTTCAGGTGTACAGTGCAGTGATCAGGCATCTACATCATCCCTGAGGTGGTCTCCCAAATGGGACACGTGTCCATCGGATACCCTACAAAATCTTTACAACATTATTGATTACATTCCCCAAATTAATTTTCAAAATCCCGTGGCCATCTTGTGGTTACCGACTGTTTTCTAATCCCCTCACCTTCCCCCTTATCCCCACCCACCTGCCCATCTAACAATCCTCAGTTTTTCCTCTATGTCTCTGAAACTGTTTTTGATTAGTTCATTCACTTATTCTTTTCTTTAGATTCCATATATAAGTGAGATCATATGGTATTTGTCTTTCTCTGTCTGACTTATCTCACTTAACGTAATGTTCTCTAGGTCCATCCATGTTGTTGCAAATGATAAGATTTCTTTTTTCTTATGGCTGTGTAATACTCCATTGTATAAATGTACCACAGCTTCTTAATCCAGTCATCTACCGATGGGCATTTCGGTTGTTTCCATGTCTTGGCTATTGTGTACAGTGCTGCGGTAAACATAGGAGATGAGATCAGTATTTGGCTTGCTGAGTTGGAAGTCACCATGGGACTTCCAACAGGAGGCTGATGACATGTGACACACTATATGATAGACACTTGGTTTAATGTGGGCAGGGGAAGATGAAACCTGCACGTACAGCCAACTATTGCCAATATTTTCTTCTTCTGAATTTAAAAATTCTACTGAATTTTTAAAAGCTGATGGCTTACTTTCAAATGTATATAAAACAACTGTTCCAACTAGCTTGATAGATTGAGAGGGTGGTTCCCTCATTCCCAAATATTCAGATGAGTTTTAAAACATAACAAATTACCAGCTACCCAAACATTGTCATTTCTTTCTAGACTGGGTATCATTTCTTGGGCACAATATATTTTGGTTTTAGTAACTGGTTTCTACTTTGCAAACCTAGAATCTACTGGTATGTATTCAGTGCCCTCAAGTAGAAATAATCCTTGCAGAGACTGAAGTACAAAAACTTAGGTAGATATGGAAACTTTTGTTCTGTGGTTAAAATGATTTTACCGGATAACATTTCACACTGGTGACTACAGTTTCCTCATCTTTAGTAGAAAGTATACCATGTCAGGCAGAGTAGCTAAATTTGCATTCTCTCAGCAAGACATGCACCATGTGGTTGAAGAATTAGTTGGAGATTAGTTACTTTAATTAGCAATCAAGATACAAAATGCTAAACATAAGAGTATGGATTCTGAGCCCTTGCATGCCTCAATCCATAATAATAAGGGAAAATTCTCGGATACATTCCTTGCATATGAGAGTAAACAGTAGGATGAAATTCAGTTTCAAGTCTTTAATGACTCGAACACAGATGTGGCTATTGACAGGAAGGGATACGTTCAGTGTTGTTTCTCCATTTGCTTAGCAAGATTTGACATGTGATGAGCCAGAATAGAAATCTGAAGAGTCGAATCAAGTTATATTGAAGGAATTCTAGGTGAAAGAAAAAGTGATGAAAAAAGCAGCATATACAATATTATGCTGCAGATAGAAACTTAAAAAACAAAACAAAACGTTGCCGGATTGCCTGTTCTGATAAGCTGATTCGTAAACTCAGTGGTCTTAGAAAAGAATTTTTAAACTATAGAGGCTGCGTAGCCAGGGTATCCCAGCTCTAAACAAACAACGTCCATTGTGCGTCTATTTGTGTTTGTTTACACAGGGCTAAGTGGTTACCAGTGGCCCTGGGAGCTTGAGCTGGGGGAGATAGAATAAGGTGATGGAGTGTGGTGTGCTCGTATGCACCAGGTCACAAACCGCACATCTCCCAGATCCTTGTGACTCACAGTCACAGTAGTTTGCAATGCTGGCCAAGGCTAGAGGGTGCCCCGTGGGTCAGTTAACGGGAACAGTGGGCAGGTTCTATGAAAATAGGGGACATTGACATCTGTAGATTTCTCCTTTGATGAAAGAAAAGTCATTCTTTAAAATGTCTGCTGAGTAATAATACACACATGGCACTATTCCAAGCACTAGAGCTGTGTCCCTAATATTCTCGCATCGTAAGCATGAGCCAATTGGATGTCTTCTACCACCCCTAAGAGCCAGGATTTAATTTATTATTGTAAAGTCTTCCTCTCCCAACAATTACCCTTGCTAATTCCTGAGTTTCCTTGTTGCTTTTGAATTATTTACTGTGTCTTTTCTTCCTTTGTGACCATGTCCGCAATTTTACTCTTGAAACTAAAAGAGGTGAGGGCAGCGAGATTTGACGGTCCTTAGGATTAACCACCTCCTACTTAACACCCTAGAGATGTGTTCTGGCTGGTACTTCCCAAAGCCAGTGTGCTGAACCTCATGCCTATTAAAATCCGTATCCTATTTTCAAATTAGTCAACTGACTGGCATTTAAAAAAAAACCTTATAAAGTCACTAAGCTACTAACGACTGATGCTCATGGGAAGGTTACTCCTTTCCATATATATTTTCCTTCACTTATACCTTCTATAAATATTTATTAAACATTATGTTAGGCATTGGGAATAGGTGGATTTCGTCAGTCAGGGTCCTAAAAGGAAATGAATGGCACACTTGAGTGATTTAAAGAGAGTATCACAAAGTGACTACAAATTATCAGTTGGATGGAATTAAATCACAAGGGATAGTGCAATTTCCTGGGATGATTAACAGCAGTGGTGGGGAAGTCATTACCACCATTACACAAGAAGAGCTAAGAGGAGGGAAACTGAGTCAGGGACAGCTGTGTGGAGAGAGCTGATAGGAAGCTGTGACCTTCAGTTAAAGGGAGCCTTTAGCCCTTGATGACCTTGCAGGAAGAGCATTGAGAAGAAATAAACATCTCGAACTCACTCCTCTCACATCTATCTCCTGGTGCCTTCTAGCACTCAAACCCCACAGGAGACGGCTATTATTATCAATACAGATCAGCTTCTTAAATGCAGCAGTGGGAGAATGCC
This sequence comes from Rhinolophus hipposideros, assembly GCF_964194185.1. Classification (NCBI taxonomy): domain Eukaryota; kingdom Metazoa; phylum Chordata; class Mammalia; order Chiroptera; family Rhinolophidae; genus Rhinolophus; species Rhinolophus hipposideros. The sequence continues at coordinate 24,957,160 of NC_138053.1, read as the reverse complement.
AGAGAAGGGACTGAAAGGGACTAAAGGAAGATAACCTAACAGATGTAGATAAGACAGGCTCCTCCCCAGGAGCCTCCAGCAAATGCTTCCCACACGCAGCAGAACCACATGGCAGGCTTGTTAAAACACAGATTCTTGGGCCCTGCCCCCCAGCAATTTTGATTCAGGAGATCCAGAGTGAGGTGGGAAAATTAACATTTCTGACACATTCCTGGTATTGCCTGTACTGCTGTTCTACAGATCACATTTTCTGTAGCACTGGTCTGACAAGGCAATACCAAACCGTAAGAAATGGATGTCTAATAGAGGAGTATCAACACTGTTTCAGTAATTAAAAGATAGTTTTGCCTATTTGTTAGCACACTGTTGCAAGTCCACTTTCAAGGCAAGCTGATCTTGACTGAAAATTGTCAAAGAAGAGATTTCTGAATTTTCAAGTAAGAATGTAAGGATGGCTATGGCTTTAACTTTTCTCCTTCTAACTAAATCTTCCTCTCTAAAGAAGCTATTGCCTCATTCAGAGTAAGCTGGAAACATTTCCTCTCCAGTGTATGCACAGGCTAGCCTGTGTAGAGACACCATTTTTACTGTTGAAGTACATATTTTTATAAAAAATGTTTTCATTAAAAGAGAGAATTGAAGTCAGATGATTTCATCTGAAACATTTTTCTGTCATAATTTTTTTCATAGGGGTAATTTCTAATGTAAAAAGAAAAAACAAATCCAAAAAAGAAAGCATGGAAAGTCCTCTCCCATATATTCTTGGATAAGAGCCGAATTTCTTCTGATTTGCTATTCCTTCTTTAGCATTATTCCATGAGAATAATGTGCAGTAATGAGGTAAGTGGCTCAGAGATGCAGTTATCAGGGAAGAGAAGCTGGCCTTTGACGGGGCAGGAGGAATCAAAGTGTTTGAACTGATAATACCTGCTCAGATCAATGGGTTGTACACTCATAAACTGATGTCTCACTTCAAATAGTCTCCTTATTTCCCTTTAGTTACTCCTATTTCCTACCTTTATCAGTCAAGCTTTTTGTTAGAGTAGATCAAACTAATTGTCCCACTTGTTTACCTTCCATTCATTCTTTGTCTATTGACTTTGTTGACTTCTTCTGACTCCTTTCTTCCAAAACTACATCGACAAAAGTCAACTGTAGTTACTTGACCTTTCAGCATCTTTTGGTGCTCTGCTCCTTTCTCTCATTTCATTGGTTTCTGTGGCATTACTCTCTCCTGGGGGCCTCCTACCACCCTGATGACGCCTTCTTATTACCCTGATAAATCTGTTGTATCGTGTTGCTCAGTCTCTACTCAGAGACTTTTTCAAAGATGTCCAGAGCAGCAAGTAAAAGCAACTTAGCCTTATATCCCTAAAAGAATATTAAAGGGAATCTAATTCATCCACATTTATCAGTGACTCCTATAACATGCACAAGTTTCCCTAAACCTCAAAGCTGGACTGGAGCCTCTCACACCAAGATCTCCAAAATTCTCTTCTGGAGCCCCAGGTATGAGACTCTTTTTCTTCATTCTTCCATCCATCTCAGTATTGTATAGATTTACTTGTCTCTTGCTTTCCTTACTATTTTGGAAAGAAGCAGCAGCAGGAAATGAGGGGCCAAATACAGGTTTTTTTCTTAAAGCATGGATGAGGGTTGGAGGGAAAGTGATGTAGAGGAATGATGACTCACATAGGCCCCTCTTGCTCCGGGAAGCACTGAAATGTTGGCATCCCAACCCTCTCCTCCCGAGGTCTCTATGCCTACTGGTTTTTATCACCTATGCCTATGATTGTAACTCTATGAATGGGAATTGTGGACAATGAGGATTTTTCACCCAACAAGTAGTAGACTTCTCCACTTGGAAATCCACAGACCCCCTCCGTACTCAGGGTCCTTCACATGATACTCGTCTTCTCCATACATGCTTTCCTTCAATGTTCCCATTGCAGTTGCTCCTCATCGCTCAGTCCAGTGAGCAAAGGGCCTCATCCTTGATCTACCTTCCACTCTCATACGTCATCACAAATCAATCTCCAAGTTCTTGGGTTATTCAGTTCCTAAACCACTCAAATCCACTGCTCCTTCCTGATCCCTATACTTCTGCCTTAAGATGTACCCTTAATATATCTCCCTGAACTGTTTCAATGGCATCCTAAATGTTCCCCTACCTACAAACAAGTTCTTCTCAAATCAAACTTCTTTACTTCTGACAAAGTGACCTATCTAAAATGCAAATCTTACCCTGTTATCCCACACTTCATTATTTAAAATGCATCATGTCTCTCCCCGTCACCTGTAAGATCTGGGTCCTTTAAGAACTGAACCCTACCTACCTCTCTCTTTACGCTGCAGCTCTTCTGAAAAGTGTGCAGATCCCTCACAAACTACCCTCTAGGCCTTGGATTGTACTTCCTCTCTCTCTCTCTCTCTCTCTCTCTCTCTCTCTCTCTCTCAACTTCCCTTTGCTGGCCACTGGTTAATGCTGACTCATCACTTTACCCTACTAGATGGAGCTAAATAACTCACCTTAGTGTTCCTGTACCCATCGCATGGGATTTATCACATTGTATTTTCTTGTCTGTTTATTGCCTGTCTCTGAATTTCTCATAAGTGTTTTGAAGACTGTCAGAACTGAAATTTAAGTTTAACAGGATGAAAAGAAATACTGGACTGGAAATCATGAGAACTTAGGGCCAAGTCTAAATCAGCTATTAATCTGCTGTGAAATCATAGACAAGTCACTCCCCTTCTCTGGTCCATCTTTCATCCACTAGAGGCTTGGACCTCTAGTGGCTTGGACCATATAATCATGAAATCTGCCATGCTTCAGTTCCACCCTATACCTTCCCACATACCTAGAGAGGATGGGTGTTCAGTGATGTTCACACCGTACCCTTCCTCTAATTCCCGTGCTTTCTTTCACCCTGGCTTTATCTAAAATAGTTGTTTCCAATCCTGATTTCTCTGTGACACTTTAAAAGACACAGATAGATGGCTGGTCCTATTGCAAGGGATTCTAATTTTAATGATCTGATGTTATAGTCCAGCATCAGTATTTTTAAAAAGCACTTCAGATAATTCTACTGTGCAGTTAAGATTAGCAACAATTAATATCAAACTGGTTTTCCAAAGTCTGGGCCTTAGACCAACTGCGTCAGCATCTTTTGGGAAATTGTTAGAAATGTGAATTCTCAGGCTATAATCCAGACTTACTGAATTAGTCTCTAGAGGTGATTCTGATGCAAACTCAAACACTGCTTCAACTTAAATTCTTCCCTCGCAAACCCACCAAATAGGAATTAGAGGTCACTACTGCAGTTTCAGAGCCTAATACTCCTGGTGTTTCTCTCTAAAGATCTTCCCCCAGACAACTTAAATCAGCTTCAAAGGAGTTGTTTATGCCACCCTTACGTCTTCCAAGGAGGGAGCTTCCTTTGCTGGATCGGAGTTAACATTTTTAAAAAATATTAGGTAGGGGCATAGAATGGAATGATGGCATTTATCTCGGTGAGCAGTGGGGCATGTCTCTGGCTGGGATATGGACTGAGGATGGACATCAGGCACAGATGTTGCCCACATGGGCAGGGCGCTTGGAAGCAGGCCAACGGGAATTGCTATGGTATTGCCTCATTCTTCCTCTCATATATTTCTGATTTCAAACCCTTTCTCACAAATCCTAGAATGAAATATATAGTCTGAGTTGAGTCAGCCATCATCAAGAGAATTGACTAGTTCTCCTAATTCCTCTTCTTGGGAAATAGAACACCAATTTTAGAGCCACACAATTTGACTGAATCTGCATTAGCATTAATATTTCAGCTTCCTAAAAAGTTTGTTTACACCATCCTCTTATCCTCTGAAGATGAGGAAGACAATAGCAGCCTGAAGCTATTTCCTCACTCTCAACTGTCTCTGCCCACACGAGAGGAAGTCACTCTCTATGGGAGCTAGAAACCAATTCCAATCCGACTTTTTCCTTTTTATTTGTCCAAGCAGTCTCTCTTCCTTAAATGGTGGAGCCCTGGAAATATATTCCATCATGTATTAATTCTTGAACAAAATGTTTCTGTTTGAAAGTGGCACGTTTGTTTTATACTTATCACATTGTTAGTTATACAGCTGTTTTCTTTGTTTAATTGTTTGTCTAGCTCCCTCACTGACTGTAAGCTTCATTCAGATAAGACCATGTGAGTTTGTTAACCACCATCTAGCCAGTACCCAGCACCTGGCAGACACTCATTCAATATTGAATGAATGAAATATGGAAGGGCTCCTTCAAGTGTAATACATGAGGAGAAAAGAGTGCTTTTTGGGCAGCCATGTAAGGCTCTGGGGCAAGTGGAAGGACAAATACAAATGAAAAATAAAAGGCTTAATTCTCCCTGTTGAAAATAAGGAAAGAGGTTTTCCTCTTTTCCTTCTTCTCAGATCATTTACCTCAGAAAACTTGTAATTGTAAGTTCTTTCTCCTCTCTTTGAAGTGTATATAAATTCTTTTGAAAACTGGATAGATGTGTTGTCATCTTTATGATCATAAATGTCTTTCTCAAGGACCTTGGAGCTGTCTCTCTGAAACATGAACATCAAGGGCGATAGGCCTTATTTAGCAATTTCTGCGGGAGCGTAGGAATGTAACATAGGTGAGCACTTTGCTCCTTGTTGCAAAACTGCCTCCTGTCATATGGTCTGAGAAATTTGTTTTCTTCTGGGGAGACATCAAACACAGATGATCAGCCCAATTACTAAGTAGTCAGGGCAAACCACGTGTGACAAACAATACTGCCCAGTCCTCTTACTTGTGGACTAGTTATAATATTATTTATCTTGAAAATATGTACGTAACAAGTTGTATCTTGGCTTCAAAATGGTAAGATTTCTTACTGTTTTCATAGTCTCTTAGGGGATTGCCTGTGACACATATCACATTCTAGTTTAATGCTTATTCAACAATAAAACTTTTTTTTAAAATCTTTACTCCCTTGTTGAGAGGTTTTCTGAGCTGGGAGAAAATTTTGTTTCCAATTAAATTTTCCCAATATGGGCAAGGGTCACTCAATGAAGAATTTATCGAGCAGGAGTTATCTCTGTGAAGAAGAGGAAGTGTTTCAATCACGTGAAAAGGACTGGAGATATCAGAAAGGACTAGTTGCTAGAGAGATGCAGGGAAGAGCCAGGTACTGAAGGGCCTCTTAAGTGATGTCAAGGGATTTGGACTTTATCCTGAGTGAAACTGAATAAGTAAGTAGTGTCATAATAGGATTTGCCTTCAGGAACCACAACTCTTGAAGTAATGTGCATAAAATATTGGAGAAATGTATTAATGGATATAAGGAGATGAAGTTGAGAGATTCCATTATCAAGATGGGCAATGATAAAAGCAGTAATAATAATAGTAACAATAATCCCGGTAACCACCACTAGCACTTTCTTGAGCTAACTATGTATGTGGTAGGTACTCTTCTAACCCCTTTACATATATTGTCATTAATTTTTACAACAACTCTGTGAGATTTGCTGTATTATCCTTTCTATGTACAGATGAGAAAACGGAAGCATACATGGATTAAGTGACTTCCTCAAGGGTACTATGAGGTAGTGCTGGAATTTAAACCCTGGCTCCAGAGACAGTTCTCTTAACCTCTACTCTTAACTGCCTTCTGATGTCCTAGATTGGACAAGGGTGCTGGCAGAATGGATAAGGTAAGGTGGATTGATTCAATAAATAGAAGGTAGACTAGACAGGACCTGAGGATTGAATGGATGTAGGGAACGGGCAAGAAGCTGGTGTTAAGGATGTCAACCAGTTTTTATTGGTACAGTTGGGCCATTCACTGAAACACAAGTGCCAAGAACACCGCAGTTTTGGAAGGGAAAGTTAAAGAATTTGAAGGACACGCTGCAATAAGGAACCAGAGTAGAGGTATCTAATGAAGCAGCTTTGAATTAGCCCTGGAGCTCAGAAGGGAAGATAGTCCTGAGCACAAGGATGGTAAGGGAGGTCATGAGGGCAGACCAGGACATCCAAGGAGAGTGAGCTCAGTAAAGAGGAGAGGCCAGGAGAAAAGCCTGGGGAGACATCAAGAAGAGGAGAAGAGGCGCCCTTATAGGAGATTAAGAAGACATGTCCAAAGAAATGTAAGAGGAAATGTTAGAGAGCTTGGTATTTACAAAGCCTAGAGAAAAGTCCAGAGAAAAGAATGGCCCCAAAGGAGGAAGGGTCAGTACTGTTAAGAGCTGCCATAAAATCTCCCCTGGTTTATAGAGAAGTGAGGTGGTAACCCTTCCTGCCAAACTATCAACTAGTGTGAACATAAATCTAACTCGATGATGGAAGGTGAACATGGCAATACTTCACTTTGATTTTTTGCTTTAAATGTTTAGACTGCTGTCACCTGCCCCCCTCTCCTCTCCATGTGCCCTCTCTCCCCGACCCTCTCAATGGTACACCATATTGCTTTTCTTCTTGAAGCTAAGTATGCAAAATAAGGCATGGCAAATCCTCCTGCTGCCTCAGGAGGAAAATGCGAAAAATGAAGACTGATGCAGTAAGCAAGATGAGTGTCTCTGTAAGAGCAAAACCAGCCATTTTCATCATCTCTCCTTAAAGCTTTACAGATCCCAAGGATGCCATTTACTCTGCAGCCTTCCCTTGTTTGTGACCCACATCTTCCTATTGATATAATTTCATTATTTGACCTTTTCCTTTGGAAGCAAGTTTAGGATGAGTTAATGATGTTTGCAGGAATTTTTTCATTTTTCATTTTTATTTTTTGTAGACCTGCCAATGGGATTTGTGCCTAGTTTGAGTAGGCTCATATGTAGGCTATTATTTATGCTTATAGATTCTGGGGAATGGCTAAATGTTTTCATTCTGTGCATCTGAGCAACTTAATTTCATTTTGTACCCTGACATTTGAAGACAGTGTTAGGGTTTTCTTTTCTTTTTCTCTTTATTCATTCTCTCCCAAACTCTCCCCTCTCTTCTCCTACCCTTCCCACTATTGGATTGTTCATCTTTATTGGCTTGGAAACAGAACTGCAATGTGATTTTCCACTTGGTTTCTACTGGAGTGGAATTTTTAGAAGTTTTTCTACCTTCTGGCTGCATGTGGGTGATGAGGAAAACTCTCCATGAAGACTCAGATGGTATTTCAGTACTCACCTACCAGGAATGGTTGAGGTCTGAAATTGAGGTGCCTAAGCCAGTATATAAAATAAAGTCAGATCTAAGAGAAGTGAGGAACTAAGGAACTAATGATGGGTCTTAAGGACTTGGAAATACTCTTTCTACCACTTCTTAGTCTTTCTGTATTGAGTTCTCATAGAAAGGAACTAACAGTGGTTGGAATTCTGTGTGGGGCGCTGCCAGTCCTGTTTTAGCTCTTGACGTGGGTAGTGATAGCTTGAGGTAAGATGTGAAATAATGAACAGGATAGCTCTGGGTGTAGTGCCAGACAGATATTTTTTTTCCCCTTAATTTGAGAACTTTGAGAGCCATTTAGTTCCATTTAATTTGGTTCCATTTAGTTCTAAATATCAACTCCCAGGTTTGCTATTGATTTGCTGAACACTTAGCAGATTTTGTAAACACTCTGGACTTTGCCTGCTCCACTTTGATGTCCAAGCAGTAGCCCCTCTCTCCAGGGCAGTGGGATGCTTCAGGTTTGGGGGGAAATGAAAGCAGCTCTGTGCGCACATCAGCTCTTACATTTTCCTCTTACTGCAGATTAAAGCCTGAGCAGGAATGTCCTGCAAGGAATACCTCTTGCAGGAGCACAGGGGGTCACTGCTTCTAAATGAGTAACTAAAGAGCACTCCCTTTGAGACAGAGAAGCAGGAAGGCATCTGAGATGACCAAAACTCCCTTGAGGAGCTGGGAGTCTCAAGTTGGCATACGGTACAAAAGAATAAAGCTGGCTGGAGACTAATGGAACATGAGCCAGGGTAGAGGTGTTCTGTAGGAGGCTGCCTGGCTGCAGGACACTCCCCTTCACTCAATAGGAAGACGGAAGGGAACCTGCATTTCCTGAACACATTTTCCTCTTTGTCCATGTCAGACAGAGAGCTGGGCAGTTACATGCAGATAATCTGGTTTAAGGACTGCTCAGGGACATGCACCCTGTCACATAACTTTGCTTATGAGGAACTGAAGCTCAGAAAGGTTATAAGAGTTGCTGAAAGACATCACCAGTTAGTAAAGGATGGTGATGGCATTCGAACCTAAATCTGTCTGACTTCAAAGTCCATTCACTTCCCTGAAATCCTGCTTCTAGCAATACTCCCTGCTCTGGCATTATAGGGAAAGGAAGGTCACTGTGGATGCTCTGCACCCTCATTTCACACACTGTGGGTAGAGGGTGATGACCCTGCTCCTGCTTGCCAGCGATGGGCACGTGACCCAGGCAGGCCCTGTGATGAGACTCTGGTACACCTTTGGCCACCATGATTAGATCAGGGTCAGGCAGATGACACAAGTAAACCCAGTGAATGCTAACCCCTACAGTTGAGAAGGTCCTCTCTTTGGGGGTTGCTAAGCTTGTGCAAAGTAAGCCTGGAGCTGCCAATGGACATCTTTCCCACCACCTAAGAACAGCCTACCTGACAATAAAATGAGCAGAAAGCAGAGAGCAGAGATGGGTTTCTGACAACACGTGACAAAATCACTTGAGTATCTTTTTTTTTTTTCTGCTCTGCCTGAAGCTAAACCTACTTCAGAACTTTTCGTTGACTAAGCCAGCTTTCCTGCTCATGAAATTTTTTGCTAAGTTTTGTGAATTGCAGTCCAAAGAGCCCTAATTAATATGAACATTAAAAGGAGGAATTTTTAAAGATATTTTCATTGTCTCTGATCTTTGGAAATTGGCAATTTATACTGGGGGAGATAACACATTTTTGGCACACTTTTGAAAGAGTTAAATAACCATAGAGTACTATATTAGTTTTCTATTGCTGCCATAACAGATATCGCAAACTTAGTATCTTAAAAACAACACAAATTGATTATGTTACAGTTCTGTGGTTCAGAAATTTGACGCGGGTCTCATGGGGCTAAAATCAAGGTACCTGCAGGGAGGGCTGCGTTCCTTTCTGGAGGCTGTGAGAATCCACTCCTTTGCCTTTTCGAACTTCTAGCGGTTCCCCCACATTCTGTGGTTTGTGGTTTTCTTCTTCCATCCTCACATCTTTCTCTGACTCTTCTGCTTCCTCTGCTGTTTTTAAGTACCCTTGAAATTACATTGGGCCTACCTAGATAGGCTAGGATACTTTTTCTCTTAAGGTCAGCTGATTAGCAACTTCAATTTCATCTGCCACCTTAATTACCCTTTTGTCATGCCAACTAATATATTCACAGTTCCTGCCTATTGGGATGTGGACATCGTTGGTAGCGGTGAAGGGTTATTTGGCTTACCACACTGCATTCTCCTTCTATCGCAAGGAACTTTATTTTTCTGTCTTTTGCTTGCTTGCTTGTTTGTTTTGTTGTAATTTCATGCCGACTTGCTGCTTCTCCAATAGACTGTGACCATCTCATGTTTTTAATTTTGCCCCAGTGCCCACCAAAGAGCTTTTCCCATTAGTCAGTGCCAATTAAAAATTCTGGGTTTGTTTGCTAGCGAAGATCAGGAACAGGGCAATTAGGCAGGGGGATCAGGAAATGCTTTCCGGAAAATGTCTGTCTTTGTTATTGCTCTGTCTTTGGCCCGTAATACTCTATAGATTTACAAAGATATTTGGGGAGTAAACAAATAAATGAAGGTGGGATTTTAACTGGACCTTTTAAGATGGGTAGCATTTATAGTTGAGAATAAAAATCTGCGAGATATGCCGGGGGCTCTGTGTGAACAGGATGAAAGTACAGCAGGTACTTGAATAATGTCATTTTGTTCAATGTCATTTATTTCATTATGACATTGATGAGATGCTATAGAAACTTAACTCTTGTTTATATCAGTCTATGGTAAAATTGGTTTCATTTTGTGATTTCACTTAAAGTCACAGAACCTGTCAATGGTAAGTGAGAACTTACTGTAATGACTGGTGTAGAGGGTTCACAAAAGGGAAGACGGGTTTTGAACAGCCAGGGTCAATCTGGGTTATAGTCAGCCTTGGGGAGCAGCCTAAGGAGCAAAGAATTTTTGATCTCTATGGACAGTGAGAAATCCCCAGTGCCACTGCACAACCTACTTGCTGCTACTGACACCCCCTCTCTTGGTCATCTCATCCGGTCCCATCAATGCCATAAATGTGCTGACACCTCTCAAATGTACATCTCCACACTTAACCTCTCCTCAGATCTCCACACTCATCTATCCAAAGGCTTGCTTGACATTGCCACACCAGTATCTAAAAAGCATCTCAAACTTTACATGCCCAAAATTAAACTCCAGATTTTCACCCCACACCTCAACACCAACTTTCTCTTTCCACAGTCTTGCACATTTCAATAAATGGATGCTCCAGTCTCTCAACTGCTTAGCTGAAAGACCTCAGAGTCTACTTTTCCTCACGCCCCACATTCAACTCATTGGTAAATCTTGTTCACTCTACCTTTAAGATAGTTCCAGAATCTAACTACTTCTCAGTACCCCTGCTGCTATCCTTACTTCAAGCCACTACCATCTCTCAACCAGGATTACTGTAATGGCTTCCTAACCGGGCTCCCTCATTTCACCATTTCCCCCTTATTCCAATAAAGTAGCTACAGTAATCCTTTTAAAATTCAAATTAGGGGGATGCTCAAAAATCCCCCAGTGGCTCTGAATTTTACTCACATCAAAGCTAAAGTCCTTACAATAGCCTACAGGTCCCTTTAACATCTGGCATCGCCCCTTCTGCTCCCTCTCTGTCCTTATCGCCTGCACACTGTGCTCCAGCCACACCAGCCTCCTTACTGCTCCTTGAACATGCCAAGCCTGCTTCTGCCTCAGGACTTTGGTACTGTGAGGTTCTGTCTACACAGACTGCTTTTGTCCCAGGTGTTCCCATGACTCATGCACTCATTCGTTCATTTCCTTCAGGTCTTTGCTAAAATATCACTGTCGCAGAGGGCTTTCCTGTACCCCCTCAATATAAAATGGTACCACACGCCTTCCCTACCCCAGTGTTCTCTATTTCCCTTACTAAATCCTTTCTTTTCCCCCACAACATTCGCCACCATCTGATTTACTATGCATTTGTTTGTTTACTTTGCGCTCCATCCACTTGAAATGTAAGCTCTCAAATTGTAGGGACTATGTATATTTTTTTTGCAATTTATTTTTATTTTTTGCAATATTCAGTGCCTAGAGGCACACCCAGCACATAGTAGGAACTGAGTAAATTTTCATTGCATGACTAAGTGAACAGCGGAAAATAGATGAGGAAGGGTCACCTGGTAGTGGAATTGGGAGGAATGAGGTAGATACAGACTGCAGGCTGTGGAACCGCCCAGGAGACTGACGGAGAAGCCCGCTCTTGAATTGAGGAGTATGGGAAAGGAGAGACAGTGTAAAAGAAGTTCACAATCAAAACTTCTTAGCTACGGCAGGATGAATATTGGAAATGAAGGTGAAAGAATAGGCAAGTGACTTGACAATTGTTAAATAGGGAAGTAGAAATGTGAGTGCCCCTAAGAGAAAGAGGGGTGCTGGTACAGGAGACCATTTTGGAGGAGAACAGGGGACCAATTTGGGGCTAGATTCCAGTTGGTGTGTCTTAAAAACCCCCAGTTGGAGGCTTCTCTTAGGGGAAAGGGCAGAGACTTAACCTGTATCAGCCCTTGTGTAGAGCTCCTCAAGAAGCCTGAGGAGTGAGTGTTACCAGACGCACAAGAGTCTTATTGCCCACTTGTTCCATAGTCTAATACTTGGGCCAGCAGGGTATCCAGCTTAGTTGAGGGAGGAATTAGATGAGTGTCCTGCTTGAGAGGCAGCACTGTTGGAAGCTTGGCATGCTGGGAGAGATCAGACATGGGAGATTCTGGAGAAGTGCTCAGTGGGAGGGCAAGGACAATTCACCTAGTAAACAGAGAGCCAGAGTGTGCTAACCTCTTTGTTTTTTCGTGTTGATGAGAAAGTTTGGGATTTATCAGGATTCTCGAAGCCAGGAGAATGCCATTTCATAAAATTTCCAGTTTCATGGGTTGAGTGACTGAGGCAATCTGTAGCTTTAATTCCACTGATAACTGGACTGTGGCCGCAACCTTGCCTGCTGAGGAATGTGCTACCTCATAAATCTTGCTTGAACCCTTAATGCTCTCTTGTTACCCTAGTTGGGATTTCACCTAAGCTGTTTCACCTGTTAAATATTGGCAGACTCCTGTTTTCTCACCCCTCAGTGAAAGAGGTTGCTTGCCTTCTCCTCCAGGGTCTGGTAACGTGATTAGAAACCTTTTATACACTCCTGGGTGAGGACAATATGGCCCCCACTGTGGAGGCTGTGGCGACTGAGGGGTGGGAGCTGGCTTTCCAGACCAGAGCTGGTCTCCAGGTGCCAAGGCAGGATATTGAAGCAGAGCCCCATCAATTACCTAGTGAACCTCATTAAAAGAGAAGCATTCCGAGGGCAGCTGAAGCCCTGACAGGCCATTGACCGACTCATGTCAACTCCCTTTAGGTATGCCGTTGAAAATGGCAATGATTTATCTTTAGCTTGGCACCTCTGAACCGACAGCTAGGAAGACCGAATTACCCTCCTGTTCAAACAACACGCATGTCTGTCTCCTTCGATGCACTCTGTAGTCGGCTCTGCCTCTGGCTTTCCCTGCAGGGTGCCCACTTTTTCAGCTGTCTTTCTCTCCTTCAGTCCGGGAGCAGATGTTTGCTTTGCCCTGGGTAGTATAAGTAGATTCCTAATACACATGTTAACTTGGTCAAATATTTACCCAAATTTCTGATTTTTTTTTGTTGAGGGAAATGAATGGTTTACATTTTTGCTTAATTTTCGTAACCTGGAGGGAGAGATAACATAGCATAGTGCTATAGAATATGGCTTTCCTGTTTCTATACGTCATGGTCATACTGGCATCATCATGGTCTAAACCTAAGTAACCTCTTAATATTCAACTTTCTACCCCTGGAACCTGCTTGGGGAGGTGAAACTGTGTGGGGCAGGAAAGCGATGGCCTCCTGAGTTATCCCTGGGACCATGTCCCTTTGAAGCCTTGCTTTCTATGGGGCCATTGCAATGAACTGGACATGCTTCTCCGTGATTCCAGTCTCATCCTTAGTCTGCTGGAATTTTCCTTTTCAGACTGGTTTCTTTCAAAGGCAGTCTCCTCCTCCCTTACCCCTTCAGGACACTAGCATCAGCTCCTCAACTGGAATAAATCCAGGAAAAATATACAAATACAGGAAGAGCCACTGTCTTCAAACAACCCCGCAACAGTCCCTGACACAAGGAAATACAAAGCCTGACAACCTGCTTGGCAGAGCAGGAGACAGGAAAATACAGGGAGAATCACTGAATTCTTCTTCTAATGAATTACCCTCACAGAGAACAAAATGTACTGCTACATGCTATGTAGCCTTTTACAGGCCACATCTCTACTTCCCCATTTATAAAATGGGGACTCTGTAGGGTTGTTAGAGTAGTGAGAAATCGGTTAATTCATTCTTTCAAGAAATAGTTGAGCATCTATTCATATAATAAACAGCAAGGATGAAGCAGTATACTCTTAGGGATTGCCATGTTAATGAGAAGCAGAGGCTTGAGTAGAAAGAAGGCATCATACAGCAGCAGAGTCAGGACGAAGAGCATTCCTGGGGGCAGACACAGCTAATGCAACAGCTTAAAGGTAGAAACATGTTTTATATCCCAGAAAACCGGAAAATGACCAATGTGGCTGGAGCTTGTGGGTAAAAGTGAGAGTGGGAAGGGAAGCAGGGGTCAGCTCATGTGAGACTTGTAGGAGAGGCTATTTGGATTTCGTGTAAAGTACAATAGGAAGAGTAGCTCATTGTGACTTACATTTTAAAAGTTTACTTGTCTATTCTATGTAAAGGATTGTAAGAGTGCAAGTAGGAAGATTGGATTGGAGTAAAAGACAATCATTTAGGAAGAGAGTATGTGGTTTGTACTGGACACACAGGACTTTTCACGTCTGAGCAGTAAAAGCTGAGTCTCAACTGGTTTCCAACAGCACCTATGTGCATGCATTCATAGTAAAGCATCTTCCCTTATAATCTATACAAAGAGGTCTTTTTAAACATCCAGTCTGTTTAGTCTTTGCATCACATCGACGTCTGGTATCTTTGTGGGTCAAAGTCACAGAACAATAATGTTTTAGAACTGGTAAGAGGGCATATGGTGCATTCTTTGTCTCAACTCGACTACTCACACACTTTCAGTCCAGATGAATATCTACTCTTTAAAAAATATGTCACAACTTTATTGAAGTGTAATTTACCACAAAATTTATCTACTTCAAGCATAGAAATCAGTGGTTTTTAGTAGACTCCAACTGTTGTGCAACCACCAGCATGACCTAATTTTATAGTATTTTTCATCACTCCAGAAAGAAATGTCGTACCCTTCAGCAGTCACTCTCCATTCCATCTAACTCCAACCCCCTCAGACCTAGGCAACTACTAACATACTTTGTTTTCACGAATGTGCTTATTTTGTATATTTTATATAAATGCAATCATAACATATGTGACCTTCTGTAGCCAGCTTCTTTCACTTTGCATAATGTTTTCAAGATTGGTGCGTGTTGTAGCATGTATCAGAACTTCATTTCTTTCTTTTTCTTTTTGACGAATAACATTCTGTTGTATGGATGCAGCACATTTTGTTTATCTATTCACCAGTTGATAGATATTTAGGTTGTTTCTATTATTTCTACTTTTGGGCTGTTATGAATAATGCTGCTATGAACATACATGTACAAGTTTTAGTGGACGTATGTTTTTATTTCTCTTGGGTACATACCTGGGAGTGGAATTACTGGATCATATGGTAATTTTATGTTTAATTGTTTGAGGAACTGCCACACTCTTTTCCAAAGAGCACAAGATTTCACCTTGCTCCCTGGTTGCTTATTTCTTAATAAAACTTCCTGAGCAGGAAGTTTTTCTTCACATGAATCTAGAAATGTACTTTCTGTATTGAACGTAATGTTAAGAGCATCGTCCCTTAGTTTCTTCCAAATAAAACATAATGAATTCTTTCCTTTAGCTAATTTATTTTTTCTCCTATTCCTTTATAGACTCCTTTATTTAAAATACTCTTTAAAATAAAGGAGTCTATCACTCTTAAAAAGGACCTGAGCAATGCCAGCAATTACAAAAGATCGATGTCATCGTAACAATACATATTGCTTTCTTAGTTATATCCATAGTCACTTTGATTCTTAGGTCTTTTGCTGTCAGACGTGTGTAATTTGGGTCAAGCTCTCTCCTTTTCTGTGGCTTTCCAGCTTCCATTTCCATTCATGCATGGACGCTAGTGCTACACTAGTGCTTGAATCTCGTTCCCCTCTGACCTCTGAAACTGAAACTTTCTTTCTTGCCCCCCTTGGACTGCTTACTTATTTCTCTATTTTGGCTCCATAGCACCAGCACATAATTTTCAGAGGCTGAGAGAAGGGCTCCTTCTTCTGGATTGACTCTTGTCTTAAATTCTCAGCTCCCTTTGGGCTCTTCCCTTTGAGATGAGAGAAACTGAATCCTTTTTACTCCCAAGTTCAACATGACAATTTTCCTTGGATCACAGCTCTTTGTGAACCAATGCCTTCTATTTATTTGTTCATTCATTCCTCATTCAACAAATAGTTCTTGAGGGGTAGTTACTGTTTTGGGTTCTGGGGACACAGTAGTGGACAAAACAGACCATGACGCCACACTCACAGTTTATAGTCTAGTGAAGGTTATGTAATTTAAGTATAAACAAGTTTGATCAGATCATTTGAAAAAGACTTTATATTTTCTGTGAAGTCCACTCCCCCCCCCACTTTTTTTTTTAATGAAGCTATAGAACAGAAGGATTACTTGACCTATTCATAATTAGTCCCTGGTGAGCTGAAATGGATCCTAGGTCTTAGACTCCCAGTGTTCTTTCCATCACCCTGTGCTAATGGAAATGGTTTGAGAAACCGTTTGACTTACAGACATGACAAGAGTTAATGTAACATTTCTTAGTTGTGGGAACATTTATGAGATGTTAGCAAACATTGCTACAGATCTTGGAATGAAAAAGAACATGAGGAACATGGAAAAGAAAGAACAGCAAGAATTTGAAATTTCTTTTTTAAACCAGACTTCATACTTGAGTCAGTGTCTATGAAGTCAGACTTCCAAGTTGCAGTAAACACTGTGAGCAAAAATACATGATTTAGTGAATCTTTCACAGATTCCTTTTGTTTTCTTCAAGGGACTATGAAAGCTGCTTTTAAAGGGCAAGTCAGGCAGTGAATTTTCCTGTTTTAATTTCAAAGTTCAGCGTGTTATTTTATGTTCCCAACAACTTCCTGTTTCTCCTTTCCCTCAGAGTTCAAGATTAATAGCAATTTTCCATCTTGAAAACAATGCAAACATTTCACCCCTATGGATTCCAGGGAAGCTGGGCTTACTGATGTGTGTGCACATCTGGGCCTCTATGAGGACGTTTGTGCTTCTTCTCAGGGCCTCCCTTTAGACTGGACAAAGAGGTGGATTTCTTTTTTCATTGGTGTGGGAGATAAATAGAAAATTGTATTGATTAGAAGCTCAGAATCATGCCCTCGAGGCTTCTAATTTTGCAGCCTAGAAAAATCCTCTTCTTGAGGTCTGCACTTGGCTTTGATGGCTGAGAATCATGAGTCTTCCTCCCTCCCAAAACCAGACATGTCAATGTTGACTCCATGCTGTTGGGTCTCTGTCTCTATTACAGCGTCCTTTCCCTTCTAAACCCCCAGGGAAAGCGACGAGGAATCAATGGTGACAGAACAGTCTAGAAAGAGGTATAAATATGAGCATGTACTAAGAAAATGCAAGTTTAGCCTCCCAAGATAGAAACAAATTAAAGGGGAAGCATCATGGTGGAATAAAAGTAAAATGTTTACAAATTAGAGGCAAATTTAGAAATTTAAAAGACTATTTTGAAAGAGATAAGAAAAGATCTGTAGGAAATCTTTACCCTTCCACCTTTCCCTACAATACCTCTTTCCCTCAGTTACTCCACAACCTTCTTCTCCCTCTCTCACACACACCCATCAACTTCCCAACAAATGCAATCTGGTAATAAGTGGTAGCAAAGGATTTAATCATTTCCTAAGTGAGGCAGGGAAGAGCTGGTCCTTTGTCTCTAATATTTATGATTCACAAGGCATCAAAAAAACCTTACATGCTGCAAATGGGAGCCATCATGTTTCCTGACAGAAGTTCCTCTGTCTGCATTTGTTTGTTTAAAGATGATGGATTGATGATCCATCAATCCCAGGAAGGAAAACCTCTGGTTTGCAGCTATCACCTTGACACGCATGGCTTTTAGATAGTTCTTCAAGCCATCTGCCAGCCATCTTTCTGTGGTCATTGAGGTAAAGTGAGATTCTTTTCAATTCTATCAATATTTATTGAATACTCACAATGTGTTATTTTTGCACTGGAAAGTGGCAAGTTGAAAGAGGTAAAAATGAGTACTATATTCTCTGGCTTTAAGTCACTCATTGTCTTGGTCTGTTGAAAATGAGTAGAAACAGGGTAACCCAATGAGTATTATGATCGTATGCTATGATCTCCACCAAAGATCACTAACTGGTTCAAACACAGAGTTGTCAAAGGTGAATTTGTATGTCTTTCACCTGGGACCAAGGGCTACCTCTGATAACTGCGGTAGTTATCAGATGCCTGCAAACCCAATATGGGCTATTCCCAACAGGCATAGCCATATAAGGTTTCAAATGTCTTAATAACCTCCCAGGAAGATAGTGACTATTTTTCTTGCTTTGACTTGGAGGAACCGGGTGGATTAGAATAACTATCACTACCATGTCATGGTGAACACAGGGCCGTCACATAGTAATATAATTAATCTGCACGAACCAGATTATATCCATTCTGATCCATCACCCTCACTAGGCTCCTAGGGAAAGCAGCAGAAAGATGTACAATTTAGTAGGGGAAACAAAATGAACATATAAAAGGAAGAATAGTGCAGAGAATAAAGCCGGGCTCTGGAGCCAGACTCTGAATTTGAATCCTGATGGTACTATTTTTTTTAAATTTTTAATCCTTTTATAGGTTACCTAGACCACTTTTGATTAAGAAAACTGTAGAAAGTTAGTAACTGCCACAAGCAAACACCAGGCGGTGGCATGTGTCAGTTTTCCACAGAGTCCTGCTTTGCGGGGTGTCTGTACCGCTCTAGGTCTCTGCTCACACTCGCTGGAATCAATCATGGCAGATTTTAGTCCACAGGTCGCTTTTCCCCATCTTTCTTTGTAAACTCTTCAGCATTCTTACAGAATTTTTTACGGTCCTTAGATTATTCTTCAGCGAGGTCAGCCCGAAGTGGGTGCTTAGGCTGGGGTTTGGTCATCAGTGCTATGACGGGCTGGATTACTTAGTTGGTTTTGGTTGCTAGCTTCCAGTTTTCAGCACTAATTACTGGCAGACAGACCTGCCCCTTTTCATCAATGTTGGGGTGATAGATCTTTGTTTTAAATGTGATCTTCAGTGGTTTGAATGGGTACTCTGCTGGAAAGTTGATTTCGATCTGAAGGCCCCCTTATCTTATGGAGGGTTGTCAGGAACAATAAGCCCTTGCCAAGTCAATAAATTAGCTTTATCAACCTGGATGTTACAGAAGTTTTTCATTCCATATTTGTGGATTTCTCCAAGCTTCTTCAGCAGCCTTCTGTTTGGCCGCCATCTTGGATCTCCTGATTGTACTACTGACTAGCTGTAAGCCCATGGACAATTTTCCTAATCTATGCTATGCCTTGGTTATCTCATCTATAAAACTAGGATAATAATAGTAGAATCTGCCTCAGGGAGTTATGAAGGTTAAATGAATTAATACTTTGAAGTGCTTTGAATAGTGTCTAGGCTTTATAAATGTTAGATATTGTTATTATATTAACTACCTTAAGTAAGTAAGTTAATTCAGGACTAATTAATGCAATATTATCTGTTTTGAGAACTCAGAGCATAGGTATATTGATCAAGGCTATAGAAATCATAGTTGGCTTCATGGAGGTGGTGGCACTTGAGCTCATTTTGTATACAAATGGGACTTTAAAGGTAAGAGAATAATACCAGCAATGCCATAGACATATGAATGAGTTAAGTATCACACATACAAGGAGCCTGATTACTACGTTCTACAAGAGTAAAAGCTGCAAGATTCTTAGGCAACCACTGAAGACAGTAAACATTCACTGTTTAAAATTCCTCCCTGACTGAGTGATAGCAAAGCAAGGTGACAGAATGAGTACATTTCATAAGATGACAGAAAAAATTTTAATGATAGAATTAATTTATATTAGTACAAGAAAACAAGTACCTTTATTGAACAGAAATTTAGAGAAGTTACTCTACTGTAAGGAAGAGGGTATATAAATCAGACTTTAAATTTCAAATAACAGAATTCACTCTGTCGAGCTAAGCAGAAAAGAAATGTATTAAGGAATATTAACTACCTCCCAGAATGGGGAAGGAAGAGTAGAGTCAAATTGTAGACTTACACAGCCCAAAACAATGTATAACCATGCCAGGGCTTCTCTAATGTTCCCTGCCAACAGTACTCAACACCTATCATATACAGGACTGGATAATAGAAGCCCCATCACTGCTATCTTTGAAGTAATGGTCTAAGTCAGGGGCTGGCAAATTTGTAGGGTGGCCACCTATTTTGTTAATAAACTTTTATTGGAACACAATCATGCCCACTGGCTTATATAGTGTTTGTAGTTGCTTTTGTGCTATAGAGTTGAATAGTGCAGATAGAGTCCAGGTGGCCCACAAAACTGAAATGTTTACCATTTGCCCTTTTACAAAAAACATTTGCCAACCACTGGGCTAGAAACTTATTTAGCCCTGAGAAGAAAAATGCACCCAGCCCTAGAACAAAAATGAAACACACCCTACCATTCAGTATATTCTCCTTTCTCACCAGACACAGGCTATAATAAACAGAAGCAGCTACCATAGACAAGTGAACAAGGGTCTCAAATACAAAGATGATACTAATAATCACAAAGCATTTAAAGAAAACTAAGTACAGTAATGAAGACACATGGAAGATGAAATAAAGAAAAAGAGTTACCAGGACAAAGAGAAGACTACCTTAAAGTAAGTATAATTAACATCTATAGATGTTTAAGAGAAGGTATTGTATCCAGAAAACAAGTTTATTACCCTAAGAAGAAAGGAAATTAAAAAAAAAAAAATGAGGTCATGAAAAACAAGAGATGAATGCACATAGGTAAAGAGCGTGAGTAAAAATTTTCCCAGAAAACACTTCAAGATGGCAATGATCTGGAAAGTATGAAAGAAAATTTAAATGTTATGAAGGATAGATTAAAAATTCCCATATCCATCACCAAAGAGAGAATAAAAAGGACAAGGTAGGGGTGGGAGCCAGGGATAACCTAAGAGGGGACAAAGGATCTTTACATTAAATGGTGAGCAGGTTGGGCGCTGAGCAGGCTGAGTGGAAGTCTTTTCTATACATTTTGTTGAAATGTAAAACACCAACAGTAAAATGCCTTAAAACATTCTTAGGGTTAGAGCTAGAGTTACCTCAAAGAAATGAGAATCAGATTGGCATCAGATGGTCCACTGACACATTGGATCCTAGAATAATGAAGCAGATATGAGAAAGAAGACGTAATTATAGTTATGGATAAAATTTTTAAATTATAAGAAAAGCCATATGAAAAATCCATATGAAATTATATAGAAAAGTGGTATCCAAGCTGGCTAAAGACGAGTAGAAAAAAGTGTATAAACCAGTGGAAAACAGAAAAGATACCCAAAAATCTATACCATAGAAGGAAATGGTTACTGATAGATTATAGTTACCAAACTTTTTTTTTTTTTTTCTTAAGGAGCACACAGCTCATAGTGGCCCATGCGGGGATCGAACCAGCAACCTTGGTGTTATCAGCACCACGCTCTAACCAACTGAGCTAACAGCCCACCCAGCTGCCAAACTTTTTAAGAGTGCATAGTTTCTGTTTTACAGGTTATTACAAAGATAGAAAAAGAGAAAAGTTTCCTAACTTGGGCTCAGGCTAGCATAACACTACCGAAAGCAGAAAACACTGTCATGGAAGAGGGAAGTTGTAAGCAAATCTCACCTTTGAACAAAGATGTAAGATTTCTAAATAATACATTAGTAAATCAATTCCATGGAAGATGAATAATAACTCATGTTGTTTCATCATTTCATTCCCCCTCCTCTATTAGTTTGGAAGTTATATTCTATTCCACTCATTAGTTAGCTATTTGGTGCTTTTAAGACTGTTTTTCGTTTGTTTTAACTTTTCCTCTAGTTTTTTAGTTATTCTCCGTAGAAAGGTTGGTCTAAATTATGTAGTGTGTCATTCCTAGAAATAGAAACTCTGGAATCCTCATTTGAAATATAGTGTTAGGGAGTAAATAAAGAATGCTTGATATCAGTTTCCTGGCCAAACATAGTGGTAAAAATGAGAGGAGGAGGATTTTTTCCTAAGCAAGACACAAAACATAGATGCTATAAAAAAAAATGATTAATAAACTTGACCACATACAAATTTAAACTTATTTAAATTTAAATTAAACTCATTGTAAATTTACAAGTACAAATTTAAATTCACTTGACAAAGGACATCATAAATAATGTAAAGAGACAGAGACAACTTAAGAGAAGATATTTGGAATCCATATAACAAAGAATAATGTCCATAATATGAAGGGAGAATTTACAAATCTGTAAGAAAATGGCAAAGAACTGGACCCTCTCTCAAATGAGCCAAACTCATCAATGAGCAATTCACAGCACAAAAAAAGCAAATGAATAAAGTTGAGAAGATAATCAACTTCACTATTAATCAGTGAAGTGAAACCAGACTATTAACAAATTAATACTAGCATACACTGCTGGCGATAACAAAAATGTATGTACTTTTAGCTAGTGTTTTATCTCTGATTATCTATCCGAAAGGATTCACACACGTTTGCAAAGATGCTTATTTGGAAATCTTCAATGCCCCACAGGGGCTAAGTAAAGATTAAATATCTAAACTATGAAGTACTATTATGTAGCTGTTATAAATCCTGGGATACATTCATATGTGCTTTAGGGAAATATAATTACAAAAAGATATTAGGTAAAAGAAATAAGTTTGAGAACTTTTGTTTTTCCATTTATGTAAAAAACAAAACAAACCCAGGTGTATTTGTGTATACATATTTATAAATTATGCTAAAACAAAATTAGAAAGATGTATGCCAAATTGTGAGCAATGTTTGCATGTGGGAGGCATTTGAGTGTTGGATGTGGGTGGGTGGGGACTTTCACATGTTTCCCTACATAATAATATATTTCTTCAATATTTTATGATGAACTGTATTCAGTCATTACTTATATATTAAAAGAAAAAAGTATGGTGCGTAGGATGTGAGATACAATTAAAGGACCTTGAGCTTTGCAATCAAGCAAACTTGGCTTCTATAATCCTGGCTTTTTCTTGCAGGCTCTGTGACTCTACACAAAGTCTCTCAGGCTCTCTGAACTTTCATGTGAATTTATACATCTTTAAAATGAGGGTTATTAATAAAAACATGTATGTAAATGTCAAACAGTGTTTTGAATATAGGAGGAAGTTTTCAATAAAATTTGCTGTGTTCCTTCCCTCAGGGAATAGTGAAAAATAAGTAAGATAGAGGTAGAGTAAGGCCCTTTTCTTCAAGACTTTGAAAGTGAGGAGAATGACTTCACCTTCATTTGGTAAGAAGAGCCACAGTAAAACCTTGAATTGTTGGAGAGTGACTTGATCCAAGAAGATGTTTTAAGAAGATTAGTTTGGCGTTTCTAAAAAGAAAAACAAGTCCATTGGCATAGCTTTATCTCTTTTTCTGTATAAATGGTGACATTGTAGAATTGGAAGCCTTTATGATGCATCATTTGTCTTTCATTTTCGCACATGACCTAGCTGAGGATCTGGGCAAAAGAGAGGTCCCCAGGGAAGCCCATAACTGTGTAGCTTTATTTGATCCTCTCAGAATCAGCATTGTGGTCGAGCTCCAATGGAGTCAGTGTCTCTAATTGCATTTTACCAGGATTATCTGTTTTTCTTTCAGATTCCTCAGCTACCCCTGCAGCTATTGAAACATAACCAATTGTTCTTTAGTAAGTTGATGAATACTTTGAAGGTAGACCTGGTTTAGTCATAGCACAATTTTTTTTTATCACAAATATTCTAAATAAAGTTAAGATAGACTTTTTGTGCCTCCCTGGGAGATAACTGATATTCTGGAAGGATATTCTCACATGGCATGCCCATATCAGCCTAGCTGAGGCCCACCACTCCTAGCTCGGTCATTCGGGATAACCCTGTGTCCTGATGATACATGTCCCCTAGAGGATGACACTTGTCTGAGGCCCACTTAATAATAGTAGTAACAATAATGAATAAATCTGCATAGTAACTTGGACTTTGCAAATCCTATAAATATCTACAAATGTAAAGTAGACCTTACTCCTTAGCAAACTTCCCACTCGGGTTCTCTCACCCTGTGTCTTTGTCTTCGTTTTCTCTCTAATACCAGAAGCCATCCTGGCTGAATCTCCAGATTTGAGTGGTACGACACTGAGCTCAGCCTTGAGAAGGAAAGGTATAGGCACTACCCTTTTTGGTGTTTAGCGTGTTATGAAATCATGCCACTGCCCGTATTCATTTCCAAAGACTTAGAGCTAGAGTTTTGCAGTCAATGCTGAAAGTGGATAGGCTGAAGTAGATGAAATGTTAAGACAGAAACGGCTGTATGCCTCTTGGTACACCCTGCAAGTCATTCGACAACCTGCTCTGCAAATCACACCTTTGCAGTCTCCTTTATACATCTTCTATGCCACAGGGTGAACCCTGAACTTATAGAACTTATAGAACGTAAGAGCACAATGAGAGGGTCTGCGGCGCTTCATACCATAAAATAAAAGCCTTGTATTTTGCTATGTCTAAATATTTATCATACTTGATTTATTTTTTCCATTAACAATGTGAAAGAACAAAGAGATCACATGAATACACAGAGAAGAGTGCAGAAAACATGTATCAATAGCTTAAAGCAGGGGTGTCCAAACTGCGGCCCGCGGGCCAACTGCGGCCCACAATCCAATGTTAATTGGCCTGCAGCAAATTCCAAAAATATATTTAGTTTAATTAAATAAACCAGGTGAGGCAACACGTACTTCACCTTGAGTGAGTGGCCCGGCTGTTTGTGTATTTTACCGCATATGGCCCTTGGTGAAAAACGTTGAAAAAAATTTGGACCCCCCTGGCTTAAAGGATAAAGTGGAGAACCACAGAGCTATCTCCCAGGACAAGAAATTGAAGCTTACCAGAACCCAGGAGTTCCCTCCACCTCCTTCCTTGTCATCACCACATTCCCTCTCCTGAGCTCAGGAAGATATTATCTCAGATTCTTTTAAAAGTTTTATAATCTTACCTTTTACCTTTAGGGTTATAATCAACCCTGAACAAATTTTTGTGTATGGGATGAGGTACAGCTTGTTTTTTTCTCCCTCATTTGAATACTCAGTTGTCCCAGTACCATTTATTAAAAAGCCTATCTCAAATTCAACCCCTAAAATCCCCTTGCCTTTGGCTATTATGAAATAAAATACATTAGTCTTTAAGGAACATCTGTGTACATAACTTGCAGAATTAGTCAATGTGTCTTTTAAAAATTGTTTAATTGTGGTAAAAAAGTACATAACATCAAATCTACCTAAATAAATAAATAAATACATACATACATACATACATAAAGCCTATCTCCATTGCACTGCGTAAATCAATGAATTTTCTGTCTCTAGACCCTGAATTCATTTACCCTGCTTTAAAGAGACACTTTATTCCAGCTCCCGTTTCTGGAGCCTTTCTTTTTTTTGAGGCTCTATGTTTAACAGACAATTTTCATTTAGTCTTCATAATAACCATATGACAGTCTTCCTATTTTTCTCCTCAGGTGGTTCACAAGCTAAGTAACTTGCCCAGGGTGACCCAGCTAGTTAGTGACAGTCAAGATTCCAAAGTCTGTCCGCTTACATTTTACTCTAAAATCCAAACACCTTCCATAGTGATGGCCAGCGACTATTTCAGTCACAATCTCTTAGGTATCCTGCCTAAAACCTGCCTGAAACCATCCTGCTCTGAACCATTCCAGACATGTAACTTGCTCTCTCTCTCTGTCTGAAGATGTATCTGCTGATTGGATTTGAAATCTTTGTCTATTTAAAGAATCAAATATTAGTCAGTCACTCAGACCGCCCAGGCCTCAGGCTCTCTGCCATGTGCTCTTGCCAAGGGACCTTGGCTGGGTCTGGGGTTTTCCCAAAAGGGGTTGTTACTTGAAACTCACTCTTCAGCCTAATTTTCAACCTGTGATGCCTTTCTGAGCCCTTACAGGTAGTTGATTGTGCAGCTTTTCCTTTGTGTGCAAAGAATGTTCCGTCATCAGCCCAGATTTACTCTTCTCAAAGATATCAGTGAGAGATGGCAGCCTGTGGGAACGAGAGAGCTGATTGGAGGACTGTAAATGGGTCCTTGGATTGACGTGCATTGCTTGGTTGCCAAGCAGGGCTACATTTTCAAAAGAGATAATTATCCAAGGTCTGTTTCAGAGCTGAAATCTGGCTCATAAAAAAGAAGGGGTTAGGGGCATTGCCATCCACACTGAATTTGCCAAATCCTTGATCATGAAATATTCTCAGAATGCTGGCAATCATTTTTGGGTAACCCCGCTTACACAACAGCTCCCAAAGCTACCAGACACACTGGTGTGAAATGCTTAAGTAAGGTCAGTAAACATGTGGGAGTTCATTGCCTTTCTCTGAAATATCTTACTGACTCTGACTATGAAGAATGTGGATAGTTTTTCCTGCTACCAAAACACATGTTAGAGCGTGGACGTTGCTACCTTGTCCCATCCACGTGACTTTGCCACATGTCCGCACAGATCGCACTAGTTTGCATGAGGGATGGATACAACACACACATATGGTTTGTTGTTTAAAAGCTCTCCACTTCTTTTTCTAAGGCTCCTCACTTGAGATGGAGTGGCTAAAGGCCAGCAGCATTTTGGAAAGAATAGTTCAGGTTTCATCCTGGAGTCTGTTCTGTGCCTGGGGATCCCCCACCACATACCCTTAGGTTTACTGACAACCTGTCAACAACAAGATGACTTTAGCTCTTAGCACAGGTGGTGCATTTTACTGCTTTACTGCTTTGCAGAGAGGCCACTGTTTGGGTGTACAGTGACGGTTCCTCCTTTTCTTTAAGATTCAGAAAGATCCTAGTTTTCTTGAGGCATGAAATATGCCTATATTTACTGACATTTTGTGTTACCAGCATCTTCACTACCCGTGTAAAACATAGAATGTTTTTGATACGTGCTAGCTCACCTTTTTAAAAAACGTTTTTCATCAGCAGTTGTCACTACTATCTGCACGGGCTCCAAGAATGACCTCCGATGATTATGTAAGTATTGGATGTATTTATAGAAGGAATGATATAAATTTGCTCATGGCAAAACCCTGAATTGCAGTGATGCCTCTTCTTTCAAATCAACTGCAAACTGTTTATTTCAGAATCTCCTGGCAGTGGAGGAAGCTGGGAGAATGAGAAAAGAATCCTTAGCTCAGTTAACATGTTCTGGACTTACATACAGCTAGTTCCTTGCAAAGATATTTCTCAAAGTCTGAATTTTTGTTGTGAGCCCCAAAAACTGCGGACATGAATTGGTTCGCTGTAAATGGGGCTCAGGGAAATCAGTGAAAACCTGTATTACATTTTGTCAGTGACCTTTAACATACAGTGTCTAAATTTATAGAGAATGTGTTGGCAGTAAGGAACTTGGCATTGATCAGAAAATCTAGGAGAATGCAAGTTGTAGGCACACAGCTGCTGAATTGTTTGTCTCTCTGGTTTGCTGTTTGGGGGATGTGGTAGACGAGAATCCTGTTCTTATGCTTGCACTTCCTAATAAAAAATGTTTCTGGGAGCATCAGGAGTTGAAAGAGAGACTTTCTGATGTAGTCTAAGATAAGCCAATAAAAAAAAAAAAAGGCAATGTCTGGAAAACAGATTGAGGTAGTTAGGACTGCTGACGCTCCCTCCACCCCCCAAGCTGTGCTAGCTGAAACATGAAGCAAGGTGCAATCCAAAGAACAGGGCACGAGGCCAAGACGAGGCTTCCAGATGGTGGCTTTCATCTCCAACTTAGCCCGCCGCACCCATTACCATTTGCAAGCACCTTTGAGAGGTCTCTCTCTGGCTTCTCAGAGTTGAGTCAATTTAGGGTTGGCACCCTCTGTAAGTGCTCTCCATCAGTGTGTCCACATCTTCATTCATCGGGCCAGACATGTCCCGGGGTTCTGACATGTGCAAGGAGTGTTTTGGTGGAGTCTGCCTTGGCACCAGGGGTTTTAATACAAAAGATGGAAGGAGCAAGCATATTCCAGGAGGTGGTTTCCAGCTTACACACTGTTTCCACATCTGAGATGAGAGTGACTCTGTCTGTTTGGTCATGATTGGTTACATCCAACCACAGCCACATCCTGACACTGAATAGGTGCCAATATTTCTTGAATTTGATGACCAAGGAAATCTATCATTTCAATAGACCTCATAATCACCCACTGAGTAGCTAGGGCTGTTGCCATCCATTTTCATTTTATGGATGAGGAAATTGAGTCTCAGAAAGAGTAAATGCTTTTCCCCTAGAACTCAGGCTGCTAAATTGCTGTACTGGGACCATAACCCAGTTATTTTTATTCCAGATCCAGTGTTCCTTCTAGTACACCAAAGAAAGAAAAATGGAGAAGGAGGCTAAAGGTAATTTGAGCTAGACATCTAGGGAAATGGATGAATTTCTAATTTTTGTTGTTGGAGACGTTAGAGTTTTATCCACAGCCTGAATCTAGCAAGGGTCTAAGAGAGGTCAGAGTGGGCCACAAGGAGTGGGGCTTCTTAGGGCCTGACCAGAGAGAGCTAGCCCTTGGTTTGGACCGAATGATGTTAAGAAGTAGAGTAGCTGTAAAAAGTGAAAAGGATTCTCAAGGTGAGGGACAAAGGTGAGACCTAAGGGTTACAGTATGCAAGGGCAAGCAGGAGGGTGGGCCCAGGCACTTGGGGGGATTCTAAGGGTTCGAAGCTAGAGTGCTTTGAGAAGAACGACAGTTGAGCTAGAACAAAAAGCTGCAAACCAAAAAGTAGAACAATTGAGACTTGCAGAGAAAATGCAACACATGTAATCACCGTGTCTCAGCCATGGTGCATATTCACATGCTCTATACCCCCTTTCTCCTGGGAATTCTAGTAAAGCTCCCAGTATTGAATCTATCGCTGCTCTTGGGAGAATGACAACAGAAACCTGTCTTAGCTCGCAAGTTGGGCTTGAGATCCCATCCCCAGAGCACATGACGGTTTCTCATCCTTTCTCTCACCCCTTACAGATTTCAAAAGAGGCCATTTTCTGTGTTCCTAAATTAATCCAGAGAGACAATGTATTGAAATGGAAAGCTCGCTGGAAGAAAACTGGGAGACACTGGTTGAGCCCTGGCTTTGCCAAGTCCCGTGTGACCTTAAGACAAGTCACTCACACTTCCTGGGCTTCACTACCCCCATTTGGAAATGAAAGAGGAACAGACTCTATGTCATGAAAGGTCCCTGAGTCTAACAATCTGTGAAGCAAGGGAGAGATTCAGATGCAACATTTATAAAGCGTTTTGCTCTTTTATAGATATGGTTTTCAGAGGCTGTGTGTAAAGTATGACACGCAAGTCAGGCTGGTTTCCAGGTCCTGATTGATGGTGCTAGTGATTTATCAGGCTTACCTAATTACTATCCCCATATAAAAACAAATGAGCCCATTCTTGTTAATTTCGCCTACCTAGGAAAAAAGTCAAATTTTAATGATTTATAAAAACATCAAAAAAGAACAGGGGATGGAAAACACCAGAGGCAAGACATTTCTTTTTTTTCCTTTGAAACAGATGATAGACTATTGCTTAGAGCTATTAGTGTACAGTGTATGGGGAACACATTCAAGAGCAGATGAATGCACTTGGCATGTCCACACAGCGATACTTGGAGAGGGTGGGAGTGTTTCCAGAGAGTGATAAATACTAACGTTCCTTCCAAAGGCTAGACTTGGGGTGGAGGGGAGACTGACAGGTACTCATCTGAGGATGACAGAACTCTAAATGGATGACTCACATTTGCTTTCACTAAGCAAAGTTCCTGGGTGGTTTGTACGGCCAAAGAGGTTGTTAGTATTCCTTTTAGAACCATCACCTGAGGGCAAACGTTAATCAAATACGAAAGCCTCTGCAGACTGAGAAGACACAGGCTCCTTGTTGGGTGAATCTGAGTTTTATTTGAAAGCTCTCCAATGTGCTTTTCTTATTATATTTGCTTTACTAGAGAGACTGTGTGCAGTGGTTAGGACCATGGGATCCTAAATCAGACTACCTAGGATGCATCATTTAGAAGCTGGATGATCTTGAGCAGCTTATTTAATCTTCCTTTTCTTTTCTTTCTTTGTTTTTGGCATTTTCGCCAAATGTTTAATTCCATTGGATGTGCACACTTTGCTATTTAATCTCTTGCTTTAGTTAACTTATCTCTAAAAGAGAATTATAATAGAATCTCAGAGAGTTGGTGTCAAGAATAAATGAGCTACTACACAGACATAGCTTGAAAGAATGCCTATTGAGTGCCACTGAGTAGCACTCTGTTACCTAGGATAATTGTTGCTGTTGTTACGTTATCTTGGTGTGGAATAATTTGGGGGCCCATGTCGAGGTGTGGAGTAGGCATCTGATCAGGGGTCATAATTGGGCACTGGCTGAGTAATGATGACAGTTGACATCCGCTGGACTGAAAAGACCAAAGCTTGGGGGAAAAATCTTACTACTCCTTAACCACAGTTAAGTCATCTCACATAATCAATAGTTGACTATACCTTGGTTTTTATTCTAATTGGGAATCATCTTTGTCCCTCTTCTCTCCACAAAGAGAAAGATTTGACTGAGTATAATTTTATAATGATCAACTAAGTGGGCCAGAGACATAAAGATGACATGTATTCTGCCAGTTCTTTCAGAGGCATTGGGAATTGGAGAAGTGAATGATCATAAAACTAGCAGATATTAAAATTCAGTTACAGTTCACTCTGGAAAAAAGGATAGTCCAAGCTCCTTCCCCACTTGCTTCATTCTTCATAGATTTTTAACTATAACAAGATAATCTTTGCCCATCGTATGGCACCTCATAGGCTTGAAATGAGAGAAACACCATTTGGGGACAAATGCAGTCAAGAATGACCATATTTCAGTGCTTGTCAATATTACCAAGAGGGAGACAGACATTCCTTATATAGTATCTGCTCTTTATACTTTTTCATTTAAATAGAACCACTGATCCTATGGACTGTTTCTAATTTTAAGTCTACGTAAATAGAAAAGGAGGACTGAGTTGGGCATATTAAACTAGCAGAGGATAGTTATAGAATATATGCCTCTTTGTTTATTCACCTCTTCCTGAAAAGGTGAAACAGCCTCTGCTTTCTGCCTTTTCCTTGCCGACATCCTGGTGACTTTAGTATCCATAACTCAAACAACCACCACTGAGAATAAAGTTTAAGATTTGCAGAGTCTGGCTGGAAAACAACGAAGAGCTCTGAAGTCATCATTATAATAAACATGACTTTTAGCATTTTGCTTCCTGAATTGATTTCTTCTTCAAACACACATTTCTTTCGAGAACCCAGTAAATTTATGCAAACAAGCCCTAATTCATTTCTTTAGTCCACACCCAGGAACCAACCTTTGTTTGCAAAGTACTCTAATCTTTACTGTAGCCAAAACGTTTCATTTTGTGTGTTCTAGGAAAAGAAGCACGAGGGTGTGAGGATGGCAATGAGGGACATAAAGCTACACACTTTATGTAGCAGTGGACATTTTTCTTGGGTAATGACTTTAATAATCCTACACTTGACAGTAAGGGCAAGAAAGAAAATAAGGTTGATGGTTCTGGGCTCTATTTTTTCCTGAATTCTAGCAATTACTTTAGCTCTTGAAATTGGAGTCATTACACTCCCTTTTGCCATTTTATCCTTAAAGCCATAGATTGAAAATACTTACTATATTTATCTGTGGGTTCCTGAATCAATGGTAGTAAGTGGATGGCAGGTGCCTCTATGAGATAGGATTAGAATCAGCAGCATGAAACAGAAAAACTCAAAATGACAGTGGCTTAAACAAGATAGATGCGTCTTATTTCTCTCCCCCAAACGAGTACAAAGGTTCAGAGCTGATGAGGTGGTTCTACAGAGTCATCAGGAACCCAGGATCCTTCCAGGTCTCTGAATCATCATCCCTAGGCCGTGGTTCTTGTCCTTGAAAGCCCCAGGAAGTCTTCTAATTCTTTCTATGGACAGACAGCAAACAGAGGAGACTTTCTTTTCAGGGATTTCTCTCCCACTATTCTATTTAACAATGACATTTCCACTTCGGTGGCTGAAACTTAATGACAGCCAAAGTGGGCTGCAGAAAAGGCTGAGAAATGTGCCTTTCACTGGGGAGAAAATGTCCAACTAAAAATTTGGTTTCCTATGGCCAACAAGCAGAACATAGATAACAGAAAGCAGGTAGCAGTCTCTGTGCAGAATTTTGGTGTAGATCCATTGTAGAGGCCAGCGGTAGAGAGAAGTTGAAAAGATTCTGTGACAACAATGCCTAACCTTTGAGGAACCTATGTCTGTGTTCTCTAAGATTTTTTTTATTTCTATAGGCAACGCATGTCATATATGCAGGTTAGCAGGTTATAGTATCAAATTCATGTATTAATAATCCAGGACTTGCAAAAATTTGATCACAGAGAAAGTGAAAGATGTAGGAGCATTAAGTCGGGATGTTGAACTTCCTACTCTTCCCAGACCACTCATCTGCTGACACTCAGGAAGTTATGTGCGATGATATTATGGGTATTATGTACATACAACCACTTCCAGGTTATGCTACAAATAGGAGACAAGTGTAAGTGCTAAGGAAAGGTAATTCTAGGTGTAGGGGAGACCCATTCACCTTATGACAACCAAATAGATGGCTCTAGGAGTGCTGCTCAGTTCCTGAAAAGCCTTACTTCCTAGATGGCTAAAGAGAAAGCTTATACTTAGAATAACACATCCGTAAAAAGCAGTTGTATAGAATACTATAAAAGCCAGCCAATAAATGCTGGAGAGGCACAGGGTGAAAGCACAAAGGTGGGACTCAGGGGGAAAGGCCTGTAGAGTGAGGGTATTGAGGGCCTGGGGCAGTGAAGCCAAGCAGAGGAGACCCCTGGCCGAAGGGGCTGCTCGTTGCTTCTCTCCTCACGAGGTTAGTGTCAGACAGCTCTCAGGGTGTCGCAGAAAAACAAATGTGTAATTATTCACCTGTTGCTCCAGAAATCGTTAAAGCAAGGATCAGAGTCACATCTGTCAGTCCATAAAAGCCAAATAACAAAATTTTAAAACAGAAGCAAAGGGCAGAAGCACAGACACCCACCTGCAGATCACAGAAGGGACACCTCTCTCTCCTGCGGTCTTGTGTTCACTGCTCCAGCTGTAAGGGAGTCCCAGGTCAGGTCGGCACCACATGTCACTGACTGTGACCCAGTGGCCCTGGATGACCCGAGTCTTCTCAGGGATTCCTGTGAAAAATGCAACCCTATTGACTTTACAGTTTTATTTAGTCTCACTCCAAGGGATGGGTCAGTCTTCCTCACTGGCCTGAGACAACCTCTTAGCAGCTGTGTTCCTGAGAAAATCCTCCATAAGCCCTCTGGTGAGGATGAAAA
Source organism: Rhinolophus hipposideros (assembly GCF_964194185.1). NCBI lineage: Eukaryota > Metazoa > Chordata > Mammalia > Chiroptera > Rhinolophidae > Rhinolophus > Rhinolophus hipposideros. The sequence goes on along the minus strand of NC_138053.1, from coordinate 24,924,153 downwards.
GAGACTCCTGAAAGAATCAGAAAAGTCCCATGGCCTGAGATCCCAGAGTCACATCAAATGGTTGAGTGGAAGCCAGATGAGAATGTACGGGCAGTGCTTGTCCTCGGACCTGAGCCACCCTGAAGCCCAACTCAGCAGGATTACTACCCACAATTTAAAGAGAACATTCTTAAATTTACACTAGGTATATTATTAACAGTATCATAGGAGGCAGACCCCCCAACTCTACCTCTGGACCCCAAGTCTTTCCAGGACAGTTTCTGTTTTCCTAGGCTTTGTTCTATTCTAATAACATGTCCAGGCAAATTAAAGAGGCTTGATGTACCATGACCCTTAAACCGCCTCCATGCGGCTGGCCAAAGACAACACCTGCCCACCCTCTTCTTCCCCTTTGCAGATTCTGCTATGCTGTGTTTGGAACCACCAACGGGAGCCACCAACAAGCCCCAGCTGAGAGAGTAGGGAATGGGGGTGTTTTCAGCTGTGAAGGTTTGTGAAGTTGTATTCTTCCAGGCCTCTACTCAGGAAAAAGCCACAGAGGTCCAAAAGAAGGAGACAGGAAAGGCTTTTCAGGCTGTTTATGGATAATCATAATATTCATTTATTTAACATCTATTGGTGACCATCTTACCCAGGCACAAAACTAGCTACTAGGGATACAATGGTGAAAAAAACAGATGTCCTCTTCTATCACGGAGCTTACATTCTCCTGGGGGAAGCAAAGTTTGAACAACCAAGTTCACAAGTAATTATTTAATTGCAGGTGTACTAAATTGCTACAAGAAAGTACCCAGTCTTATAGGAAGTACTATAAGACCACTGTCCTAACCTACGGTTTAGGAAAGGCTTCTCTAAGGTTTTGTGGTTTGTGTAAGGAGGTTTAAGATGGTGTCTGAAGGATGAATCAAAGTGAATTAGCAAAGATATTGCTCCCAGCAGAGGGGAAAACATGGGGGAGGCCCCAAAGAAGAGAAAGGAACATGATAAGAAAAAAAATGTGGTACCTGTAAACAATGAAATATACAGCCATAAAAAGAAGGAAGTCCTGCCATTTATGACAATGTGGATGGAACTTGAGGGCATTTGGCTAAGTTACAAAGAACAGATAGATGGTTACCAGAGATGGGGGGGGTGAAATGGGTGAAGGGGGTCAAAAGCTAGAAACTTCCAGCTATAAGATAAGTAAATCTTGGGAATGGAATATACAGCATGGTGACTATAGTTAACAGTACTGTATTGCATCATCTGAAATTTGCTAAAAGAGATCTTAAATTTCTCACAAGAACAAAAGATGGTAACTATGTATAGTAATGGATGTTAACTAAACTTACTGTGGTAACCATTTCACAACATATACAAATATCAAATTGTCATATGTCATACCTGAAAATAATACAATGTTATATGTCAATTATAGTTCAATTTAAAAAAAAGAAAAAGAAAGAAGGAAAAAACAGGGATTTTGAAGCATGAGGAGCAGTCTTAGTCTCTACATGAGACTGAGGGGGCTGGCAGACCATCTTAAGGATTTCCACATACCACAGATAAAGAGAAGCTTGTGAAAGCTTCCTAATAGGGAAAAGAAAACTAAGTGCACACTCTCTTCCTGTCTCTTGCCCCTCAGCTCCTGATTTAACATCTCTAGCAAATGAGCTTCCAATTTTAGGGCAACTTAAGAAAAATCAAACTGACCTTAAAGCTTTGTGCAAAACTTAACTCTTCCATGAGATGACTACGAAACCAATACTCAGAAATCTAAAAATTAAACTCATGTTTTCATCTGATATCCATGATTCAGTGGATTTGGCTTTGGCACTTGAACTCATTTATATCTCTAAAAACGTGTACACATATTTTAACCTCCTGCTTTACGTGCATTTGTAGCTTTCTACAGAAAGCAGCAAACACAGGCTGATTTTAATTAGTGCAGGGAAGACATATTTCCCTAGATCAAAAGGTAACTTCATTAGGCATATAAAAATTCATTAATGGAAAAATAAAGCAGCCTCCTTTGCTGTAAAATTGGATACCATGTTTTCAGCCTGATGAGAGAAGTGTAGAGACATAGACTTCATCTACAGACGTGACAGTAAGGTAAAAAGAGAATTCACCCACCGAGAGAAGTTTAACTATTAGGTTGGTGCAACAGTAATTGCGGTTTTTGCGATTATTTTTAACCATTTAAACTGTAGTTACTTTTGCACTAACCTAATATTAATTAATTTGCTTTAAAATTCTTCAATCTGCTCTTCCTGAAAATGTAAGCACTAGAGACTCAAAGAGTTTGTACTTCTTTTTCCAACTCCCATTTATCCAGGATGGTTAGAAGGTAAGGCTGTTTTGCTTATTGTGATGCAGGTAGAGGTCTCATCTCCCAACACAGTTCTTCCTCCTCCTGGCACACAGCTAGACTACATTCCCATCTGCTGTTCAGGTATTTTCAACGGAATATCCATGGAAGTAGTATAGACCATTTCTGGGCCTGGCCAAAACTTTTCAACAAGCCATCCTCTGTGCTCTTTTGTCCTTCATCAACTTGATGAAAATAGACATGATGCCCTTGGAAATTACGTAATAAAGATGGTGCAGCTGAAAGACAGAGAGGAGCCTGGGTCCCTGCATCAAAGCTTGCAGAAAAGCAGCCTACCAGTCAGCTGCTCAGAGCTCTGACCTTGAGTTCACTCTTCATTTCTGGCACATGGCAGTTTTCCTTTTCTGAGCTCTACTGTGATTTAAAAATTTTGTACTATGTTCAGCATTTCTATGTAATTGCATTAGGAGAACATTACACATTAGTTAGCTCAATCTACCTTGTGGCTGGAACCAAAGCTCTATTAAAATCATGAATATTATTAATATCCTGATAAGCAGTAAGACTGATAATTTAGGAGGTACTTTTGGATCTTGCAGTACCTCTTGTCACAATTATAACCTATCATATTTCATATATCTATTACAATTGAACTCTCCGGTTGATTGTTGGATGACTTGGATTTCTTACCCTCTCATGTACTGTGGATTGGCCTGATCATAGGAAAGTTTACACTTCATGTGTCCCCACCCTGGGGTGAGGGGGCATCTCCAATGTAGTCAAGTGATCTGTCCAACTTTCCTGAGTAGAATACAATCTCCAAAAGTTGTACTATTACTCATTCATTTTCTATAGTGGGGAAAATTGCACAAGAAATAGTGTAGACATGTAGGAAAAAGGACAGTAGGAAGGGTGTAGAGCAAACCAAGAATTGTTCTAGAAGGGAATGTATCATAGTGACTAGAAGTCAGACATCTTAGATTCACCACCTACTAGCTGTGTAACCTTGGACAAGTTACTAAACCTCTCTGAACATCAGTTTTCCTACCTGTAAATAGAGAATGGTAATAGTGGCTGTTTCATAAGTTGTTATTTGGATAAGTGAGATTATACATGTAAGCTACTTAAAAAGGAGCCTGGAACAAAGCAATCACTGACTACATGCTAGATATTCGTATTTAAAATTAGTCTAGAAGTAAAGGAAAAGAGACATGGCAAACGTGGTGGGTTGCTAGAAGCACCTAAAAAGACACGTTTCCAGCCCTCCTTGGAGCTGAAACCTGTTATTATCTAATCATCCACTGACTTTCTTACCTGACTCGGGACACTCAAGTCCAGCCCTCACTGTGGATTAAAAGCCATGAAAACCCACAAGGTCATGGTGGCACAATTGGACCAACTCATCCCTCTCTCCGCCCCTCCCCTCCACTAATTGGCAAGCGTCTCCATGGCTCAACCAGCCACCACCACCACTTTTTGAAAGATTCAAAACCAGCATGATTCTATCTCTAGTGCCAGGGTCAGGGCTCACAAAGAAAATATGCTCCTGAGTTCCTCAGACACCTTCCACAACCACTTTGGAAAGATCCAGCCTTTTGCTTTGAAGAATAGCCCTTTTATTTCTATAGATGCTCTTTTAATACCACTGGGATATTGGTACCTTTAATCTCAAAGTAGTTAATAAATGGCAGCTACTACTGTGACTAATTTCTTTAGTCATTATGCTACCTGTTTAAAGGCTTTCTCTTCATTTTCATAGGATTTCAGACATCCTGACAATAGTAGTTTTGTATTTCGCCTGAATTCCATGAGGTTTTAAATTTTTAATACTAATGAGATTTATGAGTCACTCTCTGGCAGAATCTGCAGCTTTCAGCATCTCTCGTGTTAGAAAAATGACCCATAACATGATATAAAATTGAAAAAGAACAAGTGAAGAAAAAGAAAAACAAGTGAAGAAGAAGAAAAAGAACAAGTGAAGAAAAAGAAAAACAAGTGAAGAAGAAGAAAAAGGACTGTTCTTCTGAACAGTTTCAGAAAAAGCTACAGAAGTCGAACAAGTGGAGGGGAAAAGAGTTTCTGGTTATATAAGAGATAGAGTAGTTGGAGAAATGAGACATCGGGAGTAGTATTTCTTATGTCTAACTAGATCTCCTTTTCAATACTGGTCCGGTGGCTCTGCCTGGCTTCTATCTTTCCATAGCCCACTGGGTGGTCTTGGCTTGGCAGCAGAGGTGATCACCCGTACAAGTTTCTTTGTTCTCTTCTCTCTTGGACAGGCATTAGGAATGTGGAAACGCGGAGTTGAAAACTGACCTCTGGATTGAGAAAAGGAACCTGGACTTCCTCTTCTTTTTTTTATTTCATTCCTATTGAATCAATCGCAAACAAACACTTGTCCACATTCTTTGGAGCTCCAAGACAAGGGGCCAAGCCAGAAGGAAATGAGGCCATGGCCTTAGGAAGATATTTTCCCCAACTTTTCTCATTTCTGTCCTCTTGTCTCTGAGTTTTGAGTGTGAATGATAAAGAGAGAAATGAACTATACTTACTCTGACCCCTGAATGAAGGGCAGTGGGTAGGAAGGAGCAGATGCAGCTTGGGGTAGTACCAGAAGGGCCTATTCCAACAAAGTAAGCTAGATAAACTCTTGTTCAGTGATCCACACAAACCTTTAGGGTTTAAGACCAGTCCCATCCCAACTCCTCGACTTGAGGGTATGTCCACTGAGCCCCAATAAATGTGACTTGCCAGAATTTCCACCAAAAGTGGAAGATTTAATTCTGCTGGTTAGTGACTGACAGTACTAAGAAGTTATTATTTCTAAACATGTCATTTGACATCTTGATATGTCACGATTGACATCAGCTATGTCTTAATTTAACTTGATGGTATAGTATTATCCTTACATCCATATCGCTACTTGTGAGTAGCGAACTTTTCCAATTATAAAATCCTAGAGATAAAGAAACTCTTCCTGCTTAATAAAGTTGGGCTACGACTGACCTTTTTAGGTTGACTTCCATTCTGCTTGTTGCTGCTGAGAGGTAGACAGAGGACAACTGGAATAAAACCCACCCTGGTTGACTGAAAAAGGTTTTTGATCACATCTTTTGTTCTAGTGTGTTGGACAAAGATATGAAGAAGACAATGGGACCCCACTTGGTTCCCCCAGCAATCCCCCACACCACCAGCCCTGAACAAGTTTCAAACAAGCTTTCCAAGGGCTTTCCTCCGTTACTGGCAAGGCAATCAAGCGTAGTTTCACCAGACACCGTAAAATACATTGATTCGGAAACTACTTGGGCTTTCTTCTGCAGCATCTACCCTTGGACAATGAATGACTCATTATGATTAATTTCTAGTTTACATAATGTCCCTTGCGCAAGAATATGTTTGCACTCTAGGGTATTGACACTGGCAAATGGGACCAGACTTTTGGCAGGTTTTTCAGATCAACAATGCCAAGCTGGCTAACTTCCTATATTTCTCTTTTTTGGAAAATACCTAGAACACTTTCCAAGAAATTAGTTTAGGTCAATCAGAGTTTGTTGTGGATAATACTGTGTGTATTGTTGCATAAGAATCTAAGTCAGGATCAACTCCCCTTTCAGACCTAAGCCTTAATACTGACATAACACACGGGCTTTTTTGCTCACGGCAGGAAGGCTACCGGAGGTTCTACGAGGAAATACCGGTTATATTTCTGGGTGACTCGAATTGGCCATGACTTATTAACTTTGCAGGTTTGAGGGGCCTCCAGTTGATAAGAGAAGTACTATCTAAATAATTTGAAAAGCTAAGGGTCTCTCTGTGTCCATTTCTTTAGTGGCTGCTGGAAATAAGTATGGTGGGTGGGATGCCAACAGAGCCCAGTGCTGGAGCCAGTGACGGGATTTGAACCTGTTTTTCACAGGTACTGGCTAGATAGTACAAAGTGTTCAGTGGACAAGAGTTCAGTGAACAAGGGTACAAAGTGTTCAGTGGACAAGGGTTCATATCACATTTCAACCAGGCCAAGACCAATCTCAATTTCAGTTCATCGCAGAACAAATTTGTAGTCCAACGGCAATTTAATTATCATGATAATTTGTTATTAAAGCTTTTAGTTGATAAAGTTTTAAAAATTTGACATTATGTTACAGGAAAAAATAATTTCTGGGTACTGTCAGTTCCTAGATTGCTTCCATGGTCATTACACTGTCAATTGCAATGCTAAATACCGTGTTTCCCCGAAAATAAGACCTATCCAGACAATCAACTCTAATGCGTCTTTTGAAGCAAAAATTAATATAAGACCCGGTCTTATTTTACTATAATATAAGACAGGGTATAATATAATATAATATAATATAATATAATATAATATAATATAAAATATAATATAATACCGGGTCTTATATTAATTTTTGCTCCAAAAGACGCATTAAAGCTGATTGTCTGGCTAGGTCTTGTTTTCAGGGAAACATAGTAGTCATACACTTTCCATTTAGGTTAATCGAAGAGCAACATTTTTTTTTTTTTGGTGAGGGGGGCAACTCTGCTAGTCTCAGATACTGCTAATAGCGATGTTGCCACCCAGATATTAAGTGTTCTTTTCTCTCTAGTAGTTATTTAGTAAGGTAAAGGCTTCTCTTATCACCTACCAGAAGATATAATTTTATTGAGACAATGACACAGACTGAAGCTTTGTATACTGTTTTAAGAAAAGGCTTTCGAAGTATTTTTAGAAGCCAACTGAAAATTATTCTACATAAGATTAGATGAACAGTTATCACAGTTTTCATGAGTTATTGCAGAATTTTACTGCTAGAATGTTAACACGTAAAGAACATAAGTAGATTTTTTACTTTGTCTGGAATGCTCCCCTATATTTGAAAGTGAATATTCAATTATTAATAGTAAGCTTAACTAGCATGCACTGTTTGTTGTACTGTCATCACACTGATTAGATTTGATTGTACCCTGGTGGTTCATATTATCATTGATGAGAAATATTGTCAGAAATGCTAAAACCCACGAAGGCCTTTGGAAGGCGAAGATTGAAGCTGAACCCAAAGAGCAGGCTCTGGTCAAATGTTTCGATTGCCATTAAACTGTATAAAGTTGATCAGTTTTCTTAATCTTTGGAAGCGTTTATCTTCTTTATCTGAGAAAGGGGGACATCACCTCTTCTTTCCACCCCTTAGTAGATTGTTGTAAAGATAAGAGCTAGACAATAAATGTGTAAGTCCCTGATAAATGGTAGAGGTCTGTCTATACACAATGTGCTGTTCTGAGTTATCTCGGAAATGTTAGCACATCTTTTACAGAAGCATAAAGCCAAGGGAACTCTGTTGATGTCATTGGTGTTTGTAGAAGCTTCATCCCTCATACTTTCCATGCCAGGAACCCCATCATTAAGTGATCTTTTGCAATACTCGGTGTGTCCCTTTCTTTCCTCAACACAACCCACTTCCCACCCTGACTGCCACCTGCCTGGTCTATATAATTAACCTCAGATTCATCTTGCAGCAGATTTTATCATGTCACTTAAACTCACATGTTGCTCTCCACTGCTTATCAGATAAAGTCTAAACTGTCTTTAAAGTCCTTCGAAATCTAGTTCCAGCCCCCATTTAGAATCTTCCAACTTGCTTGCCCCGTTCCCTAAGAACCAGTCATATCAGGCCTCTTGTTTTCCCTCCAAGTAGCGTTGCTTTTCTGAGTCAGCATCTCTCTTAACACCATGTCTTTTACATAAAATGCCTTCCTCTTCCTCTCTTGCCTGTAAAAGTCTTGTCTACCAGATTACAGGCTCATCCCACAGGCATAGCTTATAATAGATCACATAGGCACATATTTACATATAACATGTATGTGTGTGTGTACCCATACGTGTATAAGTCTGTATCTATAAATTTGTTTCATACCAATTATGTAAATAATACAGGATTTTTTAAAAAAATAAATCAATATATAAAACTATAAGAAAGAAAAAAAATTACTTGGATTCTTCAATCTTGTGACAACCACTATGGACATTTTGGTGATTCTTTCTTTATACATATATATATATAAATTATATAAATGCAAAAACAATTATACCTGCTTTTAAAAATCATATTCAGTTTTATATATAAATAAAAGTTTGGTTTTTGTTTTGTTTATTGCATAGTTTCCTCTTTATCTTCCCTTTCTACCATTTCCTCTAAAAGACTCATCCCAGGTAATCCATATTTAAAACTTACTACATATTTTCCCATATCTTTCTTTATGCACATGTAATCATATGCATACTTTGTTATTGATTGATCTTCAAAGTAGACTTATTATACACATGTGATGGAAATGCCTCCAAGTCACTTGATAAAGAGTTAACCCTTTACAACTTAGTCTATTTTTTGTTCGCATAGCCACAAATATGTATATATAATATATATGTCATATATATCATACATATAACATATGATATATCATACTATATATAATATATATGATATTATATATAATTCTGTATAAATGCATGCTTGTTTTTACAGTTATCTTTTTTTGTGCTACCTTTACTTGCCTTTTTTTTCTTTTTCTTCTTTTTTTTTTTGATATGCATTTTTCCCTCTAACTCATTCTTTTTATTGGCTGTGCACCTACCACAGTTTATTTTACCATTTCCCTATTGATTGTTATCCATTTTGTTTACAGGTTTTTTGCACTGAGACAATATTACAGTAAGAATATGTGTCTGTATGTGTGTGTGTGTGTGTGTGTGTGTGTGTTTGAATTCTTGATTTTGATGGATTAGATTTCCAAGTCAAAAGGAATGTGTATTTCTAATTTTAATTGATATTAACAAAATTGCTTTCCAAAAAAGCTGTAGAATTCATATTTCCAATAACAAGAGTGCCTGAGAGTGCTATCTCCTCATCTATACACACTAAACTGAGTCTATTCTTAAATTAATGTGATCCTCTCATTGCCACTTTAATATGCATTTCCATGACTACTTTAGAGGATAAGAATCTCTTTCTATGTAGTGATCTTTTAAATTTGCTTTTATGTGAATTGCCTATTCCTATCCTTTGCTCAAATTTACATTAAGTTGTCTTTTTCTAACAAGTTTGTAAAAGCAATTTGTTAATTACTATGGTAGTCAGCCTTCCAAAATGACCTCACAATCTGGTATTCATGCCCTACTATAATTTCCTCCTCTGAGTGTGGACTGGACCTAGTGACTGGCTTCTAAAGATACCATATGGCAAAAGTGATGACATATCATTTCTGTGATTAAGTTAGTTACAAAAGACTATAACTTCCATTTTGCTGGTATTCTCTCTGTGGCTCTTCCCATATGCTTGCTCTGATTAAGAAGGCAACCTGGCATGGAACTGAGGTGGCTTGTAGCTAACAGCCCATAAGAAGCTAAGGTCCTTATTCCAAAAGTCCTCAAGGAAATAAATTCTGCAAACATTTGCATAAGCTTGGAAGCAGATCATTCCCCATTCATGCCTTCAGATGAGACTGCTGACATCTCAATTGCGGTCTTATGAGAGACCCTAAAGCAGAGGACCCGGTTAATTTGTGCCTGGATTCCTGATTCACAGAAACCATGAATAATAAATGTGTGTTGTTGTAAGTTGCTAAGTTTGGGGGTCATTTGACTTGGAGAATTAGATAATGAATATGATTACATATACTAAATTTTTATCTGGTATAGATATATGTATATATGTGTATATATATATGTATGTGTATATATATATATATATATATATATATATATATATATATACATATATATATAACACAAATATTTTTCCTGATCTTTCATTTGTTTATTGACTTTGTTTATGATATCTTTTTCCATACATGATTTAAAATTTTTACATAATCAAATATGTTTTCTATGTTTTTCTATGTTTTCTTTCATGGCTTTTAGATTTGATAAAAAAAATTTTTACATAATCAAATATGTTTTCTATGTTTTTCTATGTTTTTTTTCATGGCTTTTAGATTTGATAAAGTATAATAAGTTTCTCTCAAACACCTATGTAGAATCTAAGGTCTCTTAAATGATTTTCTAATATTTTTAATATTTAGCTTTTGAGCTAAATTTTTAATACATCATTTAGAGAAAATATATACCATGTTTCCCCAAAAGTAAGACCAGGTCTTGTACTGTAGTTCCCCCAAAATAGGACTGGATCTTAAATTTTTGCTCCAAAAGGCAAAAAATTAGAGCATGTTTTCAGGGGATGTCATTTTTTTTCATGTACAACAATCTACATTTATTCAAATACAGTCATGTCTTCTTCTGGAACATCATCATAATGTACTAAATGCGTCCATCTGGCTGACGAGCTTAACTGGGGCTTATTTTCAGGGTAGGTCTTATTTTCTGGGAAACACAGTAAGAGAGTCAACCTCAAGATCTTCTCTTCCTATATCTCCATTTTTAAAATTAGGAGTAACACTGATTTTTTTTTTTTTTTGGTTGCTGATTCATTGACTGTTGTGTATATATTCACCACTCATGGCAGAGTCTGATTTTGTGAAACATTCCACGTTCTAGGATTGCACAAAGTTTTCTTGCAGAAAGGTAAAGACTGAAATAATCCTGGAGTGAAGGAGTGATCAAGAACTTTAAAAGGGAATCTCTCTATTATTAGATCATAACATTATTTCTTGGTTTCACAAATATTTATTAAGTACATTCCACCTGTCAGGCACTGTTCTAGGTCCTGGAGATTAAGAGGTAAAGAAGACAGACAGACATGGAATTTAGCCTTCACTTTCATGCAATTACGTACAGGTATTAAACCAATTATTACAAACGTGGTGACTGTTGTGAGAGGGGTAGGCAATGACAGTATGTGACAGGGAATCCCTAACACAGACCATGATGGAGAAGAGGCATTTAAGCTGAGAGGTGAAGGCTGAGTAAGAGTTAGCCCTGAAAAATCAGGAACAAGGAGAGTCCAGGCAGAGGAAGCAGGCTGGGTAGCTTTCAAGGTGAGAGCAAGCATGGCACAATTGAGGAACTGAACAGGGAAAGATTGATGAGCTAAAGCTCCAAGTGTAAGTGAGCCGCGAGAGCTCAGAGTGGTGAGCTGGGAAGAGACCAGGTGGTGGGGAACCTCATCAACCATGTTACAGAATTAAGGTTTGCTGCCAAGGAGCAGAGAACAATAGAAGGATTTCAAGATTGAGAATATCATCTCAATATGATGAGATCTGTATTTTAGGAAAGTTACTCTACTTATGGTTTAGAGAATGCATTGGAATAGGAATCAAATCGAGGAGACCACTTACAAGGCTAAATACGTCAGGTTTCAGAACTGCAAACAACTTGAGCTAATTTAAGAAGTTTGGCAGGGAAACTAAGATGATATGATACTGGTTGGAGAGGACATAATGTCAAAGGAAATCTTTTGTTTGTTTTTAAGTTTTGTTTAGTTTTACCACAGGAAAGTTTTGAGTATGATGAAAACAGCTAATTGAGGAAAAATAAATGCCTCCAGATACATGAAGGAGGCAAACCCAAAATGATATAGGATAATAATTTGAATTCCCAACAAAGTGATCACCTTTAAATGTGTGACTAATATTTAATTTAATGGGGACAGGGAAAAACTGAACTTCAATGTAAAAGAAATAGCATACCTTATTTTTCATAAATTTCCCATTCAAAATAAGGGATCCACTTTAGGCACTAAATATATAGCATTTAACTTTTTTGGAATTGTCTTACATTTCAGTTTTTATACTCAAAACTGGTTATTCAGTCATTCTAACTCTCTAAAGATAGAAGTAACTGTCATGCAGGGTCTCTGGTCCCCCTCCCCACATAGGAACACAGGACATGGTGAGGCCAAAAAGGAACACCCATGGAGCCATAGATAGGGGGTTCATACCACTATATTCCAGCGGCTGGGTTGGAGACACAGGAAGCAGGCTCCACACGATGTGCAATCCGCCATAAGCTTCTCTGCCAACCAACAACTCCTTGCTAACCGCAATCTGCTTCCTAACCACACTTGCTAGCCACAATCCGCCATCCGCTTCTCTGCCAATCAACCAACCAACATAGCCACGGGCAGTTGTATCAGCTGAAGGCTAATCGGTAACAGCTGATGACCATGTACTACCTGAGCCAGCACCTTTCCACGTGAGGCCGAGAGCCTGGAAACTGCTTTCTGGGACTCTGTCCCCATAGTAACTTAAACACAAAACAGGTTTTGTTCAAAATGTATTTTAAAGTTCCTTTTTCGATATTTCATGTTGGCAAAATGTTTCCCAGTTTTTCTCTAGTCCTCGCTTTCTATTGTGATTTTTAAAAATCAGATAACATCTCTAGGTGCTTTTATTAGGTAATAAAATAAGTCACTCTATCCTAGAAAACAGCATTACTACCTATGTTGCAGTTGTCCGCTGCTTATGTAGAGTTTGAGCTATAAAATCATGATTTCTCAAAGTAATCCTCTAGACTCCTTTAAATTGAGTTCAGAGTAGAGTATACATCGTTGAGAATATATGCTCCTTGAAGGCAATATGTGTGTATACGTGAGCAAAATATACAGTCACATAGAGGACAAAATAGAGCGTACACATATAACATATAACAAATAAAACTCTATAGTGTTTTTAATTATGGGATAGTTAGTGAAGGACAATAGAAGCTTAAAAAACCAGAAAAACAACGATGCTGGATACACACACGCATCCTGGAGAGTTTTGCCTGGATCTGATGGGAATAACAGTGACTCAGTCTGATGACTGATGCTGACAATGGTGATGAGTTCAGTGTCTGTTGAGGAGGAATGAGATAATGAAGACGGGTGTCGTGCACACTCCAAGGATTCATGTTCCTCCGTCCTGACATATTGGAGGTCAGATGAGCGGGGAGGAGACTGGCAGGGCGAATTGCTCATAATATTTAAATTGTTAGTTGCTCAGCTCTCCCTTTTGTTCTTGCTCTCCTTTAGTGGTTCGTATATATTATTGTTTTCAAATAAGTCAAATACACTTTTGATACTTCTTCACTGCATTGGTTTGAGGGTTTCAGCTGACTCCAGACTATCGTCAGCGGCAACAGTGGGACTGCATCTTGCAACATGAAAAATCACAAACTCATTTAGGGTACATCAGAGTTGGAGGGGAATGCTTGTTTGTTGTTTCTTTGGTTTGGTTTTAATTTACATTGAGTAGGAGGGGGAACAATTTATACTTTATGGTTATACATGAAAACCTGAATGAAAAGGTGCTATATTTCTACAATAATTTTACCCCAGGGATGTTTTTTCACCTCTTACCAATTGACCTCTTACCAAAGTCAGGTTACCTGACTTTTGAAGCAGATCCGAAGGTGGGGAAATGGTTCGTGCAGGTTCTCCCTGACGTGCTGCCATAGCAGGTGATGGAGTAAACCTATGGAACATGTGAGCTTTCACAGGAGAAGGGGCTCCTTGTTAAGTGTAAGGAGTGAAGCAGGGCAGGGACCTGAGAGCGGGTTAGTGTAGAGATGTGGAGGGTCTCAAACTCATGAGGTGGATGAGAGAGTCAGAGATTTGGGGAGAATTTTGAAGCGGCAATGGGAATATGAATTGACCAGGGAGACAGAAGATTGCCAGACTCTTGGATGTCAAGCACCCTGCTGCAGATGCTGGTTATCTTTTAGGAGACAACAGCCTGCCAAATTGTGGGACTCTGTAGTACTATAGCAGCGTGGGGTTAGGCACTGAGACGGCCTTGTTTCAGGAGCAAATACTTAAGGACAATATCAGAAACCTGAGGCGAGAATCCAATTACAAAAGATAAGGGGTTAAAACCTGAAAGCAAGATTGACTAGAGTGAAAGAGAGATAGGTTTCAAGACCCTGGGGCTGTGCCTCGATGATCATAAAGCTGCAGGTGTCAGTGTAATCAACAAAAGCTTCGTCTTTGTGCGAAATCAGTCCTTCTTACAGCACGTTGCCCCAGACTGTTACTACTTTCAATGCTAGTTATAAATTTTATGATCCCAAATAGTGGTTTCTGTTCCTTGTGAAAACAAGGAAGACTAAGCCATAACAGGTTGACTCAAGGAGGAAGAGTCCCATTTCCCCATGGGAACAGAGGGGTCTCTAATGGGTAGTCTACTGCCACTTTACACAGACTTTTTAGGGGACCAAGCTGAGCTCCACGCAAGTTTCCCGGGAACAGAGCCATAGCTGTGTGACTCACCCAGGAAAAAACCTGGTGCCATGCATGCTAGAACAGATGTCCTATGCCACAGCCAGGGGTCAGTAGGTTTTCAGTCAAGACCCAGGAAAGACATGCAAAGAAGGCCCTCTTCTTCCTTGGTCACAGAGGTCAATAAAAATCTTCACTTTTAATAAATGGCATGGGAGAATGGGAAACCAGGCTCTAGCCTTACTTCTGACACTGTCTTTCTCTGGGACTTACCGAAACTTTTTTTCAGTTAGAGGCTGAATGCAGTGATGATTCTAGGATTTCGAAGTCTCACTTCCTCAGTCCAATCCCATAATCTTCATTATTATAGCAGCTATATGACCCTGGGAGACTTATTTAAGCTCTTGTGTCCTGGTTCATTCATCTATCAAAGTATAGAAATAATAATATCGGTTATGGGCACTAAATGAGACATGGGCACTAGAAATGAGATAATATTTGCTAAGTCACAATGCTTGGCACATAATAAGCATTCAGTAAAAGCTGACTCTTGCATGGGCCTATTTTATTTTCTATAAAATGAAATCCTTGGACCAATGTTCTTTCCAGCTCTAAAACTCTAGGATTCTGTGACAGAAAGGATTTTGGTTGTTGTTCCCTAGCGAGGGTCAACAAACATTTTATGTAAAGATCCATGTAGTAACATTTTAGGCTTTGTATGTCACAGTCTTCATCATCACTACTCACCTCTGACATTGTAGTGTCAAAGCAGCCATAGATAATACTTAAAAGAATGGGCATGCCTGTGTTCCAACAAAACATTATTTGCAAAACTAAGCCGTGACCTAGATTTGGCCCACAGAAAGTAGTATGCTGACCCCTGGTCTATAGAATGAAAAACATGTGGAGAAACAAAGCAACATGCAATGTGGGATTGAAAAAGGACACCGGAAAACCATGTACTGCAAAATTGTATAAGCTTATGGCACATTTGTTTAGCTCAAAACCTTTTCTTGTACTGAGCATATGAAAGAAAGCAGATGTTCTGCAACAAAGGTGGATAATAGAAATACAATCAACAGCTTTCACAAGCTCAAATATTTATAAACATTTAACAGGCATAAATATGTAAAACAAGTGAAATGGAAAACAGTGGTTCCGAAATTCTCATTTGCTACAAATGGAAAGAAGACAAGAAGATGGCAGTCATGCAAAAATCATGAGGAGCCCAGTGTGTGGCAACAAGCTAATGTTGCTTTTGATTCCATAATGAAGGAGACAGCTATGCATTAAACCAACTCAAACACTTGCAGGATGATTGCTCAGCCTTCAAATCACATTTAATCTGGTCTAGTCATCTGAATATTACAATGACTAGGTTGGGGCTAATTTCCTTATTACTCTGGCCCAATGACTAACCACCCAGCCTTCGTGGTATCTAGGTACCTTGACAAAGAATATCTAACTCTATGGTAGTCATGTTGTATCTGTGAGTACAACCTGAAATATGTTGAAGAAATAAAAAGAAGAAAAATGCTGTTGAATAAAAAAGAGACATGATAAGAAAGGTACAAATGAAGAAATATTGGTGGAGTAACATAGAATTAGAGTCCAAATGCCTCATTGGGACTTCCATTATGGGAGATTTGTAGGAAATCACATACAGGCTTTAGCAACTGCCATCCTGTCCATAGCCCATTACAGCCATCCCTCTCCCCCAGGGCCCTCTAGATGTCTTTGTGTCACAACTGCCTTTCTCCTCCCTTCCAGGTCTTCCCAAGATGGTTCTCTTAACTAGAATTTACTTGTGTAAAAAAGAGCAAACAGGATAATATTTGAGCAAATAATTTATTCTCAGTACAGTATTTTTCCATCCTCTCATTTCAAGCATTCTAATACTTTGCTTGCCTCAGGGATTTTGCGCGACAGAAAACTTGATGTCAAAGGCCTTTCCTGTTTTTTGTGAAAGCTTAAACCCTCTGAAGAAATCATGTCAGGTGCCCCAGAGAAGAAAGAGAGAAAAGGAGGTCACTTTCAAGGTGGGGAGAGATTTCATGAGAGGTAAAAGAAGATAACGGTCAGAGTCCTTCTAATGTTAGGGATCACACACTACGTCTCAGCAGAAGCCTGAGGAAGGAAAGAGACCCCAAGGATAGTTGTAGAGGGCATGTAGAAAAGCTGGCCCTGTACACAGGGGCCCCAGCCTTGCCTAAGTTTCCAGGGCCCTGAGGATGGCTGCTAGGTATGACGGCCCCAACTGGACTATCACAACAGACATCACTACAGTCACCAGCAAGGTCCATGGCCTGCAACCAGAGGGGCCAACCTGTTGATTGGGCAACACATGAGTTCCTTTGCACAGATCTTGAAAGTAGGGAGTCCCAGTAATGACGGAAATTATGTTTTCCTGCAGTCTTGAGGGAGGGGGACCCAGGGCAGGTTTAAACTGATTTAAAGATATGAAGAAACATAATGACTTGAAAATAGCATCCTTGGGCTGATATTCACGTACCAACAAATGCTTGGGAATCATGGGGGAGGGGCATTGTCTCTGAATCAGAACTGGCAAGCTCCCTGGGGAACAATTTAGGTGTGTGGCGTTAGTGCGACCACAGTGGCTATCAAAGAGCAGAGGGCTGCCTTATAAATCCTTTAGTAACTGGTGGAGTAGGTAGAGGAACATAATTGAAAACAGCTGAATACCAAAGTGGGTCTAATTTGTTTCTGAACTAAGAATGAGTAAAATGTCTTTTCAAGAACTGGATATAAAAATGCAACCAGGAGAAAAAGAACGCTCACTATATTTAGTTGTTCACACACACACACACACACACACACACATACACACACACAAAATAGTAGCGTGGGGTGCATTAAGAAAATCTTTTCCTCCTGTGCTTCTCATAACTGGTCTGCTTGTGTGGCAGTCCAGCACTTGGAGACTGGCGAGTAGAAGGTTTCCTGACCCATGGATAGACCTTAAGAACCTGAGAGTCCATCTCACTGGGAAGCATGACCACTCAGGGGTCTCAGTGTGCACTTCTGGCTGCAAAGGCTGTGTCTTCTTGAGACAAGCACTCACAGATGGCAGGGAGGAGAGCGGACACCGCCCCAGCAGGCTAGGTGAGCTGGGTCAGCCCTGGCCATCTGGACAGCCAGTGCCCTAGGCTATTCTCTCATCCACTTTCTCACCCAGCTCTTGTTTCCGGTGAGATCAATGGGATCCAGGTAGTGAGTCACTTGCTACATCACAGATTTGGTGCAATCTTCATTGTTACTATAAAATAGTCCAGTCACCTTCCGGGTAATAAGTCATTCCTTCAGAGCAAGCATAGAGCAGTGATTCAAAGCAGTTTCTCTGGATCCAGAACTCACCAACTTACGTCCTCTTCATAATCCCTGCTGCTTCTATGAGCACAGCAGTGACTGCTTTCACCCGCACTGCACAGTAGTGGCACCATCTGTGGGCACCGATCAACTGGCACTAAGCTACTGAAATCTGGTAATGACCACACAAGGTCAGTGATAATTCATTTTGAAATGTCACGTAAAGAAAGGAGGAAATCACATAAAGGAGAAAAAGAGCCTTTTCAGAAAGGAAGAATTAAGAGAGTAATATTTCGCACCTGGGAAATATGAATTTACTTTCTGTTATGTTAATATACCCATTATTAAGGTTCTTGGGTGGGGAGTACAGTAAGCTGGACAGGCTTTGAAAAGAAGGATCCAGACAAACCCACAAATTTATTTTTATAAAACTGTGTTAATTAAATAATGGGACAAAACATCCATAAAGATGAGAAGGCAACAAAATGCATGTTTTCTGTTTGAAGAATTATGTACCTCCCACTATACAACAATTAGCCATTACCTGCAAACATATTACTAAACTTTCTCTTTCTTTATTTCCTACAAAAATTGATTGCCACATATGTGATCTTGAACTGTGGTTTCTGAAATCTTGTGCAAAAGAAGTGGTACATTTTCCTTTTCCTGCTGTTTGAGCCAAGATGCAACAGAGGAACTAAGTCAGATCATTCCATTTTCTTTTTTATAAAATTAGTACACTGATAGATTAGAAATGCTATTGACATGATCTATCTTTATTCATTGGTCTAATTTTCAGTAAATAAACAGTTAATGAGCATCTAATATGTCCCAGGCACTGGAAAATCAGAGGTCAATCAAATATTTGTCCCTGCCTAAATATTTGAGCTGAATTTAGTAAGGTGGACAGATTAACAAAGAATTGGGATAATATTTTGAAATACTGTGAAAAGTCTTTTTCTTCCTCGGAAAATCTTTTATACCTTGTGGCCCTTTCATCATTGAAACAGACCAAGAGACTAAGGCTGATTGCCCCAGAGAAGAAAAGACGCAAAAGAATACAGCCAGAGCAGAATCCAATTTCTGGCTGAGAATCTAAAAAGAAAACCTTGAAAGCTTTCATTCCTAACAGCCTAGGGAGGCGGGACATTGGGGGTTAGCTTTTGTTGTATTTATTTAATTTTGAATTGTAAAACCTTGGCTCTGACTCAATAGAGTACAGCCTGAAAGACTAGCCAGTTTCTCCCCAAAAACCAGGGAGTGGGACAGAATGCATGGTGATGCAAGAGGCTTTACAGCCTCAGATGAGACAAGGCCTTTTCTGAGTGGGAGAAGGAAACTTGAGGGGCTGAAGAAAGGAGAACTAGAGGGTTGAGATGCAAATATGAGGTTTGCTGAAACCCCTGGATGGAGGTAGAAGGGATGGGAGGATGCCACCTAGAAAGATTGGGATCTGAAAATCAAGGTACCCTGTTTCCCATCAGAAGTAGCCCTGCTGGTCGTTGCTTATGCTCAACTACTTGTTAAATATGTTTAATATTATCTTTACACTGGATAGTTTGGCTGGGTTTTACTGAAGGATACAACACAGCGTGACCTGCAGTTTTGACAGAACTCCAGTGAGGATAAAGACGAAAAACTAGAAGAGAAGACCAGAGACATGGAGAGAAGCTTCGAGGCAGCTGTCCAGGCATATGAGGAGAATGGCCCCAGTTCAGTAATTTCAGCACTTTTCTGCTTTACATCAGCTTAAACTCTGTACCAGTTTACTTCTGAGGGAGGGCTTGGGATGGCACCCAGGATATGGCAGAGTGGGCTGGACGGCGGTACCAACAACCAGTAGACTATCGAGGAGTGGGAGTGCGTTGGGGAAGGAAGAGAATGAGTTCAGTTTTCATCCAGGCACGTTGTGAAATCTTCAGAAATCTTTGAGAAATTGGAGAATTGTGAGCTGGTTGACAGTATGATGAGGAGGATCCGAAGCTAGTGGAACAAATGAACCCACTGGGTTTATTAATGAATCGCGATGCCTCTCCAGGGAGGTCTCTGGTGTCCCACTGGAGGGCGCTGCCCTTGGCCTATTTTTATCAAGAACTTGGATGCAGACACAGAAGACATACTCATTAACTTGGTGTAGGAAGCAAATTCTGAGAAATAACTATCACAATAAGTACCAGAAAGAAAGTTCAGAAGACTGAAGCAAATGTCTGAAAATAACAGGATGACACTTAACAGAATACATATACGGTCCTGCCTTTAGATTTAAAGCAAAGTGAACAGCACTATTAGAGGATGTGAAAGCCATGAATTTGAAGTCACATGTTGAGGGGTTGGCAGCACAAGGTGGAGAGAACCTGAACCCCTAACTTGCTGGGAGGCAGAGAGCCCCACTGACCCACATGACTTCACACAAGCAAGAAATGAACTTTTGTGGTTGTTGAGCCCCTGAGCTTTAGGGGGGTGTCTGTTGCTGCCATTAGCATAACCTAACCCTACTAGCATTTATTCTTGAGCATCTCTGGTCGCTGCTAAGGTGTGTCGATACCCTGTAGTCTTTGTACTCCTCGTCAGGGAACTTTGGGAAATTCAGCCTGTGGCTCCAGCTCAGAGTCTTTCAATGGATAAATGCTGTAATTACACACTAAAGGGATGAGACTGAGTTTTAGATAACATGGCTTGGAGGAAACCATTGTTTTGATCTAGATAATTCATATTTTAAGAAATTACCAATTTATACTAGGGCATAAAGCCATTGATTCACAAAATTCAGTACAGCTCTTAGGATGTCACATGGGGTGGGGGTTTCGACCAGAAGCTAGCCAAGGTCCCTTTCAGTTCTATGAAGGAAAGCAGAAATCATAATATAAGTACAGGGGGAAGTCTTAGAGGCCACCTAATATGACCAAATGCCAGACTTTATAAATAAAGAAACGTAGACCAAGAGATAAAGATGCTTATCCCAAATCTCTTAGATATCCTGAATTCCATTTTCAGTGCTCCTTCTAGTACATAGTTTTGAAAGTATAGTATTTAAAAACAAACACACCAACAACAATAATAACAGCAACAAAAAAAACCTCTCTTATGTCCCCACTTGCAATCTGTCTAGATATATGGAGAACCTAAGAATCTCTGCCATCCTTGACTTGATTCCGTGGGAAACCAGGGGAGTGGTTCTCACTACCCTTCTCTGCCTCTCCCTGAGACCCTTGCCCATGCTCCAAACACCAGTCTGCAAGTCCCATCTGCAACCATCCGGGAGGAAGGAGATGCCAGTCTTCCCATTACGTCATCGGCACGCATTTCAGTAGGAAAGTTTTGGGAGACCTCTGCCCTAAGAAAGCAGACACAAGTGGAATTGCACTTTCTTCCAATTGGGAGGTGAGATAGAAAGGGATACTTACTGATTCAATAATAATAAAATCTGCATATCTTTACTGTGTGCCAACCAATTTTCAAACATTATACATATTACCTCATTGACTCCTCCCAAGGACTCTATGGGTGGGAATGTTAAAGAAGGTGCCTGTTTTTGTGTGTGTGTGGTTTTTCTAGGTTTTATAGACTCTGAGGTGGGAGCGTGGCGAATGCTCCTTCATAGGTTCTGCTGAAATGCCTAGTCTTAAAACCTTGGGGAAAGGGTGTCCAACTCCTTTTGTTCTCAGTTTATAGCTACCTCCAAAATTGGCGATTACCTCCAGTGATTAATCTTGAAGGAGCAGGAAATAGTTTTGTTCTTTATACTACACTCTTATGCTACAATTACCTTGGTGCTTACAACTGGAAAGTAATATGAATGTATGTGTATATCTGTTTACATCTTTTCATTTACTTTTTAGTTGTAAGAGTAATAAATACTGTAGTAACAAATTCAAACGACACAGAAATATAACAAATAACAACTGATTTTCTATTAGTTAATTGCAATAACCACTTTTATCAGTTTGGAGTGTGTGTGTGTATTTTCTATGTATACAATTTTCTTCATATACAAACATAGATCTACCGTACAGATATTTGCTTTCATTTTCATAAAAATTTGATTATGCCGTATATGTGTATTTATGCACATACACACTCTATATGTGCATATATGCCTATGCATATATACACATAAATATATTTATATTTATAAATTTAGAAATACATATTAAATATAGAAAATAATATATATAAAATTTATATATAATACATATACATGCATACTTCTGAGTCTTTTCCTCATTAAACATATCACCATGTCAGCACATTTATATACACCACATCTTATTGGTGGTCTCATAATGTTTCTGACTTATTTGTCCATTTCCCTATTGATGATATTTGGATTGTCTCCAAATATCTTTTTTGCTATTATAATAATGTTGCAATTTGTACACACACACACACACACACACACACACACACATCACCTTTCCCTTTAGAGTCAGAGCTTTTCTAAAATAGAATCCTGTCAGTGGGACTACTTGGTTATAAAATGTGTTTATTTTAAATTTGATAAAGTCTGCCAAATTGCCTTTCAAAAATGTCATACCAATTTACACACCCATTAATGGAATAAAAAAGGTTTACTTTCCTATCATCTTACAAACACTGAATGTCATCAAAACCTTACTAAACTTTGCCAACTTAACCAAAAAAAATTAACTTTTTTTAAAAATTGAATTACTGTAATGATTAGTGAGTTTGAGCATTTTTCAAACGTTATTGACCATTTGTAATTTTCCTCTCTAAAATGCCTCTTCTTATCATTTGTCCATTTTTTCCCCATTGGTCTTTTGTATTGTTTTGTAGGAGCATTTAACTCTGATGGATTGTTAACTCTTTGTCTTTTATATGTGTTGCAAATATTTTCCCACAGTCCTCATTTGACTTTTAAATTTGTTCGTGTGAGCTGATTTTGCCAAGTAGAAGTTTTGACTTCTTAATCATTCCAATCTGTCAACCTTTTTCTTTATGGTTTCTGGGCCTCCTGTTAACCTTAGAAGGTTCTCCCTGCTCAAGGCTTATGAAAATATGGAGAGTGTGCCAACTTAGAGCACGAGATGATCAAATTCAAAGAGGCAACAGCAACATAATTGATCGAATGCCAAGGAAAATCGCCCTAAGCTCCGTGAGGAATCTGCCTAGCCCACATTTCCCCTCCACTGTACTTTTCCAGCCTGTGGTTATTTGCTATGCACTAGGCAACCCTGACTTTCCACAAAGTTTGCCTCCTTCCTCTCTCATTCCTGTGCAGAGAGCTGTTTGGTTTTCTGTTTTTGGCTTTTGATTTCACAGACTGTTCTCAGCAATAAATGGGGCTCCATCTACCTGCAGACCTCCCATCCTGGGACCGCGTGCAACATTACTGATGATGTTTTCATCTTTCTGCTTTCTTACTGCCCGCTTCCCCTTCCTGGAGTGAGCTAGCAAGGCAGCCAAAAAACAGACGTTTGACACATCTGCCCTGGGTTGGCTCAATTCCAATGGGAAAGTTTGATGTTGCAAGCTTTTAAAAGTCACTTGAGTTTCCCTGCCTTACAGTCATACAGGCTTCCTTGACTTCCTTCTAATTCAATAAGGACAAAAAAAGCCAGCTAAATTTGCTGTTGCTTGGGTCCTGGGGGAACCAGCCCTAGGCGAACACATGACGTGAGAACCATTGTCTTGGGCCCTTTCTCTGTCCCAGGTGTCCCTTCCTGTCCCCAGGACTGCCCATTCTCTCCTGGCTGGGGGTACTCTATCTGCTCTAAAGTTTCTCTCCCTGGTGGGGTCAACCACAAGCCAATGTCAAGGGTTACCTTAGGAGGATTTTTACCCACCACAGTCTCTGGCGTTATTCAACATCACTTATGTCCATTTCTTAAACACACTCTCTGAGTAAAAGCAGTATGCCTGCCATGTAAATGCAGCTTCAAGACACACTACCCAGCGACCCATCACACCCACATTTCAGTCTGCCACACCCAACTCCCTCCTGTGTAGATATCTTGGACCCCACTCCCTCTCCCTAACTTTTCCAGGTATTTGTGGAGTCAGCATGAGTGCAGGGGATGGAGAGTTAAGTCCAAGAGCTAGAATTTCAGGTTGCGATGAGCAAGTCTGGGAAGCACAGAGCTGATTGGTACCTCTGAAGTCCCACTTCATGGGAGAGCGCCTGGAGGTACCCTGCTTCCTGCCAGGCCTTTGCTGGTGAACACTGCAGAACAAGGGATTGTGGAAGCTTTCAATATTTCCTTTGGTCTTGACTATCCATGTTTTCTGGAGTTTTTTCCTCCTGTAATCCTAAATCTTGCTTCTAACAATAAAATAATGTTCTACGCGAAGGTTTTAAAAATGTTATTCTCAAGGAAGCTCTCAAAACTCCCAGAAAGAGTTTAAAGGAAACCGTGTGTATATTTAAATAAGTTTTTAGTACTTAGGAAGGCCTGGCTAAACATCACTCCTTATCATGATCCGTATTATGATGGCTAGAATCATTCTGAAGTAGGAACATGGTTAGAGTAAAGTCGGCTTTGAGTGAGGCGCACACAGCTGATTCTATAGTGTGATGGTCCTTCTCCCCGATGATGGAGTCTGCGTAGATTAGCCACATTTATGTTTAGGAGCCACATGACGTTTTCATCTAGTGAGGGTCCTGGCACCATGAAGGATGCTGATATCTTGATGTTTCTTCCTGTGGTCTGGGTCATGGACAAATAATTCAGAGGGAAAAAATCTTTATCAGCATAAAATACTGAAAAGAGATAAGAGAGACAGAGAAAGTACTGGGAAAAGACCAAAGAGGACTGAATTCCTAGCTGGTCCTGAAACAAAGAAAGGTCGTTGGTCTAGTACCTCCTGAAAGGTATTCTTACTTATAGGCTTTTCTGAGATAATACTGATTTTAGATATTCTGTCTCTTTACTTTAATAATACAGTCAAGGGTTCTGATTTTACATGAGAAAACACGACCACCATATGTCTCCTGAAGCACAGGAAAACTTTTAAATGTTGCCCAATTTCCTCTGTTAACCATGCCTTGCAAATCTCATATGCCCCAAATATTTTGAAGTTTCCTTTCACCAAAGAGAGTAGAGAAGCAGCGGCTCAGTGGCACACAAGTTGTTGAAAAAGCATTTCCACCAGTGAATGCTGTTGCCTCTGTGTCTTCATACCTCAAGCTCCCACACAGGGCTTCCACTGTTTGGGGTGCCAGGAACCCACTAGGGATCCAAGTTTTCAAGGCTAATAAAGATGACTTAGATGTAACGTTTGAAAGGGCTGTGTGGCATAAAGCCTTCCCTGTATGAAATCCTGGCACAGCTGTTTAGAGAAATGTGAGTGGGCAGGCATGATGGGGATGTGAGAAGGCATGATGCCATCTTTGGCAGCACTGGCCATAAAAAAGGAGATAGAGAGTATAACGCCCTCTTTTTTTGTCTTAACTCTATGAATTTAATCATTTTATAAGAAAAAAAAAGAAAAAAGCTCCGTTAAAAAAACTTGGCAATTCATCCAATAAAGCATGCTGTATGCCTAAGTAGTGAGATTTCCTTTTTAAGATGAGAGATTTAAGATGACAGGGTTAGGGAGACAACACAATTACTGGAACAAATGGCTGCTGATCATCTCGTTAATCAAATAAACGTGAACCTTGGGAGAAAAATAGGTGGCCTGTGATCTCATCATTCCTTGTCTTCATGAAGCACCAGGAAAACTTGAATAATGCCAGAGGGCACATTCGAGAGCCTATATTCGTTGGCCATGTCTTTAATATAAATACTCTTCATTCATGGAGGAATCTAGAACCTCCCAACATGGTAAAAGCAACATAACACCTGTTCTGAGCCAATGAAAAAAAGATGTGTGGCCTTCACCTTTCAGTTTTGCATTTAAGACTGTTCCTTTAACCCCCTTCAGAGATGGTCAAGCCCGTTACAGTCTCTAATGACTCAGTGAGCTCAGCCTGCTGGTCTGGGATCTTGACCTAACAATTGAACATCTCATGCTTACTGATTTCTTCAGGTTTCTTTCTGTAAAGGGAGCTCACTGAAGGCTCTGTAGAAGCATGGCTGCATATCCGTTATTATTGCCCCACTAGGCAGATTTCTAAGATTAAAGCAGCAATTTAAAAACTTGCTGTATTTTTCCTGATGATGATGTTAATGCTCTCTTTGAAGTTAAAACAAGAATGATATGAACTGATTTAAACCTTCAGGGGCTTGTTTCATTTGCATGAAAGCCTGCAATGACATGTTCAGGCTATGAAGAGAGTCACTATTCTTGGTATTTAGAGAGAGTCCTGACAGTAAGAGTCTTGAGCGTGTTTTAGTCCATTCCTGCAACAACATGGTGCAGGAGCAAAATATTCCCGATTTTAAGGAATGCTCAGACAGAAGAGGAGTTCATACTTGGTGTTAAGCCCATAATTTCCTATTAGCATACATTAGTGACTTTCTAGAAAGGGACTCTCTCTAAATTGTTAATAAAACCTAAAATTTATGAAGTGCTTTATTATGCACTCTGCACTGTATATGCATTTTCTCTTTTCCTTCTCACAAAAATCCTATGGAGTTAGTTTTATTATTATTCTCATCCCATGGATAAGAAAATGAGTCATAGAGAAGTTAAGTAGCTTTTCCAAGGTCACATAATAAATGGCAACACTGGGACTCAGTCAGAGATACGTCAGACAGCAAAGTCTGGGCTCCACTGAGACTCCTTTTGGAGTCTCTTTACAAAGAACTTTCTCACATGTAATCTCAGGTCAACTTTGAAATAGCTTTGTACATTCAATATTATTATCCTCGTCTTAGCAGATGAAACTAATAAGGGTAAAAAACATACCTAGGACCATTAGCTTTTTAAGTGAGTTACTTAAAAGTGTCAAACAATCAGATGAACCATCAGAAACTCTTAAATATGGTATTTTTCGCATGGTATATTTTAAACATTCATCACCTAAACAAATTTAATGTTCAATTTTAATATAAAATGTTGCCATTTTAACATAAAAATTTTGCCAGCTCCCTTTCTGGATAGGGTTTCCAGGTTTAACAAATAAAAATACAGCACGCCTAGTTAAATTTGAATTTTAGATAAAGAGCAAATGATTTGCATGGGGCATATTTGTTCTATAAAAGGATTCATTGTTTATCTGAAATTCAAATTTAACTGGGCATCCTAAATTTTATCTGGCAACCCTATTTCTGGAAGATATATTTAGTATAAGGAAATTTTAAGCTAGTTGGAAAAGATTAGCAAACTCTTCTTTTATCATCAGCTAAGTTTGTACTAAGCACAAATCTGTGGCTGATGCCTGCCTAATGGCTATACAACTGTGTGAGCTGGTTTCTGCCCTCCAGGAGTGTACAGTCCCAAATAGTCACTTTAAAGGTAAAAAGAGTGATAAGTGGATGATTCTTTTATATGCGTTCAGTTCTTGCAACTAAAAATTAATAATAGAAACTGCCATTTGTATAGTGTTTGATGATTTGTGTTCATGTAAGAGTCACAGAATCATATGAGGGCTTGTGGGTATTCCCATTTCACAGATGGAGAAAAGGAGTTTGAAAAGTGGCTTGCCTAAGGAAACAAAGCTGATAAGGAGCCTCCCGATTTGAGACTCACTCATCTTTCTGCTACACTCCGCAGGACGGCGCTTCTCAAAGCAGCAGGCCAGTCATGGGTGGGGATCACAGGGAAGGTGCAGCCAGTTAGACATGAACACTCTGCCTTTTGGGGCATCTCTCTGATGGCGCCAGATATGGGAGCCCCAGATGACAGTAGAGGGTGATGATTCTCCAAGGAAGTGTCTTCAGGTTGACCTCAAGCCCCTAGGACTCTGTTAATGGAGTAGTCAGGCTTGGCTTAGGTGAACAACATGGAAGACCAGCTAGTTGGGAGCAAAAAGTAATCCAGGACAAGGTAAGGTCCTGTAAGAGGTGGTCCGGCCCCCATTTAGGTCAGATTTTTCTAAGTGGATGTGATGATTAATTTCATATGTCAACTTGACTGGGCCACATGGTTCCCAGATATTTGATCAAACATTATTCTGGGTGTTTCTATGAAGATGTTTTGGGATGAGTTTAATCGATAGACTGAGTATAGCAAATTGCCCTCCCTAACGTGAGTGGATCTTGTCCAATTAGATGAAGACCTGAATAGAACAAAAGGCTGACGCTCCCCTCAATAACAGGGAATTCCTCTTGCCTGATGGTCTTCGAGCTAGAAAATCCATCTTTTTTCCTGCTTTTGGACTCAAAGAGAAACAGGGACTTTTCCTGGGTCTCAGGCCTCTTGGCCTTTGCCCTGGGACTTCACCGTCAGTTCTCCTGGGTCTCCAGGTTGCTGACTTCAGTTCTTGGGACTTCTCAGCCTCCATAATCACATGAGCCAATTCCTTGTGATACATATATAATATGTATAATCTCCTATTCGTTCTATTTCTCTGAGAACCCTAACTAACCTAGTAAATGTTCACATAGTTTTCCTAAGTGAATGTCCACATCACCACCTGTACATCTGACAAGAAAAGCAAATGGGGCTTACTTCTCTCAAAAAAACCAGCATGGCTTTCTTTCACAGTAGCTCACCCTGTCCTGCCTTTATTAAGAAAACCAACATAACTTGATAGTTCAGGGAGCCATCTATCCATTCTGTAGGTCAGTCAGAGGGTTCCAAACATTATTTTTATCAAGTCCGTTTTGTTTAAGCTTACAAAGAATCTGAGTATATAAAGTAGATAAAAAGGGGATCAACTTTGATGAAGTTGGCAGCCTGGGGAAGGTGGGATGGCAGGGAGGCCCCCTCCAGTGCTGGGGGCTCCTCGCTCAGGGCCTCTATAGATTTTGTTTTCATCCTGTGGAACAGAGCTTTATTCTATTTATTTTTTAACATCTTTTTCTTCTTGAAAAAGAAACATTTTATTATATGTTACACATGCTTACTGTAGAAAATATAGATGTGTCCTAATAAAAGAAAAAATTACAATTCTGCCAACCAGAGAAAAGTAACATTTTCAAGTTTCTGAATTGTTAACACACATACACACACACACACACACACACACACACGCATATTCACATTTATATTTGCATAATATACATAGACCAAAGTTCTTCTGAAATAATTCTTTTCAGAAGAGTTAGCCACATAGAATTGGAATCCATTTTTTTATCAAGAAGAGATAGAGTAAAACTTATCTTGACTAAGAAACAATTTCACCTATTTAAGCTGACTTTGCATTACACATACCAGAGCCTTTGCATATACATGAACGCTGGCCTCCCCCTAATAGCTACCTAAAATTCCAGTAATACTGAAAATAATTTATTAGGTTGTCTAGAATCTTCAGTACATTTCTCTAAATATTTCCACTTGCAGTAAATCTATTCTTTAGGAGTGAATCGAATGTCTGAAAATAGTCAAATATCCAGAGACCAGAGTGATCACGTTGGATAATGGGGATGACCCATTTGGGGTTCCAAAACCCAGGAAAAAAGAGAGTCTGGTTTTTTTTTTATTTATTTCTGTTTGAAGTCCACCTTCTAGAGAAGAATCAAACGTGTTTCATCTGGCAGCGTTGTTATAATAGACATTTCATCTTTGAGGGACACTGTGGAAATGTTGAAGGTCTTCAGGTCACTGCGCAGAGTACCTCTCCCCTCATTGCTTCCAATTCTCACCTACACAGACTGTACAGTCCTGTCATTTCTGGTTCTCTAACAGCCTGCCTGAATTTCCCTGAGTCCATGCCCTTGCTGTGCCATTCCTCATCTGTAGAAAACATATTCATATTTTGAGCCAATGGTTCTCAGTGTGCATCAGAATCACTTGGTGGCTTTGTTCAACCACAGCTGGTGGGCCCCACTCCCGGAGTTTCTGATGTGGTAGGTCTAGGGGGACAGGTGGTGAAAATTTGCACTTCTAACACATTCCCAGGTGACTCTAATCTGGGGACCACACTTTGAGGACAACTGCTTAGCAGTGCTTTTTAAACTGTGCTGAATGTGGAATCACCTGAGGATCCTGTTAAATGCAGAGCCTGATTCCATAGTCTAAGGTGGACCTTAAGTTTCTGCTTCTCCAACAGGCTCTCAGGGACACCACTTTGAGCAGCATGATTGTGAGGCTCAGATCCAAATACCTCTAACATTTTCCCGTGGAAGAGAACTCTCTCTGCTCTGTATCAGTGGTTCCCAAACATGTCTGCCCATTGGAATCACTTGGGGAGCTTCACCACTTCCTGGGGCCTGGGTCCCGTCCCAGAGATTGCAGTTGATCACAGGTACGTTTTGGGCTTTGGGAGCATTACAAGGTCATCAGGTGATTCTAACATGCAAACAAGTTTAGGAACCACTGCTCTAAACACTCAAGTTGCTTCCCATGCCTTTATTATACTTTTATTGTAGCTATTATCAGTTTGCTCATTTTGTCTTTGCTTTTGTCTGATTTGCCCTACCGGTTCACTAACCCCCTGAAGGCAGGAATGGAATCTTTGTTTCCCTCAGTGTTTTACATACACTAGTGCTTAATGAGTGTTTGTTGAATAAATAAATGATAAACACAAAAATACAGATGTAAGAGATATTACCCAGGTCACCAGCCCCCGTTAGAGTAGGATGTCCTCAAAAGCCCTTTACCTAAAATAATTTGTGACTTGTAGGAGGAACTACTGCTCTTTACATTATCAACCTTCTGACCCTTTTGCCCTTTGAATTCTATCAAGAAACTTTGAGATACAGGTTTTGCTTCACACAGTTAACTTTTCACTTACTATGATGGACTTACTAAGGAGTCCTGCCTTGGTCCGAGGATCCAGGGACACATGTCTATCAGCTCCTGAGATTCCAAAAGACCAGGAGCAGGACTGCCTGAGACTGTGCACTGACCCTCTCCCACAGGGCAACTCTGTCTGTCCTACGTCTCTATAGGGCCTGGAGCATTAGGGAGTGGCCTTTTACCCCAGTGCTGAGGGGCTCTATCCAGGGGCCAAATAGCTCTGAAATGATGGAGTCAGTCCTCTTTCCTATCACACACTTTCCTTCCAGACCTCTCCACAGCTGCAAACATAGTGAAATTAGCCGAGTGTAGGCTGCTGAAGCTTAAAAACCGAGGACGTAAGTCTCATGATGAAGTGAACACTCCTGTGGGGTTTTGAGAATGATCATGGTTTCTTACAGTCCAAGGCCTTCATAGTCACACCTGGAAAGAGCAAATGTTCTTCACACTGCATTTATTCTCAGAGAATGAATAAGTCTTATAGTTATCCTCTGTGCTAATAGCTACTACATAAGTCTCCAGGTTCTCATGCTGCTTCCTGATGTTAAGAACAGAATTATGTGAAGAATTATGTGACATTGTACCTAACCCAAAGAACAGTGCTGAGGCCCTGCAGCAATGTATGAGTTAGAAGTTAGTTGCTCAGAACAGAAAACCAAATCCCCACTAGCTGAAATAAGTAAAATTTATCTTTTTCCCTGCCTTATCGAATAAGACTTTTGGGTAATGATGCAACTCAAAATACCATTGGGAGCTGGGCTCCTTCTATTTTCTGCTCTCCTGTCCTTAACAAGAAGACATTATCATTTCACGGTTGCAAGATGGCTGTGGTATTTAATGTCCTTAATTCTAGGCAGAAAGCATAAGGAAGAGAGAAGCATCACCTCTTTCAGAATTTCCGAGAAGCTCTGAGCTGATGCTACAAGGCTACTCTTAGCTGCAAGAGAGTCCAGTAAAGACTATTATCAGTTGGGGACAGGACCAACTTATCAATCAGGTACAGTATGTAGAGCCAACTATACTTTTAGAAACCTACAAAAATATCTTAATTTTACTTTATTTTAAAATCAGAAGAAAATATATAATAAATGTGAATATATAATAATGAATCCAATCTAGATTGTATTTGTCTTTGTATCAATGCAGTTGTAAAATATAATTTTAATATATTTTTTAATGGAGATGGGGTCCACAAAAGCAAAAGTACCTAAGGATTATGAAAGTTAGAATGCAGCCCTTATTGAAACGATCCCATTGGATTCCAAATTGGGATGATGCCACCTAAGCAATCCACTCTCTCTTCCCTCACCTTGAGAGCAGGCCTCATAAGATTATGAACATTAAAAAACTAGTATACATAAATAATAAAAATAGTAGTGTCCTGCCTACCAGATAGACATCACCTACTAGAAGTATCCACTAGTGTTTATTAGTTTTTCTCTACTGTATATGAAAAAATATTTTTTTGAAGTAAGACGTTGTTGTACAGTGCTAAATTCCTTGACATTATTTGCCAACCCAAGAAATCTTAGTAGCTTCAATCTTTGCCTGACTATGCTTTATCATTGCCCAATCTGCTAATTCCCTTTCTCTGTGTTTTGCCAGTAAGTTGGGTATTACTTGGACCAGCAATTGCCATGGGGTATGTGCTTTCTAATTAGCTGACTACCTGCACAGCCTGCCATCTTGGCTCTTCCCTGAAAGACCATTTAAGGAGGAATCAGGCTTGTGATTACTGCATTTCATTTGTGGTTGGAAAGGAGTGGGTTTTTCTTCTCCACAAACATTTGGCCACCAACTGCCAGGAGTATCACTTATGTGCCATTTGGGAGAATTGCTGGTCCATAAGTGTTTCCAGATGACATTTCAAATGGATCATGTGGTTGAAGTCATTTCCTATTCACAGAGTGCAAAGGATAATTTTAGCACCTCAAACCACATACCCGAAAACATTTCACAGAAAGCATATACAATGTAACCTCCCCCAAAAAGGAGGCTTCAGTTGACACTACAAGGACAAAGTCATTGAAGCAGGGACAGTCTCTTCTTCAACTTGGTATCCCCATGGCACTGTGTACATAGTGGCCTTTCTTGCCTCTCACTGAATCTTAGTCCAAGTGAATTAAGTTACCAACCTGAAAGAAGCTGACCTTAAAACCATTTTATGTTTCCAGAACCAATTCAGGATATTAGGCTTTCCTGGGGAAAACAAACTGTCATTATTTATGACCTTGGCTAAGACAAATGCCAGTACCCAATTAAACACAATATTGCCAACATCATGTTCTTTTAGACAAAAGGATATCCCAAGAATCAGGTTAGGAGGAAAACAGTAACGAGTACAAATATAAAAAGAGAGAGAGGGAGAGAAAAACAGAGAAAGCTAGCTCTCTGAGAGGTGAGATTAATGAGTAAATTGCTTCACTGCTAAACAGTTTCTTCATCTAGAAACTGATGACAATGTTATCTACTTCCAACTAGGTCATAATGAAGACTGTCATGCGGGGTCTCTGGTCCCACGCCACGCATAGGACGCTGGATACGGTGGGGCCAAAAAGGAACACCAATGGAGCCATGGATAGGGGGTTCATGCCACTATATTCTTGCTGGCGGCTGGGTTGGAGACACAGGAAGCAGGTTCCACGTAATGCACAATCCTCCCTCTGCTTCTCTGCCAACCAACCCACCCCCCCAGTGTAGCCATGGCAGTTATATCAGTGGCCAAGGGCTAACTGGTTACAGCTGATGGCCAACTAGTTACAGCTGATGGCCGTCTACTACCTGAGCCAGCACCTTTCCATGTGAGGCAGAGAGCCTGGAACTCTGTCCCCCCGAAACTCTGGGACTCTGTCCCCAGAAAGACTAATCAAGATAATGTTTGCAAAAACAATAATGCAGTGCCTCTCACATTTTAAGACCCAGTAGATGGTATATATATTATTATTACTATTATTGTTGCTGCTGTTGCTATTTCTACAGTGAAATGCAGTTACCAGTCTGGATCAGAGAATCTATTTCATGGTTGTCATTGCAATAGATGTTAGAAGGTTACAGTTGGGAAAGAAGAATATGAGAACAGCAAGTACTCTTTTAAAAAAAGTTCTTTTGTTGAGGTATAATTGACATACATTATATTATTTCAACTGTACAACATACACGTAGTGATTCGACACTTGTATGCATTGCAAAATTATCATCATAATATGTCTAGTTACCATCCGTCACCACATATAGTTACAATTTTTTTCATTTTCTTTTCTTCTGAGGAAGACTTCTAAGATCTGTTTTCCTAGCAACGTTCAAAGGTGCAAAGTATTGTTAACAATAATGCTGTACATTTTCATAACTTATTTATTTTATAGCTGGAAGGTTTTTTTTTGACCCCCTTTGCCCATTTTACCCACCCTAAACACGTACTCTTTAGTGACATTTCTGCTTTATCCCCAAATGTTCTTTCACAGAGTAAGATTTGTTTTCTTATTAGTTCACGACTTTCAACCACCAGGAAGAAAATCTTTGGGAAAGCAATAACCTGAAGCCTGATTCTTTTGCTCTCTACTAAATCAAAGAATGGAAATCTCTTGCACACCAAAGACATTTTATTTTTTGAAATTAATTTTAAATTAATGAATTTAATGAACCATCTCCTGTGTTACTATTCCCTTTAGTTACAAAATGGTGTGCCAGATTTTGAGAAATAGAACACAGAATCGTGGGATTGCCTCACTGTAGGTGAGTCTATACTCTGTGAGAGGCTATCCTCTGAAGGCTGGGACTTCCTTCTGTCAACCATACACCCAGCACAGAAAATAAGTCACGCTTTGATCTTATCTTCATAAAGGAGGACTTTTCCTTTTACTTGGGACTAAGATGAGGTTGGAGGCCTCAATTCTGGCTAAAAGAGAACAAAGGCAGTCTTCTCGTGCAGCCTCATCCCTGGTGTCTGTCCCTCTTCTTATAAGAACACCAGTTATATTGGATTAGGGCCCACCCTAATGACCCCATAATCACCTCTTGAAAGACCTTATTTCTAAATACAGTCACATTTTGGGGTATACTGGGGGCAAGGGCTTCACTGAGAATTTGGGAGGGACACAATTAAAGAGTCAATACAGATGTCAGAATGCAATAACATCTAAACCCTAAAGCCTGAAAACATAAACCAAGGAGCAGCAGGTGACATCACTGTCAGGGTAAAAGCCTTTCTCTGTTCTGATCCTCTCTCGTCTGCAACTCATGGCATCATTTTTAACTAGTTGTCTGGCTGGAAACCCGAGGCTATTTCCTTGATGCTAACTTTCTAGAAGATTTTAATAGCAAGATCTCTATCTGGGATCACTGAAATGGTGATCCCAGGGTTAAATCATGCAGGGTTAAATCATGAAATGAAGGAAGCCTCTTGTCTCTCGACCCAGCAGTAAGAGCTTGGCTAAGAGACAAGTATGCTACATGCAAATCTGCATTCTGCACTCGACTTCCCAACTGCCCCTGGGGCATCCAATACTTCATTCAAACACACTCAAGGCAAAGCACTCAGAAGATTACTAAACATTTCTCTGTCAAGTTTCCAGTACTTCATTCTCCTTATTATTGTGACAGAGAAAATTACACAAAGTATCCAGGATGTTGATATGCTACTTGCCTCAAAGTTTTACTTCAAAGTCCCTTCAGAGTTTTCTGCATTTTACTTTCTAGAACAAATATCCTTGGCATAAGTATCCAGTGTGCTCATGCAGTTATTCTTAATGGTAATGATAAGTACGTTCTGGATTTTTAGGTCAGAAGCAATGTCTTCTAGCGATTAATAATTAATGGCCATGTAGTAATAAGTTCAGTAAGCACAAGTTATTTCTCCAATTCACTGATTCAACAACAAAGTGTAAAAAATGTACACGTTTCTATTGAGTCATCTCCCTTAGCTTTTGTTCTTACACTGTAACATTACCTGGCATTATCCCCAGGTTCTCCTTTAGTTTCAACACTAAAGATGCCATCTAAAGAGACTTATCTGATTCATCAAATCAAAACGTAGACAGGACCATAAGAAATTGCTCAGTTAAATCTGTCAGAAAACCCTTAAGGCAACAAAACCATCAGAGTTTCCCATGGCAAAAAATTAGTGTTTCCTACATATTTAGCTCTCAGAAAGGTTTTCCTATGTCAAAGTCACTTCCCTGCCAGTGTTTGAATTTGAATTAACTCTAAATCTTACCAAATCCCTGCCTGATATCCAGTCTCAGGAAGAGGCCTGATATTCCAACATTTTTCAAGAAAACACACACACTGAACTGTGAACAGTGACCTGGGTTACTCTTGAAATCTTGATTTCAAGCGTTAGTTGTGGACACAGCTAAAAGAACACTTAGCCTATGGCTGATTCCAAGATTCTTGCTTAATGGATGACTCATATGGTCAATCTCTTGAAATCTGGAGATTATTTCTGGTCATATATGTGAATTTCCAGGGAGAACCCTCTGTAATTTTTTTGAAATGCACTTGTTGTTGTTGTTTTTTTTATAATATGTTAGAAATTTGGCTGGTTGCTTATTAGGCTATTTGTTTATCACTTTGCTGTGCCTCTATGTGGATGATCAAAGCATATTCTGCTGTCTTCAGCTCTTTCTGTGGCCTCCCATTCTGCTTTCTTTTTCTCGGTCTTGAACAAGGATCCATGTTTTTAAGAACATCACCCACCCAATAGTGCCCTCTGCTTCCCACAAGACAACTTAACAATGAGATCAGCTGGTCCTGGCTCTGGACTCCCAACTTGTGCTTTCGGCCAAATAGGAAGTGAGATTTGCTCAGTGACCTGCTATTTGCAAACAAAGAAACCAAGGCACGTGGTTGGTCACTTAGTAAAGCATGGCCAGCGAAGGACTTGGGCTGTCTAATATTGCATGTTAAAAGCATCTCTGTCAGCCCAGAAACGTAGGGTTTCTGGACAGAGTCAAAGTGGAAATGCTTTGGGAATCATCGGCATAGTTGAACTGCATCCTTCACCACTGCTGAACCTAGTGCAGCTCAGACCTTTATTTCATACGTGAGGAAACTGAGTCCCAGAGACGTAGAGTCACTTGCCCAAATTTGTGTAGCTCATTGCTGGAAAATTGTGTGTATAACTGAGGTCCCCTGACTTCTAGCTCAGGGCTCATGACACTATACTGTGCAGCTCTCAATGGCTTCTTCACATCCCACCTGTCCCACAACGCCACCTTAGCCTCAAAACCGTGCAAGTCAGCTTTCTGAATGCCCAACAAAATACCAGGTCTGAGTACATGAGCTGTGTAGCCAAAGAGCCTAAGGGTACTCTTCTCTCCCCACCTCAAGAATCATCCCTTTCTCTCACAGCCAGCTCCCGAAGCAGCTAAAAAGCACTGTGGTGGCTTAGCATGCTCATTCTACAGAGAACAAAGGAATACAAACACCAAACCATAGTACTGGCCTCCTCAGACTCCTTCCTTGCTTCCTAACAGAATTCAAACTCTGCGTCTTGATATTAGAGGCAGTTCTTCTGCTGCCCTCAATCTCCCTGCTTCCTTTCTCCTTGGCAGCTCCCAAACCTGTCTGTTTGTCATCGCTGCATTTTTGCC
Organism: Rhinolophus hipposideros; assembly: GCF_964194185.1. Lineage (NCBI taxonomy): Eukaryota > Metazoa > Chordata > Mammalia > Chiroptera > Rhinolophidae > Rhinolophus > Rhinolophus hipposideros. Next base: position 24,887,032 of record NC_138053.1, on the reverse strand, counting down.
CCCTTGCTGTCCCATGGCCCTTTGCCAAAGTGACCACCTCACACTCTTCTGCACCTAATTCTAGCTAAGGCTCCAAGACCTAAGTTCATTTTCCTCGGTCTTGTTCAGGAGGCCCCCACCTCCTCTCGGAACCCACCTAAACACCCCATGTACACTGAGTACATAGGGTCAGGTTTTGTTTTCTGTGTGTGTCTCCCAGCTTTCTTCTTCCCTAAAGGCTTCCATGCTTCTTAAATGTCTGTCAAACACACTTTGGACCTCCTCGCCTCTGCACCTTTGGCCACGCTGTTCTCCCACTTGGAATTCCATTTCTTATTTCTGCCTATTAGAATCCTACCTATATCTCAAAGTTCACCTGAAAGAATACCCTCCATTTAACTTTATCTATCCTTTGTATTCTACTGCGGTGATAAATTACCACAAACTTAGTACCTTAAAACAGCATAAATTTATCATTTTCTAATTCTGGCCATCAGAAGTCTCAGATAGCTGTCACCAGTACCGGCAGGTCTGTGTTCCTTTTGGAGATTCTAGAGGAGAATTCGTTTCCTTGCTTTTTCCATCTTCTAGAAGCTATCTGTTTTCCCTGACTTATAACCCCTTTTTCGACCTTCAGAGCCACAGGTGTAAAGGGTGTAGCATCTTTAACTCTCTCTCCGTTTCTGTCATCACATTGCCTTCTCTCTCGGTCCCTCCCTCCTCTCTTGTATTAGGACCCTTGTGGTAAGGACCTGGGTATTCCAAGAAACCTCCCACTTCAAGATCCGTAAGTTAGTCACATTTGCAGAGCCCCCCTTTGCCATGTAAAGTAACGTATTCAAAGGGCCTGGGGATTCCCCCAATGGAGAAACTTTTATTTTTAGTGCCTCCTAGCACTGTGTTTGTGTATCTATAAGTCAGGGTTCAGCAGAGATTGTCATGAATCTGTCTATATCACTACAGCAGGATAAATTCTTTGAGAGCAAGCACGGTGTCTTCCTTATCTTTATGGTCCTACAATATGAAGCTTGATGCCTTGAACATAGTAGGTCCCTTACTATGTTTGTTAAGTTACTAATTTGTACTGCTCCAGTTTACATCTTCAGAGATGATTCTGGAAGATTAAATGCCCATAAGACAGACATGTAAATGGAATAGGTGGAGAAAACCGCTTCTAGGTAATCATAGGCTTGCTAGCACTAGTGCTGGGCTCACAACATTCGGTGTGGCCACAAGCCCTGGTCACCACTCCATCCCTCCCACTTCCACTAGCATAGTGCCTGGCACATAGCAGCTTAGTTAGAGAGTGTTGGTTGGACAATTGGAATCGGTAAATGAATAAATGTGCTTTATAGGCTGCATGGGGTGAGATGGGGTAGGTCAAAGTATTTCAAGTTTGATAGCTAATGAAGATATACTGCTTTTTGATTCCTCCTTAATAATGCTCAACAATGAAGAGAACTAGGACTAGAATATAAGCTCTGATTTATCTTGGTAAACCCCTCCCTCCATCCTGGCCACCTTACACCTTAGAAACAGCAGCGTCCTGAGATTTCAGCCTTGATATTTCACCAGCAACTTCTAGGGGGATCCAGAACTTCTGAGTCAAAGCCCCAACCTCGGCCAGTAAAGCCCCACTCCTGAGAAGTGCCTCATTGGTGTGAAAGCCACGTCATAGGAATCTTTTCCCTCTTTGCAGCTGATTGACTTGTGTTCCGGAAGAGTCAGGCTGCACGTGCAGCCCTGTGAACTCTGTGGGGCAAGGGTATAGCTCCACATGGCACGGTGTGCCCATGACATACCATCTTACCATCTACAGTGGCTCAGCACAATGTACCTACACATAGGAAGCCTAATAAAATATACTTGAACCTTCATATTCTTGTCAGTAATTGTATGAATTAGTGCAATTTTTTTTGAGGAGCTACTATAGCAAAAGATTTTAAAAGATTCCTTATGCATATCTTTTTTCCTTACAATTATATTTCTCAGAACATCCTAACCTCCCCCTCACCCATTACTGCAATGCCCACCCAAGGGCACAAAGATAATTTACACAAGTGTGTTCACTGCAAAAATATCTATAGTAATGAATAATTGGAAAAAACATAAGAATCTATTGCTATGGAGTTCCGATCAAGATGGTGCTGGAGGTAAATGCTGTGCTTACCCTCTCTCACGACCACATCAAAATTGCAACTAAACTACACAACAACCATTGTCGAGCATCCCCTGAAATCTTGCTGAACTAAAGCCTACGGACATACAGAGGAAGGCACTTTGAGACTGGTAAAAGGGGCAGAGACATGGAACGGGCTGGTTCCACACCCATGTGTGACCATTAAAAACTGGGAGGGATATCTTGGCGGTGGAGGTCCCCCCAGAAAGAGCAAGGGGTCCCAGCAACACCCTAGGCTCCTCAGCCCAGGGTTCCAGTACCAGGGAGAGAAGTTCCCATAATTTATGGTTACGAAAACCAGCAGAGATTGTGGCTGAGTGAAATAGAGGGCAGCTATAGTCCCAGGTGCTACTCTTGAAGCAACCACACACGGAATTACTCACCGACAGAATCACTGGTTCTGAGCTCCACTGCAGGGGCAGCGCCTGGAGAGGCAACAGGGGCATGTGGGGGAACCGAGTTGTCTGGCTTCAGGACAAAGATGGAAGGGCAGCTTTTGCAAAGACAGAGGAGCTGGTGGACCTTGTTCCTTTGTTAAGACCTCCCCCTTCCCGGCATGCAGACGCCGGTGGCTGCCGTAACCAAATCTCCATGAGCTTGCTGACACCATTGGTTGGCCAAGCCCTGGTGATTCTGAAACCCTGCCCACCCAAATTTCAGGCACACCCGAGCCGCTTCCAGTGGCTTTTTCATGCACACTGCCTACATAGGCCCATGCTGCAGACTTTCCAAGGGTCTCTCAAAGGTTTTCGGAAATGAGACAAGCAGCATCTGTCTTGAGCATGTACCGTACCTCTGGCTGAGCAGTCCTAAGCCCAGCACCAGCAGCAGCTGGCCTTGGTTTGCAGCTTGGCCTCTTGAGGCGCTTCCAAGCACAGCATGGGCAGCAGCCATCTGAAGATTGCTTTGTGCCTCTTGCCAAGCTTCCTTGGGTGGGGCACAGGCTACAGCTGAACTTGACCTGCAGTAGGTCCCCTCCCAGGTGTCTCTGGGGCTGGTTCCCCAGTGGTCAGCTTTTTTCCCCCCCAGTGGCCAGCTTTGAAAAGAGCTGAAGCATCACCTGGAAACCTCCAAGGAGGGACAGATTGGGCAGGCACCAGAGCCCTGCTGAGGCAGATCCCACCCTGTCGGGTCAACCCCTGTACCACAACTCTTCCACCTGTAGTCAAGGCCAATCCTTACAACCAATGAACCCAAGGGTCAATCCCTCCCATTGACATGTAAATAACAACCAATGTTCAACTACAAGAGAGCACACACAACCCATGCAAGTGACACACCTGGAGTGCACAGCTCAGGTCACCAGGAAGACTGCTACTGAGCCCCATACCACACCTAATACATACGGCCACTCTACTAAGACTGGGAGGCATAGCAGCCCTACCTAAACCATAGAAACAAACACAGGGAGTGAGCCAAAATGGAGAGACAATGAAACATGTCCCAAATAAAAGAACAGAACAAAGCTCTAGAAAAAAGAACTAAACAAAATGGAGACAAGCAATCTACCAGATGCAGAGTTCAAACCACTGGTTATAAGGTTTGCTCAGTGATCTCAGGGAGAACTTCAACAAAGAGATAGAAAAAATAAAAATGGAGATAGAAAACATAAAAAAGAACCAGTCAGAAATAAAAAATACAATAGTAGAATGAAGAATACATTATAGGGAATCAACAGTAGATTAGATGAAGCAGAGAATCAAGTCCACGATTCAGAAGATAAGGTAGCAGAAAACACCCAATCAGAACAGCAAACAGAAAAAAAAGAAAAAAAAGAATCCAAAAAAATGAGGAGAGTTTAATGGGCCTCTGGGATAACATAAAGCATATCAACATTTGCATTATAGGGGTACCAGAAGAAGAGAGAGAACAAGGAATTGAAAACCTATTTGAGGAAATAATGATGGAAAACTTCCCTAACCTGGTGAAGGAAATAGATATATAATCCCAGAAAGCACAGAGTCCCCAATAAGATAAACCGAAAGAGGCCCACACCAAGACACATTATAATTAAAATTCTAAAGGTTAAAGACAAAGAATCTTAAAAGCAGCAAGAGAAAAGCAGTTAGTTACCTACAAGGGAGTTCCCATAAGATTATAGGCTGATTTCTCAACAGAAACTTTGCAGGCCAGAAAGGATTGGCATGAACTATTCAAAGTGATGAAAAACAAGGACCTACAATCAAGATTACGCAGCAAAGCTACCATTTAGAATCGAAGGACAGACAAAGAGCTTGCCAGAGAAGGAAAAACTAAAGGAGTTCATCACCACCAAACCAGTATTACAAGGAACCTTAGAGGTACTTCTTTAAGATGAAAAAAATTTTTTAAATCACAAATATGAATAATAAAATGGCAATAACTACATACCTTTCAACAATTACTTTCAATATAAATGGGTTAAAAGCTCCAATCAAAAGATAGGGAGGTTTAATGGATAAGATAACAAGACCCTTACATATGCTGCCTACAAGAGACTCACTTCAGATTGAAAAACACACACAGACTGAAAGTAAAGGAATGGAAAAAGATACTTCATGAAAATGAAAACAAACAAAAGAAGCCGTGGTAGCAATTCTTAGGCAAAACAGACTTTAAAACAAAGACTATAACAAGAGACAAAGACGTAATTGCACTTCTGGGTATTTATCCGAAGAAACCCAAAACGCTACTTTGAGGGGACATGCTCATCCAAATGTTCATTGCAGCATTAATTACAATAGCCAGGATATGGAGGCAACTTGGGTGTCCCTGAATGGATGAATGGATAAAGAGGAGGTGGTATATATATATATATATATATATATATATATATATATATATATATATATGTATATATAATGGAATATCACTCAGCCATAAAAAAGAATGAAATCTTGCCACCTGTGACAACATGGATGGGCCTAGAGAGTATTGTGCTGAGTGTAGTGAGTCAGACAGCAAAAGACAAATGTCATATGATTCCACTTATAAGTGGAATGTAAAGAACAAAATAAACAAACAAACGAAACAAAGAAATTCATAGATACTGAGAACATTTTGATGGTTGCCAGATGGGAGGGGAAGGGATTAAGAAGTACAAATTAGTTGTTACATAGTAGTCATGGGGATGTAGGGTGTATCATAAGGAATATAGTCAATAATAATGTAATAACTATGTATAGTGTCAGATGGATACTAGATCTATCAAGGTGATAGATAGGAGAGGGGTCGGGGTTAGGGTGGAAATGGTGAAGGGATTAAGAAATACTAACTGGTAGTTACAAAATAGTCATGGGGATGTAAGGTAAAGCATAGGGAATATAATCAAGAATATGTAACTATGTATAGTGCCAGGCGAGTACTGTTGAATAACTATTGTGTACACCGGAAACTAATATAGTATTGTATGTTACGTATATTTTAATAAAAATCTTTAAAGTTTATCCGTATGGTACTAGCTATTAAATTATGGTATAGTAAAAAAAAAAATACTAAGCAGATATTCAAAACGAGAAAGAGATGCATAAACTGGCATGGAAAATGTTCACAGTACGAGTATATTGTTAATTAAAGAGAAAAGCAAATTTCAGGCAGTGCTGTAGAAGCAATTTGGCTTTTGAAAACAAAATCATTAAATAGATGATGGATGATAGATGATAGATAGATAGATAGATAGATAGATAGATAGATAGATAATAGATATACACATATATAATGATTTTTTTTTGACTTTCAATATGCTTGTTACTCAAACATCAATCATCAGCACACCAAACAGTAAAGCACAGAGTAATATAATAATTGGGTAAAATAGAGGAAGGAACCAGTTCCAAAGTCAGTCAGAGTCCTGGTGGAGCGAGGAAGGGTGGCTGGTCTGGGAGGTCAGTCCAGCAGAGATTCAGTCCCAGAGGAGGAGGGCTCAGTGGAGGGTTCTCGGAGCAGAGTGGCAGCGTGGTCACCTCTCAGTGGACTAGCTCTCTGAGCTGCAGAAGTCCTCAGTTCTTATGCAGTTCTCTATAATTATTTATATATATAAATAATATATATATACATATATATAAATTTATATGTATAGACAGAAAGATCTGAAAGACAAACAGGTCATCTCTTAAGTATGTGATTTTGAAACATTTTCACCTTCTTGGAACATTTGAACTTAATTTTACAGTTATGTTTCAGTTTTATCGTTGGAAAAAGGAAAAGAAACCTATTTCTGAAAAATATAGCAACAGGTGCTATATAAATTCTGGAAACAAGAGAAGTCAATAATGGATATTTCGTAAGAGACCAAAACACAGGACATTCTTCTTTCAGAGGAAACTGAATGCCAAGAAGGAGGTAGAACCCCACGTTAACCTTACTGAAATCAACTGCTTTACATTTATTTTATTTTCTACAAAATAACAGCAGTTATGTAAAAATATTTCTCAGTGACATTAGGATGTCAAGATTCCACTACTTTCTACATCTGACTCTTTTCAGGTGCTTCTGCTTAAGAAAATTTCCCAGAGTTCCCAGGGTGAGCAGGGAGGGAAAAAATATATCTTTTTTAATTGAATTTGATACAGGATTGACAGGTAATATTAAGGAATATTTTGTAAGTGGATTTAATCAGACTGTTTATAGTTTTAAATATTTCCATTTGTGAATTTTTTGACTTCCCTTTTTCTCTTTTCCTCTTAAGTCCATGTGTTCCTATATGATTTTTTTTCTCCTATGGTCTAGATGTTCCTATATGATTTTTTTCTCCTATGGTCTAGAATATAATCACTTTAGAATTCTTTACACTTTAATAACTCGTTAAGTTGAGTTTGGCCACCAAAACAGCAGAATGTTATCAAACTTATTTTTTATATGTGATTCCATATGTTTAAAAGTCAACATGCAAAAATCCTAGAAATTTTTTTAAATGAGGAAAAAAAATAAATCTCCCTTAACTTGAAACCAGTCCTACTGGGTGATTCCAGGTGTCCTGAAGCTCGGTGGCTTAGATGTGTGTGTGGATGATGGAGGGCAGGCACCAACCTCATGTTTTTTTCTTAACGTTGTTAAAAATCAAATCTTTTGGAGAACAAGGACATGTATTCAGTGGGTGCTCAATAGTAATTTTCTAACTGACAGTTTTTTGTAGATACTTTTTTAATAAACATAATTTCATTTACTTTAGCCAATCATTTATTTTAGATGAGAACCCTAAGATTGTACCTTTCCACTCCATCTAGTAGCATGATCCCTCTATTACAGAATAATAAACGCAATTTTCTGTTTATTCAGAATTCTGATTGAATTCAGTGTTTAGAAACAATGCCATTTTTTTCCCTGAGTTTCATTTCTATCATTGGCAATCTTCTCTGCATACGATGTCTTCTGTTATAATGATTTCAAAACCTTGCAAAATGCTCTGCTTAGTGTCATAATAAGAATTTACCAAAACTTGGTACTATTTATTTCTACTTAGAATGACCTCCTTTTCTCCAGAATCTAAAATTCTTATCAGAAATCAGTGAACCAAGCAAAGACTCCAAGCTCAAGGAAAAAAGAAAGAAGAAAGGAATTCAAGTGGTTGGGTTATAAGATATCAGGCACCAGAGAATTCTAAGTGGTTTGGAGTACTGCTCTAGGTAGGACCAGCCTTGCAGAGTAGCAGCCACACTCCCATCTCTTACTCCCACAACCTCTCACTCCCTACTCATGCACCCTCCCTGCTCTGACCCACACACCTTCCCCCCTCCTGCCCACTCACCCTCTTACCTTCTCTCTGGATACTCATCTATAAATAGGTGAGCTGATTACATATGACTCAGGATAGGAATGAACATGTTTGGGGAGTAAAATCTCAACTCGTTCTTTACTTCCTGGTACATTCTAAGATATAGAGTGACATTCCCCAGGATGGAACACAAATATGCCTGTTCATCCAAGGCAATAGATCAAGTAACTGTGTTTTCAGTACTAAGACCTTCTTCCACTGGGGAAGTGAAGCCAGTTTTTTTTTGATGTTGAAGATTTGTACTCATGTTTAAAATATACTCAAGTCTCTGACTGATTAAGCCATTATAGTCTTTTGTGAAAAAAAAATAAAGAAAATTGAACTTTTGGATAAAGCAGAAGTTGGAGTAAAGTTAGGGAAGCTGGGAAGAAAGGGAGATGAGAGGAGAATGGAGCTGTGAAGCAGGAGAATGTTCCACCATCACTAAGTGGGTACCAGGAGAGGGACAGAGAGATGGCCCTCTATGAGGAGGTTATCATTTCTGTTGTTTTGTAAAAATATGTCAGGGTATACAGCTTTGTATTTATATAAATGAACTTTGTACATATGCAAATGAACTTCAATATAAATTCTAGGGGAATTGGCATATGAAGCAACCTAATCAGAAATCCATATATGGGCAATAGCTCCAGATATTGAGCTATTGATTAGAGTGAGGCATATTAGAAAATACTTTTCCCAACTGGAATTAGAGATTTTCAAGATAGGTGGTTGGCCAGGAAGATTTAGACAGATATGTTTGCCCGGCATGAATGAAGTGTAAGGTTATAGCAAGCCGGTCTAACATCAAGGGGCGGTGCCCTTGATCTTCAGCGCCAGCTGGTCCTATGTTCCCTTAGGAGCATTTACAAAGGACACTTAGAAAATTATTCTCTTGAATGATTCTACACAAAAGTCAGCTAAGGGGCAGCCGGTTAGCTCAGTTGGTTAGAGCATGGTGCTCATAACACCACGGTGGCCGGTTCTATCCCCACATGGGCCACTGTGAGCTGCGCCCTCCACAACTAGATTGAAACAACTACAGACTTAGATCTGATGGGTCCTGGAAAAACACACTTAAAAAAAAAAAGTCAGCTGCTACTGTAGTCAGTATTTGTTGTTTTTGCTTCAGCCTAAGCTTTTCCTGTAAAGTATGTGTTAAGCTGGTAGAAACATTGGAGAGTGAGGACCTCAGCAAGTTTAATAAATAAGTTGTATGACTGTTTTGGTGCCTCCTTATTTATAAAGGTTTGTAAATGAGGCAGTGCTAAGTTGGAGACTTTTTATTCATTCAAATATGTATAATCTTATTTATTATAATAGACCACATGGTAGAGAGGTGGTTCAAAGAAGGCATATGGCTCCCACCTACTCTACTAGTAAAAGACTACTAATATTCACCAAGGAAATGTGACATCAGGGAAAGGCCAGATTGGTTTAAGTGAATTCTTGAAAGAGGGGAAACTGCTAACGAGCCCAGAAATAAAGTCAAAGCAGAATCTTTGTTTGTCAACCACCAGGCCACAGGTGAGAAGTAACCTCATTTCACATTGCTGGCATGTGTTGGACAAATGTGAGGCCAGGTGGACAGAGATTCCTGGACCTCAATTTAGGGATAACTTGGGAAACCATCTTGATTCCTCTCCTGGTCCTTGCACATGGTCTGCCTAAAACGGAAACTTCCATGATCCCCAGCTGCTTTTTGCAAAGGCCCCTGCAGGTCTTGCATATCCTGTTAATCTCTAGAAGAAAGTCCTCACACTTCCTCTAAGTCGAAGAAGTGGCCACTCAGCCAGCATCTCGTGGATGCCCACACAGAGTGGGGATTTAGAGAGGATATTCACAGAAGAGGTGATGTTTTGGTGATAGTATTTTCCATAAGATGAAATGCATTTGTATTATGAATATTTAGAATAATTAGAAGAAGAATGTAGTGAGTATAGGCAGGAAGAGGAAAAGGGAACCAAGTTTGTGGGTACCAGACAAAATAACACAAAGAGAACAATAGAAGTGACAAAGTTATTATCGAGCATAAGTATAGAATGATCATTTTTCCAAAATACTATTAAGAGGAAAACCAGATAAGCTATTTTGTAAGTTTCCAAGACAACTACAGTTGTTGATTGGGAGCCAATTTTGAACATCTTTATGCTGGAATTTTATTTGATTTTTTTTTTTTTTTTTTTTTTTAATATACAACTATTTTGCCTATGTTTGTTTCTTCTGGCGTGGAAAGCTTATGTTCATGGATAAAAGAAAGGTGACAATAAGGTCACTGATTCAACACAGATAATTGTTGAGAAACCAACCATGGAGACTAGAGGACTTGGTAGGGGAGGGAGGTGACACAGAGAGAGAAAATAACAACTTTTTAAAAAGAGAAAATGTGTAGATAGTGAAGACAGCACTAGTGAATTTAACATTTATCTCAGGGGATTATCCTGAGCAGAGGTGAGGTAGGAAATAACCTTGTAGAATCAATCGGTGTCACAAGGACACATCATGCCAGTCTACTGTTTCCTTTATGGTTATGACCACTCTACGGGTAGATGGGGGAGCTTTAGAGCTAGTGAGTAGACTTTTAAGCAAGACACTTGACAAAGTCTAAGTTTTGTCCTTGTAGTCAAGACAGGGAAACAGAGGCAGCAGTTTCGAAAGCTAGTCCTTGAACTAATGCCAAAACTGTTGCTTAAGAGTTTCCTGGTGAACTTGTTAAATGGTCCAAGATGGCTGTGTCACGGCCCTTACAGAGTGAATTCTAGAGGTCAAGTTTTAATAAGCTCCCCAATGATTGCTATGAGCAGACAGGTATGACATCCTTGAAGGGAGCTGACTTATCAACCAAAGACACACTGAAGAGAGACTTCCCAAAGTGCCATGCAGCATTCAGCTCCAGCTAACACTTTGATCAGTGCCTCAGATAAAGATGAAAAGTTTATCAAATTCCACATAAGGACATGAAACTGGACAAGGTGGCAGTTAGCATCTGAAATGATAACATATTAAATCTAACCAGATAAAGATTTTTTTAAAGGCTATTAGAATTTTCATATTAACTATGACTTTAAGTCAGATGGGAAACATCCAAATTAATTTTATTATTTGTAATATTAGAAAGCCAATGAAATAGAATGCAGGGATCTGGCCCAGGTCAAAAGGGAGGCAGATGGTTATACACCTTGAAAGGCAAATAACCATGTGATCACTTTGATGGCAGCAATGGGGGAGTTGAGATCTCTGTGAGTAGACTCAGGAAGAACTAGGTAATGTGTCTGATTTAAATCCAAAGACATAGGTCCCAAGGCACCCCCTTCCTGAAGTTATGCAATAAAGTATAAATAAGGTTTATTGCATCGAATCAAGGTCTAGGCCCAAAACTCTGGTCATTAGTACCTTAGTTACCTGGGATGGCACTTACCCTCCTTAAAAGGGATTGGCCTGCTTTCAATCCCAGAATTGAGAATTGAGTAAAGAAATCTCTTAGAAAAATAAAAGCCAATAATATTAACATTTTTGAATTAAAGAAATTCAAAATTCAATATTTTATGTAGTTGTGATGTTTGGGAATCGCATTTGAGTAATAGCTTTATAAGTTCGATTTAAAATATCTAATCCAGTAATTGATTCAGACTGGAAATTTTACTAACTATATAATACAATATTTTAACACATAAGACAATTCAGGTTCATGATATTTTAAACTCAATCTACTAGATTTTTATGAATTACATAGTACTTGGTGAAGTCTGCCAGTCAGGCAATTGAATTACTCTAAAAGGAAATAAAATGTATTAAACTTATAAATGCAGGGTAAAATATATGAAGCTAGCTGTAAATGGGACGAAGTAGTTTTCAAAGGCCATTAGAGTGATTGCTGAAATTGTTAGGCATACCTAGAATAACATGATTTGTAAATCGAACTTAAAGCCTAAGGAAAAGTGAAGTTATTAAAAGTTGGTGACTTTAATAAAGTGACGGTCAATTTTGAAAACGAAATAAATACCTGAATAGGCTTTTCAGTATAGAAAAGCTATCCTCGAGTGAACCAGAAATCCCACATCAGCTTGTGCACAGTTGGGATGGACCAGCAGCAAGTGTGAAGATGATTAAGGCTGGAGGCTGAGTCCTCAAAGCTCCACTGGAGGTCTCAGAATGCAGAGCCAGCCAAGAGCTGCTGCCATCTTAGGCTGAGAAGCGAGGAGAGTATCCAGAGAGAGGAAGCTGATCACCACCCTCCATTCTACACTTATCAGATCCCTTGGCATATTAATGTTCATTCCTGGAAATCTGTCATTAAGACCAATTGTTGCTAATTGTCCCGAGCCAGCTTGATCACTCACTGACTCAGAGGCTCTTCTTTGTTTGTTTTTGTGGATAATGGTAGGTATTTTGGTAAATAACAATTAGAAGTAAGATTAATTAACTCCCTACAAAATCACTATCAAGTTATAATGAAAGCAGGTCTTCAGCTGAATGCTGCCTCATGTCTACCAGACACACTTATTAAATATCCATTAATAAGTACTAGACACAAAAGAGTTCATACAATCTGAAATGCCAACTCTCTGCCCTTTCATGCAATCTGACCATACTTTTAGTCTCTAGAGGTCGATGTAACAATATTTTGGCAGAAATCTATAACTCTTATGAAGAGCTGGCTTCTAAAACTTACAGGATTCTCACAACGGTACAGGCTTAGACTTGTGAGGCAGCTTAGCTGAACCTAACAAAACACTTCAGAGACAAAAGCCCGAGACACAGACAGATCTGGGTTCAAATATTAGCTGTGCCCAAACACTAATTTGGGAATATTACATAATCTCTTTTGCCTTCCATTTCTTCATCTGTAAGGTAAGGATAATAAAAACAACCTATTTATAAGGTTGTTGTGGGAACTAAAGGAAATAATGCATATAATGCATATAATGTACAGAGTGTCCAATAGTCAAACTTCATTAAATATAAACTGTATTGTCATTGTTTTCTGTGGCTCCGGAGGGAGAACTAGAATTTATGGGTGAGAATCAGAAATAGGAAAACAGTCAGTCAATTCAAAGAAAGAATTTTCTGGTAATTATAGTATTATAAAAATAGATTAAACTATTTTTTGCTGAAATAAATTTCTATCAGGGGAGCAATCAAGAAGAAACCGTCTAAGGTCTTATGAGAGGTTTACCTAAGCTTTCAGAGGAGATTCCTGCAGAGGGTAGAAGATGACATGTAGAGAGGTCTCTACTTCTATCCAACACATAGATTCTGTAATATTTGGCCCATTTTCTTTCCTGGTAGGTATAATTTAGAGGTGATTACCCATGCGTAGTTACAGGACAGTGGGTTCTCTAGTCCTGCAGTTTTACAGAGTGAGAATGTGGTCTATATAGGATCACTTTTCCTTTATTTTGAACTCAATGTCCTTTTCCTGAAAAACAGTCCAAAGCCTGCTGCCTCTTTATTCCTGTTATAAGCAGTGCAAATAATTTTCTGCTTTCACCTTTCTTTCAGGTGTATACACATACACCAATCTGACATTTCCCCTTCCTCGATTTATATCCACAGTCACACGCATCTTCAAACAACCCTAGCTCCGTATTTGTTTTAAAGCATAGGTCTCTACTGAAACAATAGGGCCTCGTTTCTGGGATTAAAATTGCACCCTGGGCTACCTCTGCAGCTTTCTGCCATTTGTATTTTTAAGCCATTTGATTCTTGCAAAATTTTTGTATATTTACCTGCCTCCCTGATCCCTTTTTTCCACCAGGAAAGGCTACACCCAGGTCTTTACTCATGAAGTCCCTGCTGTAATAATTGCTTTCTGTGCAGAAATCATTTCTTGACTTCCTCCAGCCATAAATCATGTCTGATCTGGACCCTACTTCTGACTTCACTCTAGTGATGTCTGCTCATCCTCCTCCCTTCTTGGTTATATTTCACCTCAGGATCCCTCTAACATCCAAACCTGACTGTCACTTTTACAGTAACTTTTCACAAATTATAGTCAATTTTTAACCAGTGCCCATCGCTTCATGCATGAAGTCGTAGGTATCCCTTGATCCTTGATGAACAGACTAATCATAAAATGATATAAATGATTTATAAACATTGAAAACCATTCACCCTCACTACTACATACAAGCTAATATAGGCAACGAGGTACAATTTTTCACCTGCAGAATTAGCAGAGATTGGAAACCAGCTGTGCATTGCAAGTCTCATGACGGTGGGAACAGGCATCGTGCCCACTATTGATAAGAGGGTAACTTGGTACAAACGTTTTGCACAGCACTTTGGCGAAATATAAGAAGAAACATGTCATATCCATATAAAGCTTTCAGGGCTTAGAGGTTCATCACAGCATTATTTAGGATGTGAAAAATAAGAAACAATTTCAATGTCCAAGGTAAATAAGTAATAGATAAGAAAGTTTGCTATATAAATGATTATTTTGCAGACGTTCAACGTGTATTTTCCTTCTCTGTGTTTTAAACTGAACTTTCTATTCTGAGATAATTGTAGATTTACCGGCAGTAGGAAATAATGTAGAGAGATCCCTTTTACTCTTTACCCAGTTCTCCCCGTGATAACATCTTGTAAAACTTGCACAAAATCCCAATCAGGGTGCTGTCCTGCATACAGTCAAGACATAGCACAGCCCCATCACTGCAGGGGTCCTTCCTGTTGGCTTTTATATGCTCCCCCCCCCCCCCCCCCCGTGCCCCCGTCCCACACCTCCTCGTTAGCCCCTAGCAACCACTCATCTGTTTTCTATTTGTACACGAAGGTCATTTCCAGATGGAACCATACAGTATATAAGCTTTTGGAACTGGCTTTCTTTCACTCAGCGTAATTCTTCGGAGGTGTATCTGGGTTGTTGCATTATCAATAATTCCTTCCTTTTTATTGCTTAGTAGTCCATGATGTGGAGGTATACACTTCAGCCAACTCCCTGAAAGACATCAGGGTTGATTCTAGTTTGGGGCTATTATGAATCAAGCTGCTATAAACATTCACTCATAGGCTTTGTGTGAACATAACTTTCCATTTCTCTGGGGTATATACCCAGGAATGCAATTGCTGGGTCATATGGCAGCTGCATGTTTAGTTTCTTAAGAAACTAACAAACAGTTTTCCTGTACGTTTTACATTCCCACCGGCAATGTACGAGTGATCCAGTTTGCCTTCATCTTCCTAATCAGTATGTGTTGTTGCTATTTTTCATTTTAGTTATTCTGATAGGTATGTAGTGATATCTCATTGTGGTTTTCAATTGCATGCCCCTGATGGCTAATGATGTTGAATATCTTCATGTGCTTCATGCCATCAGTATCTTTTCTATGTTGATGTGTCTCTTCAGGTCTTTTGTCATTTTCTAATTGAATTGTTTGGTTTTTCACTGTTGAAGTGTTAAAAACTGAGATGTAATTAATGTATAAAACTTGTCCTCTTCAGGTGTACAAGTTAGTAGTTTTTAGTATAGTCATAAGATTGTGTAACCATCACATTTTATATAATTCCAGCACATGTTCACCACTCCCAAAAGAAAGCCCCTATCCATTCACAACCACTCTCCAGTCTCTCCTTCCTCAGTCCTGGACAACTTCTGATCTACTTTATATTTCTATAGATTTGCCAATTCTGGACATTTAATATAAAGGATATCATATAATACGTGACTTTGGGTGACTGGCTTCTTTTACCTGGCATAATGTTTTCAAGATTCATCCATATTGCAGCATGTTTCAGTACTCCATTCCTTTTTATGGCTGCATAATATTCCATTGTGTGGATAGAGCACATTTTGTTTAGCTCTTCCTCAGTGGATAAACATTTAAATTGTTTCCACTTTTTGGCTAATATAAATAATGCTGCTATGTATATTTATATACAAGCTTTTATGTGCACCTGTTTTCACCTCTTTGGACATATACCTAGGAGTGGAATTGCTGAGTCACATACTAACCCTGTGTTTGATATTTTAAGGAACAAGCTGTTTTTCAAAGCTGCTCTGCACCACTTTTCATTCCCACCCACAATGTTGAAGAGCATAGAAAAGGTAAAGCATTAAAGAAAAGGCTCTGCCATCTTAGACAAGATATTTCACTCTGGGCAGTTAATTATTCCTCAACTGAGCTAATGATTGTGACCACAGTGTTGCAGAGGGACCGTATGTGAGCTAAGCGACAGCTCCTCCAGTGTCCTACACATGCAATGAGCAAGCGGCTATTTTTCACCCTCCCCTGGGGGTTGTTACCACACTTTTTAAATGTCCCTCTGAGCTAATCCTCCACCTCCACAAGAGCTCACATCAAATACGCCCTCATTATCACATCTGACAAAGCAGATCTTAGCTGTTAATGACAAATCAGAACATTCCAGTGGCCCCTCTCTCCTAGAAAGCAGTGCCCTTCAGCTCTGCAGGGAACATTTGCTTTTCAGAAACCAACCCTGGGTTTTAAGGAAGGAGGCAGCAGGGAGATAGCCCCTGAAGAGGCCTAAGGAGGCACTCTGGTTTGCTCCCCTCTCCCAGACGGCTAGTACCTTTAGCACACACAGCCCAGGGAAAGTATAGAACAAGAGGAGGCGTAGGGCCTCTGAGAAAAGAAGTGACATCTCCCTCCTTGGAGGCTGTGGGAGCCCCTCTGAGGTGAGGAGATTGTGGAGACTTCACTCAGGACTGGGGCTGTCCGAGTGTCAGAGGGAGCAGAGCCCCTGGGCCCTACAGCAGCTGTTTAGACAGTAATGGGGAGCCTCACTCTCTCAACTTAGCGAGGTCATAGGTCACCCTGATGGCCAGCGCACCATACAGTGAGTCCTTCATGGAAGCCTCTGCCATTGATCCTTCCCAGACTTTGGCTATCCAGGTCAGCCACAAAGAAGGGTTCTTGTAAGAGGGCAGTAAGGATGCTGCAAGTTCCAGAAAACAGGTCACAGGACAATTCACTACAGGAACTGAGGCAGTTTGGTCTCGCGGAGAAAAAGGCAAGGGGAGCAGGATGTGAAAAACTATCTGATAGAAGGAAGAGCCTACCTAGTCTGTGTAGCTCTGAGAACTCAGCTAGGACCAAAGGGTGGGTGGAAAGTAATAGAGGCTTTGGAATTAGAAAAGTTCCAGCTAATAATTAAAGCTGCCCAAGTTGAAAGAATCAGCAAGTTGATGCATTCTTAAAATTCTCTATGCCCTGAAGCTTTCACATAGCCACACGGGTCTCTCAGTGAAACAGCTAAGCTGTGCATTAAGGGCGTGTATTGCAAGAGGGAACAGATTAATTTCGTATTGCTTCTGTGTAGCTATACTCGGAGTAAGCCTAATGGACACGTGAATCAAAGAAAAGATGACCCCTTTTTCTGCTCTGATTCTCGAGCTACTTGCTGCCCTAAGGACTTTCCCCAGGGATGCTGGGGTCTTAGGAACTAAAGGGTGTGGAGCCTGCTGTATAATCCCACTTCTCTCACTGACCTGAGCCCTCTTCTCCTGTGAACATGGACTCAGCTCTTTTGGAGACATTGGAAAGAAAGATAATGAAGTGTTTGGAAGAACCTGGAGGAGGAAGAACCTGGAGGAAAGGGATATTAGAATTAAAGGGATTTGACATTGCAAGGAAGTAAAGGTTCGAAAAATTGCCAGTCTTTTACAGACTCATCAAATTTGCAGCCCTGGACATCTGACATCTGGGCTCTTCCTCAGACCCTTCCCCCCATGCAGTCTGTGCCTCAGTGGACCGGCCCCTGACAGGCAGTCTGGACCTTTCTTTTGCTTTCCCATCAAAATTCACTGGTGCTCTGTTCTCTCAGGGTCTTTTCCCTGCAGTGCTATAAATTCATAGCCAGCAACCTTCAAGGCTTCAATCAGAAGTATAATGGGGGAAATTCAGGCATTGGGGCTGGGTGGAAAGTGTTCAGGGCCAAGCGTGAGTTCCTCAAAACACAGCCCATAGGAGGTTGTCTAGCTCAGAGGTCTTCAAACTTTTGGGGTCTTATACCTTCTAAACGAATCTTAATAAAGTATGTACCATCACGCAGTTTTTAAGTTAATAATAATATTTTTCATAATTTAAATATTTTCAAAGGATGTAATTTGGAGCATGTAAATACTTTCATTTTTAAATGAAAGCTAAGTTTCTCTTGTAAATATATACAATCCAATCTAAACACTATGACAATTGATAATTTTATCAATTCCACTTTTAAAAACAAATACTTTTTAATCCTACAGAAACTTGACTTTTCTTTTTCTCCTTGAACTTAAATTTTCATTCCAAAATTCCCAAAGAATTTTATCTTCATGTAATATAATAATTGCTTGAAAAGAATTTATTGAATACTCTATCACATTTATCTTCAGTAAAAATGTATCTAAAAATTTTAAACTTATTTTGTGTTACCATAAGACTCTAAGCAATAAAAAAATCTGTGTGCTTGAATTATCATTATTAGCACTATACTACTAATTAAAACACATGAATACATGATAATAATTATTAAACACAAAAAGTGAAATTATATTGCAAATGAATCTCAATGAGATGATGAACGGTTTTCCATTAGTTCATGTTATCTGTAGATTAATATTATTTATTACTAGAATGAGACAAGGGTATCAATTGTTTCTTTTCTTTTTTTTAATGTTCATTGGGGTGACAATTGTTAGTAAAGTTACACAGGTGAACATACAATGTGATATGTAGATGATGCATTGTAATTCTGTTTCTGTTTTTTGTTTTTATAGATGTAAGCTGTAGGAACTAGAACTGTATTACAGCAACATAATTCAATTCTTTGAACTCCTCCTATGTTGTATGCCAAAATTCATATAATGATCTCTTATCAAAAGATATTTTTAATCTTCTGTCTCCTGACAACTTGATTAGGTCCTTCTTCATTTTTCTTATAGGTGGTGAATTGGAAAGCACCTGACGTGCAAAGAGATTTGTTCTTGTCATTAGAATAATTCACTTTCTCAATTTCTGGGAAGTATACCAAAAGAACTCTAATAAGATTTATCAAATTATTGCTAATTATGTTGTAACACTTTCACTTACACCTGCCTTTTAAAATCCTGTGTCTTCAGAAATGATAGGAAAAACAGATACATTATTAATTGCATGACTCTTTTGCCAAAATAATGCTTTTTGGTAAAATGATTTGAACAAAATTTCTTGCTTTGAATATGTTACCATTACTCTGAAGCTGCAGATTTAGCTCATTTATAGAAAATGTCTATCATAAATCTCACTGGCAGAGCCAATCTTCACTAGCAAACTAATTAGCCAAATCAGATACACTTTTTGTAAGAAAAAAATCTTTAACTTCATTTTTCAATTCAAATAGGTATTTGAGGATTATTATAAAAATCAATGAGAATTAAAAGCATATCTTGTGAAACTGATTGCTAAAAACATGAGAATTAAAAGCACATCTTATGAAATTGATCACTAAAAACAATCAAAATTAAAATGATATAGGATCTCATATAGTTAATTATTCCATGTTTAAATAAGTTATAAAACCAAGATGATCAATATACTCTTTTCAGATAAAGTAACGAGAATGTTAAAAGGCATGGTAAATATCTGGTAAAACTGGATGAGGCTCTTGAATGCTGCTGACTGGCTTTGGAGAATAAATAAGAACTCGTGTGAAAATCAGACAAGCTACTAATAATACAAAGGTTCTAGGCTGCTAATCAGTCTAGCAGCATGTAATTTTTTTTGTTATTATGAAAAGGATATGAAATGTTTTGTAAGTGACAATGATGAAAATTGACTATAATTGAAATAAATATTTCGTGCTATGGTTTGATACAGCAGGTTTTAACAACTTTGTTAACGAATGTACATCAAATCTGAAAGAACCAACATGAAAGTTTATCCTTGGGTTTTATCCACTTTGTGTTGTAAAAAGTTAGTAATCCCAAAAGGCATTCTAATCACATTTAAAATAATCAGCACCGCAAACCAATATTCTTTAGCTTTTCTAAGTTACTTCTCTTCCCAGTTAAGAGCTATCCTAGAGGTGAGTAGGGAACATAGTGAAAAATAATTGCTTACATTTACATGAAGAAGCCATTTTTGGTATTTAACATCTCCTGATTGTCTCTGTGCTTCACTCTCTTCAAGAGACTCTCCTTCAAGAGCAGGGTGTTCTTTGAAAAGAATCAGGAGGTCGAGGAGGAAAAGGCATTAAAGAAAAATTATCATTATTTCCATCACTCCACTCTACCATGTATTTGAATTCTGAGAATCCATGAGTCCAAACACTTCATTTCTGTGTTTTTTTATGTGTGTATGAGGACGGAAAAGCCCAATGTTCCATGGATTTTTGATTAACCATTAAAAGAACCATTCTCTCTGCTGGCTACCTCTGGGGGTTTTGTGTCATGTTAAGGGCAATGTGTCACATTAAGATTTGGGATAAGTGAAACCTATGTATTTTTATAAGGAAAGGACTGTTATGAATACAGACTCATTCTCAGCAGATCAATTTTAGGAAGGAGTACAGTAAGTATAGATCTGGAAAGACTTCGCATACTCTGAGGTACACACACCCTTTTGAAAATCATGAGCTTATCAGAGACCTATACAGCCTAACCTGACCCTGTCCAAGATTTTTTAGCAGGGGAATTTCCGTCATTGAGGAAGTATTTGAGGAAGAGTTTAAGACAAGGCCCAGATATACTGATGGAATTGCAGCAGCCCCTGTTTTGGGAACACTACTGAGGAGACCGTGTTTCCAGTCTGATGTGGATAGACCTGTATGTACTCCACACTATCAATCAAAAAGATCTTAGAAGGTCCCCTGGCCTTTTATTGATCAATAAGCATACCACTATCCCCTGAAATCAGAAAACTAGTGTTGCAAACTCACATGCCAACAGAGGCAGGCAGGCGATGTAAATGAATGAAGCAGACAGGGTATCCAAAAAGAAAACGAGTGGAAAATGAGGTGTGACAATTGGATCGGGAGGAGGCGGTCCTCACCAAAGGTGGAGGCTGCTACTCAGCTCCAACCCCACTATTGCTAGAACTTCTCCTTTTCATGGGAAGCCAGAAATCTGCGTTTTCATGGGAAATCTTTCAATTTGTAAATGTTGGCAATTAAACCAATGTTTGTATAAAACACAAAGCAGGCAAAACCAAACAAGTCTGTAGGTCCTATCCGGTGCATGGTTGTTGGTTGTGCTCAAATGCACTATCCCCATAGTCTCTGCCTCTGGAGAGAGAATAAAGCAGTCTTTAATCAAAGTGTGGGTCTCAGGCTCTGATTCCAGCTGGAGTTCCAATTTCTTAGCTCTGCCTCAGCAGTTATTAACCCTCAATAAGCCCATAGCTGATCCTCACACATGGGGCCTGAAAGTTGAAAGTGAAGTGCAGGGTCAATCATCTAATATTTCAAGCTTCATGGAGACCGAGGCTGTTGTCATCAGCAAACCCAAGTCTAGTGAGTTGGATAGAACTCATTTATTCCAGCTTTCCTGTTTTTACAGCTTCCAATCACATTCTTTAAATATTCCTTGTATTAGAAAATGAAGGCTATGCAACCCTAATATTAGTGTCTGGATGCTCTCCTTATACACCTTCAATGTCTGAAGCGCTAAGGACTGTAAAAACTTCAATGAAAGAAGTAGCTCTGATTCTGGTTTTAGACCTTCTCCTTTCCAGTCCCAGGCCTACAATTATCCTGAGCACTTTAACTTCAGATGGTGTGCTGGTTTTAAAACGTGTCCAGAAATTCTTTGATATTCGTCCCTTTAGGAAGGAGAGTTTAATTTCCTCCCTGTGAGTGTGGGCTATACGTAGTGACTTGCTTTTAGTGAACAGAGTATGATGGATGACAGTGACTTCTGAGAATAGGTCACAGGCAGTGTGGCTTTCTCCCGTTTTCTCTTGAATTATTCGCTCTGAGGGAAGCCAGAGGTCATGTGAGGACACTTAAGTAGCCCTGTGGAGAGGGCCATAAGTGCAGGAACTGAGTTCTCCTGCCAACAACCACGTGAGCGAGCTCTAGATATTGGGAGCAGATTCTCCAGCCCTGATCCCGCCTTCAGATGACTGCAGCTTGCTGACACCTTGACTGCAAATTCACGAAAGACGCTGAGCCGTAACCACCAGCTAAACTGCTCCTGAATTCCTGAGCAACGGAATCTGTGAGATAGGTCAAGTTTGCTGTTTCATGATGCAATGCGGTTGTAATGTGTTATGTGGCAGTAGGAACTAATACATGTGGGCATAAAGCAACGCAGGCCGTACCATAACCATGGCCTAGCCTCATCACCTTTCTCTGGTCCCCATTTAGCAAGGGCAAGAAGGCTCGATATATCCACTCACAGTTGTGATAAAATACAGATGGTGAGAGCCTGCTGGGTGAGAAAAAGGATGATTATTTATAAGATGAAAGATAATTTAAGGACGCCTCTTACAATCATAACTACTAACCTCTGGGTGGGATTATCGAAAGGAGTGGCAGCTCCATGTTAAGAATTTTCTTTCAGATTGAACAAATTCTGATTATCTGGGAGGCAGTTGGGATTTAGTTCCGCCCTGAGGCTCCTTTCTATTAGTTTAAAAGTTGCGGGTACATAGGAAACTTAACCAAAATCTAAGCTGTGCATTTCTTTAAAAAGTAACTCCCCAATTTAAAAGTCTCTCCTGACACACACAGGTCAAGACCCAAGCTTTTTCAGAGGGTATCTGATCCCCTCTCCATAGGCTGAGCACTCAGTTTGGGGCAATGCAACTTTTTGCTCCTCTCCCTGCTCTCACTGGCTCTTGCCTCAGGGTCTGTTCCTTAGCCTTCGGTCAGGTGAAACTCAAATAATTGAATCCGACCAGCCACTTTATCAACTTGTGGGTAAGTCTAGCTGGAGCAGCACTCTCACAATACATGGGTAGAGCTGCAGGCATCTCTCATGTACAGGGAGACCATGGTTCCCGCAATTGCAGGGTTTCAGGGTTACACGAGACCTCTAGAAGGTTCTAGCGATGCCATCTTATCATCTGCTAGATTCCAGATAACTGGGTACATATGAATTAATGACTTAAAATCCTATCTCAAAATTTTATCATGTTACAAGTGTAAGGCTTTGTCTGTATAAAAGTAGGTCAGGTATCTTTTGGCATGGATTAAGAATACCACAGAGTGGGTCGTAATAGTAAGGGGTAAGAAAGAATAAGTTTTGAGGTGTGTGGCCATACCCTGGAAGGGGAAAAAGGTGTAGAAATAAGAGTTTGGGTTTAATTTTTCTTTGTATCCGGAAGCAGTTCTGCAAATACCATCCTAATGAGCCACTGCTTGACCCCTAATCTCATAAAACGCTCAGAAGGGAAAATGCTTGAAAGGCAGCGCTGATTCTATCCCTTTTGATATTTGCCCTTGGGTGTACTTTTGGGGCTGTGAGAACACATGAATTAACATGAACCAGTGAAAACATTCCAAAATTGGCCTTTCCAATGATGAGTCAAGCCAGTTACCTTACAGCTTGTACGTTTATTGAACAAATGCTGCTAAAATAGCTAAAATACATTGGGTACTTGTCATGGGTGCATCAGTAAAGATCACATTACAAAAGCCTGCATTTTCAGCAGTACACAACTGCACCTCTACATAAATGCCACAGATGCAGAATACTGTTTTCTTGCTCTATTTACACAGCTGATATGCCTAGTCTAACAAAGGAGGGAGAGGAGAAACGCACGAGAAACTCAGGCCAACGGGGGCGCGAGAAGAGAACGAAGAAATGCAAGCGCATGCGTCATCGACGTTACGTCAGAAGCAGAACAGTTCAGAACAGAGCCTGCCCTGTCAAAGGAAGAGCTAAACGACAGTTATATAAAAATTAAGGTGGGCTTTCAGACTGGCTAACACAACAACATTCCGTGAGTAGATGGTATTTCTGAGTTTTGTTTGTTTGTTTCATCCATTCCATTGGGAGCAAGGACAAAAATGTAAAATCTACACCTTGCTTATCAAATCTGCCAAAAGAGAGTGCTCTGCCTGTTTGTGTTTTTGCATTTTGTAAAGACATTTTTTCCAATCTAATTTTTGGGAAAGGTGTAATTTTCATCATATTGCTACTCAGATGCCAGTTTTTTGGAGTTTTTTTTTCCCCCCAGTGGGCATTTATTAAAAAAGAATTTGCCCTTTTTTCCCCAAATATTCTTTCAAACAAAAAGGAACCAAGAGAGACACCTAAAAACGCCTGTCAAATTATTGCTTTTCTTTCTCGAAGTTAGGCAGGCGAGGCTACCAAAAGGAAGGGATTTGGTAAGTAAATTACAGTTTTGTGATTGCTCCCGTTACAGTGACTGCGTGTCCGTGAGGGCCAGCCAATGAGACGTGAGTCTCTTTTATTCTCTCTGGTAGCATTCACTCAACCTACAATGCGGAAGAAGAAAGCCACACTGAAGACACAAGGAAAACAAGTCAATCCAGTCTAGAGAACAACATTCAGGGAAACAGAGTACCAACACCTTCTTAGAACATGGAAATAAAAAATAACTCCATCAGAGCTACCTCGCCAAGGAGCATGTTGAAAGTCCAAAATAGCACCATTCATCAGTGTCTCAGGTCCTGTGGCAGCATCTCGGTCACTTACCACAAGGAAACAATGAGTTTCAAACTACTTCTATACATCAAAAGAGTACATGGATAAAATATAGAGATATACAGACAATTGATGAACATAAACTACTAGACTCGTTACATCTAAATGAAAAAAAAAAAATTGGGGACTCTCAGCCTCTGCAAGGAGCAGTCGGGAGCTGTGTGAGTGACAAGGCAGGAGTGGACCGGTTGTGTGAGAGCAGTGGGAGTTTGAGTTGTGGAAGACACCGTCGTAGAGAACCAGGCCTGAAGGCCCACCTGTAAGGGTTGTAAACGTGGATTCACAGTGTGAAATTCTGAGCGTTTTCACTTGAGTCAGAATGGTTAAAAACTGGTTTGATGATACCTATTTGTCCACTGTAAATTCTCTAAAGCAAGGCTCAGAGTCCCATAGTTTCTTCTTATACTTGATGATTTACACAGAAAAAAATCCCATATATGATACCATGACCTCATCAATACCCATACACCATATGTTATACAAATGGAGGTGTTACGATTAAAAAGAGTGGAGGTAACTGATTCTTGGGCAGTGGAGTTCATTGCTGCCAAGTGGAGTCAGGGAGGCAGCCTCGGTCTCATCATTCTTCTTGCGGTTCACTTCCTTTGGGACAGGAAGTCTTCCCTGAAAAGCAGGTGGACCCAAATACAAACAGACGGACACACACAAAAGAGAGACACACTTAGTCATGCTTCTGAAACCATTTGAAAATTTTTGCCTCTCCCTCCCGCCTTTTATCCTTGAACTCCCAATGTTTTGCAAACAGAGTTTACATATTAAACACAGTTCACCTGAATGTAAATATTAGGTCTGTGGGGGCATGAAGTAATTAAACACTAGTTGCCGTGGCTGTAGTAGAATCAAGTGCTTCTCTAATGGCTGCACCCAGCCAGGTGGGAGGCAGCATTCCCCAAGAGTCAGGTTTCTGAGGACAGTTTCTAGTACCAGATAGAGCCTGACATGAGGCTGGCTGAGAGGTGCTTGTAGGAGTATTAATACATTTTTTTTTAAAGAGTTCAATAGCCATGGTAGAGTAGGGTAATTATTTGCTAATATCGAATAAAAATATTTAAAAGCATATCACAACTCGCACAAATGTAATTTATGGACGGTTTATTCTGTAAGCACTGGCATAGTCCACGTGGGCCTTACGATCACAACTGGAAACCAAAGGTGGGAGCATTTGGGAGGGAAATAGTGTGGGGTGGGAGGACCGAGTTGCAGGAAAGAGGAGGACAGTGTGAAACTAAGGCCAGAAGAGAGAGATTCAGCTACTTTGGACTGACGGGGGCTGTTCTAAGTCTCTCCTCACTATCCTGATGAATGAGGGTTTTGTGTTTCTGACTAGAATTAGCCAACCGCAGTGTGATTGAAAATCTGTCTAGCACCCATGGGGAGAAGCTCTCCATCGTTACCAAACAGCAAGAGGATAGGACAAAGAAGCCCATTTGGCAAGGGATAATATCAAATAGAGGTCTTACTTTACCACAAATAGATTGTATGTCCCGAACAGATATGAAAATAGTGATCTCTTTTAGACAAACCATTAATTACTGAAGTTTTCTTGGTAAAAACTACCCATTGTGGCTTTAAAAGATCTTTTTTTCCTCCCTGAGGTCACATGTTCTAACAGGACATTTATAATAAGCTAATTTGACTGAATGTAAGTTCTTGCATTACAGTGATAATCTTGCATTGTGAACTGTAAATGATCACATTTGAATTTCTTTTTAAGAAGAATTCAGAAATCAGGAACTTCCAAACAACTTGAAATTGAATAAATGTTTTCAGTAGCCACAGGGTGAGCTAAATGTAACAGATTAATTCAACTTTAAAAGGCTTATTTACTGTATAGATTTTTCATATTAAACATCTGGTGTGTCTAAATTTTCTGTTTAAAAACCACAGATCTTGACAACATTTTTAACAACATTTTTACGATGTATATAAAATTCACTCAGTATGTACTTTTAACGTTCCAGTATTAGACTGTGATTTAGAGGTTGTTTTGGTACTATTAAATACCAACAGGACCAAACCAGAAAATTAAATTAAAATACAACTCATCACTCACACACACTTAAGGATCTAGATAAATTTCTAAGAGCATTATATTGGGCATTTCCTTTCAGCTGTGAAAATAATTTCCATCTTGAAATTTTGGCATGCAATCCCAAGATAAAAAAAGAAGAAAAAAAAAGAAAGAAAGAAAGAAAGAAAGAAATCCACTGCAATCCTGGTGACTTTAAAATGTTTGCTCTTCCTCCCCCATCAACCTGTTAATATGGTTTAAAATATGACAAACTTAGGTTTTGAACAAGTGAAGAAGTCAATGGCTGGTAATTGTCACAGTCCAGGAAGGGAAATCAAAAGTTCACAAACATTATTTCACTCAACAAGTACACTCCGTACATGACTGGACTTAAAACTGCTAACTTCAGTTCAGACTCACTCTGCTCAAAAGTGAATGTATAGAACAGTAGTCTATCTCTAGTATATAGGTCTCAGACTTCCTAATCTTTTACCTCCATGGAAAATACACAGCCAAATGAAATGAAGAGCTCAATGGGATCCGGGTAATTTGGGAAGCGGTATTTCCAGAAAAAAACGGTAAAGGAGATTATTTCACATTAGAATTTACCATTTTCACTATTATTTTCCTCTCTTTTGAGACTCCCCAACATTCGAATCTTCATTTGTTATTTATGTTCAGAGTGCTTACTATGGCTTGAGTGCTCTATTAGGTTTTGAACCTATAAAGAGTAAAACAAAGACAGAAAACCCCCCAAAAAACAGTCCCTGCCCATTCTACCCTTAATGAACTAGCTGTGTGAGAGACAACCAAGTACAACAAGATAATGACAAGATAATAATGACAAGACAATGACAAGATAATACCCTAACTCATGCAGGGAGATATGCCACTGAAGCAGCCTGAGGGGCCATAACCCAACAAGCCTGTGGGGAGAGGAACTCCTGGATAAAGTTCTGCGCATCCTCCCTTTAGTGGCTGGAGTCTGGAATCTACTAGATTTCAGTAACTACCTCCTGTCCCTCTTTTTTTTCTCTTTTTTTAAAGAATAACGTCTCTCGGCCCCCACTGAAGGAATTTTAGGTTTCTACAGCAAGGAGAGGAAGCATTTTCAAGAGAGGATACATTGATGCCTTATTTCTCCAGAAGTGAGACCTTACAAGAATTCAGAAAGTAATCATGTCTTCCTCCATCATCCAGCACGTAACGGTCCCTAGAGGACGGAGTAATTGAGAAGGCTGGAGGAAGGGGAACAGATGTGTCCCGCAGCTCCCACAGCCGTTCTGCCGGACGCCCCTACAGCTGAGCTACGTCAGGTTGCATGGCGCTCTCTGCTGATGACTCAATAACGTGTCTTGGACCAAGTAAGTCAAAATTATTTTTCTTATGATTATGCAAAGATGTGCTTTTCCAGAAGGAAACTGCTGGAAATCAGACAAATATATTACATGTAAGATAATATTCACACATTTAGAGAGGAAAGAACTTAAAATAACAGACGATCTGAATTACAGGATCCATTGTGCCAACCCCCTGGAGCACACCTCCTTGTAGGCAAGGCCTCGAACCTGGTGGCTTTCCAAGAGGAAAGGGAGGCACTACTGATCTCGTGGAGGAATTTGCCTAGTCTTGTCCCTCTGATAGATGTCACCAGTGTCAAAGAGATCTTCTGACACCTGATTGGAAAGACTACAATCTCCCGTGCCCCTTCCATGATCACGTCTCCTCGGCCTCTGAGCTGGCCCAGTAAAGAATGTCTAGAGTTATACTGCCGATGCTGGTGGTATGCTGGTGGTGAGATGGTGGGGTGTGGGTGTATTTAGAGCAAAGCTCCAGAATTGAAGCTCACTTCAACTCTACAAGACCAGTGAAAGTCTAGTTCAGGCAGGGCAAAATCATTTTGTTCACCTACTTCCCCGCCAATGATTTCAACCTTAACGTTCAGAAAATTTTCTGAAAAATTAAAAGTGATTTAGAACTGTTTTATTTGTTTCAGTGCAAACTGCCAGTTGACACAATCTCTCGAAATTCTGTTTATCAGTAAAAGGTAGAGAATTGCTAAAATCATTTAGTGCAAATAAGAGAATTTTTCAAACACCCAAATATCAGGGCTAGCTGGGAAAGCCTCATCATTGATCAATTACACATATGAAACTTCTAAATGTTAATTTTATTTTCAATGGACTCTATATTTATTAACTGTAAAATCAGTAGGTCAGTGGTAAAAAGTACCATCCGCCTGCTTCAGATCAAATGATATTTACCCTAACAGGCGAAGTCCAAAGGTATCTACAGTAAAAACTGGTAAATGTTTTTTTTTTTTCCATTTTTTTAAAGAAATGGTACTTAAATCTAAAATGTAAATTTTACAAATTCTCTTAAGGCAGAGAAGTGTCATACCTAAGATTCTTCATCAGAACAATGAAGGCATGTTTATAGAAAATATTTTTAGGCCTAAAAATTAAAAGAAATATAACAGTTTTTTCTGTTTTGTTTCTGTTTTCTGTTTTGTTTCAATGGTAATCATTCAGCCATTGTTACCGTGTTTCCCCGAAAATAAGACCGGGTCTTACATTAATTTTTGCTCCAAAAGACGCATTAGGGCTTATGTTCAGGGGATGTCATCCTGAAAAATCATGCTAGGGCTTATTTTCTGGTTAGGTCTTATTTTCAGGGAAACACGGTACCAGACAAAACTGTTATCACCTTATGCTTTTCAGATGTCTTTTTGTTTGAGCATATTTATCTACCCAGGAAGGGAACAAACAAATTAAAAACCTGTAAAATGTACACTGGTTCCATGATTCTTAAGTGAAAATTTGCTTTGGACTTGTCAAGAAAAGAATATAATGTAAACTTTGAGAGTCACAGGACCTTTTTTTTTTTGTATATGTTATTTTAAAGGTCATAATCGTAATAGATCAATGGATTATTATAGTAGACTATAATGGATATTAAAACGAAAAATGAGTAACTCTGGTTTTAAAAAAATGCTTCTAAATTAAAAAAAAAAACAAAAAATTAACAAAATAGCAGCTCTGAGGATCTTACCTTAGGGAGCCTTCCCTCCATTTCCTTGTTTGGAAATGGTTCTTGACTGACCCAGACAGAGAGCTCTGGGTAATAAACCTGTAAGAGACACAAAAGCACACACATTCAGATTATAAACAGGGCCCACTCTGAAACCACATGCAAGTAGCTTAACCAGCTCAGTTCTCAATAGTCATTTATTTCCTGATTGCAACTCAGAGCACTGGGGAGGCCATCAACTCTTTCAGGCTGTTAGTGTGCTTCTGAATGTCTGCTGTACTCAGGAGAGTTTTAGCTCAAAGTCTCCCAAGACCAAGTCCCATAGAGCAGAGATATTGACCAATGTTATCTTTAGTACACCCAGTGGCAGCTTCATGGCATGACTGACTGAACAAAGGCATTGAGGAGGCCTAACTTTCAAAGCAACCTGTGATAAGTATCCTTGCAAAATTCCATGTTTATGAGAGAAATGTGCCATGCACCTATCAGACAGTCTTAGGGGTTATCCCGCGATCATTTATTAGAAGGCTCAAAATTATGCACAAAGCATAAGGAGGAAAGGAAGAAGCAGCTTGCATTCTCTCCAGGTCCATGTAGCCACTGAGAAAGGGGCACGAAGATGAGAGTATCACTATGAATGATTCAGAGACTACTAGCTGATGAATTTAGGGGTGGTGGCAGGGGTGGGATGAGGTGGAGAGTGTGAGTCAAACTGAGTAATTCTTCTTTAAATATACAAAGAGTTATTATCATAAGTTTGCTGACCAGCTGTTCTCCGTCTCCAGTAAAGACAGAAGTACGAGATTAGAACTTAAATCACAACTACAGATTTAGGTCAGCTATAAGAAAGAATTTGGCATAAGAACTGTTAAATTACTGAAAGATTGTAGAGAGGAAAAAATGTGAAATCTTCTTTAAGAAATTTAGAAACAGAATCTAACAACCTTATTCAGGGCTAATTCATATTCGACACAGCCCTGCTTGAAGGATGATGAGGAAATTAGGTAAGATTCCCTCCAGATCTGATTCTCTAAATGCTATAAGTAAGCCTCACATTTAATAAATAATATTAAGAATCACACCTCATTCATAGGTTAACAAACAGACTTACATGCTGTTTTTGCTTTGGGAGGCGCGAGCTGTGGTAGCCTAATCACTGGACTAATTGCAATATTTTCCATGTCCTAGTCAATTCATTTGGTCCGGGGCTCTGAGGTAGGAAAGGTGGGTGGCTGTGGTGATCATTGGGATAATCTAACAGTAACTTTGCTCTACTCCGGTAACATTTATGGCACAACCCGGTTTACAAAGCAATTTTGCATACCTTACCTTATCCTGATGATAAGCCTGTGAATAGGTCTCATCATTACAGAAATGAGAAAACTGAAACTCCAAAGGCTACCCGACTTGTCCAAAGTCACGTAGTCAGTGTAGGATAGAACCTGAACTTAAACTGGGTTTCCAGATTCTAAACTTCAGTTCTTCCTAATATTCCCAACGCTCTCGAATTATCCCAGAATGCACATTACCTACCACCTCTCTTTCGAAATCACACAAGTCCACAGCCACCACACACATTTAAGTCTTAAGTGTCTGAGAGCTCATCTTGCAAGAACCGGACCTATTTTCTGACTTTGTAGTGGGTCTGGTTTCTGGGCCATGTGCTTGCGCCAACCCCAGCCTCCCCCCATTTGCTCAGCTTCCCCCTCCTCTGACCAGATTTTTGTGGGAGTATTCTACCATCTGCCTTGCTTGGGACAAACAGTCACCCCTGCCATTCCCTTTAACCAGGGATGGGGGAAGAAAACAAAGCCGCCATCTAAAATACAGGCTTAAAGCAAAGTCACAGCACACAAAATCCCAGTATGGGCTTCATTTTAGAGACCATCACTTGGGATCAAATGTAAATTCACTTAATATAAATAGATATAAAGTGGTTACATTTCTGCATTACTACTTTAAATAGCATGCTTCAAGTACCATTAAAAATATTACGCTTAGTGAGAAATAAAGTTCCATTGTAATCCAAAACATTGATAAAAATACATGTAAAAACTGAGTAGGCATGTGGATGC
The DNA here is from genome assembly GCF_964194185.1 of Rhinolophus hipposideros. Taxonomy (NCBI): domain Eukaryota; kingdom Metazoa; phylum Chordata; class Mammalia; order Chiroptera; family Rhinolophidae; genus Rhinolophus; species Rhinolophus hipposideros. The sequence goes on along the minus strand of NC_138053.1, from coordinate 24,855,409 downwards.
AATGAAAAGCAAGATCAAGTAAACGTCGCTCTGTCTGTGTTCTTGTGATTTTCTGATAGTCTGTTTTTAACCAATTCACACTGCTTTAGCATTTACCTTCTAGGTTCAAAGCATCAATACAAAAGCCACCCAAGTCTGATTTATAGGAAAAAAACAGCTTGCCGCTCAGAAATTATTATACTTATTATTCTTACAATTTGTTTTTCCAAGAGCTTTCCTTTTTTTTTAAAGAAAAACAGTGATTTTTTTGCCAAAGTACTCAGGAACACAAGTATCTGAGAGCAAAACCCACGACTGAGGAAACTTCCCCACCTACCTCAAATTTGTTCTTTTGAAACACATTAATTTAGCCACAGACTTGCCAAGGGCATTTCTAATGAGGCATTTTTTAGTGTTTGAATCATAAAGTAGTCATTGTATACTTTAGGAAAAATAAATGTCACTTTGGCCTTGTGATAAATTCTTCCAGTCTCCTTCAGAATCAGAACTTCAAGCCAAAAATGGCAGGAATAGAGGAGTCTCAGTTACATTCTTAAAACCTCTATGGCTGGTCTCTAAGAACTCAGCATATCACTGGAGCTGGACTCTAAAGGAGATATTTAAATTTCTTGTTCTGGTTTTGGAAAAAGGTGGTAGTTTATTGGAAATACATGCTACCTACATTGTAGCTTTGTTCTTTCTTATACCTGTGGTGTTTTGAGACTCTAAAATGAAGGCTTTAAGAGAAAAGAAATGTGACAATTATTACTCTTGCTCTCAAATAATTCAGAATACCTTTGTCCATGCATGCATTCATCATGAGTTTGTGAATAATCTCCAATGTGCTGGACACTGTTAGGTTCTGGGACTTGCAAGAAGAGAAATACAGTTCTTGACTTCGAGGAACTCAAATTTGGGGTGGGAGTGAGGGGAGACAGGGGTAATAGACCCTCTAAAATATCGTTTTAAAAGTGTGTGCTATAGGCTGAATTGTGTGTCTCCCCCACCCCACCCCACCCGCTCAATTCATATGTTGAAGTTCTAACCCCTAGTACCTCAGAAGGTGATTATATTGGGAAATAGAGTCTTTAAAGAGTTGATAACGTTAAAATGAGGTCATTATGATAGGCCCTAATCCAAAGACTGGTGTCCTTATAAAAAGAGGAAATGAGGACAGACAGACAGACACACACACACACACACACACACACGGAGGCAAGACGATATGAAGAAACAAGAGGACCATCTACAAGCCAAGGAGCGGCCTCAGAAGAAACTAACCCTCTCAACACCTTGACCTCAGACTTCTAGACTCCAGAATTGTGAGCAAATAAACTTCTGTTGTTTAAACCACCTAACCTAGTCTGTGGTACTTTGTTTTGACGGCCCTAGCAAACTAATCCAGTATGCTTTACGAACAATTAAAAAAAGAAAGGAATGTATAGGTTATGTCAAATGTAATAGTTGCTGGAACATGCATCAACAGACTGAAAAACAAATTAAAACACCCAACATTTAGCAAAACAACCAGGAGCATGGCCATCAGAGGAAATGGGGGTGGCAGAGCAGATCTGGGAGCGATCCCACAAGCTGTGACTCCACATGGGATTACCTCAGAACTCTTGTTTTATTAAACCAGTAAGCCAAAGTATGCCTTGATCTTCACAAGAGAAGCAGGTGTCCTCTAAACACTGTCTTCCATATATATAACATAAGCATCGGTTTGTTGTTGCTCAAGTAAAATTCTCAACACCCTCTAGAACACTGTTCTTCCAGAAGTCAGAAATCAGAGAAGCAAGCTATCCCCTCAACAACTAAGAACACACGAATGTTTGTGAAAATACAGAGGGGAAGGAAAATTTTGTTGTTTTAAAATGCAGAACATGCCGAGGTTTTGCTTGAATGCTGGAAAGGGTGAGTGTCTATGCTTGTCACAGAATATTATTATCAGTTAATGTGCCTTTTTCTACAATGCATCTCACTGACAACTATGTTTAAAAACAATAGAACTGACATGAAGAACCATGCTGGATTACATACATACACTAATTATGATAGATGTAAATATTTAAATATCCACAAGCAACTCTTAGGTGAAACCAATTTTTTGCTTTCAAGTATATACATTTAAACCCACTATAAATTTAAATCCAGTTTTATGGTGAAAATGAACTATTTCTTACTGATTCTCTTAAATGTACTTGATGATTGGGTATCTAAGTTTCAACTGTCTATCACAGTATACGATGCTCAAGGTTTTGTCTTTTTAAATCACTCTTTCTTTCTTTCTTGGTTTGTTTTACTCTCTGGACAATGCATCATAAAAAATAACTTCATTTTTTAAGTCTATAAGATAATTAGCTTGCCACTGATCATTACCTGGCATCCAAATTAGAAAAATACTATGTGGAGAAATCAGAGATCACTCCTGCAAGGTCCTAAAAAACATACAAACTAGATTATCCCTTAAATTCTTTTTTTGACTCCTTTTAAGCTTTTCATTTCAAAACTTGCTATTTATTTTCCAATAGTATGGTCCACATAGAGAATCAATATAATTGACTTATTTCCTATCACAACTATTATACTGCATCTACAATTTGAATTATATCCATTTACCACCTGTTTCTAAATTTGTATTTTCCCCTGTTCGTTGACAACATTTCTTTGGGGAGACTGTGAGAATGATCCTCAAAGGCAAAGTCATGGCTTTATTCAGAGCCTACATACATTACATGCATATATGCTGCTTAACTGGTTAACGTACCTTCTCTGAAACCTGCTATGAAGCGGTGGTATGGCTTGGTTATTAACGATCCCAATTACAATAGTATTTTCTATCTGTAGTGGAGTTCTATGTGCTTAAAGAACGCACACACGGCCCTTTTATGACTTAACAAGGATAGATACCAACCAATTAGGAAAGCGGACTAGGGCAGCAGGTGTCCAACCTGCATAATTAATTCTTTGAGCAGCAAAGGAGTATATTTCATAGTCTACCAATTAAACAGAGTGAGTGTGTGTGTGTGCCTGTGTGTCTGCACGTGTACAGGTCCTATTCTGCCTAATTGGCTGGGAGGTTGTGGAACCTAGTACCATAATACGAGGGGAATATACATGCATATACACACACTTCATTTCTCCAAATATCCTTTGAAGTGGCGCTATTAAGAATCTCCCTCAGTAGGCACTCTGCTCCCAGGTGTTGCTGGTCCTGTGAGAGGACAGGTTTCATGTAAACTGAAACCATAAATGAGTTAGAGGGATAATCTTCTCTGAACAGCATTACATCAACAATTAGATGCTGCCAAAAGATGATGTACCATCTCTCTAGAGACCAAGTCTTAGAGATCTGCCTAAGTCTGTGAATGCTGCTTGGAGATGAGGCACACAGTGAAGAAAATGCGTAGCAACTATAACAGAAGACAAAAAGATAAGCATGGCGAACACTGAGCGATTCAGATAATGTGCATAACCTCTGCACATTCTGGAAAACAGACTAAAAGTGTTAACTGGTTCCTAAATTGGCAAATATTCTGGTCTGGGATATAGGTGAAACATGCAGCGACCTAATTTAAATACGAGAGAGAGAGAGAGAGAGAGAGAGAGAGAGAGAGAGAGAGAGAGAGAGAGAGAGAGAGAGAGAGATAAGCTGCCTGTGGTAACAATGCTAATTACAGAGAAAGCATTACAAACACTCAGGCACACATGCCCTCCTGCCAGAAAGGAAAGGATGGCCTTTTAGAGCAGTGCTGCATTACAACACCTGCTGACACTCTGCTTTGCTGTGGCCTGACAGGTTTTTAACCTGTAGAAATGGGTTCAATGAGGTAGACAGTGATAGCTCAGAAACTGGATAAGCCCTCTGGCATTAGCTTTGCTTTGGGCACATTTGTCCACTCCCGGCACAGAAAATGTCCACGTTATTAACATTATATAGCAGATTATGTTACCACCCAACATTACATGTGAGGCAGGCAAAAGATTTGTAATTCTTCGCTTTGTGAGGTTGGGCATCTGAAACAAGCCGTGTAGACTTTAATAGTGGAACCCTCTAAATTCACACTGCTCATTGCAAGGCCATCTTGAGAGGCGTCTGGTGAATATGTGGGAACCTGACAGCTGTGGAGCTTTATTTCTAAATTTCAATCAGGCAGAGAAAGGAAAAGGAAATCTCCTGGCAACAAAATGAAAGTATTTACATGTGAAGTTAATCGTCAGCACAAAGAGCTTTCACAGTCACTCTGCTCCACAATATAACATTCTGCTTGTTGGGCTGCTGAGTCTTTTAAAATTTGATTTTTAAGAATAATAGCAAAGATTTTCAAGAGGAGCAATGAATCGGGGCAGGAGAAAACCACAAAAGGTTAAAAATATTATCCAACTCTGCCTTTTCACCACTATTTAAAACAGTTGGGGTTTGGTGAGTTTTCAGGGCTAGAATGGAGCATGGCTGAAGCAGGGTGCAGCAAGCAGCTGGGTAATTCCAGGATGGTGAACACAGAGGTTAGTGGCAAGTCCTGCACTGAGCAAACTCCTCCTCTCATCCCAGCCTCATTCCCTTCCAAGAGGAAAATGCTTAGCACAAAGCAATCCACCTAAAGACTCCATAAATCCAAAAAAGGGAGTTACTGATCGAGGAATTCTCAGATTTCTGCCAAGAAACCCTCCCCTGGGCTGGAGGTCAGCCTGGTGCAGGAATCAGAGCCAAACTGCGGACTGGATTCAAGGAATAAAGTTCAACGCTTCAGATCTTGACTTTTAATGGGAGATTTTTCTTTTCAGTGATGAAGACAAAACAAAGTACAAAGAGCTGATAACAGCCCAAAGTAAACCAGAAGAAAAAGTATAAGAATAGAGCTTGGAAACAAGTCTCGTAAGGGATATCTAAGATGAGGTTTTCCAAACAAAGGGAAAAAAAATAAAACAGCTTTTTAAAGCTCTGGCTGGAGATTAAGCAGTTTGTGAATGAACAATAAAAAGTAAAGGCCACAAAACAACATACTTGCTCTTTTCAGAAAAGAAAACAAAAAATACTGGCCTCCGTGAACCAGCAGGAAAAAAAAAAAAAAAGGCCCCTCAGGCATTTAAGCACAGCATAAGTTTTTCCTTACTCCCATGACCTCAACAAATATGTTAATAAAATCTTTTACCTCCCTGGAGTGGAACCAGAGTAAATATTTACTTAACACATCTGAGTTTTAAGTCTGGATCACCTTATTCCCTTATATAAATTGAATTTCATTTGTAATCAAGAGATTAACAACACTACATTTTGCAATTTTTCTCCTACATTTAAGGTGAAAGAAAAGCAGGAAAGAAAGGAAGAAAACTATATTGTGCCCCCATGCACCAAACAGCAGTTTTGAGTTTTTGAATGGTATTCTCTACCATAAATGCTGAGAGAAATACTGTTTGTATGCTTTCCAATACTAGACATCTGGAGTTGGCAGGACTTTTTCCAAGTACATTACAAGGTTAATAAGAAACATTTAGACTTGCTTTATTAGCTGGTTTGAATAATTTTAGGTATGCTGGGTTTCACCTTCAAATAACTATAAGAAGTCTGATTGCTACACATGAGAATGCTATTTTTTTTCTTTCCTCTTGCCCCCAAATTACTGTGCTGTCCATTAAAATATTACAAAAATTTTCACTGACATGGAAGAAGTCTTCAAAAATCAGATTTCTTTTTCTTAAAGCCCTCAATCAAAGGCTAGTGAGGTAAGTATTTATTTATCTAGACACAAGGATTTTGGATTTTTCGTGGTCTGGGTAGGATGATGAGATAGCCAGTTCCTATTGAGAAGTTTGTGGACATTTCAAAGCATGCCTCTGGCTGACATGCGAAAGACTGAGCTTTCCAGAAAGTGTGCATGTTCTCCCAAAGTGCTCATACCAAAAGAAACTATTCACTCTTTCCATCAATGCACCCTCTTCAGCTGCCAGCTGCAAACCCCTCTGTATTTAGCAAAAGTCATTTCACATTTTGATGCTTGTCTTGCACTGTCTCAGTCATTTAAAGACTGATATCTCTTCTACAGCAAACAGCATTGTAACAGATCACCGAATTTGGAGGGCAAGTGGTTTCTATTGTGGGAGAATGTACTTAAAACTGGCTTAAATCAGAGGCTAGTTGGTTATTCCATAAGAAGTTTGGCTTTAAAAAAGGTACAGTATAACCAGATCTGTGTGTAAGTGATGAGGTCACAAAGAGGCTGCTGAAAGGCTTCCAATAAACTGTCCTCTATGAAAACGGGCAAAAACTACAAGTACAAAAGGAATAGAATAAGATTAGGATAAATGTGCCCCTATACCACCTGGATTTTCAAGCCCACTGCAGGGAGCATGCTCCAGTTCAAGAGATGGCTTCTCATTAGGGCTCAGCCTGGTAATACCGTGGGAAGCAGAGGACCTAAGTGGTGGCCACCAACCCAAATCAATAATATGTTTCAGGGCTGGGAGTCACGGAAGAAATAAATACCTCAAGAATTGTGAAGATAATTGGAAAAGGAATGCCAAATTAGGAGGCTAAGTTCCCTGGAAAAAAGGATCACAAACTCTAATTGATAAGCAAAAGATAGTAATGGAAACTCAGACCGTCAGTCCAAGTCCTGATTGCATTCTCCAACAGGAGAATACTTGGACCTCTTATTTTTTTGTCTTTCTTCCATTGTAAACCAATCATCAAAACTACACTAGTCCAAAGGAAGAGAGCTATGAGCAATACAGGGGGCTTTTTGGAACCCACACAGGCAGGGTATGTAAATTTTGGGACCCATAGTTTTCTGTGGAAATGCACATAGAGTTTATTATAATGTTTTTCGTTTTCTTAATTTTAGGCGCTTTCATTTAATCTTCACAGTGCTGTTTCAATAAAATGCATAAATATTTGTAAAGTGACGGCAACACGGTCAGGCACGTAAGCAAGTGGAGCTGGTTAGCTGTCATCATCCTCCTCCTAACCATTCTACAGATGAGAACGCTGAGGGAGAGCAGTAAGGGAGCCCACCCAAGGTCACAAAAACCAAGAACTGGGGAAAACAGGATGCAAACCCAGCCTCTCCTCTCACAGAACACAGTCCGTCAATATCAGTCTTCCCCGCTGCTATTTCCCCAAAGCCATTTGGAGTGCAGGGCCCTGTTTTCAATCCCCCAAGTAGGTGTGGGGCATCTCTGCTTAGGGCCCTGGTGATGAAATTTAGATGGATTTCCGACATCTACTGTCAAGAGTAATTTTCTCAAAAATATCTGTTGCTCTGTGCCTATGTTTCTAATAAATAGCTGCCCTTCAAAAATAACTTACCTAAAAAAAACAAGTTGCACGTTTGAGGGCACAGGGGGTTTGCTCTCCAGTGTCCACATGTTCTACATCCAGTGGTTAAGGAAAGACTGCTCTTAGAGCAGCCACTTTGGCTTGGTTACATTAGGACATTGGATCTAATTAAACCCAAGCAACACTGCTCATCACAGTTTTGTCTTTTTGCCATTCTCCCTGGAAGGAAATGTTCAGCACAGTACAAATATCTGTTAAGCACTGCAGCTAATTACAAAGGCCATTTGCTGAGAAACCAAATTGTTTTACTATAACCCCCAACTGAACTCTCCAACAACTTCGCCGATGGCCTAGCCATGGACAGTCTCATTCAGAATATCTTTCTCTCATCAGATGCATTTGAAACATGTTCACTGTAAGTTTGCTTTTCAAAATTCAGTCAACTTAAAAACAACTGTTTCGTTAAAGGAGAATTAAGATCTTATCGTTATCAATGATCTATAGATACACAAACCATACACTACACAAAAGCATAAAGTGATCCGAGTTGAAAAGGAAGAACATAAACACTTATTAGAGAGGCAGTGTGTAAACTACTAAGAATGGTAATTTAGAAAGAAAAACGAGTTTGACCTGACACCCTATGGGAAGTTTAATAAATGTAGTAGAAATGTAGACAGTTCTAACGACAGAACAATAGAAAAACAGAGATGGGGTAACTAGCCAATTATTAGTTATTACTATCGTGAAGGTACCAAACTGCAAATAACAAGGTGAGTCGTATTTGATCCTCAGATTACATGTAGAGTACTGCATTCAATCACAGCCAAAGTTGTAATGCCCCTCTGGCTTTGTGTAAGCAACATAAGAGCAGCTGATCAATTTAGTCAAAATTCACATTAATTATCAGATGAATTATTTCTATGATGTCAAAGAACAAATTTAATTGAATTTCTGATTGAATTGATTGTGACAGTGTAGACAGTAAAGCCTCAGATAATAAAATTAAAGTTAAAAAAGCAGTCCTCATGAAAAGAAAAAAGAATAGGCTTAATGAAGATGAAATGAAAAGATGTGGAGACTTGGCTCGCAGACCTGGGTAACAAGATCAGAACCATTTAAGATTCTATTATCAAGAAGTGAACAAAATATCCAAGGCCAGGACATTTCATGATGTATAATTAGACCCAAGTCTCCACTGGGTAGTATGAAATGGACACTCAGTTACGGTCCAGAGTATCCAGACGTCACAAACAGTACAATCCAGGTAATTCAGGATAAAAATTATGAAGATGAGAAGGGCTCCGAGAAGATATGGGCAGAATTGCTGATGCTGTATTAATTGAATTGGTCAGGTATATAATCTCAATTATGCAAACAATGAACCAAGAAATATTTACCAAGTACTTACTTTCTGTGAATTATTGAATATTTGGTAGGCAACTTTCAATCCAATAGAATGAACATCTTATCAAAGAGTATGTCCCACTAATTTGGGCTGGAAGTGCCAAAGTTGCTAAGACACATTGTTTTCAAAAATTATTTTTAGAACTAAGCCACCAAATCCTGGGACATCTATTCAGGAAAGGAGTGGGCTAGTTCATTACTTCATCTTTTCAAATTCGAATTCTGTTAACCACACAACTGAAAGTCCCTGATATTGCCCATTTCAAATAGGGGGTCCATTTCCTGCACAGTATTCATTCCGTCAGCTGAGTCCCTAGACTGAGTCCCTAAAATACAGCAGGCACGAGGCTAAGTGTTCAACTTAGTGGGTGCTGCCATACCCACACCCACACGTACCAAGATTCAGCAACTGCCTGGCAAATGTGCAAAGAACAGACCTTCAGGTCATGGTCCCAATAAGCTTTTTGGGTAACTTTCACTACCATGACTTCGTGAAGGGTGTGAAACAGTATGTCTTGGGAAAGTACTTAGTAACAATCTCTTACTTGGATCATAGGTATCTTAGTCAATAGGTTTTATCCATCTAACTATTGACTAGTTTTTCCTTGACAGTTCTGAATGTGGGCTGCCAAAGATGCAATATCTTCTCCTAACGTCTACTTTTTCCTGTCCAAAAACAGGCTCTGGGTCTGACACTGACTTTACCCAATAAAAGCGTCCTCAAAATGCCTGCATCCATTTTAAACACAACTTGTGCGGATTTCTCCCTCTTCAGCCAGTGGACTACAGTACTTTTCCCTGCTGGAATGGTATCAAACCCAATTCAGACAGGAAGGCTGTTACCTGCCCCAGTCATCAAAGGACAGTGGCGTGTGATGGTGACCTGAGTAAGGGCCACAGTGGAGAAGGGAGAAGAGCGAGAACTGGGCTACCACGCCAAAACTTCTGTGCACATTATGAATCTCCCTCTTGTTTTAATGACTTACTGGTGTGAGTCTTTTTACTGGCAACGACTATTCAGCTATTCTCCCTTTCTTTCCAATCAATGGTTCTGGTTCCCAATTTCAGCTTAAAAGGGGCAAACAGACCTTCCTTTCATTGCCCACATTCTCTTATGTACCTCCTCCCTCTCCTTTCTGAATACGACTTACATTTGTATTTTAGTCTATGAAAGTAAGGATGAACACTGAAAAACCAGTCTACAATCAGAGGTTTAGAAAAAAAATCTCTAGCTTGATAATCCTAACACTTAAATCAAAACACTTAGACTGGAAACCCTTCAAAGGTAGTAACAGGCAATGATCTTCCTTATGAAGATTTCATTACCTTGTGAAACCAGAGCAGATTACGCTCCAGTCAGGACTGCCTCAATCGGATTCCTGCGAGACAAAATGCGGAACTGCTGGGAAAACACCATTCGTGACCTAGTGAGTGAAGGTGCTCCACAGTTAATGTTTCAGATGTGTGCATCGACCCTAAAATGAGATTCCTCTTTCAGCAGACCATACTACACTAACTTTTGGGACTCTCTCAGGACCTCTTCTGTATAAACAAGCGTAAAGGAAGGGAGCATCGAGTTAGGCGTTGTTTCTGTAGCGTGCTTACAGTTCACCTCCCTCTCCCCACCCCCTTACCTCCATAACATTGAGCCTTCTTAAATGTTCAGTGAAAGGGACTTTTCAGTAGTAAACTCAAAATCTGTGTGTTTTTATATATTTTATCATCAGAGCTGTCACAAATCTGCAAAGTGTTGGGCTGTTATGAGTTGTAAATCTCAAAAGTCACCTGGTTCTGCACAGAAAAAATAACAGATCCCCAAGTATCCACGACCATTGACTCTTATATTTATTCCACAGACATGTATTGATCACCAACAATGTGCCAGATCCTGGACAGGTATTGGAGCAGCTGTCAGCCGGATTCAGGGATATGGGATCCGTGCCAAGGTCGCATTAGAGCATGGAATGAAGGTTAGGATTTCCTTCTACTATGTAGAAAGAGAACACCAATCGACTTCACTGGCTGTTCTGAAGCTCCCTGTCAATGATGAAACTTTTCCACATCTAAATTCACCACTCTGCTGATAGAGGAAAAGGAAAAAGAAGAGGCATCACAGCCTCAGCTGCTACCAGACAAAGGGATGATGCTGAGTTACTAGGACTCAATGGTCTTGTTTCAATTTTCCAATCTTGGAGGGATGAAAAATGCTGCAGAAATAAGGCAGCTACAGGTAGACTGTTGTAAGTGTAGTGAGTGCACAGAAGAGCATGACATTATTCCTGCCGGATGCACTGGGGTGAGTTTCATAAAGGAGTTGTCACTGAAATGCAGTCTGGAAGAATGACTTTATTTTGTCAGGAGGAGCATTCTTTCTAGGACTGAGTAAGCAGAGCCACAGAAGGAGGGACTCCTAGGGCACGTTAGAATAACAAGTGGCCTGCTTCCTCTAAGAAAATATATTCCATTGTGGCTAGAAATAAAGTATTAGTTCACATAGTTCCTGGCATGGCTGCCCAGCCACAAAAATTAAATTTATGAAGGTCTAAACACAGCAGTTGAAAAAACATTATTTGAAAGTATGAGGTGGGAGTAGGCAGAAAGAATTCAAGGAGCAATGCTTACCTATGTCACTTTTATTGAGAGACTCAGTGATAAGTCAACCTCATCTGATGGGGCTAAAAGAGCTCATGAAAGCACTTCACGCTGAAAATCTCACAGCAGATGCATTCTAAGGTAGGAGGCTGTGATGTATCCAGAAGAAAGTCTAGAAAAACCCTTCTTATTCTTGGCTTTCCCCAACTTTTGCATACTATGTGATGAAATTCCCTCTTAGATGGTCACCAGACTATTGACTAAACCAGTAATAGCCGGTAGGCTTCAAATTGTAAACAATTTTATTATGGTGGTGTAAATGTCGGCTTGAATTTTAAATAAGTATGTCTGGCTGATCAGAAAGAAGTGTAGAGTGAGAACCAGCTGGATACTTGTGGTTGCAACTGATTAGCACATGGCTATACCCAGCGAGCCTCACAGAAGAAAAGCGTGGTATCCACTTTTGGGTAGCTCACACAGCAGCAACACCCTCTCTGGCCAAGCAGATACCTTCGAAATGCTGGGATTGGTCGATTGAAGTGCTGCCACTTTCTCAAAAGAAAGAGGTTCTTTCTTCTTTCCCAATTCTTTCTACCTAGCGACCTTCCTTCTTTCCACCACTCCACCCAAGCCCAAGGGCAATGAGAGGCAGCAATCAAGTCACCTTCCATTTCACCAGAAGAAATAGGTGAGTGTGTGTGCTCGTCCTTGTTGGGCACATTCAAGAGGCAAAGAACCTGATGCAGGTTGGAACCTGAGTGAGAGCCTCAGGCAGCCTCCAAGAGGCCTGCTCGGTGGCTTCTCACTGCGCAGCACATCCATCCAATCCCTGACATCTAGGTCTAGTGTGTGAGGTCCGTCCTTGACAGCACAGGGGCCCGACAGGGACAAAGACATTCCCTACTGTAGTAAACATGCATCATGCTCACGCTTGCAAACATACCTTTCTAATGTATGCCCTTTTACTGGAATATACTTCTCTCTTATCTAAATCTACCCAAATATTCTTAATTCTTCACCCACTCAGTCTTTCTTAAGAACTGGTGCTAAGCCCCAGGGATAAAACGCTTAGGAAAGCATAGCACCTGCTCTCAAGGAGCAAACAGTCCACTTCTAGGTTTCAAATTTTGGGCCAACTCCAATCACTCGTGCATCGTACATTATATTGAGGATTTTGAAATCACATTCAGGCTGAATAATAATGATTGTTGAGGCTGATTAGTAATGTCTGCCACAGGTGTAGCAGGAGTGAGTGGGGGCATGTATGCAATACATTTGCCATCACTGGGTCTCGCTTAATTTCTACCTCCTTAAAAATTCCCCTTACAATCCCCAGTCCTCAAGAACGCACTCTGCTGCACCTTACAATTTAGCACTAGATTACATGGTATTACATTGTTTGTTAAGTTTGTCATGAATATTAGTCTTCCTACCACCACTAAAATATGAATCCACTGAGGGCATAGGCCAAGTGTGTCCTTTCCATAATGCAAAGAACTAAGCACAAATAAAATGATCAAAAAGCGAAAACCAAAAAACCTTTTTCGACTGACAAGACAATAGATGCAGACTCTTACTGATGACTCTTGCCAGTCTCTTCAATAATTTCAGACATGGCACCTTTTGTTCTTGGGATCATTTCCGTAGTATCTCAGAATCAGGTGATACTGGAAATAAGTGAGTGCTTGAAAGTTCTCATGCTGGGAGCAAAGCTCCTCCTGGCCCCCAGAGGGGCTTGTTATGACTGCAGGAACAGTTGCTGTGAGGGAGCTTTGAGTACCACAGCCGGAGCAAACCCAGACAGCTAGCATCTCACCAGGTTGCTCAGAGTGTGGCACGGAAAGCTGCTAAAGGGGAGCAGTCGAAAGCCGCTCTTTTTTGGCAAGTGGCTTTATGGCTTAACCCGTTGTTTCTTCTGTTAATAAATTGTGGAAAATAAATTGGTGTGAGAACTAAAATACATTCCCTTCAACTTCCTAGACCTTTAGAAGGTAAGGATATACATCAATGCTAGTTCACCAAAACTTAACACGATTCAGCCGTTAAGGATGAATTTTAAAAGCCCAACTTAATAGATATTAGCATGCACAGACCAAATAGTTACTGAGCTTCTACCATATAGTTAATACTTTATTAAGCACTGTGTATGAATTTTATAAACCTTCCGGGTGCTTACAATGTAGTTGGTCAATGAAAAAAAAGCATATGATCCAACTAACAAATAATGAGGAGAATATAATCTAGTGTTATACCCAGGTTAATACCAAGCCATTGTTACTAATAACTGAACTGATATTTAGAATTTCATTGAGAGCCATGTTAATACTTAAATCCCAAACCATTAGAGCTGTTAATACTTGTCATGCACTAGCAGATCAATTTCAGGATCACTGCTATTTTTTAAGCCACTGAAAGGAGAAATTCTTGAAGCTGTCCCTAGGTCAAAATACATCTAGAAATATCCATTTCAGATAAAGTTAGACCCCATCAACTGTATTTTTAGCAACCCTAATTTCTACAGCTGTGGCTGAGATTTATGGTTAACCTGTTTTCCAGTTCAAAGCAAAGAAGTTTCAAACTGGAATCTTTTAATGTATCTTGATCAACCAAACACAGTCTAAGCACATTCAATACATTTTCCTCTGGTATGTTCTAACTGGATTTGCTGATAAAATTTCCTTGTTCTTAGTCTTTGCCTGGATAACAAAGGAATTATTCAAGTAATTCAGGCAAATCCTTCCCACTTCGATATCATTCCAGCAACATTTTAAATAACAAAGATGAATCAGACAAAAATCAAGGTGTGTTTTTTTTTTAAGTGTAATTATTCAGATAATTATCTCAACCCTTCATTTCACTTTGCCTGTGAGAATAAGGCCTTAAAAGACTTTCCAGCCAGAAACAACACTAAGAAAAATCTGTGCAAGACCAAGGAAGTCACAGCATTTCACTGTCAGGCTCCTCAGTCAGTCCAATGCAGATGAATACTGAATGGATCAAACTAATCATCTGGAGGTTACTTGGCTTAGTAAAGTATTCATATTTTAGGAGTCTATTTTCCTATTTCAGAAGTATTCATCTTAAGATTTAAAACAAAGTGAATTCCTTCAGTGTATTTTTGATGATCTGATTTACATACACGTTCTTAAGAACTGTATTGGGTTTAACTAAGAATGATACTCTGAATAGCTGTTTATTTCACAATTTCTGCTCAAATACCTTCTCCTGCCTGAATTACTTATTCAGCTCAAAAGGAAGCTGGACTGGGGTTAAACCCAGATAGACCATCCCTACTGTCCTAATTCGCCAAACAATTCCCAATTCTCCCCCTTACATTGTGCTGAAAGGGCTGCTGAAAGAGAAGGCAGTACCATATAAAATTACCCTCCTAGGTAGCCTTCAGCATCTCCCCAATCACAAATCACTGTGAGCAACTTGTCAATTTACATTACCAGTGGGACCACATCCCTCCTCAATCTTTGTCTTTTTCTTTAAACAGGAAAACCTTATGTTAATGGAGAGATTATTCAAAGAGTCTCCTTGTAAACCCATGAATGCCACTTCACAGACTACAGAAAGCAGAGCTCCATGAAACCATACAATGGAGTCAACTCATCTTTTTAAAAAGCTCAGCATCAGCCTTAGAGAGAACTTAAATTGTTCCAATTCCTAGGTCTCTGTTAAAACATAATGAGCCCATGCTTTGTGCCACTGTGAGTCCATGTCACCCACATACTCAGAGGCAAGTTTACTGCACAGAGCGTAAACGTGTTAAAAATCAGGACTTAACCTTGACAATTTGGATTAAATAATTCATTTTTCCAAAGTATTCAATAAGACCATCTGCGCATTCTGAAGTGTTTTCTTCTCACTGACTTATCTAAAGCCAAGTACTTTTAAAATAAAACACCTAAGTAAACACCAAAGACTCACATAAAATATAATCTTAGAAATTAAAACTTAGCAAAAAGCCAAATATAAATTAAAGAAATGCTGAAGATCTCTGTAGACTCACAATATTTTGTTAATTGCATTTAAAAAATAAGGGCCACTCAAAAAAAGGAATGCTTACTAAAAAATTTAAAAAGTTAGGGAATGAGTTATTGAAAAGAACATTCTGTTGAACCGAGACATGGCAAATTATACTCACAAAACTTTTAACACTTCTCCTAAATTGTACAACCCCAGGTGCATTATAATCTATGTAAATGGCACTGCCTGGAGTTGTGCACAAACGGTCCCATACAGCATACACTGTGATTAGCGCCTCCTAGAGTTAACAAAGTGGTTGTTTTTTTTTGTTTTTTTCTGATAAGGCAAAAGACACTTTAGGATTCATGAGTGACTTCAAATTATTATTGTGAAACATCATTTTAGGGTATGTAAAATATCTAGATATTGAATCACTCTGTTTTGAATTCTGGAGTCTACCAGTTAATTTCTTTCACTGGAACAAGCCGATTATAAATTTGTGTTTGGAATAAGCTCTTTATTAAACAGGCTAACTACACTGAAATTAGATCGCCTTTAGTTTTTTAAATTATGTAAATGGAATAACATGTTTAACAGAAAGGGCATGTTTACATATTTTCTAGAGGTGGCCAGGTGTTACGTCTACTGCATCCTTAGCAATAGTTTCTATTGTATGAGGGCGAAGGCTTTAAGTGAATTACAGATCAGCAAAGCAATTTGTGTTAATTAAGGAAAACAATAATTTCATTTTGCCAAAAAGGCAAAAGAAAAAGAGGAGGTGCAAAACACCTCTAATAATAGTTGGGGGAAAAAAACACAATCGAAACTTTTTTTTTTTTTTTTTACATTAGTATGTGCAAAAACTTCTAAGAGCTCGGATCTCCCGGAATAAGAGAATTGCTAGAAAGTTACTTGGAATCACCCACAGACAATAACTGTCGGTGGTTTCATTTCAGGCAATGGGCTTGTGCCAAAAGGGATTGACATCTTGATGAAAGGATCACCAAAAAGTTGTGAGACTTTTTCCATGAGGAAAAATCTTTCCAAGAGCAACAAATTGTGATTTCTCTTTCTGCCACCATACATAAACGACAACTGTAAGAAATTAACAACATGTAATAATAATTCAAATTTGCTCTTCTGCATTCAAATCGTTCCAACTTTCATTCTCGGCTTTGGCACACATGTTTGCTTTCCGCAAAGCTCATTCCACCACTACTACAGAAACATGATATTTACTCTCTGAGCTTGATCTATAGGGGTAATTTTGGCAGGATCAGCAGTCAAGTACATGTTTAACCAAAGTGGTCACCTGACATATGAGAACATACATGAAACTTCATGGTCCATCTATGGTGACACAAAGAGTAAGATTCTGGAATAAAGAGCTAGAAGGCAAGGTGATGTGGCCAGTCACAGTAAAAGATAATTAAATAAACAAAACTACTTCGCAGTAGTTCATTTTACTACCATCCTGGTACTCTAGGACAATAGCTAATTAGGAATTTAATATGAAGGTAGGAACCATTTGCACAAAACCCATTAATCAGTTTAATTTTCTGTTCACCCCTTTGTTCTTCTACCTCGAGTTCCTCAGTTTGATCATTATCAGAGTCCAAACAAAAGCTATTTTGTTTAGTGCTTTGTCCCACCTGTTGAAATGACAGGTGAGGCATACACAAAAAATAAAGAGCCTACTTGTTAATAGGATTCAAGCTGAACTCACTTAATTGCTTCTGATTCATTTTTCTCCTTGGAAGCTTAGAACAACTTGGGTTGTTCTCAAAGAAAACACCAAGTATATCAGATTCAATTGATTCATTAAATTCCACCCTCGTTTCAAAAAGGAAAAACTAAATTTGGAAATTACACATTCTTAGTGGCAAAGAGGTGTTTAAAGAATATAAACATCTGCTGTAGGACATGCTGTACTTATCTGAAAAGTTTCGTGACATTTCTATTTTATTTTTTTCAGTTCGACTGTTTTCCAAAGAGGAAATTTTTCATAGAAGATTAATATAATTATTCAGCTGCGTTTAAGGTATATTTCATCTATTTATTTAATTAGGCATCAAACACTAAACTGCTTTCTCTGTGGATCATGTCTGTCAGAAATCGTTATATCTTCATTTAGAGGATAACATGATTGACTCCTAAAACTGAGCCGATGTCTCTCATAAATGAGGGCTATAAATCAACAAAAAATAATGCCAATTATATTTGAGATACAATAGAGTATATTAATATAAAAGTCCATGCTCTTTTGTTTTTAAGGACATTGTTTTTAAGGACAGCAGATACTACAACAGTCTGATTAGCTGGACACAGACTCCCACTTTTTGGATAAGTTCTGATTATCTCTAAATACCTCATTGCTTTGTTTGAGCCCTTCTGCTCATCCTTTCCATGCATGTCACAATACATCACTCTTCTTAAAGAACAGAATGGTTTCTGTATTTGAGCTAAATAAATCTTCACTTCTAAAAAAGCAATTTCAGTTTTCAATTCAAAATGACTGAAAATCCAAAGATCTAATTCACCACATCCAATTCATATAAATTACTGCAAAGCTCCCACAAAGGAGACAGAACCTTTTAAAGGTCAGATGAGGTAGGAACAATGGAGGGTTGAGGCAGGATGAAGGTGGGTGGTTGATATTTATATGGAATAAAGACTGATAAGAAGCTACTGAGAATCTTCTCTGATGACCAATTCTTACCATTTTGAGAATCATAACAGTCTTGGCCTTGCACCCTCCCTTCTCTTCAGTCCAGGGAGACCAACCTGCAAAATATGGTTAAGTACAGTAGACAAATTGCCTTACCACAGGTCAGCGAATGAAAAATGCCTGCTTAGAGGTTACAGATAAATATTCATTTTCTGTGGTTAAGTTACATGCAAATTATTGTTATCACTGGGGCTTTCGAAAGAGCTTTCTAAGCAGTCTATATGCTTAAACAGGGGACAAAGGAATCCTTGATACCTGGCTTTGCAGAGTCCTGGGCTATTCTTAGTGTTTGGTTCATTTTTAAATTGCAGTTCAAAAGGTTTAGCAACTTAAAAGTAGAACCAAGTGATAAAAATAGATTGTTTTCTGGCTGCTCTTTGTTCCCAGACATACTACTGGCAGTATATTTGCAATCAAGACAGCAGAATAGGAATCAGCCTTCCACCGTGTAGTGTAATGCCTCAGAGTGGATATTTTTGGAAATGGCACTGCATTACATAACCTTCCGTGTTAAAAAAAAAAAAAAAAAAAGAAAAACAAAAAACTACACTGGGGGTGGGGGGAAGTCAGGAATATACACCATTATGCCCTTCTCCCTAAACCAAATCAACATTAATGTACATGCTGCAGTGATTTTCCTCTCAACCTTTATGTGATGAGAACACAGTTTTTTTGTTAACATAAGTTATGACAAAAATTAAGATGAATGGAGAAACTAAAAGTTCTCCTAAAGGGTATCATAAGCTCTTAGGCTTTTCCTATGATGTTATTATAAATATATAAACGCAAATCAGATTATTATCATCACCAAGCAAAAAGCAGTCATTTATTTTTAAGCTTTCCCTTCCACCCCCAAAGTTCAACTGCTTTATAAGAAAATGCAGAAAAAAAAGTGTTGCAAGATTGAATGCCTGAAAAGACCCTTGGCGGCAGCAGCAGCTTTGAAAGAGTAATAAAGTGTAAAAAGATGGAGGGACACAAATTCGTTTAATAAAAGGGCAGGGGGAGAGAGGTTGCATACACCAAAGTGCATTTAATGTAAAGAAACAAAACAGTTCCTAACAATGCTTTATGAGCAAGAAGAGCAAAAATTAACCACACCAACAAGCAAAAAACCCCACCCCTTCCCCCAAAGAATTCTCCCTCTTAACTTGTGTATTTTTTTTTAAGGCAAAGTTAAATTGCAGCTTTAATGCAGCAGGATCAACATGCCAGAATTTCTCCAAGGTACACGCTTCAGCTCTTTAAAATTTAGAGGGAAGAAGCATGAACTCTGCAGTGTTGAAGGGTCCATCCAGCTAAGAGCAAAAGCAAGGAATCAACACAAAAGAGAAAGCAGCGCTCCCGGCCGGGGATGGGAATGGCATATACTTACAGACAAAAGCCCCGCTCCCTGTTCACTCTCTCCTCTCTACACCTGAAACACAAATGTGGATGAAAAAGGGCATCATGCTAGAAAGACAGCTGGGGGAGGGGGAAGAAGAGGGAGGGGGAGGGGGGGAAAGGGGTGGAGGAAGAGGAGGGGGAAGGGGAAACAAAACCCAAACCGGCTTCACTTCCAAGAAGTGCAGCCTTGGAAAAAGGAGGGGAAGGTCTCCCTGCCTCGTGCTCTTCTAGAGTGTGTGTCTCTCTTTCTTTAAGAGAGTGTCTCTCTCTCTCTCTCTCTCTGTCTCTCTCTCTCCCTCTCTCTCTCCTGCTAGTGTGCTAGTGAACAATGAGCTAATTCTGATGGGGCTGGCACGGCGCCAGCGCCCCAGCCTTGCTGCCACTGTGCTGCCGCGGCGGAGCCAGACTGCTTACTCTGCAGGAATCGGCGACTCGGGGCCCCCTGGGCGAGCAGCCCGGGCGCGCGCGCGCCCCGGCACCCCGCACCACTGGCGCCCCGCGCCGCGCCGCCCCCTCTGAGCCCGCCGGGCCCCAGGGGGACAAAGGGGCCCACAGCTCGGCGCCCGCCCCGGCCCCGCCCCCGGAGCGCGGCGCGCACACACCCAGCCCTGCCGCTCCCGCCCCCGGCGGGCTTCTCCGCCTCGACGTGCGGTGGCTTTTCAGACAAATAAGGAGGCGGAGGAGGCGGTTTGGGGGTGCGCCAAGCACGAAGGCGGCCAGGGCGCTGCACAGCCCGGCGGCCAGCCAGGGCCGCGGGGAGAGGCGGCGCGGCCCGTACTGTAATAATAAACCTGCGGCAGAGGGCATCTGAGGGAAAGAGGACGGCGACGGGCTGCAGCCGCCTTCCCTTTTATGTGCCTGTCCTGAGCGAAGCGGAAAATGGTGCCCGCGGTGGCGGCCGCCGCACGGAGGCACAGAGGCACACAAAGGGCCAGCGCCGCACGCGTTTGCGCACAGCCCCGGGGGGCCCACCGCCCCACCAAGTGCGCGCCCGCTCCACCCCGCGAGGAAGAGCAGGACCCAAGCACCCCGAAGGCTGGGCCCTGAGGCCATGGGACTGTGCGCGCGCGCGTGCACACACACACACACACACACACTCGGACACACGCGTGCACAGACAACATGGGCTATGACCTGGCGTGTGATCAGCCCAAGACACACTCCCCTATTAATCACCTTCTTTGCTGAAGGATTTAGCATGTCTCCCACTCTCTGCCCCACTGAAAGTGTTCTTTTTAAAACTGGAGATTGCTTTTCTAAAAAATGATTTGTATTTCTGATTTTTTTTTGAAAACTTATTTAAATGTCTCTTTTCATAGTAATGTAATGGCTCAAGATTTTGCTACAAACTCGAACAAACTGGTCTGTTGCCAGCAAAACAGGATATCATTTTATAGTGTCGGAGAGGAAGATTATTTTCTAATTAAATAGCTTTGCCAAGAAAAAAAAATACATAAAGGTTCATAATGTCTTCTAAATTTGCCATCCACCTTTCACTTGTAATCACTAAAAGCAATGTTTTCTATTATAACAGTCAAAAGAAAGGCGGGGAGGAGAATTTATAAAAAAAAATGTTTATAGAATGTCTTATTTTTTAGATTTTAGTATTTTGGGAGATCCAGAAATAGCACACCTTAAACGCGATATTTTACACTCTTAATTCTAAAGAATAAATTCTCTATAAGCTTGTTTCTACGACTATAGATCCTCCTTTCACACTACAAAAGCCACTGCAGCAGCAAATACTTATTAGATTGCCAGCGGGTGTTATTTTTAAGGGGCCCGCTAGGAGCTTCCCTGAATTAATCTAAAATATTGCAGCTGTTTTCCTGCAAAAAAACTTCCCTTGAAGCCATTGCTAGGAACAAAGAAACAGCACTCCACAAACTTCCCTAACGCATTCAGGACAGAGTTCACCTGCCAGAAAACGATGGAAAGAAGGTCGGCTAGTAAGTGGGGTGGTGCGAGAGGGCAGAAGCCTGAGGGCTGCTTCTGCAGGTCTGAAACCCCAGCAAGCTGGTCAAGGGAACATCAACGTTGAGATCTTTGTCATTCACCTGAGTCAGGCTTGAAAAGAAACCCAAGAGGGCACTGCCACGTTGACCAAAACATCTATACCAGGAAGATATGTTCAAAGTTACTTCTACAATAAAACACACACACACACACACACACACACACACACTAACTTTAGTGTTTATGTAAAACTTAAAACTTACCTAAAAAATTGCCTAAGACGTCCTTTAAAAACACAGGGAACTTTGGGATTTATTATCTGTTAATTTTTTTTTTTTTCATTATAACCACAGACATACAGGTAAGTCACTATTTTAAGAAATAAGAAACTGGATTAGAATGTAGTCTATTTACTGTGTTACCCAAAAGGTCACAATCTAACTATCCAGGAAACATTCTTGAATCTTTCTGGTTCTAGGAGACTGTGCTAACACTAGGGAGGGACATAAAGGAGCTCACACCATGTTACCTCATTCAAGAAATGGAGCAATACCTGTCTCGCAGTGCTCCTGGCTATCACGCTCTGCCGCCACTCAGCTACCATGCAGGTTGTATGAGATACTGTATGGGATAGTCAGTCTCCTGAAACACCTTTGTAATCATGGTAACCGCTGCTCCATTACAGGATACAGACCATACTTAGCCTACCACTCAAAACTTGCCACAACATGACCACAACTGAACTTCCTAGCTTTATTGTCCATCTCTTTCATCTCTTTCCCAGTTATGGACTATAGTCCTTCACTTCAGTCTGATTGATTATTTAGGGCACATTCATTCTCTAGACCGTTAACAGGCAGGAAGCAAAGTCACAGAAACACTGACTTACAGCAGGGTGACTCAGCCTCAGCACTGTTGATGTTTGGGGCCTGATGGATAATTCTGGGGTGGAGCCAAGGGATGCTACATTTCCCTAGTGAGGTGACATGATGTGAGTTCCTTTATGTCCTTCCCTAGTGTTATGTGGAGGGGAGAGGGACTCTCCTGTTCATTGTAGGATGTTTAGCAGCATCTCTGGCCTTTACCAACTGGATGCCAATAGTAAAGCCTAGTTGTGACAACCAAATATATGTACAGACATATCAAATATTCCTGGGAGGGGCCAACTTGCTCCTGGTTGAGAAGCACTGGCTTAAACAAACAAAACCATTCTCTGAGATGCAATGCAATGCTTCCCTTGAGCTATGTGGACTGTATGTACAAAAGCAAGGATTTTTTTAGGAAAAAGGAAGAAATAGTAGGCAATGTCCTTATCTTCATGGAATTTATGATTTGGGATAAGGGAGTGGAGAAACACATTGGATTGAAGCAGCCTGGATCAGAACCTGACTTGTCTTCTGTCCCTACCAAAGAATAGTCCAACCGAGGATTTGGTCAAAAGGAGAGAATATAGTCTTTTCCGAGATACAGTCTTTACCTTCAAGCTTCCTTAGATATTTCCATCTCAAATATCTTCATATATCCAACTGTATCCAAGTGTATATTCCCCCGATTTTGTTTATTTACAGTCTATGTCACTGCTTAGGATAACAAGTTGCATGAGTTTGAGTTCCAGGGGAAAGGCTATGTATACAATGATTAGAACCAGGTCTATGTGACCCTGGAGACGTTATTTAACCTTTTAGTCTCAGTTTCTACATTTCTCAGTTGGGCTTTATACCACAGTACCAGCATGCTGTATTATGTAAAACAGCATACAGGCATTTTAGTTAGCGTTACGTACAAGGTACCAACAGGTATTATAGGTTGCTTATAGAATAAAAAACTTACATGGTGTATCATGATCTGCCTCTGCCTCTCCTTCTAGCCTCATCTTTAGTCCCTCTCTGGTCAGCCTGAATGATATGCAGCTTTCCAAGAGTCATTGTTGCATGATTCTTGGGCCTTTTCACTTGCTATTCCTGCTGCCAGAATGCTCCTTTCCCCTTCAATGTATTCACTCGCGTTCATTCCTTATAAATATAGCTTATGGATCACATCCTCTAGGAAACTTTCTTTGAATCCCTGATCTGGTTTAGAAAGGAGTCTTGGTGTTCACAGTGGACCCTGACAGAGCTCTATAATTGTCCTTATCACACTGCACTGTAACTTTGGCTTTATTTTTCTGTCTTCACCACTTGACTGTAAATTGCATGAAGGAACAGAGTATAATAGACATTACTGGTTACCTGCCTAACACCCATTATCTCTTTCCTCCTATTCTTTCTTAATGAAAACCTGATTTTGTCCTGGTCTTCATATTTTCCCCATACAGCCCACAAGTTCCAGGGAAGGTGACCCCAAGATGTAGTTCCTAATTATTTTAGACAATCAGTGCATTGAATTGTTTAGATTTGATAATGGGCTAGAGATGAGCTTGTGACCCAAGTTCAACCAATCAGACTAAAGGGAAACAATTTTGTTGCATGCTTGAGCTGAAAGATTGAATTCTATGCTTAAAGTAATACAGAACTGTTGAAGAAATTTAATCTGAAAGTGATGTGAACAGAATTTTTTTCCTAGAAGGATTATTCTGAGAGCAATTTAGAAGATGGATTTGAAAAGGGAAAAGGTGTGGAACTGAGGAAGTAGAGATCATTTGGAGACTTTTACAGTAATCCAGGTGAGTAACTATGAAAGGCCAAATTAAGGTAGAGACCATGGGAAAGAAGAGGGAAGAAGTCAAGTTAAATCATGGAGGCAGAATGCTGGACTCACTAGGGGCTTGAAAGAGCACTGGACATTAGCCGGAGAAAGACCCCCAAAAGATCCCAGGTTTCTGGCTTTGTGACCACTTGGATGATGTTGCTCTTTCCTAAAACAGAAAAATACAGGAAGAATAGTGGATGTAGGAAGAGAAGGGGGTGATAATGAGTTCAGTTTTATCTGTTGAGTGTGGAACTCACATATTCAATATTCTCACAGCAAACCTTGGTAATTTTCTTATCACCATTTGCCTTTTCCTCATGCTTTCTTCCTGTCACGGGCTGAATTGTGCCTCCTCCAAAATTCATATGTTGAAGTCCTAACCCCCAGTACCCAGAAAGTGACTGCATTTGGAGATAGGGTCTTTAAAGGGATAATAAAAGTGAGGTCATGACAATGGGCCCTACTCCAATATGCCCTTATAGGAAAAGGCGATTAGGACACAGGCACACACATAGACAAGGCCATGGGAAAACACTTGGCCAAGATGCCCACCTACTAACCAAGGATAGAGGCCTCAAAAAACACTAACGCTGATGACAGCCTGATCTCCAGAATGGTGAGAAAATAAGTTTCTATTGTTTAAGCCACCCAGTCTGTGGTACTTGTTAGGGTAAATCTAGCAAACTAATACACCTTCCTTACATCAAACATCCAGAAGACTACAGAATTTGTAATATTTCTGTTTGTTATGAAGTTTAGGTTATTATGAAGTGGAAAGTCCAAGAAAGGCTAAAGAAGAAGTAATATGTCCATCACGGGCAAGGTTTTGTCCAAACCCAGAAAGTCTCATTCAATCTTGTAAGAAAGTTGCAGTTGTGGAGGCTCATCTAAAAGTCATAGTTCGTGGTTCTCCAAACAGCATTCCAGAACACATAAGGAAACCTATTTACAATCGGCCCTGTCCATTTGCAAGTTTCCAGCTGTATTTACACAGCTGCTGGAGTCAGCACAGATGAGAAGGATTCTCCACTTCATCACTGAGAAACCCACACTGAGCATAAGTTCAGAAAAGTGCCTCCATATACGACAATTCAGTAAGTCTCAGGAAGTAACACAAAACACCAAGAACTGAGCCATTGACATGGGGGACACTGGCAACGAAAAGAGGAAAAAGAGCTGTAGGTTTTGCTAAATGTGAACTCTGATTGTAAAAGTAAATATAGGATGATTTGTAATCTGTGTCATTCTATAAAACAAAATGAAAACAGCATTTAAAATAAAAAGGACCAATGAAAATGTGAGAAACCTGAAAATCATGGTGCTTTCAATCGTGTATTTTGTCCATCATCTGGAAATAATGGAAAATCCCTGAAAAAGTCAAGTTAGTCCTCCTGGAGGTGAAGAACAAGCTGGCTGTTGCAGAACCAAAGAGATAAGTGGAAGGAATGTCTCAAAGGAAGATTTATCCAGATTATCCTATCATGCAAAACAGACCATATGAAATACATTTAAAAATTAACCTCCTGCTTGCCTTAAAACTTACCTGAAGGGTGGTGCAAAACGTTAAAAATAATACTGTTAGTTAATGCTGTTCCAAAACAAGTAAAAGGAAATTATTTTAAAATCCTTCTGTGTGTGCACCCGTGTGTGTGTGTGTGTGTGTGTGTGTGTGTGTGTTAGCTAATTAGATTTAACAAAGAGGAATGTTCCCCCCACCGTGGGAAATTCCGAATTTTAAAACTGATTAAAATAATCAATGGATATCCTGCATAACATTGGAGAAATACAAAAGCGTGGTCTGAGAAGCTGACACAGTATATTCTGTTACATGAAGGTAGTGCTTGCCTTATCATTCAAGAGGTGGAATAACAAAAAATGTCTCTGGATTTTGATGTCCCTGAATAGTGTGGTGTAATTAAAACAAAATTTTATACAAACTCAATCTAATTTTGAAGTTAACTCAAGCACCTTGACAGATGAGCAAAGTTCTGTCCCAGTACAGTGGGATTTGTCAACCTTAGACTCTAGGATTCAAAAGAGGCAGAGATATTCAGAGTTATAGTTATAACTCACATTGCTCACCTGCCCACCTTTCTCATATGCCCAATCAGTGGGGAAGGGAGATGGAAGGAGGAGGCTGGCCAAAGAGAGAAACAGCTGGTTGGAAGACAGAAGATTCTGCCTTAGAATGAGGCTCCTCTTTTCAAAAGTTGGGGCAACTTACCTCCTCTCCTTGTGAAGATACTCAAGAAGGTAAACCCTTGCCAGAAACTTCAGACATCAGGTAGTGTTGTCCTCTAGAATTCATGGAAATACACATGTAAAGAATAATGAAGGTGTAATAATAATAATAATAATTCTACACGTTTGTTGTAAATACTTTCCTTTTTAACTTGTAGAAATATGTATGTTTGGCTATATATATATACATGTATATATATATACATATACATATATATATATACATATATATATATATATATATATATATATATATATATATTCAGCCACAAGAACCAGATAAAGAAACAGGTAGAAAAAAAAGAAGGGAGTCACATTTAGGATCGCAGCTCTAGTTAGTAACACTGATTGGACTGTCCAAACCATGACTAGACTGCATTCCTTTTCACCCAAAGAACTCAATTTCCCAGAAAACAGCACTTGAAACAAGCATTCCTCAGGGGCAGGCAGTTAGATCAGTATAGTCCTTGTATCAGTTATGTGACATCAGTATCCTCACCTCACAGCTGAAAAACTCAGGAAGAGAACGGGTAAGTCATTTAATTACTTGTCACAATGTAAATAGTAAAGCCTGGACTTGAATCCAGGAAGTCTGACTCCAGAATTCCATCTCTTATCCATCATGCTCTTGTGCGTCCCCAGTTATACCTTAGGATGTCCAGATCCAGTGGTTAGTCCTTCACTCCTTGATTTCCCTTATTTTGGGGGGAATAAGGGAAAAAATCCTCTCTGCCTTCTTCTTTGACTTTTTCACAGACTCATCTTCCATCTTCTATCCCATAAATTCTGGAAATTTACAGGACTGAGATGGTTCTGTAGGCAAAACTATTTGTAAATATGGCACCTACGTTATCCCTAAAACAGTCCGTAATTCTTTAAGGTGATTAATTTAGTTCACAAATAGTCTTGAATGACACCACGTGTCAGTTAGTCCACCAAATACTGGTAATGACATATTGTCAGAAAACAAAATGGAAAAACCAAGGTTCTCTTCCCACTCTACACACATGTAGTTATTTACATCTCTCTCATTACAGTTCCTTTTAAAAGTGCACAGATTTCATACTTCAGGTTTATCTTGGTTTTGGTGTTGTATGTAGTCCTGTCATTCTAAATTAAACGTCTTTCTGGAGTGGAAAAATATGTCCTAATCACTTTTTTAAAACAGTATAAAGTTTTATTTTTGTGAATCCTCTAAGGCATCATAATACAACAGTGAGAACTTGGCTCTATAATTGGGAAGACCCATGAGACGTCCCTGAGATTTTTAAGAACGTGCACTTTAAGAGGCTGACATTAGGAGAACTTCCAAGAAAAATGGCCAGGTTTTCATTTGCATGGATTTGCCTCATTCTTGCACCAAAAGGTCAGTGCTTTAAAGCACCCAGCTGTAATCCCTTAACTATGCCCTGAAGAGTTGAAAGGGTAAAAATGCCTCAGCTACTCATTAGAAAAATCTTAGGGTTGGACATGAGGGTAGAGGGTGGTGCACGGTTGTTCTCTATTATCCGTGTCAAGTTGCCTTCCACGTACAGAGCCCACCAGGGATAGACATCTAAAACCTCCCTTCCAGGGTCTCCCTCCCCTCATTGTCCACTTTGTCTTCTTAGAGCTTTGCCTTGCCTCTTCCTCCTCTCATCTCCCTTGGAGTTCTGTTGCTTCCTCCTCACAACTTCAAGTGCAAATTAGCAGTCCACTGACTTCTCCTCCATGGGGGTGGGTGCTCTTCCAGTTCTGGTGGGAGAGAGGGGCCAAAGGCCCAGGAAGTGTGTGGGTAAGTGCTTTCTTCCTGGAAGAGCTTGACAATAGGGAACATTTTCTTTCTGTGGTAAATCACCTGGTGCTAACTCTTCATTGGTTGCTAAGGTCAGAGACTTCTTGGTTTCTTCTGTCGACACCTTTATTTTTTCCAGTTTTGCAATTTTTAATGTCCTGAATTCTTTTTGTCCACTTTTCATAAGTTGCAATTTACTTTAACATCTCTCCCACCCCAGGAATTTAAGGACAAACATGAAAAAAGCCTCAATTGGTGATATATAAACACATCCTCAGGAATCCAAGCAGTCAAGAATTTTGACACTTCAGTTTCAGGTAGGCTAAACTGAGGTTGGATGGAACTGTAGTTTTGCAACATATATAAAGCAAGATTTTATGAGACAAATTAATGAGACAAAGATTTACACTTTTGAAAATCTAGCTTTGTTTTCAAGTCTAGCGCTTCAGCATATTTTCACAAAATTACAAAAAAAAAAAAAGGAATTTATTTATTAAAGTGATCCCTGAAGGATTATGTTTAGGAGTAGTTCATTGGCGACTCTCCTGGTGGCTTTACAAGGTGAAAAGTAGAAATCCCTGTCTCCAACTCAGACCTGTTGCCCTTTGTCTAAGTATCCATGGCCCACCTCTATCTGAATGGTCTGCAGATATCATAAACTCACTACATCTCAAAGTGAACTTATCATCTCCTTTGGAAATCTGGAAATATCTGTTGTTCTCTGTTTATGCAAATGGTTACAGTTCCATAGAATCACTCCCACAAGGTGGAGACCTTCCTCAACTTGTCTTTGAATCAGTCCCCAGTTGGTGTTAATCCTACATCTTAAACAGGGTCCTTCAAGCCTCAGGTCAAGAATTACTTCCTATGTGAAGCTTCCCTGATGGCCCCAGTTACTCCTCCTGGCATGATTCATTTGCTTCAATAAATATTCACTGAGCATCTCCTTACTACTGTGTTTCCCGAAAATAAGACTGGGTCATATATTAATTTTTGCTCCAAAAGATACATTAGGACTTATGTTCAGGGGATGTCATCCTGAAAAATCATGCTAGGGCTTATTTTCTCGTTAGGTCTTATTTCTGGGGAAACACGGTATGTGCAAGGCAAAGTGCTAGGCATGGACATAGAGCAGTGAACAAGACAGACCCAGGCACTGTCCTAATGGAACTGAATTCTACAATTCCAATCACAAATTCAAGACACAGGTAAACAAATTAGTCAGTAAGGCAATTGCACATAAAGAAAAATGTTTTTAAAAAGTGATGTGGCAAAGAATGGTTAGGTAAAGGGTGAGGAGGGGGGTATTCAAGGGAAGTCCTTGTAGAGTTGACATTTGAGCTAAGATCTGAAGATGGAGCCAGCAATTGAAAGATATGGGGGATGAGCGTTTCTATCAGAGAGGGGAGAGCAAGTACAAAGGTACTGAGGCATGAATCAATGGGGATATTCAAGGGATAGGAAGAGTGCGATTGAGATAATGTGGCTGGAATGTAGTGAGCAAGAAAAAAAATACAGATGAGATCAGAAAGGTAGGCATTCTTCTAGGTTAGCATGTCATGTTGTGTTAAGACTTTCATTGTGCTCACCTGCCTATCTTCGGGGATCATTACTTTTGATTTTAAGATCCCTGGTGTCTGACAAAGAACCTGACACTAAGTAGGTAAAAGATCCGTTTAGTATATAAATATGAAAAAACACGTTTTTGTTCAAAAATAAAGTTTAAAGGGGCTAAATTGATTCAAGATAATGCAGTTTTACTAAATGTTTAATAAATCATCAATATAAATTTTAAAGATGCACAGAATTCGTGGAGAATTATAAAAGCAAACTATAATCTCTCTCTTTAGGCTGTAAAGGCAGCTCCTTAACTTTAGAATGCATTTGAGCTGTTAGAATTATTTTCCTTCATCTTTAACCACTCCAAGCTTAAGTTTAATTTAGTGCCAAAGTTGAAATGAAGTTGATGCTAATTTGACTAGACTTCAGGAAGAAAAACTAATGAATTATTCCCAATCCCCTCTCCTGGGCAAATAAGAGAGAAAAGAATCATAGCTTGATTTGAATGAGTTCTTTCAAAGTAATTCCAATGCTCATGCATGGCAGCTTTCTTTCTCCCAGAAAAGAAACATTCAAAATAAAAAATTTTGGTTTCACCTGAAAAACAAAAGTATTCAAACGTATTTTTCTCATCCATGTTAATGTTTTTAATTTGTTTCTATAGCTGTGAGGAAAATAGCACTGATACTTCATTTAGAAATAATGAAATGATGTAGAATGTGTAATTACCTAAGTAACAGGTAAAGACGCATGAGTGATGGAAGGAAGGAATGAAAGGAATAGCTATTGAGCTGGTATGTTTTGAGAGGTACTGTATGAGCACACTCATCTGTGGAATTTCCCTGAAACTTTGTAAAATACTTTGAGTTAGGCACTCTTTAACTCGTTTTAACAGATCTGGGATCACTGAGTAAATAATTTGCCTGAGATCACACACAGTTACTAAATGACAGAGATAGGAATGGAAAGCAGGACTGTCTGACTAGAGGCTTTATACTCTATTACATGTATATGTAAAAACAAACAAACAAACAAAATATGTTTATGCATACATACATATATATCCATACTTATATACATAAAACAATTGAACATGTATATGTTTTCATATATCATATACACATATATATTCCAATAGAAAATTTAGAGGCAGGATTTTGTTGTTCCATCAAAATTTAGTATTTCCCTATCATTCTAATGTAAACCAAAAATTATACCGAAGTCTCTAAGAGCATTCTGCATGACTTCAGTTATAGCTAAAAAAAACAACATTAAAGCAAAGGAATCATGATTACAGAATGAGTTAAAAAAGAAATGTCTGTTAAAATTGTTTTAACAGGTTGTTATAAATGTCAGTGTAAAACACTGTCATTAAGAAAATTTTTAGAGGAAATGGAATTATTAGGAATTTCATGATCTGTAAGACAAGGGGTTTGAACTAGAAGTTTTTCCAAATCCCTTCCGGTTATAAAACCTTAAAATCCTATGACATTGAAGCTTGGAAAGGAACTATTGTGTGAAAATTGATAAGTGGAGTTCTCTACTCAAGTGCATTTCTTTAGTTGTCCTCAAACTGTGATGCCTTATAGAATTATTATCTCATTTACATTTATATGGTCAAGTGTCTCACTTTTGCTGTCGTGATAAACAGTCAGAGGTAATAGGATTTTTTTTAAATTCTTCAGTAGTTTTGAAACATAATTTGTTCGTCATTTTTGTTAGTGCTTGTTTCACTAAATTTTAGAAATGATTCTGAGACTTTCATCCTTAATTTGCAAATCTTTTTTAAAAGGGCAATTACATTTCTACCTAAGACATATTCCAGTTTCTGAAAGTCTGAAGGTTCAGTGCAGTAAGCAAATCATTTCATTCAGGGGGACCTTTTTTATGCACTTGGTGAGCATACTTAGTCTGGCCCCACATAGAGGAAAAGGTGGATGGCCTCAGAGCTAACCAATCGAGTCGTCTCATCCAGCTCCTCACCAAACAGATCAACATGGATGCCTCTGGTGGTTTATGGGAACTATAATCACAACCTTTGACCAGGAGGGTGGTATATTTCCCATGAAACATAACTGAAATCATTTTTGAAATAACACCTGCAAGATGCTATTTTCTTGATATGTTCCTGTTCATGAACCTTCCTTATTACATATTATTAATCCTAGAGGTTTAATATAAATGATGCTAGGTTTGGATTAAGTAATCTTATCTTGTTACTATGGTTACTGCTGCTTAGTTTCTCTTAAATAGCAGATGATGATATTCAGATGATCTATTTTAGGTTCCACGTTTATCTGTAT
Organism: Rhinolophus hipposideros; assembly: GCF_964194185.1. Classification (NCBI taxonomy): domain Eukaryota; kingdom Metazoa; phylum Chordata; class Mammalia; order Chiroptera; family Rhinolophidae; genus Rhinolophus; species Rhinolophus hipposideros. Next base: position 24,823,547 of record NC_138053.1, on the reverse strand, counting down.
TCAACTAAAGTCAACATAGAGTTGATAATTCCAGAAGTTTACTATATATAAACACACAGTCTTTCAATTATTAAGTATGTTTATATATCTTCTATATGTCTGCGGTTGCAGGTTACAACAGACAGTAGAGGGTGCCACTTACTATACATATAACTTTCAATCAATTTTCTGAACCATTATTTTTTAAAAAATTATAAGAAACTATCGTATATCCAACATAGTACATACTATGTTTCGGATTAAAGATGAATCCTTCGCTCAAGAAAGGCACAGTGTAGAGGGAGAGACAGAATTACAAACATACATAAAAACCCTGGTAAATATCTATTTCTCTAAAACAAATATAATAAGTGGTTGTTGCAGGTTATTAATTAGTTCTGACTGTTGCAAATATAATAATAATCATGATGATGATACAGTAGTTTTATTTACTCAAATCAAAAAGTGGGAGCTAAAGTATTGGTCAGAATCTTCTTTGCTCAAGAAATTTGGAGATAATTATTTATTCCACTGAGAATATTCAACAATGAGGATTTATCTTTAGTAAAACTTGTTGGGGAAATGTGACAATCTGCCGTTTTCAATTGTCCAACAAAGATCAGTAAGAATCTTCCTCTAGATAGATCACAATGAAAATTCTCATGCAAAGATGTCTCTTTGCTGTCTACCAAGAAGACCCCAGAATCAAAGATAAGGTTTCAAATGATCTGAAGTTCTTTTTCTACTACATGGAATATTTCTTTGGTCAAAAATGTATTATCTTCTCTAGAATGCTTAATATTCTTTTTTGTTTTTCGACAAACTCTAGTGAGTCGAAATTTGGCATATGCTGTCACAGAGTTCTACCTGTTCTGTCCACAGAGCCTTGCGTGGCCCAGCAACTTCAAGGTACCCAGGGCAACCCCAAAGTTGAGCTTAGACCAGAGAGACAGAACCACACTCCTGGACCAGGCAAGGCAAGCCCCTCTGCCCAGGCTGCAGGGAAACAGGGATGAGAAGCCCCTTTTGTTTTTCCAACTCTGATCTTCTGGGAGTTTATAAACCACCTGACACATACTTGATTCGACATATATTCCCAGAATTTAGACTGAAGACTCCAGATGAAGAACTCTAAAAACATCACTGAGCTAACCAGTATTCATTTAGTCCTCCTTATATTACATGCCTAGCATGGTGCTAGATGGTGGGGAGAGAGGGCGAAAGAGAGAAACAATAATATGGTAGGCAGATTAAAGGCGCCACAAAGATATCTTCATCTTATCCTACAACATCTGAATATGTCACCTTACATGGTAAAAGGGATTGTGCAAATGGAATTAAAGTTATAGACCTTAAGAGAGGAAGATTATCCTGGATTATTCAGTTGTACCCACCTAATCCTATGGGCCTTTAAAAGCTGCAACATGGAGAGATGTCACAGAAGACAGAATTCAGAGAGATTCAAGATATGAGAAAGCATCAGTGCTTTGTTGAGGGCTTGAAGACGCAGGTGGCCTTAAGGAACTGAGAGAAGCTCCTGCCTGAGATCCAGCAAGGAAGTGGGGACCACAGCTCTACAATCTCAGGGAACTGAATTCTATCAACCACCTGAATGAGCTTGGAGATGGATTCAGCCCCAGAACCTCCAAAAAGCAGCCCGCCCAAACTCTGATTTCTGTCTTAGAGAGACTCATTGTGACCTGGACTTCTAGCCTGAAGACTTGTGAGATTTCAAAAAAAAAAAAAACAACAACAACAAGTGCTGCTTTAACTGCTAAATTTGTTATGGCAGCAATAGAAAATTGACACAAGTAATAAATGGTCCTTGGTTGTGAAGAATCTAATGGTGGAGAAAATGAGTGAATGTCAGGTTTTAACACTATGATTTGAATGGCAGAGGTCGGTGGGTGAGAAGAAATCTTCCTGAAGATTGAGACTGAGAGCTTTAAGCATCTCAGTAATATTGCCATTGAGAATAATGCCTTAGGTCCCTGTCCGTATAAGTCCTCATTTTCGGGGATATCGCTCATGTTGACCAAGTATTTGGGAGCAGTGTAGGGTGCCTGCCACTCTCTGTAAATTGTGGGCTGCCCTAGAGTAGTGTGACACATCTGATTACCACATACAAACACTTTTCAAAGCTGAACAAATGACCCTAACACAGAATTTTGCTAAGAATGCAACTTGCCTTTTGCTTTCTTGAAAAAATTGTTTATACCAGTCATATTCATGTTCTGTGTGTCTGCCAATTACTTTTTTATATGCAGGCTTTCTTTCATTTTTCTGAAGTGTGTATTAGGGCAAGATCATACTTAATAATTCAGAGAGTATATCTAAAGCATAATTTATTTTTATTCATGAATAAGGATCAAGACACATCTTATGGGCTGAGTAGGTGGGTAGAAGAAAGGGTAGACTAGGGCTTTGTAAAATATGCTTTGGAAACCCGATGTAAAGGAAATAGTCCAAATTATTTCTTAATTATTAACAGATTCAGAAGACAAGCAACAATCTGGGGGAAAATATTTGTAACTAATATCACAGAGAATGCACTAATTTCTTTATTATAAAAAGAGTTCCCCCAAGTCTACAAAAGACCAACAACTCAGTAGAATAATGGGTAAAGTATATTAAAAGAGAGTCACAGAAAAAGACATACAAATGCTTTTAAACTTATGAAAATATATTTAATATCACTTATACTAAGAGACTTTCAAATTAAAACTACAGAGAGACATGATTTCTACCTGTGGGACAGACAAGTTCAAAGCACTTGATAACTCACTGAGTTCGTGTGTGAGGTGAAACACTGCCAAGTATGGCCGGTGGTGCATGCAGCAGTTCAAGCACATTGGAGACAATTTTTGTCATATCTACTGTAATTAAAAATGCACATATCCTTGGGTCCAGCAAATTCACTTTTTATACTTTTTGTTCTATGTATAAACTTGTATATGTGCAAAATGACTTATGTAAAAGGATAATGTTTAGAACATATTTTGTAATAGCAAATGTTTGGAAACAACTTACATTTCTATTAATAGTGGGGTAGTTTAAATAAATCATGGAAACTCCATATAATACTATGAAGCTGACACAAAGAATGAGCAACATTGGAACAACCATTTTGGAAAACTGTCAATGTTTACTAAAGCTAAGCATATGCCTACATCATGACACAGTCTGCTCCTAGGTATCTACACAAGATAAATGAATGCCTACATCCACTAAAAGACATGTGCACGTCTGTCCACGGCAGCTTTATTCAAAATAGCCCCAAACTGGAAACAATCCAGATAGCCATCAATAGGAGAATGAGTGAATAGTGATTTCTTCATATAATGGAATAATATTTAGCAATAAAAATAAACTGCTACATACAATAACATGAAAAATCTCTCTGACATGTTGAGGAAAAGAAGGGAGATACAAAAGTGATTTCATTTATAGGATGTTTCGAAACAGGCAAAACTAATTGTAATGATGGAAGTTAAACTAGAGGTCGCCTCTGGAGACATCAGGGAACATTCTAAAGGGATGGAAATGTTCTAGATCATAATCTGAATGGTGGTTACATGGGTGTAAACATATATGAAGTTAAGTATTAATGCTGTATACTTAAGATAGATGCACTTTAGACGCTTTCTAATTTATGTTATAGCTCAATAAAAAAGTAAAAGAGGAAGAACAAGGAAAAGACTGAGAATGAGTAGGAGAGCACATCTATATGTGCCCATGTATACTGTGTTTCCCTGAAAATAAGACCTAGCTGGACAATCAGCTCTAATGTGTCTTTTGGAGCAAAAATTAATATAAGACCCTGTATTGTATTGTATTATATTATATTATACTCGGTATTTTATATTATATTATATTATATTATATTATATTATATTATATTATATTATATTATATTATATTATATTATATTATATTATATTATACCATATTAAAGACCCGGTCTTATAGTAAAATAAGACCGGTCTTATATTAATTTTTGCTCCAAAATACGCATTAGAACTGATTGTCCAGCTAGGTCTTATTTTCAGTGAAACACGATGTAATCTGCAAGGTAGATTGTTAATTGAAAGCATTTCTCAACTGTAGTTCCTTGTCTGAACCACAGCACGGAGAAAATTATTTGCAACTCTTCCCTCAGTTCTCCCAGGGATGATCCATAATACCATTCCTGATACCCAGGAGAAGAGTTATTACATACCTTAGGGCATGAGAACTTAATTCTCTCAAGAAATCCTAGCTGAGAATATTTATGCTACACCGTGTGTTGTTTTTTTGAGTATATAATTATCACAAGAAGCTAACAGTGATTGTCCCTGAAGAGGGAAGTGGGTAGCTCATTTTTAACTGGATGACCAATGGCACAGTTCGAATTGCATTCTATGTGCATGTTAACACACATACACACATACACACAATTTCTATATGGGACAGTAGGAATGTAAGAGAGGTGGGACACTTAGGAGTAAAGGCAGTGATGCTTCAGCAGGGTTGCACGTTAACCGAGATATGCATGCTAGTGGTATTTCAAACAAAAATGTTTTGAGCTCAATTTTAAGTCCAAAATACTATTTACATTATTTTGAGTAAACTAAGAAAGAAAAAGCAAAATTTCTGAGGGCAAGGTATATGATTTAAGACTATCAAAGTTCCACAAATTGTAGGTATGGAGTGAGAGGAAAAAAAAAAAAAGGACATTTGTCCAGGGCATAAAGCATGGCAAAGTTCCAATAATATTCTATTAGTAGGTTGGGTCACTTTTTCCAATAGTCATCTAATTTCCTGTGTCATGGCTCATGTGAAATAGGTTGATGATTGAGATAAATAGAGTAGAGGGGGTCCAGGAATCTGTTTTGCTAGTAATTTTAAAGTTTAGACAGCAAAATATCAAAATAGCTTCTCTGTTTCGCTGGTGAGTAAAAATGAATACAGCTAAAGAAAGCCAAAGAAACTAAACTGAAGAGTGATGGTTGAAGCCATAGAATTTAGTACCAATTTACAGAGAGAGAGAGAGAGAGAGAGAGAGAGAGAGAGAGAGAGAGAGAGAGAGAGAGAGAGAGAGAGAGAGAGAATGGGAGTGATCTTGGTGATCAGAGGCAACTTGTGTGCCAGTTTTCAGTCAGCACATCAGGCTCTTCATGTACCAGGAAAAGGATACCAGAATTTCCAGGTACATTTGTAATAATGAGGATAACAACTGCTATACAACAAGTAAGTATTATGAGATGTACTGAGCACATCAATGCACGTGCCAAGTGCAATATGTGCACTATATTGTTAAACCCTCTCAACGTCCCATTGTAGTAAATAATGCTGTTATATTCATGTTACAAATGAGGAAAACAGGCTCAATGAGTTTAAATAGCTTGCTTACTGTAATAGTGAGTATGGAGCCTACTTCCTTCCCTCTAAACCATGTCCCGTTTGTGCATTACGTGGCTCATTGTCAGGCAGTGGTATGAATTCCTTTTGCAAGGAATTACACATGCAGCTGTACACAGAGCCCAACTCCTCATTTATTTAATTGTAATTTAGGCTTTTCCCACAATCCATCACATTTCTTAATTTACGAAGGCATTTTACCCCATTTCTTGAAATGGACACATGTTTCTCAGAAATGTTTTACACATTTGCTTTTGTTTGTTTTGCTGTGACACTCATCCTAAGGAGCAGATGGAAATTTCTTGGAAAAAAAAATGATGAGTAGCATATTAAAGCCCTCTTCTGGAGTCCCCACAAGTAAAATTTACTATTCAAGGGTTAATGCATGCAAAATACCTTCAGAGATACTTCAGTAGCATACATTTCTTGAGGAAGCTCTTGAATTACCTAAAATAAGTTCACAATGACAACATTTTATTCAGTATGAAAGTATGTTTTATCTTTTTAATGGCCCTAGAATATCAGAGAGGAACATCAATCATACTTTATTGAAACTCCTTGATTTAGAATTCTTCACTACTTACAAGATATATGCCCCAAAAATAGTAGGTAAGTAAATTAGTGAAAATAAAGATATCTTTCCATGCCGTGTTTCCCCGAAAATAAGACCCAACTGGACAATCAACTCTAATGCGTATTTTGGAGCAAAAATTAATATAAGATCCGGTCTTATTTTACTAAAAGACAGGTCTTATATAATATGATATGATATGATTAATATAATATAATGCTGGGTCTTATATTAATTGTTGCTCCAAAAGACACGTTAGAGCTGATTGTCTGGCTAGGTCTTATTTTCGGGTATTCTTTCTCACATCCTGTGTCAAATAATCTCCGCTCCTGGTTGCAAAGCAGCTGAAGCAATAAGGTGAGCATATTGTTTCATTGATGGGCTCTCTCAGCCACGCCCAGGGGCAAGAGGAGGAGTCAGAAGGGCCTGGATGCAGGAACTAGATGGCATTTGGGAAGTAGATTTCTTTCTCCATTTTTGGAAGCCAAATGGTTCACATCCATGTCAAGTCTCTTAGCATCTACTTTGTGTTTCTGCCTCTGCTGAGAGGTTTGCTCTGCTTTGCTCAGACTATTGCAGTTACTGTTTTAGTCCTATCCCACTGTCCTAGGACAATCATGCGATTGTATTAGTTTGAGCCAGTCATCCACCATAATCCATTCAGCTGCAGGCAGGTGGGTGGGATCGCAAGGTGCCCTCCCCTCAGCAGGGTGGGGAAGGGGAGGAGAAGGTCTGAGCAGTCTTGCTAAGAAGAGGGTTAGGGGAGTCCTGAGTACACGACTGTGGAGAAAATAGTTGGAATTTGTATTATAGCTGCCGTGTGGGAAGCAATATTCTTCCAGAATCTAGCTATTCAGAGACTATTCAAAAAAACATCTCTATCATACTTAGCTGTTTCCATAAAGGCCTCTCCTGAGTCAGTCTATCATTAAAATTTCATAGGATTTAAGGATAAGCTTTGGAAAGGGAACCCAAACAGACAGAGAATTGTGCTAAAGGAGAGAGGACAAAAGTGGGGTTTACCTATTTGGTTTGGATATAAATGGGGACTTGGAGCCTCTCTTGTGATGGAATGGTGATTTTTGCCTCAGAAGCTCTGTTCCTTGGCACATTCATAACCTCTGAGGCTGAAGCTTTCCCTGAATGTTTTGGAAATCAGAAATGGAAAACTTAAGTGGATAGTGCTGGCTGCAATTCAGTGCACACCAGTGCAATGAAGAGGAGGAAAATGTTATTTAAAACCACAACTGAATGTGGCAACTTCTGCCTTTTCCATGGAGAAGATAGGGGTGGGAATAGAGAATAATTCACACAACTGAAGGACTAAATCTCTTCACAGTTCCTTGCCCTCGCAGAAAGAGGTGAAGAGGGGAGAAAGGGTGAGGCTTAGATTTAGATGGCCTGTGCTTTAGCAGAATACGTTACTGGGTCTTTGTACATACAAAGAGAGTCTATGTGTTGAGTATGGGGCATGGAGATTCAGAGGAGCGAAAGGGAAACAATCTTTATAAGAAAAAGGAAGGTATTTCAAGCTTTTACTCCTGAGGGGGAGGAGGCAGAGAACAAAACAAAACACAACAAAACAGAGGGAAACAGGGAGAGAAAAAAGCCATGGAACATAAGAAAGAGCCCATAAAACTTTCCAAATTATTGGTTTCCAATATTCTATCTTTAGTTATTTGTTTGCCTACAATGTAAATCCCATCCATTGCTGCAAGCCTCAGTCAAGTCTGCCACACAGAAGAGACTCATTAAAAAAAACACTTTAATGAGTGTTTTTGTCTGTGAGTGTTTGATTAGGGGGTGTATTTCTTCGTGTATAAATCATGGAAGGAGGCTGGATTTCAAGTGTTATTGGAGATGGTAGAGAATAGGGAGAGAACCTATAAAACAGCTAGACCATTCATTAATGGAACTAACTCAGCAAAAGCAGGCGTGAAGGGTCATCCGTGACTTGGAAAACTTTTCTAATTTCTCACTATTGCTTCCTGTAGCAAAGTTTACCTTGCAAAGAAGGCCATACCAATGTATATCACCGTCCCACATACTCTGTATAATGTGACACTGACACATCTCCATTAAGAAACGGAGTCTATGTTCCTTCTCCTTGAACTTGGTGCCTCCACCAATAGAATGAGATGAAAGTGATGCTGCATGACTTCTGAGGCTAGACCAAAACAGGCAATATGGCTTCCACCTGACTCCTGCTTTCTCTGGGGATGCCGGCCCTTGGAGCTGTATCACCGCTATGTGAGCAAGTCCATGAGCCCATACATTGTGCAGCTCGAACAGGCCATTTCCACTTTATCCTAACTGACTCAAAGTAACCATGAAAAATACATAATTGTTACTTTTTCACCACTAAGTTTTGGAAAAATTTGTTATGCTACAATAGATAAATAATATGTCCTCACTCCCACAAAGAAAAAAAAAGAACTTTATGGTGAAATTTAGACTAGTTCTATTTGAAGCTTAAAGAATTAGATATCTCTTTTCATGGCACTTGTTAGATCTCTTTGTACTTCAAGAGTTCTGTAGCCTGAAAGACAAAAGCTATCAGGACAGGGAAGGATGAGAAGTGCTATGATCTGATTGTTTGAGTCCCCACACAATTCATATGCTGAAATCCTAACCTCTAAAGGTGATGGTACTAGTAGGCGGGGCCTTTGGGACGTGCTTAAGGCATAAGGGTGGAACCCTCATTCTGGGAGGAGCCTTATGAAAGAGACGCCAGGGAGACCCTTAGTCCCATCTACCACAGGAGAATGAAAAGTCTGCCACCTGGCAGAGGGCCCTCACCCAACCATGCTGGTACCATGATCTTGGATTTCCAGCCTCCAGAACTATAAAAAAATAAATTCCTGTTTTTGATAAGTTACCCAGTCTGTGGTATTTTGTTAAAACAGCCTAAGACAGAAGGGGAGTAAGTTCATCTTCCAGGAATAAAAAGGCAGACACCAAGGAGAAAACAAATGGCTTGCCACACTAAAGAATTAATTCCTCTAGATTCAGCTATTTACTAACCATGTGACTAGAAAATAGCTAGTTTTTTTTTTGCTTCAGTTTCATCTGTAAATGAGGCTTATCCATGTTTATAATTGTGAGGATTAATAACGAAAATGCACGTAAAGTGTTTAGAATAGTGTCTTATACAGGATAAACATTTTATAAATGCCAGCTATTGTAATAAATAATATGCTTAGCACAGTACCTAACATTAGGTAATGGCTTAATAAATGGTAGCTGCAATTATTACAGTCCTCCAAATATTTACTTTAACATGCTCACCCATATAACCAAATTTTGCATGCCTATTTCCATGGCTATGTCACTGGAATTTCCCTATGGAAAAGAAAGCTCTGTAGTATATGAAATTGTCAGCTTATCAGTACACAAGTAAGCTCGTCATAAAATTGAACTCATTCGAAATGTCCCAACCTAAAGCAATTTATTAGCTACCAACCTAAAAAAAGCATTGATTCATCTCTGCATGTGTTGGAATATAAATGGCAATCCTTAGAGATGCAATCATATATTCTGCCAACCTTGGAACATATTTATAATTTGGAGAATCTGTGTTTCAAATTAAACTCTTAAATTTCGAGTTCTTAGTTTCATTTATACTTAACTATATGCAACTTTTGACTCTTCTGTAAAATAGAGCTGAAAATAGATTCTCTGGGCATCTGACAGTTCTAAATGAGTAAAACAGAGAAAAAAAACAGAAATTTCCCATAATATACACAATAAGTGGGAAATTCAAGTAAGTGGGTGTAGAAAAACAAAGAACCACATGGTATTTTATAAATAGAGACTTTTTTTAGGCTTTGGGTGAACTCATGGTAAGAAGGCCTAAGCGTAGTACAAATATCAGAAACAACCCCCAAATTATAGGTGACACTTTCAATAGACTTACCAACTACTAAACTGGTCACAATATGTCCACTTACAATCTCTATGCCGACTGCTCTCATGAGAGATGGACCAGGGAAGATGCAATGACTCCCTGAGACAACTCAGGTGCCCTGTGTAAATTCCTGTTTTACTGTATTACAATTTGAAATTTTAATTTCCTCCAAAGGTTAAAAATCCTCCTAAGACTATCTCATATTCTATATGTTGGAGAAAATATGCAATAGGAGATTGATTATTTGGCTCAAATATTCAACTCAATTTGTTACTCTTATCCTTCCTTTGCCAGCCAGGTAGATGCAACAAAATAAAAGAATTAGTTAAGATGTCTATTGGAGGCGAAATCAATTTTTCCCAAAAGATGTCTCAATGTGTACAAATTCCAACAGATTTTCCACAAATCCGAACAAATTGATTTTGAAATTCATGAGGCAAAATACAGTGGAAAATTGCCAATGCAAATTGTTCATATTTAAATTTTTTTCAACTCTATCATGGCCTAATTGATGTACATTAATTAAACTGCACATATTTAAAGTGTGCAATTTGATCAACTCTGACATATGTACACATCCATGAAATCATCACCAGAATCAGGAGAACAAACATTTCCATCACCCCTGAAAGTTTACTTGTGACTTGGATGTGTACATACTCCCCCATTCTATCCCTATCCATACAACAACCACAGATGTCCTTTCTGTTACTATGGATTATTTTGCATTTTTTAGAATTGTATTTAAAAGGAAGCCTACAGTGTGTGCTCTTTTCTGCCTGCCCTCTTTCACTCAGCATAATGTTGAGATTCATCCATATTGTTTCATATATTAATAGTTATTTCCTTTTCATTACTGAATAATATTCTATTATGTAGATAAAGCAGAATTCGTTTATTCATTTACCTGTTGATAGACATTAGAGTTGCTTCCAGTTTGGGGCAAATAAAAATAGACCTGCTATGACTATTTGTGTACAACTTTTTATGTGGATATATGCTTTTGTTTCTCTTGGGTAAATTCCAAGGATTAGAAATTCTGGGTCATATGGTAGATAGAAGTTTAACTCTGTCTACTGGCAGTGTTGGAGTTACGGTTGCTCCACATTTTGTCAAAAGGTTTCAAAAAATTTTATCAGATTTAAAAAAATTTTTTAGCCATTCTAATGAGTGTGTAGTGGTATTTCATTGTATTTTCAAGTCGTTGATGACTAATAATGTTAAGCATCTTTTCATATGCTTATTGTCTATCCATATATCTTCTTTTGTGAAGTGTCTATTCAAATCTTTTGATCCATTTTCTTACTGCATGGATTTTTTGTTTTCTTATTTTGGGGTTGTTAATGTTCTTTAAATATACAGAGCAAATTGCTTGTCTGATATATGTGTTGCAAACACTTTCTTCCAGTCTTTTCCTTTTCGGCTTATGAAGAGCAAACTGTTTTTATTTTGGTGAAGTCCAATTCATCTTTTTCTTTCATGTGTGTTTTATAATGTTTATATTCAATCTAAGAAAACTTTGCTTATTCTAGGTCACAAAGATTTTTCTCCTATGTTTTCTTCTAGAAGTTTTATAGTTTTAGGTTTTACATTTAGGTCTATGATACATTTTGATTTAATTTTTATACATAGAATAAGGCAAAGATCAATGTTCATTTTTTCCCTATAAAGATAACACACAAAATTTGTTGAAAGCACATTAGTTTCTCCATCAAATTACCTTGGTATCTTTGTCAAACATCAGTAACCATATATATATGGGTTGGAATTGCAAATTGAGTCTTCCAATGCATGAACATGGTATATCTTTCCATTTACTTAAGTCTTCTTTGATTTCCCTCAGTGATGTTTTCTAGTTTTCATATTAATATCATATTTAAATATTAGACTCTTTTGCTAAGTTTATTCCTAGGAATAAATTTCTGCTGTAAATAATTTTCTTTTAATTTTGGTTTTCCAATTGTTTGCAGATAGTATATAAGAATACAATTGATTTTTTTGTGTGCTAACCTTGTATCCTAAGACCCTGATAACTTAATTTATCAGTTCTAATTCTAGCCAGTTTTAAGATTCCCTAGGATTTTCTGCAACAATCAGATCTGCAAATAGGGATAGTTTTAAATGTTCCTTTCTGACCTTCATTTTGTGTCATTTTCTTGCCTTAATTTACTGGATAGTTCTGCTAACCAGAACTGTGCTTTATAGAAATGATGAAGTGGGCGCCCCTGCATTGTTTCCAATCTCAAGGGGGAAACAGTCTTTCAACATTTAAGTATGACATCAACTGTAGTTTGTTTGCTTTTTTATAGATTCTCTTATCTATTTGAGGAAAGTCCCTACTATTCCTAGGTTGCTGAACTTTTTTTTAAATCTTGAATGGGTGTTGAATTTTGTCAAGCATATAAACATCTATTGAAATGATCATATGGGTATTTTTTTCCATTCTATTAACATAAACACTTGAGGAATTTCTAAATTTTGTGACTTCATTTGCATAAGTATCTGTCTACCTTTAGAAGGAGACTCTATCTTACTCATCTTTATATCCCTAAACCTGGCACTTTGTGCATGACCAATAGATGTTTGTTGAATGACTGAATAAATTAATGACTCTACACATATCATGTATGTGTGGCCTTATATTTCTGTTTAGAAAGGATAAAAGCTTCCTATGTGAGTAGTGATAAACTCAGTAACCTGCATGACAAACATAAATTTGGGATAAGGCACTATTTTTATTTCTCATATGAGGTCCAATTGACATCTCTGTGAGGTGGAGGGTGGAAAACAGAAGGGAGGATACTGCTCCATGAATAATTCAGGAATCCGGGCTGATAGAAGGTTTGCTATCTTTAACACGTGGCCTTCAGTGCTATCTGCACAAGAAAATATAGCCTGTCAATGGGCTGGGGGGAGGAGTAAAGGATGTCACGTTATATGACAGATTGTTTTTTCACAGTTTAGGCCTATAAATGCTATGTTCAATTTTCGTCCATATTTCACTGGTCAGAGCTCTGTACATAGCCCACATAGATGCAAGAGAGGCTAAGAATATAGTCTTTTTTCCTCGAGTTGTTTCCCTACAAAACTACAGTAAAGAAGAGTAGCATGATTTTTTGGTGGAGAGCTAGTTTCTTCGCTTTGGAAAGGAAAAGAAAGTTATATTTATGAAGCACCCGTTTGAGGTCAGATACTGGGCTACATGCATGTTACACCACTTTTGGTTTGTTATAATGCAGCATTTCTCAGCCTATGTCCAGCAGAGCCACGATGTCCTATACCATTGATGGTCTTTGAACAACAGGTTTTGCATGGCCAAATAAGTTGAGGAAAAGTTACTTTAAACTTATTTAAACACGTTTCTTTTCTGCAGTACCTCTCTGGGGCCTTTAGTATATGAATGTGCATTTTGATTCTCGAGGATGAAGAGCATGGAACGTGGAGCATTCCAAACCTTATGTGGTTGCAAATTATCTATTAAGACTATAGGGCTTGATTTGAGAAATATTAGGGCATGGATACTTAATGATAGCAATGAAACAAAAAGTTATATTTTCCAAGGTTCCTAATCATCACTCATTCCACTTATTTTTGTTAAAGAAAATACAATAATACTATCTGGGAATGAAATCACTTTCCGCAAAGTCAAGCTGCATGTGTCTGGGAAAGGGAGAAATAGCTCTGGCTAAGGAAGGCTTGCATTCCTATGGTGCCATCATCAGTGGGCTTGGAGTTATAGAGTCCTTGAGTATTTTGACTCAGGGGAACATCAGGTATGTGTATGAATTATAGGCCAGAATCTGTATTCTGTCTTCCTGAAGAGAAAGAACAGAAAGTGGTCCCAACAGTAATCCATCACTGGGATCCCTATTTAATTTCTTCCTTTAATATTCTTTGGACCACAAAATATTCATCATGATTTTCTTCATTAACAAGAAGCATGACTTTGTTTAACATAGAGATCCTGTACTCAGATATGATTCATTTCTATCTTAAAGTGACTAATCATTACTTTAATTTTTAGAAACTACTGTTGGTAAAAAAAAAAAAAAAAAAAAAAAAAAAAAAAAAATTCCCATACTGTGGTGATTCCAGAATTTATATATAAGAATTGGGGTGGTGAGTTGGTGGAAGGGAGAAGAAAGAGAACTTGAAGCTATGCTTGCCTAGCACATTTTATTACATGGGGAAAACATCAATTATTGACAGTAATGAATGGGAATGGAGGGGAATGAGAGAGGCAATATTGGGGCAGGAGAGAGGTCTAAAGCTCCCAGGTCTTTACGAGTCCCCATAGTTTATACATGTAAACATACAAAGGAGATGGGTAGATAAAGGAAAAGTGATGCAGAGGGAGGATGAGAGCAAGAGCGTGAACTAGAGAGAAAAATGAGGAGAGACCACTATATTTCATCAAGTTATTGAGATGCTAGAAAAGGCCGTAGAGGCCATCTTGTCCAATTTCCTTTAAAAGAGCCTCTATCTTTCACTAATCTTCATTCAGCTCCCGAGTCTTTGCTTCTAGTGAGAGGGTGTTTATGCAGTTCTCAAAGCAACTCATTCAATTTTCAAACAATTCCAGTTGTGAGAGGGCCTTTTCTTATATCTGTTAAAATATCTGTCCGTGGTGCTTACTTCCATTTGTTTATTCTAGTTCTGCTCCCCTCCTGGCCTCCTGAATGATATAGAAAAGTCTCCAACATGATGGTCTTAAACATTTGAAGATAGTATGGACTCATTAAGTGTTTTCTTTTTCTTCTCCAAATATTACTAAGCCTGTCATGTTCTTCAGACACAAAGATTTGAGAAAACTCTATTCTTGTCACTCTTCTCTGGTACTCAATGCTCTTCTTGAAAATTTAATATGAAGTAAATACAATAAATGTATAATACATGATGAATGCTGTTGCATCTGAAGATAGCACTTTCAGGGAACTACTAGGCTCTTTGGAGATTTGGCAATGTTAATTTCCCCTGAGGGGGACAATGGTGGAATTTTGTATATTGGAGTTGACCACATGGAGCTAGAAGCACCCTTATATCTGTTGCCTCACAAAACATCTCTGTCTTATATTCTCAGCCCTGTGGGATACTCCTCCACTGTGCTTCCTCTCAAGTCCCAACAGGTGGTGTTCTCTGCTCAAGGTCCCCATAACTACTCGTTATCTGACACCGCTATTCCTTAGGAGTCTTAGTAGAAAAAGATTCTGAAACCACAAACACATCAGCACCAATGCCCAAGAGTATGTGTGTATGTGTGTGTATATGCGTGCGTGCGTGTGAGAGAGAGGAAATTATTATTATTATCACATAAATATTTTGCTTTAGACTTAGATATGAAGAAACTACTTGTTCCTCTGGATAAACAATTTTAAAATAGATTGACAATAAGAAATTCACATCTAATTGATAGTTTAGAGCCCATTCTATGGTCTAGGTTTTATAATCATATAAAACCTCTTATGGCTTATATGCATGCATACTTACCTGCCACTCTAACAGTCTTATTCTCTGAGTCAAATTTTTTACTTTTGAATTTGTAGTGTCTTGTTGAGAGACTGACACACTGCCCTAGATATCCTGAATAGAAAGAGAGAGGCTATAATTAAATAACCAACTAACCCAATTTTATGATATTTTTTGTGAAAGACTTAATATACATGTTGTTACCAAACATCTTAAAATTAAAAAAAAAAATACTGAGAATATTGTGTAGATTAAGCTTGAGTGTATAATAAAAAATAAATGAGTTGATTTCCCACAAAAGGATATGGTCTTAGTACGCCAGATACTACCTGGATTCTACTTCCACTCTTCAAAGTAGTTTTCTCCGGGAGACTTTTGTTATATAAACAATATCTACCATACTCTGGAAAGGAAGATGGACAGATGTGACAGAACAAGTAGAAAAAAACATTTTAGGAATCTTTCAGTATCTGAAAATAAGAGAAAGAAGAGAAAAGAAAAGACAGAAAGGGAGTGGAGAAAATAAGAAGAAAGTGAATGAAATCAACGAGCAAACTGCAGTTCCACTAGTGATTCAACCATAGCTTAGCTTTATGTGTGCCGTTTGCAATGTGCTTGGCAACTGGCTAAGTTGGCACATGTTAAAGCCACATCAGGATGTGAAAATTCCTTTGTGATGACGTTTCTCATTATTTGGTGGTTCTTTGTTATTTCTAATTTTTCTAGCTCTTTGATGTTGAACATTACTATACAGAGGATACAAATCATCCTTTGGAAGGGAAAGGGAACGTGTTGTACTGATTAAAAATCATAACCAGGCATGTCAAATGACAGAGCTTTCCACAAAGCCACTCAGTCAAGTTGGTGCTATAAATTCAAACGAAATATGGGCATGTCCCAACTGAATTAGCTTTTTTTCATTTTGAGAAGTGCTAAGTTTTAGGAATTCTTTTGCACAATGCTTCACACCTACTAAACGATACATAAAGTGATGAGTGAATGTCAAATTGTAAAAAATTTCTCAAGTCAAAGTGCAATTGACAGCCTCTTTAGCAAACAGAAAAATTTAATAAGTATTCCCATTCGGAGTTCAATATGAAAATTCACTATAATGAGTTGTCTTAAAGCAGTTAATCAGTGTAAGTATCTTTGATTCAAGTAGCATTATCATGACTTATATAAGGAGACACTATTCTATATGCTATATTCAATATTCAATATTCTATATTCAATATTCTACCATATTACACCTCTCTTTTGATCTCTTTTAATCTTACTTCTTTGTGTGACTATATGGGGAAGCACAGATGGATCATTACTAAATGATACACAAGAATAAATAAAATGAATATATCAGCAGCCAGAGAGTAGACTGGCTACCTCATGGCTATATTCTACTCAAGACTGCTGATTCTTGTAGGAAACGTCAACGTAATTTTGCTGACACCACTTCACAAGGAAGCCCTGCACAACAGAAAGTAGTGGAAACTTGGCCTTCATTTGGCAAATTCAAGTTGCATAGACAATCAATCTGAATTATTATGAACCATTTCCCTTGACTCAAAATTTTTGCACCATTGCTTGAATCATCCTTTTGATTTGGCTTCATCTCCCCCTGATATTTTTATGTTTATTTGTCCAAACTCTATAGAAGTAACATTTCTGTTACTATTGTGATTAATATTTAAATAATTTATATCTTTTAACTCTGAAATCCCTTTATATTTTTGTATAAGAAACTATTAATGCATTACAATGTACTAAGTACTTTGAGGATCTATTGCTTTGGTAAAATTTAGCTAATTTTTCTAGGAATAGCTAATTAAATGGGTCAAAAATGTGTAACTGACAGTTATAATTAATATTTTTAAATTGACTGAAAACGTATAGAATACGTCATGCAAATAAGTATTTATTGATACTTGAGCATAATTAATCAACCATCTTAGGAAAAATGTGCTTTCATTATTCCCATTTTAGAAACAAAGGAACTGTGACAAAGCCAATTCTTTGAACAGGAAAGCCTAAATTAATGTCAATATTAGTTTCCTGTTACCACTGTAACAAATTTCCACAAAATTAAAACCATACAAATTTTTATATATTATCTTGCATTCTGGAAGTCACAAGTCCAAGATGGTTCTCATTGGGCTAACATCAAGATATCAGCAGGCCTGTGTTCCTTCTGGAGGCTCAAAGGGAGAATTTGTTTCCTCGCCTTTTCCAGCTTTTAGAAGTCAATAGTGAGCTATAGGTCATCAAAATGGTGGCGTGAGGTGATCCTCTGTAAAGCTCCCCTGGAATTTACAACTAATCGAACAACAATAACTCCACAAAGGACTCCCTGCACAGCAGACAGGCAAGACAAAGAGGCCCACTACTGAATTCACCTAAAGGTAGGCGAATCCCACGAGCGGGTGAGGAGGGAAGGGAGAAGTGTGGAGATGGAGCCGCACAGGCGCAGGACACAGACCTAGCTCAGTGCTCCGAGCTTGCTGCATCCCGGAACTACCACAGCTGCGGGAGAGGGAATAACTCGGACTGCTAGGGCTCCGCTTATGGCCCATAGGGCTGAGGAGGCAGCATATAACATGGCTTAATCCAATGCTCATGGCAGAGACCCCGGAGAAAAGACTGAGAGAAGGCTGAAAACGGTGGTTTAAGTTCTCATGGCCGAGCAGAGAGCAGAAGCCTTAGGCATTGAGACTAGCCGCCCCCTCCCTACCCTCCCAGAGCTCACCCCGCCCCCACCTGCCGGTGCTAGAAGCGGAACAGTAGCAGTGTCAGATAAAAAGAACTGAATATTTGCTGTTCTGAGAACTGTGGACCACAGACACAGATTCGTAGCCCAACTAGTTCCGGCAAAGGGGAGGGAGCTGTGGAAGCGGGACCGGCTGTGGTGGTGGTGGTCGGCCATTGCTCTGGGCCACCTCTCACAACTCATCCCGCCCCTGGCCCCACCTATCTGGGCTGATCCCTGCGGGACTAAGCAGAACTGCTGAAACATACGGGCTCTGAATCTGGTGCAGGAAGAGCTTTGGAACTTCAAAAGCTCTCCGCACACACACCGACATGGACACTGCGGCCTGTGACCTAGGTTAACTATTAACAAAGGAGAAACCCATCTCCCAGGAAATTCTCCCATTGTGTGAGAAGCTGGAATAGTGCAGAGAAAACGTAGCACTACCATGTGAGAGAGAAATAAAAGGCTACAGTAGGAGAGAAAATAAAACATTCTACCAACAAGTACTGGAAAACAAAAGAAAGACCTCTTTCTATCAACCTGTTGCAGAAGCCACTCCTGTAGATGTCTAGGAAGAGAAATAATAAGTCAGTAATTTTCATGAATAACAAAGGCAACAAGACAGCTCAGAAAGAAAGTGAAAAGTCTCCAGAAAAGGCACTTAAAGATATGGAAATATGTGACTTAAATGACAGAGAATTCAAGGTTGCAGTTCTGAAAAAACTCAACCAGATGCAAGAAAACACAGAAAGGCAGTTTAATGAACCCAGAAACACAATCAAAGAACAACATGAGCATTTCACGAAAGAGATTGAAATTTAAAAAAAGAACCAAACAGAATTTCTGGAGATTAAGAACTCAATAGAAGGAATTAAGAATGAAATAACCAGCTTAGGTAGTACAGTTGACCAGATGGAGGAAAGAATCAGTGACATCAAAGACAGAAACCTGAAAATTACTCAGATGGAAGAAGAAAGAGACTTGAGACTTAAAAGAAATGAAAGCACTCTACAAGAACTTTCTGACTCCATCAGAAAGAGCAATATAAGAATAATGGACATACCAGAAGGAGAAAAAAGAGAGAAGGGAACAGAGAATATATTCAAACAAATTGTTGATGAGAACTTCTCAAACTTGTGGACAGAACTGGATCCTCGAATCCAAGAAGCAAATAGAACACCTAATTACCTCAATCCCAACAGGCCTTCTCCAAGGCACATTGTATTGAAGCTGTCTAAAGTCAACGACAAAGAAAGAATCCTCTAGGCAGCCAGGGAAAAGAAGACAGTAACCTACAAAAGAAAGCCCATTAGATTATCATCAGATTTTTCAGCAGAAATTCTACAAGCTAAGAGGGAGTGGAACCAAATATTCAAACTATTGAAAGAGAGAAATTATGAGCCAAAAATAATATATCCAGCAAAGATATCCTTTAGATAGGAAGAATAAAGACCTTTGCAGACATACAGAAGCTGAGGGAATTTTCTAATACACGACCTGCATTACAAGAAATACTAAAGGAGGCTATTCGACCACTATCAACAGGGACAATTTGTGGCAACCAAAACATAAAAAGGGGGAGAGTAAAGGCCTGAACCAGAATATGGGAATGGAGAAAGTAAGCGTGCTGAAGAAAATGGAATACTCCAAATATCAAACTTTCTTTTACATAAACTTAAGAGTAACCACTCAAAAAAAAAATCCAGAACTCAAATATATGCTGTAATAAAAGAAGAAACAGAGGGAAACATCATAGAATACCACCACAGAAAAATAATAGACAACAACAAAAAGGCAAAGAAACAATGGAGACACAGCTTTACCAGAAAACTAAAGATAGAATGACAGGAAATCCTCACATATCAATAATCACCCTAAATGTAAATGGACTGAACTCACCAATAAAAAGGCACAGAGTAGCAGATTGGATCAAAAAACTAAACCCAACCATATGCTGTCTCCAAGAGACACATCTCAGCTACAAGGAAAAGCATAGACTCAAAGTGAAAGAGTGGAAATTGACACTGCAAGCAAATGGTACCCAGAGAAAATCAGGTGTAGCCATAATGATATCAAATGAAACAGACTTCAGGGTGAAAAAGATAACAAGAGAAAAAGATAGACATTTCATAATGGAAAGAGGACTATACAACAAGAAGACATAACAGTCATCAATATTTATGCCCCCAATCAGGGAGTACCAAAATATACCAAGAAACTACTAACAGAACTAAAGGGAGAAATTGACCAAAACGCAATTATACTAGGGGACTTAAATACATCATTGACAGCTATGGATAGATCATCCAAACAGAAGATAAATAACAAAATAGCAGCCCTAAATGACACATTAGATGAATTGGACATAATTGACATATATAGAGCACTTCATCCTAAAACATCAGACTATACATTCTTTTCCAGTATACATGGAACATTCTCAAGGATAGACCATATATTGGGACATAAAATCAGCGTCAGCAAATTTAAGAAGATTGAAATCATAGCAAGCATATTCTCTTATCACAAGGCTTTGAAATTGGATATCAACTGCAAAAAGAAAGCAGGAAAAAACACAAATACATGGAGATTAAACAACATACTTTTAAAGAACGACTGGGTCAAAAAAGAAATTAGAGGAGAGATCAAGAGATGCATAGAAACAAATGACAATGAAAATACATCCTACCAAAATTTTTGAGATGCAGCAAAAGCAGTTTTAAGAGGGAAATTTATATCATTACAGGCCTATCTCAAGAAACAAGAAAAATCCCAAATAAATAATCTCATGTTACACCTTAAAGCACTAGAAAAAGAAGAACAAGTGAAACCCAAATTCAGCAGAAGAAAGAAAATAACAAAAATCAGAGCAGAACTTAATGAAATAGAGAACAAAAAGACAATAGAAAAAATTAATGTGACAAAGAGCTGGTTCTTTGCAAAGATTAACAAAATTGGCAAACCCTTGCTTGGCTAGACTCACTAAGATAAAAAGAGAGAAGACACTAATTAATAAAATCAGAAATGAAAAAAGGGAAGTTATCACGGATGCCACAGAAATACAAAGGATCATCCAAAAATGTTATGAATGACTATATGCCACCGAATTCAATAACCTAGAAGAAATGGACAAGTTCTTAGAAACATATAGACTTCCAAGACTGAACCATGAAGAACTGGAAAATCTAAACAGATGGATCACCAGTAACAAAACTGAATCAGTCATCCAAAACCTTCCCAAAAGCAAAAGTCAGGGACCAGATGGCTTCACTAGTGAATTCTACTAAACCTTCAAAGAGGATCTAGTATCAATCCTGCTCAAACTCTTCCAAAAAATTGAAGAAGAGACAGTACTCCTAACTCATTTTATGAGGCCAACATTACCCTGATACCAGAACCTGGTAAGGAAAACACAAAAAAAGAAAACTATAGACCAATATCTCTGATGAATACAAATTCAAAAATCCTAAACAAAATTCTAGCAAATCGAATACAACAAGGCATCAAGAAGATTATTCATCACGACCAAGTGGGGTTCATCCCCGGGGCACAAGGATGGTTCAACATCCGCAAATCCATCAATGTGATACATCACATAAACAAAATAATGGACAAAAATCACATGATTATATCAATTGATGCAGAAAAAGCATTTGACAAGATACAACATCCATTTATGATTAAAACACTTAATAAAATAGGTAGAAGGAAAATACCTTAACATAATAAAGGCCATATGACAAGCCCTCAGCTAATCTCATAATTAATGGTGAAAAACTGAAGCCTTTTGCTCTATGTTCAGGAACACGATATGGCTGTCCCCTATCACCTCTGCTTTTCATCATAGTGTTGGAAGTCCTTGCCAGAGCCATCAGGCAAGAGAAAGAAATAAAAGGCATCCAAATTGGGAATGAAGAAATTAAATTATCTCTCCTTGCAGAGGACATGATGCTATATATAGAAAACCCTAAAGACTCCAGCAAAAAGATATTAGAAACAATCGACGAATACAGTAAAGTTGTTAGCTACAAAATCAACTTACAAAAGTCCATTGCATTCCTATATACTAACAATGAAATCTCAGAAAAAGAAATACAAAAACAATTCCTTTTGCAATTGCAGCAAAAAGAATAAAATACCTCGGGATAAACTTAACCAAGGATGTGAAGGATTTATATGCTAAAAACTATCAGGCATTTTTGAAAAAAATTGAAGAAGACACAAAGAAATGGAAAGACATTCCATGCTCATGGATTGGAAGAATCAACATAGTTAAAATGGCCATAGTACCCAAAGCAATATACAGATTTAATGCAATCCCCATCAAAATCCCAATGGCATTTTTTAAAGAAATAGAACAAAAAAATCATCAGATTTGTTTGGAATCACAAAAGACCCCAAATAGCCCAAGCAATCTTAAGAAAAAAGAACAATACTGCAGGTATCACACTCCTTAGATATTCCGTAAAGGTATCACGCTTTAGCTTGTACTACAGGGCTACAATAATCAAAACAGCATGGTGTTGGCAGAAAAACAAACACATAGACCAATGGAATAGAATTGAGAACCCAGAAATAAAACCACATAAATATGGACAGATAATTTTTGACAAAGAAGCTAAAAGCATACAATGGAGGAAAGATAGCCTCTTCAATAAATGGTGCTGGGAGAATTGGATAGCCACGTGCAAAAGAATGAAACTGGACTGCTATCTGTCACCATGTACCAAAATTAATTCAAAATGGGTCAAAGACTTAAGCATAAGAGCTGACACAATAAACTACATGGAAGAAAACATAGGCACTAAACTTATGGACCTTGGGTTCAAAGAGCATTTTACGAATTTGACTCCAAAAGCAATGGAAGTAAAAGTTAAAATAAACGAATGGGACTATATGAAACTTAAAAGCTTCTGCACAGCAAAAGAAACCATCAACAAAATAAAGAGGCAACCAACTGAATGGGAGAAGATTTTCGCAAACAGTTCCTCTGATAAGGGGCTAATATCCAAAATATACAAGGAACTCATGAAACTCAACAACAAAAAAACAAACAATTCAATTGAAAAATGGGCAGAGGACCTTAAAAGACATTTCTCCAAAGAGGACATACAAATGGCAAAAAGACATGTAAAAAATGCTCAACATCACTAATCATCAGAGAAATGCAAATAAAAACCACAGTGAGATATCACCTCACCCCAGTCAGAATGGCTATCATCAACAAGACAGATAGTAACAAGTGTTGGAGAGGCTGTGGAGAAAAAGGAACCCTTATCCAGTGTTGGTGGGAATGCAGACTGTTGCAGCCGTTATGGAAGGCAGTGTGGAGGTTCCTCAAAAAACTACAAATAGAATTACCATATGACCCAGCAATCCCTCTCCTGGGTATATACTCAAAAATTCTGAAAACATTTATCCATAAAGACACGTGTGCTCCAATGTTCATTGCAGCTTTGTTTACGGTGGCCAAGACATGGAAACAACAACAGGTCCTTCGATAGATGAATGGATAAAGAAGTTGTGGTATATATACAGAATGGAATACTATTTGGTGGTAAGAAAAGATGATATAGAAACATTTGTGACAACATGGATGGATCTTGAGAGTATGACACTAAGCAAAATAAGTCAGACAGAAAAAGCAGAGAACCATATGATTTCACTGATATGTGGTATATAAACCAAAAACAACAAAAGAACAAGACAAACAAATGAGAATCAAAAACTCATAGACACAGACAATAGTTTAGTGGTTACCAGAGGGTAAGGGGGGTGGGGGATGGGAGATGAGGGTAAGGGGGATCAAATATATGGTGATGGAAGGAGAACTGACTCTGGGTGGTGAACACACAATGGGATTTATAGATGATGTGGTGCAGAATTGTACACCTGAAATCTATGTAATTTCACTAAAAATTGTCACCCGAATAAATTAAAAAAAAAAAAAAAGAAGTCAATTGTACCAAGCCACCACTTGGCTGGTGGCTCCTTCCTCCATCTTCAAAGCAGCAGCATAGCAACTTCAAATCTCTCTCTCTTTCTCTTTTTCTCTCTCTTTCTCTCTCTCCTCCCTTTCTCCCTCCCCACACCTCTTTCTTTTTCTCTCCTCTCTATCTTCTGTCCTCACACCTCCTCTGATTCTTCTACCTCCTTCTTCCATCTTTTAAGGACACTTGTGATTACATTGGGCCCTCGGGGATAATGAAGAATAATCTTCTTATCTTAAAACCTTAACATGATTGCATATGCAAAGTCCCCTCGTATGGTAACACATTCACAAATTCTGGGGATTGGGATGTGAATGTCTTTGAGGGACACTTATTCTGTCCACCACAACCACAAGATTAATTGGCATCCCAAAGTTGCTGAGCCAAGAACGCAGAGCCAAGACAAGACTCAAGACAAGACTCGGGTCTTTTGCTTCTTCACATAATTGTTATTTTTCATCATATTGTGAGATGGAGATTACAAAGCAGCCATGGCAAAGAGAAATCTTTTGAAACAAATGCCTACTTGAAGCCCACAGTGGTGTCACAGTCTGGCTTGGTAAATATTTGGTGAATGAATAAATAACTGCTAATAGATGACTCATGTGACTTAGTCAATCAAATATTCAGAATTTAATAATCACTTATCATTTAATATTTTGATACAACCTATAGTTACAACAAAGGAGTTTGTGGCATTTTCCCTGCTCTCAAGAAGCTTAATATCATATTGTAAAGACAATTTTACCATGCATGAAGCCATTAAACAACTACCAAACTGTTAAATAAGAACTAAATTGTATTCAGGAATTTGCTGTCCCCAGTGTAAAAACAGACAATAGAAAGAAATTTTGGAGAATCAGTGAGATCCGTACTGCTAAGAGGAATAGTAGGGTCTTAGGAATGACTGTTTACCAAAGAGACAAGAAAAACACAAGTACAGTGTCCACAAAAATTAAAGTTAAAAAAAACCAACAACTCACGATTGGCAAGTATATATAGACTGTGGGACTGATTAGAGAAGAAAATGGAGATTCAGTAATTCACCCATTCAACAAATATTTGTTTATTGAGTACCTACTGTGTGCTAGGCACTATGCAGGTGCCAGAGGAAAAAAATATTGAAAATCCTATAGCTTGTAATTACACTGTGACATTTTATTTTCTTGCAATTGCATTTTTTTGCTTATAACTTAACGTTAGGTGGAGGAATACTGGCTCAATTGTTATCTTGCAAGAAGTGTTAACACTTTCAGGATTAGGCCTGTATCCATTAGAATTTAGAGAAGAAAAAATGATTTGAGCAAGAGCCCAAATCTTAGCGGTATCGTGTTCTCCATGGGCAGTCTTCCCTTGAATTTACGGAGTCCATCACTTAAATATGCACTTCTGCTACTAAATATAAAGCTGATAACCTGGCTGGCGCTCTTAGAGTCTCTGCAATTAAACTGGGAAGGCCAGAGGGGCAGGATTCTGGGCTGCAATGTCTCAGATGTCAAATGAGTCTGAAATTGTGCCAGTTTTATCCACAAATGAAATGAGTCCACCAAATAAGATAATTGAAATGAGAGAGCTGATAGCAGCCTCAACAGTCCAAATAGCTTTCTGACTACAAAGGCCCTGATGAGGATGGGATTTTTATCCTCTTTAGAAAAACGGCGCTTCTTAGAAAAAGGAGTGTAGTAGCGTGAGGTAGATTTTAGAGAATTCAATAGGACACATTTTTATTAGAAGGAAAGCAGATTTTAGGCGAGAGAACAGAGAAATTTGTAGAAAGCGTAGAAAGTAAAAACTGATAGGAAAAAAACAAGTCTTCAAGGAACAGAAAACTCATTCATTTTGTAACTCTCACACATTGTTATTTGGGACTTTACACTAAATACAGATTACTGAGAATTAATTGGATGATTACACAGTTTCCCCATAAATTCAATTAGCTAACTTGGATATTTTGACCTAACTATTAGAATTATAATGGTTCTTTGAAAAAAATATCTTATTTCTTTTGGTGGAACTGGATTTTGAAAGACGGGTAAAATATAATTTTAGCAAATGTGATTAAAGTAAACTCCTATTTATATAAGACCATAAATAAATGGAAAGCTAAATTGTTTAAGCCTCATACTTTCTAAAAATGAAAACAAAAGTCTTTGGAAATGGATTATATAATTCCATATCTTAGTCATCAGGGAATACTATGGCTATTTTAATATTTCCTGGGAGATTTAGAATTATCATTTTTAAATCCCATGTGGGACTGATGGATGTTGAAGAAGTTCTTTTGCCCTAAGAGAATTGATTCTACAATACAATTCTTTTAAACTTATTCTCTTTTGTTTCCCCCTTCTGTTGTAGTCTTGCTCTTTCTACTGCCTAAATTTTCTATATGCTTCTAATCTGGTATTGTATTGTATATACAAATGTTTGCATGAGTCTGAGATTGGCTCCCTGTTCTCACTATGGAATAAAATACTTGGGCGTAATACCAGTTAGTTCTGATTTAAGGTTGTCCAGAAGCTATAGTCATTTACTTCTAGTTCTGCAAATTCTCAACCAGGTAAGGATGATGTTATTTACTTGGGAAATTATTTGTAAATAGAATGTTTCCAAGACTTAGCTAATAGGCCACATCCCTTGAGTAAAGGTAGATACAAGTATAATGAAATTCAATGAAATAATTTTGTTATTTTCTAAGAACTTGTTGGTAACGGAATTTTATATTTAATGGAATATAATTTAAAAAGTAATCAGCATGCAGAAAATTGTTGGCAGTTTCATTGTTTAAAGCATTTTATTAGAGCTGAGGGCTAGTGGCTTAGACAGTATTTGCTGTAAGCTGGTGATTATTAATCAGGGGTCCATAAGAGTAACACCAGTGCTTCATGGACATAAAACCTCTGCAGACACACACAGCCTCTGCACTTAGAAAGGCCCCTCAATTTGGTCTGATGCTCTGTTCTGGCTTACTTGAATTTCTTAATAATTTCATCTTTGAATTGTGTTTTGTAAGTGAAGGTGCATGGGACAATGGAGCATGCCAGGTGTGTCTATTGTCATTTCTTGCCTCCCCAACTGCTCATAGTGTTTGTGATGCCCCAAAGCACAGAATTCCGGCAGAGTTCATGGGAGCTCAGTGTGATTCTAAGTGAATATGATTGGGAAGATACATTTAAACAAAATCTCCTCCCAACCCAGAAAACCTCTCTACAAAGGTAGAAGAGAAAAAAAAAAACACACTTTTTTTTTACTGAATAAGAATTCAACCAGAATGTAATCCACACCACAAACAATCCACTAAAGAGATCACAAAGACAGAAAGAAACTGCACTCTTTTTTCATAGCCAAGCAGAGACAACTCACTACATCTATGTTCTCAAGATAAACAATAATTTGTCCTCAAACAAAAGGCCTTGGCAGCACCATTTGCTATACGTAGTTCATTTTCAATTTACCTGAAAGTTGGGGTGACCATCTGTGTTAGCTAATTGGCTTTATCGAAAGGAAAATAAATTGCTCACATCTTTACCACAGAAAGTAGTTTTGGTGCGAGGAGCCACCGTGTTTCCCCGAAAATAAGACCTAGCCGGACCATCAGCTCTAATGCATCTTTTGGAGCAAAAATTAATATAAGACCAGGTCTTATTTTATTATAATATAAAACCAGGTCTTTAATATAATTAATATAATACAATACAATATAATACCAGGTTTTATATTAATTTTTGCTCCAAAAAACGCATTAGAGCTGATTGTCTGGCCAGGTCTTATTTTCGGGGAAACACAGTAATGGTTAGGCTCATACCCTCCCTCAGAAACTGGAAGGTAGTAGTGCTCTATCTCTCTTGATGATTATTTACATTTCAAAGAGTTGGTTCTCAGATATTTGAGAAAGACATTCTCAAGTCATAAAGCTAAAAAAGGCTTATTTAGCTTTTATATATATATATATATATATATATATATATATATATATATATATATATATATTTCAAAAGAGGCAGAGAAAGAACTTGCAATTACAAATCTTCTATAGTAAATGTGCTAAGAAAACATAGGGGGAGAAGTCTCTTTCCTTATTTTCAAAGGGGAGAATTGATACTCCTATTTTAAATTTGTACTTGCCCTTACAATGTGATTTAATAAAGCCTTGAAGGAAAATAAGATTTAGTTGAGAGTAAATTTAAGTGAGATGATATTAAGGTTAAGAACACAACCAACTAAAACATTAATGATGTGTCCAATACAGAGTAGGAAAGGACAGTAGGGAGATGGTTTGTTTTTGGCAAAAGAACTAGGTGAATGGTTAAGCAGGTGCCCCCCAAATCGTTAAAGACTTTTAGGGTGAAGCCTAGTGTTAAAAACATTGGCGGGCATAGAATGTTTCTAAGAAAACAGTCAGTGCCTTATGCAAGAGAGAGTGTTGGAATGAGAGACGGGAAGCTTTAAAGACAGTGAGCACGATACTGCCGAACTCCAGGCACAAGATAACCAGGGGCCTCGATCAGCACAGTACTTTTAAAAATACAATTTAACAAATGTGAAAAAAATCACAAACTAATGGTATGAAAAAGTCAGCTAAAATGCACTCACTACCTGAACCTTGGCCAAAGCAAACTGACACGTCCTTTAGCACATGTAAAAGGACTAAGATTATTAAAAAATAAAAGATTAATAAAAAATAATATAGTTTTTAAAAAGTAGAATTAATTTTACATTTAAATTTTACTAAATGTATATGAAAAAATTATTTCCTAGCTTTTGTCTCTGAAAAATGTAAAACATCCTACAGAATATTTAGTAAATTGCAAGGGACTATGGGCTCCATAGTTGGCCATTTGAGCAATGCTGGACCAGACTGAACCTAAGACTAAAGACTGAACCTAAATAACAGAAGCAAGAAATAATAGGAGGGAAGAATCACAGAATTTATTGACTAATAGACTGTAAATGACTAAGGAACAGTGGAATAAAAAACTGGGACAATGGTGTTGCCAAAGACAAAAATTGGAATTTCAGGAAAAAGGTAGTAAAATTGTTTTAGATTAGGTGAGTTTAAACTGTGAAGCAAATCAGTGGAAATTAGTAAGTGCCGTTGATATCAGCCATACAGTCAGAGTTCAGAGGAAGGAAGGTCTAATAATAGGGATTTTATTTTATCTGGAGAGGAAATGAAGTTATGAGAGTAGGCGAACCCTCCAAAAGAGAAGCTTTAAATAGAGAAGATCTTGGCAAAAACTGACAGAAGTTATTATATCAAAGACAGACTAATTCAAAGAGATTTTTAAAAATCTAGATTGATATAGAGTCATACGGAGCAACTCAATACTTTGTCTAAAGTGTACATTACTCGACAGCACACTGCTGTGTCTGAATTCTGTATACATATTTATAATGATTTTCTTTCTTGATGCTTTCACCTGTTTCCTTTTAATTACATGCTCGTTTTGATAATATTCTGATGTTTATGGTTTTCCCTTTGTAAGAGATGTTAAGTTTACCTTTTATTTCTTAGAGCATTTGTGTTGACGCAAGTGGGAAAGACAAGGTTGTATTTTAAATGCCTATTAATATTTATTATTGTCACAAAGAATACTCAGTATTATTAATAACCCTATCAAGCAAAAATCCCCTGGATGTATTATCAGTTATATTTCCTGGTAGAGGTTTTTCAATGCCATTTTATGTTGTGTGCCCCACACAGAGATTAGCATTAAAAGTTGGAAGGAACAAAATAAATAATCACACTTAGACAAAAAAGAAAAAAATACGCCAGAATAAACTTAACAAGATATGTGCAAATCCTTCTTAGTAACACAAAAGTATACTTGAACAAATAGAAAAATATTCCTTGTTCTTAAATAAAATGAATAAAGATCATAAAGATATGATATCTCCATAGGTGAATTACTTATAAGTATAGTGGAACCCCAATAAGACTAGTAATCTTTTTGTACCCCGGAACTAACAAGTCGATTCCAAACTTGCTATACAATCCTTTCTGGATGCAGGAAAGGCTTAATGAAAGAAAATTTGAGATGAGATCAGATGGGAAAAATAAGAAAAAAGAAGGTGGGACCACTCCATTAGAAGTTTAAACAGAAGTCTCCCTCCCCCCCCCTCTCTCTCTTTCTCTCTCTCTCCCCCTCCTTTTTTTTTGTTGTTGTCTTTTTTGTTTTTTGTTTTTTGCTTTTAGCTTTTGCAGACCAGGGCCTCCATCAAGCCCCTCAGAGACAGTGCAGAGGCCTGGCCATTTCAGGACCCCCATCCCCACCCCAGGAGGCATCTGTCTTTTTTAACCTTCCCTTCCCCATAGAAGCCTAGGTTTAGACCACTTCCCTGGTTGGCTACAGGGGCCTCAGGGGCACCATCTTCCACTGACTGCTTCCGGGTGGGGTTGGAAGGAAGGGAGGGGCTGAGCAGGTGGTACAGCAGGCTAGCCCCTGCTCGCCCAAGTGAGAGTTGTGCTTGGGGGGTGGAGCACCAAGCCCCCCTGCAGTGATCAGGTCACTGCACCCGGGTTTTGATGCTGTAGTCAGCACCATACCACACAGCTAAGCAGAAGTCTCTAGAATTAAAATTTGTGGTTTTGGCACACGGATACTTAGTTAGAACCATAGAACAGAATAGAAAATCCAGAAAGATATGGCATGTGGAAATTTAGTATACGATGAAGGTGCCATCTTAAAACATTGGGGGAATAAATAAACTTTTAATAAATGATCTGGAACAACTGGATAGCCGGTTGGAAAAATATACCACACCTCATATACACAAGAATAAACTGCAAATAGATCAGTGATCCGAAATGTTAAAATAAAATGAAACCACAAGAAGACTAGAAGAAAACACAGGTAAATTTCTTTATGTCCTGAGTGTAGGGAAACATTCTAAGACTTAAAATCCAGATGCAATAAAAGAAATCATTGGCAATTTGGACTACGTTAAACAACATGGCAGAAAAACACTATAAGCAAAATCAAGGACAAATGCAAATTTGGAGACAACATTTGCAACATACAGTGCAGGTAAACAGCTATTATTCCTAATATGGGATAGAAATCTAAAAGATGGATTTTAAAAAGAATTCCAAAAAGAAGAAAGACTGTATGTGTATATGTGTATATATACCTATATATACATATAAACATACATTTATATATAAGAAAATATGTTTATATGTATTAAATATATATATATTAGAAAAATGGACACATGACATGAGCAGACATAAAAGACATACAAATAGCTCTTAACCATAGGAAAAATGTTCAACTTCGTGATTCATAAGATAAATGCAATTTAAATTGAGATACCGTTTTTTACCTATCAAATTGCAAAACTTTAGCAGCTTGACAACACAGAGGCAGCAGCCCTCTCACTCATCTCTGGTAGGAGTGAAGAATTGCACAACTGCTCTAGAGGGGAAAAAAGCTCACAGATATTTATTCTCCAACTAGCAATCCCACATGTGGAATTTTCCCCTAAAGGTATACCTATGACAATACAGGAAAAAACACGCATAAGTTTATTCATTGTATATTTGTAGTAGTTAAGTATTGGAAACAACCTAAATGCCCATACACAGGAGACAGACTGGATAAACTATGATATAGCCACATAATGGAGTACTACGTAGTGATTAAAAATATTGAAGAAGGCCTGTATGAACTTATATGGATTTAGTTCCAGACTATCTCATGAACTGAATAAAACAGGTGCAAAATAGTATATGTGATGTATATGTATGAGTGTGTGTGTGTGTGTGTGTGTGTGTCTGCACAGACAGAATAATCAAACTAATGAAATCTAGCATGGATAGGAAGATATCTATTATCTATAGGATATCTGTGATGCATATGGAACAGAGTGGAAGCTAGAGCCAATAGGATAGGATTTCACTATACCATCTTATATAATTTTGACTTGTGAACCATGTTAATGTTTTATTTATTAAATAATAGTTAAATAATAAAGGGTGGAGAGGCCCCAAATTCAATGCAAATAGAAACAAAAGAACCTAACTGTATATCAAATCAATAACATAGCCACATAGAAGTTTTTTGTTTTTTTTTTTTTTTTTTTTTTTTTAAATCAAGTAACTTTTGAAATGAGCCCCCTGACTGATATGCTGAGAAGGACACAATGGAGCATATGTAGCATTCCAGACAAGAAATCTGTGCCCTGAACGTAATCATGAGGAAACAATCGAACAAATCAAAATTGAAGAGTAATTGCAAAACGACTGGCGTGACTGTTCAAAATGTCAAAGGCATATAAAGACAAAAAAATGTAACCGACTGGGGGATAGTTCTAGATGAAAAGGAGACTAAAGAGACATGACAATGAAACGCAATACACACTCTGAATTGGACCTTAGGCTTTGAAAAGGAAAAAAAATAAACAACTGTAAAGTTCCTTACTGAGACAGTTAATAAAATTAACATATGAACTGAGCATTAGATAATAGTATTGTAATAAATACTAAATTTCATAACTATGATAATTATATTGTGTTTATATAAGATTTGTCCCTTTTTTAAAACAGAACGCATTTACGTATTTGGGGTGAAGTATTAGCTGTCAAATGCTTTACCAAATAAATGAATCAATGATTGACTGAATGAATAAATCAATGTGTGTGTGTGTTTATTACAGAGAGAGAGAAAAAAGAGAGAAAGATTTTAAGCAAATGTGACCAAATGTTAACAATTGGTGAATCTACGAGAAGGTTATATGAGTGTTATTGTATAATTCTTGCTTTTCATCTATAGTTTTGAAACTTTTCAAAATAAAAATCTGGGGATTGGGGGGGAACCATGCATAGGCCTATATGTTAGAGACAGAAATAGCTATGTGTATCTAACCCTTTCCCCCCTGAGTCAAAGAATACATACACCCAACTATCCCTATGGGTGGGTACTGCTACGTCTGATGATATAGCCTTGACGAGAACATAGTTATATTCCGTGTTGTCCCAGAGTATCTCTATACAGAGAGAGAGAGGGGGATTCACGTGGTTTTAAAAAGGTGTGCTTCCCTTCATCAAGAAGAATGACGGGTCTACTGCACAAAAGTCAGAAGCCTCCAGCCCTCTTCCATGTTGAACAGATTTATGATTGTGTGTCCATCTTCTGTCATCGTAAATCAGCAGCCTTGACAAGGGGTACGGAGAAGAATAAGGAAGAGAAAAATAATTTCTCACCAGGTATTATTGGTGGAGAGTGAAGTACTCAGCATGTTTGTTACAACCACCATATTTGATTTCAACTTAGCCTTGAATTCTTGATCCAACATGGGAAGGACACTAAGCATCTAATTCAGGCCTTCTAGCTCTGACTATTGGGATTCTGGTGCCAATCCAAAAGGTTGTCCTTTTAGGGTTTTTTTTGTTTTTTTGTTTTTTTTTTAAGGGAGGAACCAGTTCTTCTCTATTATGTGTTTGAATGGGTCCTTCTGGTCCTGTTCCCAGAAATGGACCAAACTATAGATTAGATCACAAGCCTGATTATGTGTCCGAGTGGTTAGGAGGATGTGCTTTAGCCACAGGTTTCTGGTATGGGAATAAGACACTCAGAGATTATGCTCCCTGAAGCAGAGCCCTAAGATCTGCTTTGGTCCTGCCTGGACCTCCAGGGAGAGCCAGACTTGACGTGGCTTTTGGCTAGAGAAGAGGGAACAGACTGTGCTGGGGAATTTGCTACTTGGAAAGTCTATTTTAAAAAAATGTGGGCTGACACATTTTGATGTCTTTACAAGGCTACATGTAAGATAATTAAAACTATTTAGCTTAAAAAAATAATAACTTCATGTATCTGACTATAGACTTCAGCTTAAAAATAAGCCCTAAATAAAATCTTACACATCTTAGCTGTTGACTCAGTGTTAAACAACTGGAAAGTCAGAGGTTCTTTATTCTGGACCCAATTTTAGTGCAGACTCTCTTATAAAATGGAAAAAATCACTAACTTTATTTCATCCCATCAGGTTATTTAATTATGGGAGAATAACAATTCTAACCTTTCTTTCAGATGACTCTTAAGAATAAGTAATAAACATGAAGGATTCTTGCCTGGAAGGTACTAAATGTTATATACATGTGTATTGATTGAAACAATTCAACCAATTTTATGATATTATAAATAGGATTTAAGCTTTATGAAACTATATTTATTTTTAAAATCTCCTTGCTATTTTTTTAACAAAGGAATTGCAAGTTTTAAAAACAATTTTTAAAATAACAAGAGTAGAAAGTAAAAATTAATATTACTAAGTCAGATTGGTATAATCGAGTAGAAGTTATTTGTATGCCTAGAAACCCTAAAGAAACGTAAAAGAAAAAAAAAAGGATTTCAAGGACAATTTGGAAACATTTACTATGCACACTTTGTAAATTCATACAAATTTCCACAAAAAATAACTCAGCACTTCCATGAGTGAAGCTAACCCACCAATATGGTTCTTCAAAGAGGAGAAGCTCATCTTTATAACAAAACAAAATGCTTTATTCTCAATTATTCAACTACATAAGGCATAAATGTGGTTTTTCCCTTTTGGGGGAGCACAGATGACTTTTTCTCCTGCTTTACAACCTCTCAATAGTTCTATCTCTCTCTTGTCTCTGGACATGTACGCGTGGTCTTTCTTCGGCCTGGGGCAAGAATCTTCTGTTAGTTCTTTACCTGGCTAACCGTTAGTTATCTGTAAGAACACGGTCAAAGTTTTACTTAGATGACACCCAAGACTGTGTTAGCTTCTCCACCAATGGGTTATCATGTCAACCCATTCAGAATATTCCCCCATTCAGAATATTTCCCACACTTATAACTGCTCCTCTGCCTTCCGCACTGTATTGTACTTCTCTGCCAGGTAGGGGGCACGTCTGTCTCATTCAGGGTTGTAACTCCAGCTCCCAGCACAGTGCTCACATTGGATGTTTAAAACTTTCTTCTCAATTATCCTGGTTATTCTGGCAGAACTGTTTATTACTGTTCTTTTTTGTTTAGCAACTATTCTTTGTCCCAGAAGCAAACCACGCCCCTCCCCCCCACCTTCTTTCCCCCTCAATCTCATCCTCTGCTTGGATAATTTCTATGTAGCCCACAGATCTCAAATTTCATAATATTCCCTTTTAGGAAGACTTCCTTGGACTTCTGGTCAGAGTTTGGTACTCCTCCTACATGCTACCCTTGCACTCTACGCTTCTCCAGTGATGGCTTTTATTGTTCATGTTGTAATTGCCACTTTGCTTTTCTGTGTCTTCTATCAGAATGTAAGCCCCATGACGGCAAGGACCATACCACGTTTTTAACCTTTTTTATTTTCAGTATGTGGCACATGCTGGCATATACTATGCACTTAAGAAATATTTGTTGAGTAAGTAACATTGTATTATTATAATTATTTTATAATTACAAATGACATCTTTCTTTTCAGGTTCTCAGTCTCCTCTCCTGCCTCTGTAACACTGCCAGGTTGGCCTTTCTTAAATTCTTCCTTTCATCAACTTACTGTTCAAAACCTATTGTTGCCACTTAATTCATCATATAATAAGACCTCAACTCCTATGTCTAGATGTTAATGGACTTTTTAATATGGCCTCTTGCTACTATTCTCCTCTTGGGTCCCTCCTCTTTACAGTTGTATTTTCCACTTGAATTAGGCCAATCATCTTAGTCTAGATTTACGTGACTCTGGACAAAACTGTATATTCATTTGTAATTTTATAATCTACTTTTAGTCCAACCCTAAAACTGCCTGCTAAATCCATGGAGTTCCTGTCTATGTTCCTGTCTTCTCTATGGAGTGTTTACTACATCTCCCTCTCCAAAGAGTTTTTTCATAAGAGTAACTATGTTGATACACATAAATTTTGCCGCCTTGCTGACTGGGCTGTGTGTGTGTGTGTGTGTGTGTGTGTGTGTGTGTGTGTGTGTGTGTGTGTGGTTTTCATGGTGAGGGGATTGATAAAATTACAGCCAACCTCTAGATGGGCTAGAATCTATGAAGTAGCCTGGGGTGCAAGTTCAACTAATATGCACAATAGTGATCTAGGAATCAATGAGACTAATCTCTTAGGGAAACCTGAATGAGGTATTAGTTAGCCAGATAAATATCCAGGCAGAGATATAGGTACACTAACAGAGAAGAGAGAGTGAGAGAGAGAGAAAGTGAAGTGGAAAGGAAGTAGTATACAAAGAAGAGAAAAACAGGCAATGAGCCCTGTGTGCAGAGCCCTTGAGATAATCAAAACTGTAAGAAGCAGAAAAATAGAGAGAGTTGAATATGAGGTGGTTGGTAGCAGTTGAAAGTCAGGAATTAGTGACCCTTTGCTGGTGGGGAGCGACGACATAACCAGGTCACAATTGCCATGCTGGACTCTGAATCACCTTTAGGTCCCTGACCTGTAAGCCAGTGTCTACAACATCAAACGGTACAACTAATTTCATTTCCATAATGCCCAGTGTGTGGCCAGCATCCAAACCTTGCTTATTTCCACATGTACCATTATAATAATCATATATTTAAGATACCCTGAGTGGTCTCTGTTACTGTTACTGAAAAACTGCACATGGATTCATTTTGCCTTTATAAAAGTGATATTTAATTTCTTTTGCAGGAATCCCATAAAATAGAAATATTTTCAACATGTACACCGCAGTACAGTTTCTGTGTTGTATAGTTTCTGGTACTGGAAATTTTTAAGCTGTCCCATCACTGTCAACAATGAATGAGCATCTTGCTGTTCTAAAAGTGGTTTCCCTCTTAAGTTTCATACATTTTGAATCTTTTACATTTTTGTACAAAATTTTTCCTGAATTGTGTGAACACTATAATTATGTTTCAATGATGACAGGTAAGATGGAATGTTAACCGAAGTAATTCTTTCAAGTGCATTCATTACAAGGACTGTGTACTTGTTGAAATTACTTGGCTTATCGGTCAATACTCTGTAAATTAATTGAGGCAATTGATTCTGGGTATTCACTGGGGAAAGAAAAAACAAGCAAAGCAGTCTTACATGAAATCATTGTAGAGCAGAAAACTATATGTTGTCGAGAAAAAAAGTACAATAGTATAAATATAAATGAACACTGAAGCCGTACCCCTCAGCCTTTGCTTCCCTTTTATCCCTGAACTTCAGATCCCTCTGAATATTATTCCCCTTTAGTTTGTCTGCATTCAACGTGCCTCACTTCAACCTCTTTCTTTTTGCCTCCTCTTCTGCAAGACCTGGCCCCAGAATAACCTAACTGACTTTGCCTCTCCTATTACTGGAATTTTGAGCACCACTGAGAAAATGAAACAATGGTGAAGACATATGCCACTACACAGGTGTTGCCTACAACCTAAGCTTAGTAAACATTTTTATGTGCTTGGTCATCGTCACTCCTACTCCCACAGCAGAGCAGTCAAGACTGGATTGTTCCTTTTGAGTTTCCTAACTCAGGCCCCCACCTCCTTCAACAAGGACTTTGCTATTACTTTAATACACACACACTCAAAACCGAAACCACTAGGCATGCATTTCCTCCTGCAAGGTACCCACATCTGAACCTGTGTCGGCCTTCTGTCTAGTCAGAGGCTGGGGAGTATTAGTGCAATCTCATCAACTCCAGAGGAGAGGGCGTTAAATAAACGAGTTTTAGGAGTTTTTTGGAATAGAACAAACAGTTTTCTGGGATATTTCATCTCCTCTTGACATTAGTAAAGTCTTTGTTCAGAGATACCAGTGCTAAACTGAAGCTCAGACCTGGCTGCAGTTTTTATTAGTTCCAAATTATTGGGATTTCATGAAGCATTTTGTTTCCTATAGAGGGATAAATAACTAGAATGAGAGTCAATGATCTGATGATTTTTCAGTTTTATCCTCACTGATGTCTGGTCCTGGAGAAGCAATGATTAGTTCACAAAAGATAAATATAACTTTA
Organism: Rhinolophus hipposideros; assembly: GCF_964194185.1. Taxonomy (NCBI): domain Eukaryota; kingdom Metazoa; phylum Chordata; class Mammalia; order Chiroptera; family Rhinolophidae; genus Rhinolophus; species Rhinolophus hipposideros. The sequence continues at coordinate 24,785,563 of NC_138053.1, read as the reverse complement.
AAAAATTAGACTAATGATTATCAATTAGATGAAACTGGGCTCAACTTGTTTCATCTGTTTGATCCCTGAAATGTTTCTGCACAATACCAGTCTAATTTTTAAGAAAGTAAGATACTTTGGCTTAGATATGTTGAATATTTACTTCAGCCTAAGTAAAGTTCACGAAATAGTATCTTTGAAAATCAAAATATTTAAAAATGATAGGTCTGCATCAATTTCTTCATTTGATACAGTTAAAAAAGGAGAATGAAGGAAACTCGCTTTAGTATTGCTGTTAACAAAAAACAAGATCCAATTCTACATTATTATCAACATATTCAATTTAAGCCAAAGACAAAGTAACAAATTTTTTAAATTTTATAAAACCAATCTTTTATCTTTCCCTCCGTCCTCTAATAAGTCATACTCACGCAAAGCACTCGAAATCCTTAGCATTCTCCAGAGCCTTATTCTCAGATTGTATAACTCAAAGTTACCATTTCTATATAATGTAAGTGGAAATTCTAATGTAGTAATGATGGTCATGACATTGTCATCATATATGTATATGTATATGTCATACATATACTATATATGTATAGTATACTTTTGTATACTATACACTGCATAAGGATCATATTTATATAATATTAGTAATAAGATACCTTACCTAGAACTTTGTATATGTCACAATTTCTTAAGAGCCGGCTACAATATGTTCTCATTTTGTAGGTGAGAAACTGAAGATTTGAACAAGTAAGTTGGCAGCAGTTGACAGCTACTATACCATTGAGTCAGATTTTAACCAAGCCTACCCTAATCCAAATGCTAGCTTTGGGTTACTACACTGTATTTCCTCTTATAGGTACTTTACCCTTGGTGTTCACAGACAGTACAGATAGCATTTGACTTTGAGAATCAACATATGAAGTAGGCATTATCATCCTAATTTTACAAATTAAAATTCTGAGGCCCAGGGAGGGTGAGTGACTTTCCCAAAGTTACTTTGCTTCTAAGTAGCAGGGCTGGCCTCCTGGTGGCACGCCCACCTACAGACTTTTCTATCAAATATACCTGAAGGTGTATAACATATATGGTTAGAGGCAGAAAGAAGTCTCCCTATTGTCACAGTTCTAATACAAATCTTACTAAGGCTTAAAATATTTTTTCCAAAATCAGCAATCCTAATAGTTTTGTTTGAGGATAAATTGTGTGCCAAACCCTGATGGTTAGTGATAATGGATTAAAAATAGAACTGATCATTTATGTTCTAATGTGTCATCTTCATTTGGTTTTACAGATATACCTATATATTTTTCTTCCATTATTTTAACCTCCAATTTCAGAACATTTCCACGGCCTTAAAACCAATTTCTGTAAAAAATGAACACCGTCCAAAGTGTACTTTATAGATGATCATATTATCTGATGTATAGATCATGCTCTTTTTAGTAACTGACCTCTCTGAAAAGAACTGGTTGTTATGGTTACCATCAGGAAAAGAGAGAGAGAGAAAGAGAATACTTTAAAACAAAGTACTGCAGTTTTGCAGAGTTTTGTTTTAAGTGATCACATTAACAATTTCCTGACTGACTAATCTCACCACAAGAAACAAAGGACTAATATACATAAATATGGCAAATACTATTTCTTAATTCTCTTAGTATCTAATATATTCCAGGTTCCATAGATGTGAAATCTACTTTGCTATCCTTTTGTGTACATGCCCTTAATTAATTTTACTAAAAGTTCTGAACACATTAATAGTTGTAGGACTAAACTGTGCAAATTAGAGAAAGGAAGGTCTTAAGACCTTCAGCTGTGTTTTTTTTGTTACAGGAGTATTTGGTTAGGATTCTGAAGGTTGATAGTCGTGGGCAAATCAAAAAGCATGAGTGAGTTTCAGTTATGCAAATATAATGTCCTTACACCATTTGATATGTTTACTTGCGACAGTGAACACTTGCAGATATGATCAGTAAAGAAAAGGGAAAATATTCAAAGGAAGTTAAGTCTCTGACTTCTCTATTTGTTTATACAAATTTTCAAATGTTTAATCATAACACAAGGAACAGGTAAACATTAAAACAAGATTTCTTATACATCCTTGTACCTGAATGCATTATGGGATATAATGAAATAAAAACGATATACCATTTCAAGAGCTTAATATTTAAAGAAAAGGCAAAGACAAAAAAATAACTATTTTTTCTTCACTGCCTCCTATAACTTTCTTTTTGATTGATTTCTGTTCATCCTTTGAAAAATATTAGGATTTAAGTACTCCCCAGGCATAGAAATTTATACTGTCTGACTTTCATTGACATGACCAAAGAGCAGATATTTATTGAGCAAGTACTATGTACCAGACACAGTACGGGCTATTTTGGAGGACTTTTGGAGGTATTGATGCTAAACAACTCCCTAATTATCTGCTGGAAGAGACTGGAATTTAAATAAATGGCCAAAGAGACTTGAAAAGACTGAAGGAATGGGAGTATGTTAAAGAAATGGAAGGGAAAAGTACTCTAGGGGTTAATGGATTGGTATGAGAACATTGGGGTTCTGGTAAGTAGTTGTTAAAAACTGAGAAATATTGGGTTTGAAAGGAGGAATAGGGAGGTCAGTATAAGTCAGTACAAGGAGTATTGAAAATATTGGAAAAAATAAAAAGAATGGGGTAAACTAGTGAGAGAATGAAAAGGAGTGTAGAATGCTAAAGGAACTGAGTCTAAAGGAAGGAATTTGAATCTATCAAGGAATCTTAGAGAAGTAAATCCTATAATCAACTGAGTTTTCCCTTGAGGCATTTGCCAAATCCTCAACTGTGTGGGGGCAAAATTGCAAAGAAACCTAGCAAAAACTTGCTACATCATAGATTTCAGTCCTATATGCTAAGAAGATAAGAATTTCAGCCTAAGATCTACCAAAGAAGATTAAAACCCAGGCTTTCAATTGACAGTTGAGAACCCAGGAAGCCTATGCCTCAGTAGAAAGAGAAAATTGAGAATTGACAAGTCTGGAACTCAGCCCTGGGCATCTCCATATTTGATTGGATCAAAAATGATCACCCTTTATTCTAATTACTCTCCACAAGAAAAGTAAAACTCTGAAGAAAGATAAAACTATGTACAGACTATATAATTTTTCCCCAAAGATAGTTGTAATTTAAAAAAAATTACATACAAAGATTTTTTAAAAATATGTTGAAGAAAATAGAGAAGATACATTTTTCACTAGAGAAAGTATCTATGAAAAAAATGGAAATTTTAAAACTGAAAAAACAATCACTGAAATAAAGAATGCAAATGCTGGATGTTGGGAAAATTTAGACAGAACAGGAGAAATGATTAGTAACACGAAAGATGGATTAGTAAGAAAGATCCAAAGTGAAGCACACAGAGAAAAAGGAACAGAAAATACACATCAAGCCACAAATCCAAGAAGATTTATAAACCCCAAGCAAGATGAGGTCCAAGAAAACTACATCTAGTCACATCAGAGTGAAACTGCTCAAAATCAATTACAAAGAAAATAATCTTAAAAGCAGCCAAAAGGAAAATAAAACAAAAAACACATGGCCTTAAAAAGGGCAACAGTAAGACAAACGGTACCATTTACAATAGCCAAGACCTGGAAACAACCTAAGTGCCCACTATTCAGCCATAAAAAAGAAGGACATCCTGCCATTTGCAACAACATGGATGGACTTTCAAGGCATTATGCTAAGTGAAGTAAGTCAAACAGAGAAAGACAAGTGTTGTATGAACTCACTAATATCTGAAATCTAAAAACAAACAAACTAAAGAGATCAAGTTTCAGAGGTTGGGAGTGGAGGGTAGGGGGATTAGACAAAAGTGGTCAAAAGGTACAAATTTCAATTATAAGGTAAATAAGTACTGAGGATGCAATGTACAACATAATGATTATAATTAACACTGCCATATGGTATATTTAAAAGTTGCTAAAAATTCTTATCACAAGAGAAAAAATATTTTTTCTTTATTTTGTATCTATATGAAGTGCTAAATGTTAACTAAAGTTATTGTAGTAATTATTTCACAATATATGTAATTCAAGTCATTAGGCTGTACACCTTAAATAGTGCTGTATGACAATTATATTTCAATAAAACTGAAAAGAAAAAGGAATCCTATAATCAGTAAAAATGTTCATCAATAAGTTTATTTTTTATACCTCTTTTAAAAAATTGCTTTCAAAGATAATTTTGGAATGAAAAATAAAGTCTTTTCAAATAAATATAAATTGAAAGAATTCATTGCCAACAGGTCCTTATAGGGAGAAAGAAATACCAGAAACATTTTGCTAAGCAATATCGTTTCCCCCAAAATAAGACCTAGCTGGACAATCAGCTCTAATACATCTTTTGGAGCAAAAATTAATATAAGACCCGGTCTTACATTATGTTATATTATACAAGACCCAGTCTTATAGTATATTAAAATAAGACCGGGTCTTATATTAAGTTTTGCTCCAAAAGACGCATTAGAGCTGATTGTCTGGCTAGGTCTTATTTTTGGGAAAACATGGTAGGAAGATGATCCTGGATGGAGGCACAGTGCTGCATTAAAGACTAAAGAGTCCCAGAAAGAGTAATAAGGTTCATCTAAATGAATATAAATGTTTAAATCAGTGATAGTATTGTTTTATGAGGTTTAAAATATATGTAAACTGAAAACACATAGAAATAAAAGTAAAAAGGTGGGAAGGTTGGTAAATGGATCTGAAGTATTATTAGAGCCCTTCATTGTCTAAGCAGTTCTAAAATTACTAACTTATGTTAGACTCTAATAAGTCAAGGTGCCTTTAATAATATCTGTGGTACATTAAAGCAATAACAAAAATGTACAATCGATAAGTTAGGAGGAGGAAATTAGTATGATAAAAGTAATCGATTAATCCAAAAGAAAGCAAGAAAGAGGAAAAAACAGATAATACCAAAAACTAGTAAGATGATAGACTTAAACTGAATGTTATAATTCTATTACATGTAAATGGTCTAAATATTTCCAGTTAAACGTCTAAGATTCTCAGACTGTACAAAAATAAAATATTAACTTTAACAACCATAAAATTTGAAAGTAAAAGAATGAAAAAGGCTATGCCATGAAAACACTAACTAAAAGAAAGTTGAAGTAGCTATACTAATAACAAAAATATATAGATTTAAGATAAGAAGTATTACTAGAACTAAAAAGAACAAATTTTTTCTTTAAAAAGTTAATTTGACATGAAGATACTACATTTCTAGATTTTTATGTAAATAAAAGCCTACCCACAAAGTATAAAAATGACCATTATTGAAGAAATAAACATATAACAATGAATGGAAATTTTATGCACGTGGTTTTCTACATATTTAATTCTTTTCATATTTAAAAATAAGAAATTACAGAAGTGAGGATCAGTCTTCCTTCATTGTTTTACTTACAGATTTTTAAAAAGCTTACTGAATGTTATTAGATATGATATAAAGAATTTTTTGTGATAAAAATTGTGAAGGATAAAAGTGGATTATTGAAAAGATAAGGAAAAAGGTAAGGGAACTGAGAATTCATTGAAGATAAGAAAAAGATAAGGAAACCATCAATTGAAGGTGATGTCTGAAAACAAGAAACATTTAAATCTACAACAGCATTTTAGAAGCAGAAGTGCGAATGAATTTGACCAGAAGGTTCCAAACTTGGCTGTGCTGCAAAAACAACTGGATACCTTTCAAAAATATAGACAGCCAATTCAGTAGGTCTGGAGTCTGTTTTTGAAAAGCTCACTAGGCAATTCTGATACATAGTTAGGCTTGGGAACCAACAGACTAGATATTAGCCTTAGACACAGCACATCTGCCCTGCAGTATTTCAGAAGACATCAAGCACACCGCCCGTAATTGGTGCCTCGTGGAGTTGTACAACGTCACGTTCCCGTTAGATTCATGTGCTTTCTCTGCTGTGTTATTTTTACATTCCTGATTAAGATACTGAGGAATTATGAGATTTAATGACTCATTCAAAATTGTGAAATATGAAATGCAGCTTCTGATACATATTTAGTTCCATTTTGTCATAGTCTTTAAAAAAAATCAACTCTTTCTTTGGCTTAAATGAGTTGCTGAAATCACACATGTGTACATGAAAAACAACTTACAAATGTGGCCTAAAATAGATTTAATATAATCCTAGTTAAAGTTGCTAATATAATCATATTTAGGAATACATTTATACTTCTAAATCTGAATCCAAATTCGTGAAACAAATCAAATATTTAGGAACGGTAAACATCAAAGAAATTTCCTGACCAAAAAAAATGCTAACAGTTACTATTAAATGTCTGTAATTGGTAGTTTTTAGCTCAGTCTTTTTTAAAAAACATATTGAAACAGGAAGCAAGTAGGGCAAAGATGTAACTTTAGTTTCATGTTCCTTTTTCTCCCTTTCTCTCCTCATCTGCTTCATTCAGCATCTTGGGCCTATCCCTGGTATTGGAAGCTTTCTAAATGTCACCAACAATCTCTTCTATTAAAACGCTTGAAATGCTACAGACGTGTGCGTGTGTGTATGCGTGTTGCACTTTTTATTATTTTAAAACACAATTAATTTGCAAATTGATTAATCAAATTCTGTATCAGCAAGAGTTATCTATATATCAATGTACACATATAGATGTATAGGCAAATTGCAGTTAGGCTGGACTAGCTTGTTTCAGACCAAGTTTTCCATTGAAAATAACTAGAAACTTTGCAAAAAATGCAAAATAGCTCTTTGAAGCTATCAGATCACTTCATAGACTATGTAAATGCCTGACCACTGTGCTGAAGCTAAAGAATAATATTGAATGTCAACTATAATTAAACATATATATTTAATATATATTAAATATATATACTAATTTAATATATATTACATATGTATATATTATATATATATATATAAATATACACACACACACATATATATAGTCATGAGATGTAAAATACAGCACAGGGAATATAGTCAATGGTATTGTTACAGCTCTATATGACATCAGAGGGGTAGTAGATTGGGGGGGTATCACATTGTGAGGGGTGTAAATGTCTAACTATGATGTTGCTTTGTACACCTGAAACTAATTTTAAAAAAAAAGAATCAAGTAAAAATTATAAAACCAAAAACCATATATGTTCACATATATCTCTACCTTTCTATTTTCTACCCAATCTAGCTCTGTTCCCTGATAATTACAATTAACCTAAATTCTGACTTCAATTAAAATAGTAACATATGTTTATCTTTTATTTTTCTCTAATATACTTTTTCTGTTAGGAAGGAGATTTTCTAGTTGCTAAAACAGAATGCTATAAATAGTGCAATAAAAGCATTGCATAGTCCATATACTTCCAAGTGTGTTATGCTATTTGATTGATAATCAGACATATATAAAATTGTTCATTAAGTAGGATTGTTTATTATTCCCTTATTAATGAACAATGTCTATTTGAACTGAGCTCTCTTTATAAGGTTATAGTCTAATCTGTCAGTCACAGATAAAGTTTTTGGGTTTCAAAATATCACTTAAGTCTTATTGTTTTACATTTCCTAGGAGGAGTCCATAGTCATTCAATATGTTCTCTGAGTTAAAAAAAAAAAAATCTCAGGTTCTTACATAATCTAATAAAATTATTCTGTGAAGTTAGATGCCAACAAGAGCCTAATCAATAAGTTTTTAAACAGATGTTTCCTAGTTATAGATGTATTTTTAAGTACTTTAAGTTTATTTATAGGGTAACATGTATCTATATACATAAAAAAACCACACATACAAATATTTACTTTTTAAAATTGGTTAACAGATTAATGAAATGAATGCTTATTTTCCAGAAATTCTGAGGGGTCAGAGGTAGAAATGGCAATTATAGGAAAAAGGAAAGGAAATAATATTTATTAAGAGTTAAACCCTGTAAAGTAGGTATCATTTCTTCCATTATACAATGATGTTCAGAGAAATTAAGTAGTAAGTTCACAGCTACAGAGATAGTAAATAACAGCACTGGAATGAATTGGATTGGATTTCAAGCCCTATCCTCTTTCAAGTACACTGTGCTTTCTATCTATAGAAACAGATAGATATTATGGAAGATTTATGCTAAAGTTGGTGAGCATATAATCCTGTTAGGAGTTTAACAGAATTTTTATGTGACGTCTATTACATTCCAAATTTGAGTGTGGCCAGAAAGTTCATCACAGCTGGATCTCACATCTCAAAGGTGCATAGAATTCTATGCATAATTTTTGCATCTGCTATTTACAGTCTGCTGTAGGTAAGTTTAGCACACTCTGCTCCAATTATGTAGCCTTGAGTGCATGGGCACATATGGTATACATTAGTTAAAGTAAATTAATTCCATGAAGTAGAAAAGAAATAAGATATAGGTCTTTATGCAAAGTGCAATGAATAGTTTGATAAACGCATTTCATATATCATTTATGTTCACATATATGTTGTTTTTGAGCTAATTCCTAATCAGAGAAGAGATACAAGACTCCACATTAACTGTTCCTATCTTAGAATTGAGGACGTCATATTACAGCTAAGAGTTGCGTATATCATGCAAAATCAAATTTCCCCTCACATTAAACTGCTTTAATATTCTGTTATGACACATGCTCATAAGTAGTAATGTTAGATCCTTGGACACTTAATGGATAAGAAATACAGCCCAGAGCTTCTCTGTATTTTCAGAAGAGACCCAGGTAGCAATGTTCATACTGAAGCAAGGTGTTCATTTGTTTCTCCCTCTAGTCCTGAGTTGCAAATGAATTGATGAATATTTGGAGTGGGAGGTTAGGACAGGGCCACAGCTACGAACTTCAATCCCATTATTTTCCATAGCTCCCAATGCTTTTTCCATTTTAACTCCAAAATTGAAACTCTAGTTGATCCTAGAACAACACAGGTTTGAACTGCGTGGGTCCACTTACAGTGGATTGTTTTTCAATAAATATAGTAGATATATTTTCTCTTCCTTATGATTTTCTTAATAACATTTTCTTTTATTTAGTTTACTTTATTGTAAGAATACAGCATATAATACAAATAACATGCAAAGGATGTGTTAATTGACTGTTTATGTTATCAGTAAGGCTTCTGGTCAACAGTGAACTATTAGTAGAGTTGGCCCTCCACATCTGTGGATTCCCAAACACAGATCAAAAATAATGTTTTCAATCCACAGTTGGTTAAATCCATGGATGTGAAAACTATGGGTAAGAAGGGCCAACTGTAGTTAAGTTTTGGGGGAGTCAAAAGTTATACACTGATTTTCAACTGTGCCAAGCTCTGGCTCCCCAACCCCTGTGTTGTTCAAGAGTCAACTGTACATGTTTGCTTTCTATTCTGTTTGTATTTTTTCTATTTAATGTCTATCTCATACTCCAGAGAACAGGGAATATGTGATTAGTTCATGAAAAAAAGCATGTAGAATTCTTAGCTACAAACAACAGAGGATATTCCAGTTGGTTAAAACAAGGGATTTTTTGGTAGCTCACAAATCTCCAGGAGGTCTAGAGAACCAGGCTTGGAGATGACATACCCAGGAACAATGAAGATAGAAAAAATGCCCAATGTATACCATCGACTGTTCTAACAAAACATGGTAGCTGTGGCCTAAAACTCACACCTAATATGTTTAGATAAGAACACCACGACTTCCACTGCGGCGATTAGAAAAGAACCAGCTTCCAACTCCACTGTGCATGTTAGGAGATCAGATTCTCTCTTTAAGGCCACAGACTCAAGTTTCTCATTTTAGTATTCAAGTCTGTTTCAGAGCCATCTGATTAGTGACACCTGAGTCACATGACTGCACTCGAATTGCAAGGAAGTATAATTTTTAACTTTCCAGCCTCTTTAGTGGAAGAGGGTTGAAATGGGTATTAAGTTCATGTACAAAATATGTTACAATACACAATTAGTACTAGAATTCCTTTACTGTAACTATGATTATTTTCTTATTTAAAGTTGTATTCTTATGCATTAAAGAAAAAAATAGAAAATAGATATTTTCTTGAAAGACAATTCCGAGTGCTTTGTTAGTCTCTGGCTTCCCCATGCTCAGTGGAAAAATATTGTGATTGATTGGTGATGTCTTCCTTATATATTGAAGGATTATTACTGCTCTAAATATATAAGTTTGGTAACATTTCACTAGTGGAAGAATGGGAACTACTGCACAATATTGATTAAAGTAAGGGATGAACACTTTTGGTTTACTTCCTACATATACTTGTAGTTTAGTGTCAGGGAACCTTGAAGCGTTATTATGGGATAGAAAATTTTTTCTTAATTCCACTTCAGTGATACTTAGTATGAAGACAAGGGTCACTAACAAAGTAAAAGATTTTTTTTACTAAATGACCGCCCAATGCCTAACATACTGAGAAACCAGGCTAGTCCTCTAAGGTGACAAGGTCTTCCATTTACTGTGCTTGTCCCCAAAACGGCCATGTCAGTTGCTCTTTAGGTTGACTAAATACTATGCACCCTCTAGAGATTCAACACAGTACCAAGCTCCTAAGAAGTATGTTTTACAAAAATACCTTCGGAAAACATTTCAAATAATGCTTCCATAAGTATCTTTTGTATTTATAGGTAACTTGACACAAAGTATTTACTTCCTTTGGGTATTTGTTTGTAGGCAACAGGTGAAGAGAAAGATTGTGTGTGTGTGGTAGTGGTGGTATGGGGTGGGAAACGCTGCATTTGGGAACACGTAAGAGTAGTATGGACAACAATGTAATTACTAAATGTATGACCTATGTGCTTCTTTAAAAAAAAACACGCACACACACAGAAACATTCATTCCCTAAACAATGTTCAACTGCTGTCCCTTGGATGACTTCAGCTTAATTTCACACTTAATAATCTTAAAGATTAGAGTGCTTAATTACAGCAGTTACTGCTGATTGCTTTGGAAATGAAAAATGGATATCGAATATAAAGCCATTAATATTATACTTGATAGATTGGTGTTATTATTCGTAATAATTCAGACTCTTGGGCCCTCATTTAACAGGATAAAATGAAATACTTAATTGCCTCAAGGAAACAATTTGGTGTATCATAAAGATATTATGGCAGTCCACAAATAATGACTAAGGGCCTACTATATGCCAAGGACTGTAGTGGGTGGTAGGGCGACCATAACCAATAACACGAATTCCCTCAAGAAGGTCACTGTCTGGTGGAAAACACAGACATAGACACAGCATGAACATGCATCATAATCAATGTGTATAGGATATGACGGGGGCACAGGCTGCTGCTTAGAGAGCCACAGAGTAGGGGAGACAGCTGAGCTGAACCTAGTAGTTTTCCAGGCAGAGAAAGACAAGGTCATTTCAGGCAAGGAAATAAAAGCAAACTGGCATGAAAGAGCATGGTGTGTTTTGGAAAAAAACATATAATTCTGTGTGGCTAGAACACTGGGGATATGTTGGGGAGACATGAGGGGTGAGGTTGCAGAGCAAATTGTGTCCAACTTGTGAAGGATGTTGAATGTCACACAAAAGAGTTTAGGCTTTATCCTTTTGCAGTGGGAGCCCAAAGGAGGGTTCTAAAGCAGTGGACTGACATAATCAGATTTGTATTTCATAAATGGAGCTCTGGCAGCCACCAGCAGAAGGGATTGGCAGGGGAAGAGTCTGGAGTCAGGGAAACGAGCTAAGACTCTATTTCAGAAGACTAAGTGAGAGAATGATTTTGAACCTGTTTCTCTAAGATAGATTGACACCCGCTGGCCCATGATGACAACGTTTCTTGATACTTCTGGCTTCTTCCCAATCTACACCCACATATATCAAGTTCTCTTTGGGTTTTTGACCTTTGATTCCAGATTCTGCCTCTTTACGTTCACTCTTGCTGGCTTCTAAGCTCAGTTCCTTGTCAAATTTCTTGCCTCACAATGGATGAGTTCAGAGAGCAAATACCTAGTAAATACCTGGTGTCTCACCCTGTAAGTCCAGACCTTACCTGAACTCAGCTCCTGGCCTGAAGGCTCACAGCCCATTCATCCTGCTATTCCTCTTTGTAAGAGGACAGATGACCTCTAATGAAGTTAAATAGCGATTGAATTTGTCCAACCTATTCCTGGCTCTTTAGACTCAGCGAGCTCATTCACACACTATGCACAGACTAGACAAATTCCCATGGGAAACCATAGAGGACTTATTAACTACTGGATTGACTCTTACTGCCCTGACTGGGTTTACAGTGTTGATGAAGGTGACTTACTAGAGGATGAGAAACTTACCCAAAGGAAACTAGATAACTTATGATCAGTCCTGCCACCATGGAAAACTCCCCTAGATCTTACATTAAATTGGGTGAAAACTTTAGAGATGTTATCATGACAAAAGAGCAGTCAATGCCTCAGATTAAGGTGGACTCCTTAAAAAAAAAAAAAAAATGTCACTCAAGGTACCAAGCCCAGGTCAGGCAAATGATGTGAATCTCACAGCCTGGATTAGGAAGCAATGCGTTTGTCACTGTTGAATCAAAAGGTACCAAAAGCTGAAATAGATGGTGTCAGCCATGTGGCTCTCCTGATACAGAGCATTAGGCAAGTTCAAAATACTGGAAGTTCATTTGATTGAGCCACAAGCTACTGTAAAAACACTCTAACCTGCAAGTGAATGCAAAGGCAGGTTGGCACAGGGCCATTCTCTCCCTCCATACCCCGGATCCCTCCTTTTCCCTCCAGCCTAAACTACTGTAAGAGGAAGTATGATCAGAGGTGCGGGTGAGGTCTCTTTGTCTTCAAAGGCTAGGTACATCCATTTGAAGATGCTGGGGAATTTCAAGGAAGAGATGGACTCAAACTTTTATGGCTCTGCTGGATACAGGTTCCCAATTCACTATCCTCCCAGTTCCATGAGGTGTGGGGACATGAAGATTCTACTAATAAGGGCTGGGAGCACCCACGCTGGGGAAGGGAAGCTCCTGTGACTTTACAGGTGGGCCATTTGGACCAATTCAGTGTACCATTGTTGCTATTTCTCCATCTGAAACTGCAATAAGAATTAATATGTAATATGCTTGTACTTTCATGTTCCGTCAGAGCCAGAAGGAATTCTCCTGCTCAGGAGGAGCTGCATGTAAAGAAGTGCTAGTGAAAGACATAAATTGCTTTCCAACTGCCTGTGTAGCCCATCCCAAGAAGGGCCCAATGATCTTAGCAGCCCCTTTGAGCTACAACTCTCTGAGACTGATGATTTTGCCCATAGAAGCCTCTGGCGAATGGTGCTCAGACTTAACAATTAGCGAAGGGTGAAGAGTACATCAAACCTTGCTTGCCAAATGAAATGGTATATTCAGGAGAACAGCCAGCCTGGCCTGAGCAGGATCTTGACTTCACATGAAAAAAGGGCGACTCTCCTTTGGTGGGAAACTTTATTCCCCGCTATCCCTACTTAGCTCAGCGGGATCCTCAATGTATAGAGGTTCTCCTGAATAACAGGACCTGGTTCACTGATGGCTCAGCAACGCTAAAACGAAATGGTGTCCTCTGTGCTGCAACAGTACTCCAACATCACTGCCATCCATGCAGAACCAAAGCGGACATGGTCGCTCTTCTCAGTAGGCAAAACTCAAGGCAGTTCTTTCAGCTTTGACCAGTATTTCCTTTGATGAACCTTGTTTTATTTTGCTGATTCTCGAGCTATTGCCAATGGCCTAGCTGTTTGGTCAGCCTCTCTTTAGGGCAGTGAACAGTGAAAATAACTGCAGCTGCTGAGTCAACCATCTGGGTCACTCATGTAGAAACTCACAGTTAAGGCTTTTTCTCCCATGAAACTAACTAGAATCATGCTGCTGCTGAGCTTGCACCCCCAGATTGCTACTATTTCTGTCCAGATACATGATCTTACCCCATACAGAAACATTTCCAACATCATAGACTGGGCAAAAAGCAGAGAACACTTTTTTCCGATGCCGAGGCTATCATTGAATGTCAGATTTGACTCCTGCCAAAAGTTGACCTGTTAGTCTCAAGGTGTATAGGCAAGGACTCTACCTGCTCCTGGCAGATGGACTCCATTGGAACTTTTACTCCCTCTTGGGGCCACTAGTGGTTCCTCTCCTCTGTTGACACATTCACAGATTCCTGTGTGACTGTTCCAGTCCCATTAGCCAACTTTGGTCACACCATTGTGGCCCTTGAAACGTATCTGTGCCATGTTTTCTGTTTTCTAGAGTCTGAAAAATGCATAACTTTTATTACAAAAAAAACACTCCACAGTGGACTGGTTGTCAAGGTATTTGATGTGCTTTACACGCTTCTTATCATCCATGGACATCCTGTATTTGGAAGTGTTGGAATGACCTTCTAAAAAAATAACCCCTAAAGATTTCTGACCCTACTTGTCTCACTTCCCGGTCCACACACTTTAGCAAGGCAGTTTATTCACCATGTGTGGTTGCCCCAGAAAGGAATCATCTCCTCTCAGACTCTTCCTGGGTAGGGACAGGGGCTTATGTAGACCTATTTTTGCATACCTGAGATTTCACCCTGATCATTCCAGACATGACAACTTCTGTCTTTCCCCTAAGGCTAACTTTAGGCCAACCTGGTAGGTACACTCTCTGGGTGGGGCCTAGTAAATTCAAACTTAATTCCGGTGTCACCATCTGATTCTTTGCAGGTTTTCGCAGGTTTGGCCAGGTCCTAGATCATGATTGTGAGGATAATGGCCACTTGGTTGAAAACACTGCCTACCGAGAGGCAGGCGTGGTAGACATAAAGGGTCTCTTTATTCTCTGGTATTGAAACCTTCTAGATAAAAGGTCTAAGGGAGAGGAGCAGATGATTTGAGAAAAGGTCACGTTACAGCTACTGGAATAGGGCATCCAAGTCTTGTGGCAGTGGACGGAGACCCACAACCACGGCCCCAGTGGAAGGAACACAGTAGACCTCGGTAGGGTCAGGAAAAGGAGCGACATTAAGGTTATTTATCTTTCAGAACCACCCTGGAGCCTTCCTCAGGAAGGAAAGGGCCCTAGAAGAAAAAGCTCTCCCTGACCGTCTGTCTCAAGCATTTTAAATTGAACAAACTCCTGGATCTGCTCTTTCCCACCAAACAGTTCTGAGCTTGATTATGGTTACCATTTATTTAACCTTACTAAGAAATCTCAGAAACGGCAGGGGAGGTCTCGAGCTTCTGCACTTCCCTGGCAATATACTTGTCGCTTCCCCATCTCTTTACCGTTCCCATTGCCAGAGCTGATACTCTGTCATTCCATGAGTTGGATGCATGACACCCAAGTGGTGCCACGGACAAATAAGTCAGGTTGGGCTCCCTCAGGCAGTTCCTCCAAAACAAGGATGGGACTCATTTACTGTAAGTAAAGTTGGAACCCTAAGCTATAAGGTCACGGTGGAGGCATGTTAACCTGTGCCCCTGACTGAAGTAGGTCCCGCTGGATGGGCCCCAGTGATTGTAAGCAACAGTTACTTCCCTAGGAGGGCTGTGCTTCTTTGTGGAAGAAAGAGCTTCTTTCTCTTTCTCTTTTTCATTAACTTGCCTCCCTCCTTAAGACCCAGTGTTTTGCGCCTTAGAGATGGTCATAAGAGTCCTGAAAGTGTTGAAAGGAACACCACTTCTAGATCATGTAGCCCTCAGACAAGTGCACAGATCTCTCCAAAATAAGGCTACTCTAGTTACTCAGGGAAAATTGTCAGCGGGAAAGCTGACTTGTTATTTATGGGCACCCTCAGTACAGTTTTCCCTGTATGAGAATCCTTAAATTACAAAAGACAATACAAAAATTTTCCCTGACTCTAACTGAACTGATCAATGACACCACTTGAGCACCGCAAGGCATTTGGGTCAGTCTCAATTCACAGGCCACAGTTGGTTTGGATGACAGAAATGTTCTAGACGTCTTTCTTTCTTGCCGGCCAAGACAGAATTTGTCCAATCGCTAATACATCCTGCTGTACTAATGCCTCAGGCCAAGCCATTTAAGGAAAAACCACCTGACTTTTTCCAGTAGACACTGATGCTTTATGGGATTTGTAAAGCTAGATGGATCTGAGACCCTGGGGCACAACTGAAGTTAATATGACAGGATGGCCTCATCCTGTTGCTTGAAGTCCTGATGATAGTATCCTTAATTAAATGCTGTATAAGACTAGTTGGCATATTTGGTCCCAGCCGCGGTCAGTCAGATCAATCAGAGTGGCTGATGGAATAGCATACTCATGGGAAAATTCACCAGAAGCCAAGGTCGTATAGAATAGCTTTGTTTCGTATTATCTTTTCAAGGATATTTGTATATGTGTGTATAGCAGATAGCCTTGGAAGATGGAGACAGTGTCTCCCTCTAGAGGAAGGGCAGGCAACCGGGCTTGTTTTGTGTTGTCCTGTGGGAATTCGGGTTTAGAAAACCAGTGCAAAAGCTGATACTCTGGCTACTGCTCTTGCATGAGTGATTAAGTCCTTTGATCCTAAACTAGGAGCTTTATATCTTCTGTCAGCATCCATGAAACTAACTTGTAAGACTATAGGTGTGGTAAAATTTCAGACCCTACATAGTCCTTAACAGCTATGCAATGGCAATTTAGCAGATTCATTATCAAACTCTGACTCTCATTAATTCTGTTATTGATCTTCATGATCCTTCCAAAAGTAGAACCATGAATTGTGTAGTTGAAGAACCAAGACATGAAATAGTTATATTCAAACAAAACTATTTTAAGTGCTTGGAAAGATTGACACCAGGTCATAGATTCCTGTAAGAAAATGACAAATTCAGTAATATTTGAAAGCATATTCAAGCTGTCAAACTATTTTATATACCATAATACATTCCAGCTGTTTCACTCACCCCTTTTCCCCTACATGTACTTTTTCTATTTATGCATATGCTTAGTGAAGTAGAAAAGGTATTGGGTACAATATGAGGAAACCTGAGTTCAAGAACCAGTGTTGCCAATTACTGGCCATAGGACCTTGTACGGATTACCTCCCACTATGCTGGACCTTAGATTCTTCATCTCTAAAATGTGAAGTAGGGTTGGAAAAATGAATGGGCCTTGCTAGATGATTTTAAAGTTATTTTCTCCAGTTCTTATTTTCAATGAACAATAGAAAGAATTTATAACCAAGATGGGTAATTATGATTTTTTTTCTTTTTCTTGTTTGCTTTAGCAGGAGGGTCTGACACTGGAATGAAGATTTCCACAACCATCTACTTGTCTTTGCCCTTGTGAGCACAATCTGTTTTAGCCCTCCTTGAATTATGGTTTACATTCCAAGAAGGTACCTCCTGTGAAATGAAATTCAAGAGAGGCACATTCCTTACACAGAAGGCCTTTTCATTTGCTGCCTTCACCACACACAGCCATCTTTCCTTTGGCCATGATACTACACAAACAGGAAAGTGAGTTGATTTCCTATTCAATACATGAACGATCTTGCCAAGGTTATGCTGTCCTTGCCAGGGCTGGCCACAGGAGGAACACACCCATTGGCTTAGACCATCATAGGATTTTTCCTGGGCACAGCGCTTTAACTATAGGTAATGAGATAGTCTCATTTGTTCATTCATTCATCTATTCGATTAAAGCATTCAGGACCTACTACAGTCAGTCACTGGAAACACACATATTATCAATAGGATCTTGAACCTGCCCACAAGGATCCCACAATTACCTGGGGGAGGCAGGTCTGCCAACAAATAATCACATTACACAACTGATACTTGGTGAAATTATAGAAGGGAGGAGTGACAAGCTCTTCTGTGGGCGTTTTAGAAGGCTTCCCGGAGGAGGAAATGCTTGAGCTGAGACTTGGAGGCATAGAATGAGTTAAAGAATAAATGGATATTCAAACAAACAAACAAACAAAAAAGGATATAAAATCAAGAAAGAGAAGTGGACCAAGATAGAGGGTCAGATATTTCAGCATGGCTGGAACACAGCTTTAGGGTTGTAAGTAACAAGAGGTGAAAATGAAGAGGCAGGTAGGAGCATTCTGCAGCAAGACTGGAAGGGGGCTCTAAAGATCTGAAACACTTGAGCCACTTTACATGCTGAGTAGAAGTAGCTATGTGAAGGCTAAAGATAGAAGAAGGGAGATCATTGCTGAATCAAGATCCTAGGAAAATTGGAGGAGAGGGTTTCTAGACAGAGGATGAGTGGGAATTGAAAACGGGTCCTTTCTTTCTTTTAGAAAGATAAACAAAGAGAAAACAGATGCAGATGAAAATAAGTCTGAAAGAGAAGTGTGGGAAGACAAGAGTTCTGGCACCCCGGCCCTAGGAGCTGGGGAGGAAATGAAGTTCCTGCAATCCGGTGATCAGCAATTCATATGCTTATTCATTCAGTCATTCCTTCCTTCCCTCATTCAAAATACTTACCAAGTGCAGAAATACAATGATGAACTAGAAGCTGATTCTCCTTTCAAAGAATTTATAATCTAGTTTAGATAAAAAAAACAAAAAACAAAAAAAACCCCACTACCTTTGGTGGGTAGTAGGTTCTTAGTGCATTTTTATAGAATATTAAATAAGTCCCCCTCCAAAGCAGTCAAAGATGAAATATAATAAGAATCGGAGAAAGGAATATTTTCTGTGTTTATGTGCCCTGAAGAATGGGTGGCTCTGAAGAGACACAGATTGGTAGGGGTTTGACTCAATGCAAAAGGAACACATGAGCAAAATTCTGGAAGTAGGAAAGGTAGGAGCAAAGACAAGCAACAGCAAATCTCTCCTGAGGAATGCGCAGCAAAGTAAAATTTGAAAACACAAGTCTTTACGTTTCCTTTGGCCCTCTACATCAAAAGTAGTGGCATTTATGGCCATGAGTAGGAGACAAAGGGGAAGCCAAAGATAAAGTAGAAATATGTAGTTGAGGAATAGGAAGACAGTCCCTTGAATCTTTCAGAGCCCCAGAGTTGAAAAAGAGAGCATCTTAAATTTTTTTATATCCCATGATGGGTTAACAGTGATTGTGAATGGCTCATTAGACTAGAAATTCCTAGCAGCTGCAACACGGAAGACACAGAATGGTTTGATCTGGTGACTAAGGAGCATGCAGAACATGTACATTTTAGTTGTGGATGCTGCTAGAAAAAGGCCACCCTGTGTTTTTATTTGCAAAATCTGGCATCCGGTAAATGAATAAGATACCTTTTCTGGGTGCTAGAACAACACAAAACACTCATTCTCTTCTAACCTTCAAGTTTGTACCATCTTTGAGGAAAGGGAAGGATTGAGTGAAAGGAGAGAGGCCTAAATCTGATTGACTTTAACCCAACAAAAGGCTAAGAAGAATCCAGAAGGAATCAATTTTATTTTGACTGGCAAAACTTAGTTTTCTGATGTCAGTGGAAATTCAGGTTGCTTATATGAAATAAAATTTCATTTTTTGACCCCTAAGTTTATGACTGTGAAATTCGATAGCCTTATAAATAAATTTAAAAAGCCATGATTCTAAGTACAAGATCCTGGTTTCTAGATGCTTTTCCTAATACAAGGAACCAGAGCTTCTTGGAGAAATGATTCAAGATCTGAGCAGGAAGGTACAGGTGAGTCTGGAATATATGGCTGTATTCAGAAGCAGGAAAGCTTTCCAGGATTGAGGAGACTGTGTTAAAACCACAACAACACAAAAAAACACTGGAACCACATTGAAGGGGCTCATGGTCCAAGTTGTGAAAATTCAAGCATAAAAAGAATAATGCTTACAGTGGGTTGAAAGATATTCTGTATCTGAAAAAAACCCATGAATTCACAATAATACTGAAAAAAAGGAAACCAATGAAAAGTAGTTTTTCATTTGTAACATCTATTAAGTCAATTATACTTTGAAAGCTGTCAATTAAAGGAAAGAGGTAATTTATCCCATCTTTACAATAAGCATTCATAGCAACCCAATGCTCTGAATTAAATAGAAAACTTCTACGTTACAGAATAATGACAATTACTTACGTGCAAGGAATGACAAAATTGGACATTAGCTATCTTGCAATTGCTGATAAAATGATTTATTCAAGCAGGGATTATTTCATTGCTGTTGAAACCATTTGAAGAGTTGTTGGTGAGAAACTGGATATACTTATGGTGGCGAAGTAACACTGTGAAGATGACCTTCTTGTCACAAGGAGAAAAACAATTTTGCCATGGAATAATCAGAGGGCCAGCACATCACTCTAGCGGTAAAACTCTAAATCACTAACAGCATATGAGATAATACGCTGTACTGCCATGCAAAGTAGCATTACAATGCAATCTTGCTAAGAAAACTTAGCTTTAATCTAATCAAATCAGTAAAGTCTAATCCGTAAATTACAGAAAATATAGAGGCTACAGCAGCGATACCCAAAAGAAACAAAACGTTGCCACATATGTAATTTGAAATTTTCTAGTAACTATACTTAAAAAAGTAAAATGAAACATTAATTTTAGTAATGTACACATTTCATTGAACCCCATTCAAATCTGTAAAATGCTATTTCAATGTGCAATCAATAATAAAAATAGTTAATGATAATCAAGAATAATGACAATTATTAATGAGACAGTTGCATTCTTTTTGATTGGACAATGTCTTTTAAGTTTGGTGTGGATTTGATAATACAGCACACCTCAACTCAGACTGACTACATTTCAAGTGCTCAATAGCAAGTGGCTGCCACGTCAGATGGCACAGGGCTAGAGGAGTAAGCTAAACACAGCTGTGATGGCCAGTTTTATGTGTCAACTTCTCTAGGCTAGTTTTCAATTAAACACTATCCAGGTGTTGCTGTGGAGTTATTTTATAGATGCAGTTAAAGTCTACAATCATTTGAGGAAAAGAGATTATCTTTGATAATGTGGATGGGCCTCACCGTATCAGTTTTTAGTAAAGCCTTAAGAGAAAAACAGGTTTCCTTGAGGAAGAAGTGCTTGCCTGAGAGTTTCCAGCCTGCCAGCCTGCACTTCAGATTTCAGACTTGCCAACTCCACCATCCCATAAACCAATTCCTTGAATTACGAGAAAGGGGGTGGGGGTTATAAGATAGCTATATAATCTATATAATCTACATTTATATCTATATATTATAAATCAGCTCTAAAGGATATATTCGGGACAATTGAAAATTTCAAAATATGAACTTAGATAATTAAGGAGCTACTGCCAGTTTTCATAGATGGGATATGTAGGTAAATTTGTCAGTTGAGAAACGTCCATATTTTTTAGAGATGCCTTCTAAAGTATTTAAAGATGAGATATCATGATGACTCTGGATTATACTGTATTGACTAAATCTACATGACATCACAACCTTTAGCAAAATGAAGGAAATATCTAGGCTTCACCTTGACATAATCTGCATTTATCTCTAGTATAACAAGTAATAGTTAACAAGGTTTGAGTCTAATATATACTGCATAATGAATTGGTTTTAAGACATTAAATGCTTTAATTAAAACACATTTAAAACATTAAATGTTTTAAACGTTTAAAACATTAAACGTTTTAAATGTTTAAAACGTTTAATGCTTTCCCACTTACAACATTAAATGGGAAAGAATCTAAGGCTATGATGTCGCTGGTTCTCGCCAGCTGGGGGACTAGAAGGAATTCTACTTCTGGAGCATAGAGGGTGGTGTCCAGAGCTGCAAGGCGTGATGGGGGTGATTTGAAGTGTGAGATTTTGCCACTTGGCCCATATCTCCACATGACACCCAAGGACACCATGCCTCAGAATTATGACTCTTTCAATCATCTATAAAACCAATATTTTGGCTTTCTGTGTTGTTTTCTTAAGAGTGCAGATGTCCTGGCCAAGTTACAGTATGTTCTTACCAAATTTCTCCCGTACAACTAAAACAACAAGATTAAATTGTAATGAAGTGTTGTTGATGGCCTTGCTGTTATGGTTACTGTTATTGCTATGGTGAATAGTCTATACATTCCAAAAGAAGGAAAACACCACCCTAGCATATCATATTATTTTATGAAAGTCCTCTCTCAAAAGAAGGTAAATTTCTTTTATGGCTATGAATTCTAAATAAATACTTGTATACCTTCCATGTACTTAGTTCAGTTGTGGGGTAGAATAATGTTTTCCTATCACAAGCATAACATGAACTGCTTAATGGCTTGCACGGCATTCTGCAAAGCTCTTTAGCATATATGCTTCTATTGTAACCTCATGTGACCCTGAGGAATGGTAGGTTAGGTGTTATTAACTCCATATTGCAGAACGGGAATGTGTCACACGCTATGAGGTCCATTCATCTCACCATCCGATCTTCATTGCTAACAAAATCCTGATTGTGTTTTTAGAGAGACCTTGCCCTGATTCATTCTAAGTATTTGTTTCTCCCAGCCCTGCTGCTAGGGAGTATGTGCTACAGTCCAGGCTCATGACTCCTAAAGAAGAAATCTGCTGGGGTTTCTGGAACATCATTGCTTGTATGTGTGTTGGCTGTTGCTTAAAGGAATTGACATGGGTATCTCTGTCCACTACTCTCCTTCCTGCCTGTGTGTGAATGTGAGGATGGAAGCTGTCATAGCCATTATGTGACCAGGAAAGGCCAAATCATTCAATCAATCAATCAATTAATCAATCCCCCAAAATATTGGCTCAGCACCTTATTTCTGGACTTTATTATGTGCGAATATAAACCTTCATTTGATTAAGAGACTGCAGTTGAGTTTTCTGTTACCTACAGCCAAATGCATTCCCAGTTGAGGCTGAGACTGAATGTTTACATGACATTCCCAAGGTCACACAACCTACAAGGGACACTTTAAGTCAATTACTCTTTACACTTTGCAAAGCTGTCCCATCCATTCAATGGTCAACAACATTTTATCCAACGTTTACAAACTGCCTCTAGATGGAAATACAGAGATAAATAAGACACAGTGATTGTATTTCTTGGCCACAGGACATAGCCAAGAAAATAAACTTATAAACAAGTATAGATAGTAATGTTTATAGGAAAAACTATGTGGACCAAACAAAATATGTCTACAGACGAAATCTAGTCTTTGACCTCTGATGTAGATGACATTTGAGCAAAGGTTTGAAAGATAAAGAGATTTGCCAACTAGAAAGGAGGAAGGGTATTTTAGGCACAAGGTACAGCAAAGAAAAGGTAGAGCCAGAAGTTGTTTTGTGTAGTTTCCGTGTAATTGAGCTTGAGTTTCTCCTGAAAAGCAGAGTCTGAGACAAGGATTTCCATATATGTCATTTGTTTGGGGACATGATTTCAAGGAATAGGTGTAGAAGTCAGGGAAGAGTGAAGCAAGAACAGGGGAAAAGCCAATAAAACAGTGTAGTATCAAGTCAGACCCTACTGTGTGCAATCTTGCTGGGACTCTGCAAGAAACTGTGTAAAATACACCTCAGAACTGTCTACTGCTGGCTGGAAAATGGGAGTGGTTATCTATCTTCTCCTGTCCTCCACCGGTCAAGGGCTGCCCCTGGATGGCTAACGACTGTGTACTTTCAGGTTTGCAGCTTTGATAATGTCAAGAAAGTTCTCAACAGCATCCTTGCTTTCCTTCCAGAAAAGTTCCAGGGCAGAAAGCAAGAGATAAGAGCCACAGCTAAAGAGCAGCATTGTTAAGTTACACCTGCAGGAAGCTGGTTACTGCAGCAGTCACTGGAATAAAAGGTGAACCAATGGGATCTGAGGGCAGGCACAAAAGGTAGTCTGATATACTGTGACATGGCTGTGGTGGGAGAGATAACGTCTAGAAATGAGACTAGACAGGTAGACAGGGACTTTATGAGAAAAGGCCTTGCATTCTGGTGGGAGGTTCCTAACCCTGGGGTTCCTCCCACCCCCACCTCAGGGTACACTCCTGAATCATGTGTACAGGCTTGTTTATGTGAGTGTGGATATGCATTTCTTCTTCATGGGAGGTTTTAGAGTTTCATAGGACTCTGAGATCCAGAATAAGTGGAAATTAATGCAGTGGGCAATAAGCAGAATAGAAGCAAGAGACTATTGGGTTGGAGTTCACATTTCAACTTTTTCTAATGGCTAAAGGTTCATGCTTTTTGAAACTGATAGGATTGGAAGGCCAATGTCAAAGCTGTGTTTATTGACAAGCCTCTCTGGTTGGCACTCTGTGATATACCGTGAAATACCCAGGGGCCTCTGGATGAAAAACCCTGATGTGGTCCTATTGTTGCTCTTAAACGTCATTGTTGAGTACTGATCATTTCTTGTTGGCTTCTACATACCAGCTCATGTCACTTTACATCATTCCTTTAACAGGTGATGACGTTAATGCTAGTTTCTGCTTAATTGCACTCATAATGCTCTTCTGTTATTGAAATTTCTTAATATTTGTTTTTCTAAGGGAAAATGTGTCTGTGCCCCCAAATTTATGATTAAAATCAAAGCCCTAGAAGTTTGGTTAGTGGAGACTTCACAGCATTTCCCAAACAAGAATTTCTGGAGAGAGTCCAGGAGTCCGTAGCTACACTAAGGAGTCGCATCTTTTGCAGGGATGAGGTTCTGTGGGGATGAGAAGTCAAGCTGGGCACAGTGAAAGTTACCCTTGAAAACCCATTGGGAAGAAGCTCTACCAAAAAACTCCAGGTATGTCCCAATTGATAGAACATGGCCTTCCTTCTCCTTGGAGCCACTTTCTTTTCTTTACTTGAGAGCACTTCTTTTCTTGCAAATTAGCTTGCATTACAAAGACAATATTCAAACATCACAGCTATGAAAATTCTAGAATCATACTGAGGGCTGCAAGATGCTTACACTAGGGGAGGATGGAAGCTCAGGACCAGGGGCGCTGGGATTGGCTGAGGGACAGTGAGTCACATCTTCCCTTCCCTCCCTCCCTTTCGGGCACTAACTGAATAGAACAGCAAGAGTAAATGTTCTCATTATTTATGTTGTCTCTTTTTTGGCTGGGCTACCTGAATTTACAGAAGTTAGAGAGACGTATGAGTGACTACAGATTAAATGAGAGCATTAACAGCTAACAGTTATTAAACAATCAAAGCAAACTACATGTTTTAACTACTGTAATTTAAGTCACGCACCCACTCTAAGAGGGAGGAGCTATTCTTGTCCTTATTCTACAGATGGTGAAACTGAGGCACAAGAAGGTATGGTAACTTGCTTGTGATCACATACCTAGTAGGTGAAGAGCAGATACTGTGCCAGGCAGACTGACTACAGAATCCATCCTCTTACCCACTAGTGTGTGTGTGTGTGTGTGTGTGGTATGTGTGTGTGTGGTGTGTGTGTGGTGTGTGTGTGTGTTGTGTGTGTGGTGTATGTGTGTGTGGTGTGTGTGTGTGGTGTGTGTGTGGTGTGTGTGTGTGTTGTGTGTGTGGTGTGTGTGTGTGGTGTGTGTGTGGCGTGTGTGTGGCGTGTGTGTGGCGTGTGTGTGGTGTGTGTGGTGTATGTGGTGTGTGTGGTGTGTGTGTGTGGTGTGTGTGTGGTGTGGGTGTGGTGTGTGTGTGGTGTGTGTGTGTGGCATGTGTGTGTGGCGTGTGTGTGGTGTGTATGTGGTGTGTGTGTGGTGTGTGTGGTGTGTGTGTATGTGGTGTGTGTGGTGTGTGTGTATGTGGTGTGTGTGGTGTGTGTGTGTGGTGTGTGTGTGTGGTGTGAGTGTGTGGTGTGTGTGTGGTGTGTGTGTATGGTGTGTGTGGTGTGTGTGTGTGTGTGTTTGTGTGCTGGGAGTGGGCAAAAGGAGGTGGAAACGGTAGGATTGAATTTTTTTGCCATAAAAATATTGAAAAGATTGGGAATAACTACTTTAATACAACCTCCTGATTGCACAAATAATGAAAATGAATCCCGGTGTAGTAAACTGCATGGTGGCCCCAAAAGATCTCCATATCCTAATCCTTAGAATGTGCGAATGTTGCCTTAAGTGGTAAAAAAAAAAAAAAAAAAAAAAGGAAAAAAGAAAAAGAAAAGATTTGCTGATATGCTTAAGTTAAAGATCTTGAAAAAAGAAGATTATCCTCAATTATCCATATGAGCCCTAAATGTAATCACAAGTGCCCTTGTTGGAGGGAGACAAGAAGTTCAAACAAAGAAACAAAGATGTGATAATGGAGGAAAGAGGTTGGAGTTATGTGAGTCAGGGTCAGGAGTTATCTTCTGGAATGCAGGTGGCCTCCGGAAGATAGAAAAGGCAAACACACACACACACACACACACACACACACACACACACACACAAGCAGACAAAATACGGATTCTCCCTCAGAGCCTCCAGAAGGAGGCTTGAGCCCAGTGGAACCGATTTTGGACTTCCGATCTCCAGAACTATAAGAGAATAAATTGACGTTATTTTAAGGTACTAAATTGGTGGTAATTTGTTACAACAGTCAAAGGAAATGAATACAGAGGGCTTTCTGCTTTTATTATGTATTATTTACACAGTTAGCTTAACATCTGTTAGACCATACTCTATTCTAAGCTACATTAACTTGAGAAGAATAACATTTTAAGTTTTTGAAAAAATATTCTGCACTTCGCTTTTCACTAATATGCATTTACTTTTCTCCTGATTTTTCCCAATCAGTGATATTTTAGTGTTCTTTTCTGTGACTTTCTGGCTGTCCAGCTCAACAACATGATACCAGTAACACCTGGGCATATTCCCTGCGTATGACATTTCTTTCATTAGCTAACTATGCCTACGGCATATATAACAGCTATCTGGATGTAATTTAAGAGAACTTGATTAGAGACCAAAATGTGTTTATTCATATTCGTGGTTCATTCATTCACACGTTAATTAAACTAATGTTTTATTAAGCACCCACTAAATGTCATGAAGTCAAGCAAGAAGACTTGGGGTACCAAATGCTAATAAAGGTGATGCCTGACCCCAGGGGCTTCTCAGTCGGGAGAGAGATGCAGCATCGTCCATTTCATGAGACTATTGATGTATTTTTAAAAATGAGGACATGACAAACATGTTTTGTATTCCACGTTAAACATTGACATCTAACAAACCAATGCTTTTCCCAAATGCAAATCAATGTGATATAATTTTACTCTCTATACAATAATGATGGGATTTATAACCTATAACATCTCATAGTACCCTGCAAAGCAGTATGGTCCAGTAATGCACCCAGTTTAAAGGTATATGAGGAATGCCATCTGGTTCCAATCCTGTCAGCATGTCTCTGACTCTTTGTATATGTTTGTTTGAAGACAAGGTCAAATTTCTAAATTTGCTGCCCTTCGTGAGTAGAAGGCCTGGGCCAAATGTCCCTGCCTAACCCCAGTTATTTACTATGAAATGAGAACAAATTGCATACACATTCACCAATCACAGAGTTAACCACGTACAAATGTAATTCAAAGTTTCTATTCATATTCATTAAACTAGTTAAAACCACTGGTTGCATCAACTTGGAGGGGACATAAATACACATGTGTCTTTTCTAGGTCCTCTATTCCAAAATAGTCCGGGAGGGTACTTGGAGGTGGATTTTACAGCATTGTCAGAGAGTAAGACCATGAAGTCTCAGGAAGGGCTCTGTCTGAGGAATGCTCTTACCCTGAGACTGAGCCAGGCTCGAGGGACTGGGTCTGGACACTTTGGTTCTATCCAAATTCCTCCCTTGACGGGAACACTACAAACACTCTGCATCAATAAATATCTGCTTTATGGCTTTGGGTGTTCGTGTCCAAATACTGATGACAAGGACAGAGAGATAAAATTAAAAGACATGTTTGATTCTCAGTTTGTCATAAATTTAAAAGTTAGTGAGCTTTGTTTCACATGAACTATTTTTAGACACAGTTGGCAGGCCATATGGATGTATTTCTAGTTCTTTATTTCTAGTAAGATTTTATTTCAAAAGAAAAACACAGACGAAATGCTAGAGCTTTCAAATTAGAGCAGATTTCAAGGCTAGCCATTTAGATGCTCACAGGATGCCTTCAGCACTCGCATTTGCCCACATGGAGAGAAAAATCTTTTCTCTCCCAGTAGCACCTTGGATCCACACCTGCCTGTTTAAAATCAGGCATACAAAAGAGGAAGCAATGATGAATTTGGTGCTGTCTAGACAAGTATACTAATGTGCAGTGTTGGGCTGGTGGTTGCCATGGTAATAAGCAAATAAGCTCTTACAGCTCTGCTAAATAGTGGGTTGTGGATGCTTCCTTTACAAGAGGCAATTTTCCCTCCTTTGAAATGGGGATTGCCAAAAACAATCCAACTAACTCTGAGCCATGGAATCATGACATCCAACAATGTTTCAGGTTGTAAAATGAATGCCACACTCTAATGTTCCTTGTCAAAATAATTCATTTTCTTTGCCATTTGTCAGCATATTCACCAGTTGGTCATTAGGTAGCAGAAGGGCCTGAGCTTAAGAAACACTAGTAAATGGGCAGGAAATCCAAAGTGTTCTCGCTTGCTTTGATAAATAATAGCTTTTGAGTCTTTCTCTCTTTAGAGTTATGCATTTCTGTCATTCAACTAATACTTTTGAATCTCCTACTTTGCACCAGGCCTCGTGCTAACCTCTAGGTGCACAAATTTGGATAAGGGGTTACCTTTTTCCTCAAGGTGCCGAGAAGTTAGTGGGTGACACTGACAGGTCAAGCAGTACAAGGCAAAGATAAATAGATAGTACATGCAAGATACTTCAGAAACATGTAGACATGACACAGAACTCTGTACTGGAAGGTCAGTGAAAGTACCCTAGTGGACATGGTACCTAGTCTGAAGGATGACAAGGGGAATCCAGGCAAAGTAAGGAGAGCACACAAAGAAGAGGGACCAGGAAGTTCAATGCCTCAGTGGGGCAGGAGATTACCATTGCATTCCAGTCAATGGGAGAAACTGAATGAGGGAGAATGCAGAGTGTAATAGGCTATGTGTGGGATAAGAGCAGAGACAGGTGATTCTTCAAAGGTAGGTAATCACAAAAGTCTAGCTAAGCTTAGAGTTTTAGGCTTTATCCTAAACATACTGAGAAGTCAGTGACCTGTTCAAGCAGAGGAATGACA
The DNA here is from genome assembly GCF_964194185.1 of Rhinolophus hipposideros. NCBI lineage: Eukaryota > Metazoa > Chordata > Mammalia > Chiroptera > Rhinolophidae > Rhinolophus > Rhinolophus hipposideros. The sequence goes on along the minus strand of NC_138053.1, from coordinate 24,756,576 downwards.
CTTTAGAAAATCACTTCCAATTGCAGCAGGGCAATGGATTGGAAGACAGCAAAATTGGAGGCAGAAAGAAAAAAGTTCAATAGGCTTTTGTAGGAGCCAATAGCTCATCAAATTCAAGGGCTTTTTCTGAATTATTATTATCTTTTCCACTTATGGTGAAGTGGCCCCCCAATATCTACCATGTTTCCCTGAAAATAAGACTGGGTCATATATTAAGTTTTGCTCCAAAAGATGCATTAGGGCTTATGTTCAGGGGACGTCATCCTGAAAAATCATGCTAGGGCTCATTTTCCAATTAGGTCTTATTTTTGAGGAACATGGTATGCTTCCTTTATTACACAGTTAAAAGGTTGAAATTCAGTTGGGCCTATAGCGGCCCAGATGAAGATTTACATTTCCCAGATTTCCTCGTAACCAGGAATGGCCATAGGATCTAAACTGGTGTGTGCAACTTCTAAGGCAGGCCTTTCCCACTCTCCTTTCATCCTTCCTGTAGGCTTGAATACAAATGTGACAGCAGGAAGAAAAGGAACTAACTTAGATCATAAGGAAACCCAGTATCTTAGTCAGTTCAAACTGCCATAGCAAAGTACCAAGGACTGGGTAGTTTATAAACAAGAGAAATTTATTTCTCACAGTTCTGGAGGCAGGGAGTCCAAGATCAGGGTACCAGCATGGTTGTATTCTGGCAAGAGCTTTCTTCCAGGTCTCAGACTACCGTCTTCTCATTGTATCCACACATGGTGGAAAGAGGGTGAGAAATCTATCTGGGGTCCCTTTTATAAGGGTATTAATCCCTAATTACCTATTATCTAATGATTTCCCAAAGTCCCCACCTCCTAATACCATCACTTTGGGGGGAGTGGGGTCAGGATTTCGATATGTAAATCTGGGGGACACAAACATTTAGTCCACTATACCCAGTGCTAAGGAGGCAGAGCAGTAAGGTGAAAGGAGCCTGGGAATCTCATGCAATATCGTAATGTCCTGCTTGTATGACTGTCCTGCTTGTGGAATCACCGCACCAGCCCTGAACCATTTAATGCTGCCATTTTGATTTCTCAGTTACAGAAGCTCAGCCAGTATCCTAACTAATACATTATCTTTACATCATTTGGTAGTGTTGGGAGCTAATCATTTTTCCTTTAAACTGTCTACGTCTCTTCATGACAAATTATCTATCATCTATTTATATCTATCTGTCTATCTGTCTATCTATCTATCTATCTATCTATCTCTCATCTATCTATATCTCTGTTGTCCTTTCACTTCTCCAACTACTCACTATGTAGGATCTTTCCTGGTTTCTCTGTCTTTCTGTCTACTGTTGTGGGTATGATTCAAAGCTCTGTTCCACACTTCCTCCATTGATGGACTCATGACTTTATTCAGTGCAGAAGGCTTCCAATTTTATATTTCAGCCTGATCTTTGGCTAGACTCATATTTTCAGATGCCTGCAGCATATTTCCACTTATGTCTCCAGCTATCATTGCCAAATCAACATGTCCCAAACTGAGCTTGTCATCTTCGTTCCCTCACCCACATGATTCTGTTTCCCAGGACTATCTTTTCTTTCCATTTTTTTTCAGCCCCCAAATCTTATGTTTAATTTGAGCTTCTCCCCGCCACCCCCTCATCACTTATGTCTAACCTGTCCTTAAGTCATGTTGCTTTGTTTTGTCTCAAGTAACTTTTATACTTGTCTTTTCCGCCATTGTTGCCACTAACCAATTCAGCATTTTTTGCTGGACCCATTACTTCCATTCTCATCCTTTACTACCCTCTTGAATTTGTAACACTCTGAGCAATTTCCTAAATCACTACCTTTCCCTTTTTCTCCTCAAGAACTGAGGATAGAGGGTGTCTAGGCTTTATCGCACTAACCCCAAATCCATCCCCTAGGAAAGAGTATGACAGAGTAGAAAAAACAGGATGTAAGCACAGGGTGTGAACTGCTTCTCTATTAATGACTATGTGTCTGACCTTGAGCAAATTTCTTTAGTGCTGGAAGTTTAGTCACCTGTATGAAACAGAGATGGTAAGAACTGATATGTGGAGATTGATGTGAGACTCAAGTGGGATAAGTGACCCTTATTGTGGTGTATGACACATGGAAGGTGTCAGTCCATGTCATTTCCCTCTGGACCACTACACTCTAGTGCTACTCTACCCATCACATCTAAGTTCCACTTTTTTTTATTTTTATTTTGCCTCATTCTGGCCGACTGTGCTCAGTTCCACCTCCGTGCCTCTGTCTAGACTGTTCCACCTATGAAATATGGATTTTCCTTCCTTTTTTATTTAACTAATATTTATTGACAGCATTCTATGTACTAGCCACTTACTTACATCCTGTTTATCCTTTATGATGTAGTCCATGAAGCTCCGTGAAACTCTCTGCAGATACGCTAATTGAATGTGTCCCTAATTGAATGTTCTCCCTGAACTACTATTGTCCTAAGCCTAGAGCACCTGGTTATTGTCAAGTTCTTCGCCGGCCACTTTTTATCTAGTCTATGAGCTAGTGGAGAGCTGGAGAGTTTTGTTAATTATACTCCTTCCCATTTCCAGCTTTGCATTTCTGCCCTGATAGTAACCAACTGACAAACAGTGTTGCTTAATAAATTAATTTTAACTCCACTATCTATCACTTAAAGAGGAAACCTCTTGGATTACTTCAGCTCTGGCTTAGGACAAGTTCAGTTCAAGAGAAACAGAAAGTTACAGCTATACTGATGGGTTATACAATAAGCCATCACCATCTGCTTACATAAATACTGTCAGAGACTTTAGAACCTCTATTTAGACTTCCTCCCCACACTCTTTGTGATAAAGACTTCATGTCCTGTGAGACATGAATCCTTGCCTAAGGATTTCTTCTTTGGAGAAGCCAGGCAATCTGCTAAAGAGTTCTCATTCAGGAGACAGGAGTGCTTGAGACCACCTCGGGGAAGGGCTATCAACAGGAAGACTCCTCCAATTGGTTGGCTGGTGAAAGGTGGCGGGGCGGGGGGAAGAAAGGCAGTGTTGTGTAATTTTTCCACTTTCACATATGTAGTAATCTATTTCTCTGTATCTCTTACTGTCAAGCCAAAACCCTAAACGGCATGTTATTATAATGTTGTGCTGCTACCCTACAGCTTCTGGCAGAATTTCTTCACAGCATTCGGACCCACGGAGCAGTTGAGGCAAAGCCTAGAGATGGGCAGTGCCTCAGAGCTCCCCAGACATACAGTCATCCGGGCTTGTCATCACTTCTCTTGAGAATTTGAATAAACCTCAGTTCAAGTGAAGACACATTTCTGAAGTGCCTATTATGAGTAAAGTACGTTCTCAAGGTCTTGTTTAAAGTTGAGATCCTTCTGGTTCCCTCCTACTATTCACTTCGGGACATTGAGAAAGCCATTTCCATTTGGGGGAGGGGCACATATTTATTTTCTAATAAATCAGGAGCTTCTTCTTTATAGTACTATGTTCTATGATGCAATGCAGTGCCATTGTTTTGGGAGTGTACAAGCAGGACATTACGAGACTACAACCAGGCACTAAGAACGTGGGCCCCGGACACACATCACCAAGGTTCAACTATTAGCTCTGCTTCTTCAGTCACGGTGTGCTCCTGAGCAAATCACTACACTTCTTGTGCTTAGATCCCTTAGATATAGGAAGAATGCCTTCCTCAGACATTTGTAGTGAGGATTAAAATTGCATATAAAGAACTTAATACAGCATGAGGGAACTGCTTAAGGTGGTGGTTATACTACTGCACCCATTTGTTAAAGTTAATAGAACTACATACCTACAAAGGGTGAATTTACCTCAAAAACTGTAATTTTAAAAATAAAGGTCTACTGTAAGATTTTAATGATATGACATGCTGGAAAAGGCAAAACTATAGAGACAGGGAAAAGATCAGTGGTTGGCAGGGGTTTAGGGGTGGGAGCAGGAGGCATGAATAGGTGGAACACGGGATTTTTAGGGTAGTGACATTATTCATTATGATACTAAAATAGTGGCTACTTATCATTACACTTTTATCAAAATCTGGAGAACATACAACACAAAGAGAGAACCCTAATATAAACTATGGACTTTAGTTAATAATAATGTATCAGTTTGGGTCATCCATTGTGAAAAATGTACCATAGGAATGAAAGAGATTTTTAAGAAGGGGATATTCATGGGAATCTCTGTACTTTCCATTGAAACTTTCTATAAATCTAAAATTGCCCTAAAAAATACAGCTTCTTAATTCAAAAAAACAGAAAGATCTTTAACAGAAATAAGCACTCAGTAAGTTAGTTAACTATTATTACTATTCCTTCCTTTGAAAACAACTAAAGTTATTTTTCTTTAAAATATGTCAAGATACCTAAGCTGGGACTGCATTTTGCAGGGAGAAGAGTGTATAAATGGGCAATAAAGAGTGGCCCCTCCCAATACGGACTTCCTAAATACTGATTTTGTTTTTTAAGGTGCATAGCCTCACAGAGATTCCTCTCTGAGCATCTCCCTGAGTCCTGAATTGCACGTGGAGGTTGCTCTTTTCTCCTGATCTGCTCTCGTGCTCCATGATTCAGCCACAGATGCTCTTTCTCATCTCATGATCATGTCTGCTGTTTTACCAAGGCACTGAAGACATGGAGCAGCCAATTAAATCTCATCACATTTTCAGTGCCCTTGGGAAAGCCATACAGGAAACAGACTGTGTTTATATCTCACACCTCTGGGGAGGCTGCATAAGCTGCAAGCAATGTAGGATTTTTCCTTCTCTTTATTCTCCAAGAAGAATTAAAAACAAAAATCCAAGCCACACAGCCACCCAAAACAAACAAACAAAAAAAATAGTTTCAAATATAGAAACACTCTCCTTCATGATGAGTACTCCTGTGGGAGAATTGTCAGAAAGTCTGTGAAAAATCTGGTCGGAGGCTGTTTCATTTGGAGGGCTCAGCAGCTCTCACTGCTCAGGGCTGTTAGAGCACATACACCAGGTTCACCAAGCAGGGGCCCGCCATCCCCTGGGCTGCGTCAGGCAGCGCCTTGCAGCCTCACCTGCCAATAGAGCACTGGCTGATGAGCTCACAGGAAGAGTCAGAGGGCTTCTACTCCAGGCTCACTGTGATGAGGACTCTCTGGGGGGAGGCCATAGACATGCTACGTAATCTCCCTAGGCTTCACCTTCATCCGTGAAACATGCGGGGTTTGACTAGAAAATCTCTAGGGTCCCTTCTAGCCCCACCATCTTGTGATTCCAAATTCCTGTTGGGAATTTCCAGCGCCGAAATACTACATTCAAAGTACTTTTAATTAATTTATATGTTTATCCACCTATCAATTTCTATTTCTATTTATTCTTGGTTGTAGAAGTAAAACATTAAAATTTTAAAAATGAAACTGAATACTAGAACATGAAAAAAAGAACACTTTACACAAAGTGTAAAGGCCAGAACCTCTCTGATTACCATCTCATTGACCTCTCCTTTCTATCCCTTCCCAGAAATAACCACTGTTAGTATTCTGCAAGTATCCTTCCAGATATTTTCATACCTATATAGATATGCAGAGAAAATAGGCAGCATTGCTTTTGGGTTGTTTTTTTTTTTTTTTACATAAATAATATCATACCATTTGTTTCATTCTGCAACTTGCTTTATCACTCAGTAATAGACCCTAAAGATCTCTCCATAATGTGCCTCATCCTTTTTTAATAGCTATGTGTTATTCCACAGTATGAGAACTGTTGCTTGTTCATAGATATTTAGGGTGCTGCATTTTTTTCACCAATACAAACCATGGTAGGACCAACGCCTCATCGTGAATGAGGGACTACGTTTCTCTAAGGTAGACATTAATAAGTGGAATTGCTGAATGAGTTAATTAATGTTTAACAGGTATTACTAAATTGTTGCAAAAAGTGTCTATCTGAATTATACATCTATACAGAGTACATTTTCACAGGGTCACTTGGAAGCACAGGATCTGGAGACAGACCACATTCATTCACCCTTGTGTCACTTCTAGTTTTGGGACCTTGGTCATGATGTTTTCCCTGTGCTTCAGTTTCCATGGATGTAAAATAGGAATACAATGTGTCTACAGGACAAGCTGCTCTGAGGATTACTGGCACACTCGCTGGCACATAGTAACTCCTCCACATTAGCGCCAATCATCATTATTTTTATTAGCTTTGGTTTGAGGAGCTTCAGCATCTTAACCAAATGGGTCTGCCATCCCAACTCCCAAATCAGTCCTTGAGTCAGGATTTTTCCAGACGCAGAGGTTAAACGCCTGCTGGGCTCATTTAACTCACACTTCTGAGTCCTTCTCTGAAGTGAAGCCAGCAAGGGCCCTGACAGACAGGCCGCCAGTGCCTGTTTGTACAACAGTCTTTGCTAATGTAAATAGCTAAATGCAAAGGGCAACATCTAAGAGCCTTCAGGGGATTCGAGGACATTCTTGGAGGAGGCCGATTTCATTAGGATTTCAGAAGCAAAACACCTCAGACACAGGCCATCCTGACACCACATGCAAGGCCACCCCTAGCGGTTGCAGAATGAGGACAAATTGCACAGGGTGTTCCTCCTGAGAAGTGCTTTTATGCAGGTGAAATCAGGTAACATTGAATACCAAAGACAGCTTGGAAGAGAAAAGAAAGGTGAAAGAAAACTATGTTTGTAAAAAGACAAAAGTCCTGTTTTATCCACTTTACTCTGTGTTATTGGCCAGGACCTGAGTGAGAACAGACTTCGTGTGAACTAGCTTTGATTAATTGGCTGAGTACCAGCTGGAGAGGCCTCCTCTTTGTTCCTCCCTCTCTTGCTAGTTGCATGCTACTAGTCACAGGAGGAGAAAGCAAGGTGGAGAATCTGGGTTGTTTCCACTTACGATACTGTCTGCCCACAGTGATGATCCCCCAGAGGGCTACTGCGTCTAGCTGTGTCATCCCTGTTTTTGAGGGGATATCAAATATGAACATAGATTTTTTTTTAAAGCCAAATCTTTACAGAAAAGGATACTGATACTCAGAGTGTCACACAGGGAGTGTCAGAGACACAATCGGTCGGTCCCATGAGTCTTGTTTTGCACTCAATGCCCTTTTCATACCTAAGGCAACCAAAAAGCAAACTCATCCTTACATGAAGGCTCCTAAGGCATGAATTCTTTCTCACACAGTTGCCTTGGACTTTGGTGCTCTGTGTCAAGGACCGTGTTTGAAAAAGTATGGTGGGTGATTAAGAACAAAGGTTTTGACTATCACCAACCTCAGTCTGAATTCCAGAGCTGTGCTCTTAATAGCTCTCCATGCTGCCTTTACTAACTAGAAGGAATGCAGTCCACCCTGAGATCAACTACCTGACAGGGCCTATTGGTGATACCCAAGGGATCACCATGTTGATTGCCAAGGCATTCAAATTTACCCATTTTATGATATGAAAATGACAAAAAATGAAATGGATTCGATGATTTGTTCCAGAGTTATTGAGAGAACCTTTAAACCTAAGTTTGTGTCTTTTTTTCAGCTTCCCTCTTACAAAAGGAGACAGTACAGGGAACAGATTAGGTTGAAACAACCTATAGTTATTATCTACTGTGTGCTACATTGTTTTCGCAAGTTTGATATCAACTCTGGTATTTCTTAATTTTAAGTTGCTTTTGTTTCTGTATATTTCAATTTAGTGTCTTTGTAATTTTACCTCAATTTTTTTCTGTTTATAGAAACATGCTAGTTAAATATTGCTGCACAATGATAAAACACAGCTGTAATAGGAAATTTACACGGAATTCAGGGCGCATGTGCTGGATTTCCAAACGGAAGCTGGCCTGCACATTTCCCTGGAAAGCAGGGTTGAGAGTGCCAAGACCAAGTGTGGGAGTCTGTAGATGAAAATGGCTAAGTGATTGTCACCCCCACATTGCAGACAGAGATCACTACATCCATAACTTTATTTGGGCAGAAACGAGGCCAGGCTCTGGGGTCATGGAGTGCAAAACTGTGTGGTGCTGTGTAGCTTCACTGTGAATGTAAGTGATACTCATTACAGAGGAGAGGGCAGAACCCAAAAGCCAAATTGAAAGTTCTTCAGCTTGAATGAGGGTTCTGACCCACTGGCCTTTAAATTAGCATCACATAGTTTAGCACTTAGTGAACAATGCAGAATGCTAAGCACTCCCTGAATCAAACTCTAGTAGCTAGGTATGTTTTGGTCTTACTAGCCCACTTAACCTTAAGCCTCTTGAGTGTGTGGATGGTATGCTATTCTTACCTAGCCTCAGCTCTATGTTACAGTGCTGGATGTAGAGCAGGTGAGTGATAAAAATGTCTGTTCACTAAACTGTCTTACTTGGGACAAGGGGAGTTCCTAGAATCGAGTTCTCTTCACTACACTCTGGATGCCAACTCCATGAGTAGACAGATTTTTTTTTTTTGTCTGTTTCATTCATTACTAGATCTCCAGCTTCTTGAAAAGTAAGTGGAACATAATAAGAACTCAATAAAATATTTGTTGAATGGAAAAATAAATGAATGCATGTGCTGTTTTTCACTGTCCTTTGGATGGCAGCAGAGAAGAATGAGAAGCTGCTTACCTTCCTGTAACACATAAAAGCAACAGGCAGTGACAGTTGTCACTGTCCCAAGTGGCAGTTTTTTTCAATACCAAGCCTGGAATTAACACAAAGGACATGCAAAAATGACCCATTTGCTCCTCTACTATTTTAATCCACTTTCGAACAAAAACACTCACCTTTAGGCTACAACACCTAAAAGTGAGAAAACGATTTCAAGCAACGGCTCTCAAAGGAGGTCCCCAGAAAAAGCAGCTTCAGCATCATTGGGAACTTGGTAGAAATTAAATTTTCAGGCATTACACCAGACCCACTGAATCTGAGACTCCGGAGGTGGGACCAGAAATCACCTGGAGGGCGATTCTGATGCAAATTTAAGTTTGAGAACCACTGACCTTGAGGTCCACAGTCCTTGTTTCTGAGCCCCCCACCCCACCTCTTCCAATCCTCCTAGGGAGGTTCTTTTTATTTTATTTCTTTTAATATTCTGTACTTATGTGACCTGGGCTTTCCACAGCCCAGGTTTCTCCTACCAAGTCCAGATCTCCTGATCTAGTCTTGTCTTACAACTCCTGGGAGCCTCTGCTTCTAGCTTTTGTCTGGGAAGAATAGGGTAACTCTCATGAATGGACTCTAGATAAAAAGTGTTAGCAAAGACTGAAGAGACTTTGGGAACTAATAGGGCTTTGGAAATCATAAGGTCTGAATCATTCACTTTATATATGGAAAAAAAATGAATCTCACAGAGACTAAATAACTTAGCCAAGACCAAATATAGTTAAAAGACTAAAATGCAATATGATCACTCATAGACAAGCTTACTCCACAATTACTGCAAAATGCCCTACATAACCTTACATTTATACTTTAGATATGTATTTCTAAAGCATCCGACACCAATAAGAGTACATGAAACAGTTTTATGTCACAGTGATGCTCACAAAAACTTCCACATTCATTCCCATTTCCCACTAAGATAGCTGAAGTAAAGTGAAGTCCACATAGGGGTGACCAGCCAAAGGACGAGTCTTTAAAAACGAATGACTGAATCAGAAAAAGACAAAGTTCTTCTACTTCCTACCCTGAAGCTCTGGGGTATGTCCTGCTACCCATATGCCTTCGATAACATCTCCCATGAGCTGACTTTTAGAATGTAGATTTCTGGGACTAAAAAGGTTGTTCAAGAGGTCACCCCCAATACTTCAAATTAAAGCTTAGACAGCATGCTTGCTCCTTTAACTCTTACCCACCGAACAGCCTCCATCTCAGGAGGAGTCATTCTGAGGAAATATTTTTGTCTTTGGCAGCTAGACACTCAGAAAGTGACTCCAGAGGACTCGGTAGACATTTGTTCTAGCTAGGCAAAGTAAATCCCAGGCGCAATTGAAATGTTGCAGTGAAAGATACATCCATAGAAAGAAAAATGATAAGTTTAGACAGAATTTGCTTTCAGAATGACAATTTTTGCCACAGGAAAAAGTCAATGGTTGAGTCAAGAGGCGAGAGTGTGCTAGGCAGCTGTATCCCACAGCATCTCCTCTTGCTGTTAAGTACAAATTAGGAAACCAAAGCTCCTTAGGGGTCATGGGGTAAAGCTGGGAGGACAGACCTTAAAAAGGGCAATGAGAATATGCTCCCAGATCTGCTGTGGATCTGGGCCAGGCACAGTCTCGCCCATGCTGGATCCCCCCTCTCCTACCCTCCCATACCTGTTGGTATTTATTTTTCCAAGGACTGAAAGAGGGGGTCAAGCCAGTTCATGCTGAAAACAGAATGGTTCCAGGAATCTTGCTGAGAAGTCCAAAAATATCTGCCATCCCACAGGCAACTTTATCTTCCCAGTCTTTTTAAATCAGGTCATCCTACTATTAACAGTGCCTGGTAATGTTTCTGGGGGCAGTGAACATGAACCTAAACTCATTCCGGATCAAGGCACCAGGTTACGTTGTACATTTTTATCAGCATCCTTACTTCTCATCAATTTGGCTTTACAGGCGCACCAAAATTTCTTTCAGATTTCAGGCCTTTGGGCTAATTTGCAAGCTAGGCAAACACTCTGGAGCCTTATTTATGACTCTTCTGTTACACGCAAGTTGCATAATCGTGTTGTAAGTGAAAAATGATGTTGTAATGAAATCTTTCTAGGACTTCCAGGAATAAACTTTCTTGGATGGGGTCCAAGATGAAATCACCTTACACTGCATTCAAGGCTTATAGCAAGTGTTTCAAGGCATCAGTGTGTGTGTGCACTTGGGGAGTAAAAGACACTCCATTTGAGTTCTCTGTCTTCACAAATGATGTCACTGCCTTCTTCAGACTACACTGAAAATCTTGGCGTCCTTTTGGGTGTCTTCCCATTATTCATAGCCAACATTTTATCAAGCGTATCATGTTTCTTTGAAAATTTTCTCTCACTTATACCTTCTTGTCCATTCTACCTGCACTTTAATCCTGGGTCTCATCAGTTAGTGCTTAGATTACTGCAGAAATCTCCTACCTGGCCTTCCAGACTCCAGGCTCTCCCTCCTTCAATCCGCTTTAAAGTCAGCTTCCAATCTGGATAAAAGGAAACATCTCTTCACCTATTTTCTAGGACAATATCCAACAAGGTTCATATTCCATAATTTTAACTGTATTTCTTATTATCAGCCAACATACAGTAGACATCATTTAAAAAGAGCAAAGTGAAAACTAGTTGTGTTAGGAAGGAATGAGATAATTCTTGTGCAAATGCATTATGCGTTCAGAAGCATTATATCAATATAAAGAATTAAAGAGAAAACCTTTCAGAAACACTTGCAAAACATTTATAACATGTTTTACACACAATTTTACAGTTCACTGCTCATAAAAACAAATTCAACAATGAATGCTCTGGAGATTGCATCAAGATGGTGCTCTGGGAACGCAAGGCTGTATCCACTTCTGCCCTAAATCCCTAGAAATGACAGAAAAGAATCTTAAACTCCTGAAAACAAAGAAAAACAAAAAAAATGATGAGGAATCCATGAAAGAAAACAAATCAGAAAAGAATCATGGAGAAAACCATGGCCTGGAATGCATTTAGACGGAAACAGCTCTGAAAGTGGAAAGTGTCAAAGGTACCTGGAGCTCAGAGGGTTCAGGTGTAGGAATCAGGCAACGTTCTAATAGCAACGGCCATGGTGGTGAGTTTGGGCTCTGCTTTTGGAACAGCCAGGTGTGTGGTGTTCCTCTCTAATTTCTGCTTTGGCCAAGCCGTATCTGCACAGGTCTTTGCCTCAGGAGAATACACAGAATGCTTGGGTCAGAAAGGGGTGGCAGGGAGTCTGGCGGCTACTGATACATACATAAAGTGGGCAGAGGGGGCTAAGCACAGGGAGAAACTGATGTCAGATATCTAGAAGACTCAATGTAAGCATCCTCTTCTTAATGAAGTCTTCCCCGAGATAGTTATGGGAACTCCTTATTTCTAATAAATTATGAGGGTAATGGTGAGAGTAGATATATTTTTATCACTAGAAGTGCATTAAGTTACATCATACAAGAAAATAAGCAACCAAGTGCAATACTTTGGATAAAACCTCCATTGAGAATGAATTTACTTGGAAATTATAAGTTTGGCGAGATGTCTATATTTTGGACGAGACTTAAAACCCCTTGAAGATAGTCAAATTATCTGTGCAAAAAGCATGTACATTTCTCCAATAGTAGGTAGACTGACAGGTGATGGTTCATGTGGGTGCAGAAAAGAGATCATCAATGAAATATTTCCAAGGACATAGTTCAGACGGCAGGGAAGTCAGCTAAGAAGTCAGCTAAGTGTGAGCGCATACTTCATTATGCAAGAAAAGGAAGCTGCAGCTCTCTCCAAGACCTGAAGAAGAAGACAGTAAGTTTCTTAGGGTAGCTTCTCTACTACTGAGGCAAGACACCAGAATGTAGAATTTTCTCACTCAAGGCAGCAATATTGGGAGGATGGAGAGTATATGACTGTTGCAATTCTAAGAATGAACTTTTAAGCAGTTGGCAGAGACCTAGAAAACTAGGCTACATGGATCAAACTCTATCTTTTCTCACATTTATAAATCTTTTACCAACCGTAGGCCAGGAGAAGGGAAACTTTCTTCATTGGTTCATCAACTTTCATGATGTAACTCTTTGTACCAGGCCCTATGCTACATTCTGGGAACATAGCAGTGAAGCAGTGAACATGACAGACAGGGCTTACAATCCACTAAAGAAGACAGATGTAAAACTCCTATTGCACAATCATTTGTTTATAATTGTGACAAATGTAACAAGGGAGAGAGTCAAGTGAAAGCATGTCATGTTTAAAACACAAGAGACAACCAGCGTAGCTCATCTCATCCAACAAAGAAGAAGGTGACATACAATATTATTCAGCTTCAGCTTCAGGTGTGCAGCACAGAGGTCAGACACCCACACCGTCCATGAAGTGGTCTCCCTAATAAGACAAGTGCCCATCTAACCCCCTACAAAATCTTTACAACATTATTGATTATATTCCCCAAACTGTATTTCATGTTGAATGTCCACTATGATTAAATATATATATATATATATATATATATATATATATATATATATGTATATATATATATACATATATATATATATATATATATATATATATATGTATATATATATATACATATATATATATATATACACACACACACACATATATATATGTCACAAGATATGTAGTACAGCATAGGGAATAGAGTCAATAGAATTGTTAACAGCTATCTACACTATTAGAGGGGTAGTAGACTAGGGGAGGAGGCTTATCACTTTGTGAGGGGTGTAAATGTCTAACTTTTAGATTGTTTTGTATACCTGAAACTCATTTTAAAAAAGGGGCGGGGGATGGTGACACAGAGTAGGTTTGCTAGGGTAATCAGGAGCTAGATTATTTAGGGCATTAGATGACGTTAAATATCTTGATATTGATTCTAAGAATGTGGCCACTGAAGTCTCTTAATCAGGGAATGACATAATTTTATTTATAATTGTAAAATATCACATTGGCTTTTGGTGGACTAGATTCAAGAGAGGCAAGAATGGACCCTAGGGGACTGGTTAGAAGGCTGTGGTAGTATCCAGGTGAAAGTGGTGGTGGTTAGGTGCAGAATGATGGTAGTCAAGATAGACAAAAACAAACAAACAAACAAATAAACAAACTATAAGAAAGAGTAAGAATGAAAATCAAGGTGATTTGGTGATGTATTAGATGTGAAGAGATGATTTCCTGGTCTCTCCTTTGTGAAAGTACCATTCCCTGAGGCATATTACACTGGAAGAAAAGAGATTTGAGTTCAATTTTGTAAGTGCTGCATGTGAGACACCATAAAACCTCCCTGTAGAGACATTGAAGTGGGCAATTGGATGATGTACACATAGGCTTAGAAGTCAGAAAAGAGGTCTGTGCTGAAAGTAACACATGGAAACTGTCTCTTTCCAGATGGTTAAAGACTTGGGCATAAATGAGTTTGCTTAGAGAAAATATTAGTAAGGAAAAAGAAGAAGCAGTCAGAGAAATCATGGCATTTTTAATCTACCACAGATCTCAATATTTAACATGTACAATCGTATTCATTGTAACATATTTTATAAGCAGAAAAGATTGGAAATAACCTAAACATCCATCACTGGTATCCTGGTTAAGTAAATTAATTTATATTTATAAAATGAAATACTACATATCCATTAAAAATGATGGGGATACTTTTAATATAATGTTATGCAAATGTTACTGTAAGATATTATTCAGTTAAAAAAGCAAAGTTTAGAACATTGTGTATAATATGTTACCATTTGTGTAAAAGGAGGGAAATAAAATGTTATTTGTATTTACTTGTATATGCATAAAACACCTCTACAATACACATGCTCAATGGCATGATATCATCCCCAAAGGGGTAAAAATTACTTCTTGAGTGGGGGGGAATCTTAATCTTGTTAAGTATAAAGGACAGTCATACATATAGTGAGTCATACATACACAAAAATAGATATATGATGGATGTATATATTAACATTTAAGAGGGGGAGGAATAATCAGAAAAAAAAAACGTCTTCAAAGACTCCTTATAGGAGGGATGATGAAAAAAAAAAAAGGGTTGAGGACCTCTACTCTAGAAAGAGATAAAGGAATGTGTCCAAATAGTTGCCTGAGAGAGTAGAAATGGATTGTTGGGAAAAGGAAGCAATGAGAATGAGAATGTTCAAGGTATACTCTTTCATTTCTTCTATTACAACCATGGGAAGATAATATTCATCAAAATTTAAATTAAAAAAATAAAATTTAAAAAGAAGGTTAACCATTTTATTTAATCATATGGTATTACTGAATGGGAGCTCTTTCAGCATATGTCACAGTATATTTAAAATCTCACCCTTTTAAAAGTCTAGTCTGGGCAAGGAATGAATAATTTCACTCAGTTACCTTACCTGGTTAAAAGAGAAGCAACATTTTACGCAAAACTTTCAAAGTCAATTGTTATAATGTATTCAAGGGAAACAGTTTTGAAAGTCACCTTAGTGGGGGTACCTGCTTCATCCTGAACGGAGAGAGAACATGTCCCTCTCTCAAGGGTGAGAAGAGCCACTGGAGTGCTCTCAGTGAGTGGTGTTCCTTTCTTCACACCCTGCGATAGACGAAGCAGCTCTGAGACCTAGAGAAGTGGATGCAATGTGAATAATAAAAGTCCTCAGCAAAACCAAGATTTGCAAAAAATAAAATAAAAATGAACATGTACCAACAGCACAACCTACACCACAGAAGAATGCAGTCATGGCAATCTTCCTGTAGCTCACCCATATGGAAAACTGGTCAAATAAATATATCCTTACTGTAATCCCTGCTTCCTAACATTGAAAATCCACAGGAGAGTTGTAGCTCTTTGACTGCTGAAGTTACCAGGGGATGAGCAGCGTTGAACTTGACCCTGGTATGTGAATGGCAGCATATAACACTGGGAGCTGGACCACATCCTAGTGAGGAAATAAGCTTCGCCCAGTGTTGCAAGCAATAGCCAGTGACACAAGCCATGTGGTGCCATGTTTGCCACTAAGACTGATAGGAAAACCTGAAAAGATAAAGAAACTTCACAGGAGTGAACAGTTATGGCTTAGTCTAATGCAGGCCTTGCAAAACAGTGGCTGTTTTGTCATTAGAGTTCCTATTTCCCTCCAATGATCCCAAATGATTTTGATGAAGCTGACTTAATTCCACAGAGACTACATGGATACAAAACACTTTGAAAATAGTTTTAGAAGTCTTCTTAGAACATCCATCATATCCCAGATTTACTCCCAGGTCACATCATGTGCACCTCTGATCATAACTGCCTTTTAGAAGAGACTGTGAATACATGTGGTGCAGCCTAAACCATAAGTTCTGTTCAACAATGCAGAAAAGCTAATGCTAGAAAGCACCATGGGGATACATAGCCACTCCCTGCCAACTTCTGATGTTGGTCCATTGCCTTGAAATATAGAGCCCTCTTGTGGGTTTCTCTATGGGCATTCCGCTAGGAGTTGTTAGAAAAAGAATGATGGTTATCCTCACTAACCTATTGTCTTAGTCAGCTCGGGCTGCCATACAAAATACGACAGACTGTGTGCCTTAAACAACAGAAATTTATTTCCTCACAGTTCTGGAGGCTGGGAAGCGTGAGAGCAGGGTGCCGGCACGGACAGATTCTGGTGAGAGCCCACTTTCTGCCTTTTCATGGCCACCTTTGCACTGTGTGCTCACATGTCCTTGACTTTTCTCAGTGCATGCACAGAGAGGGAGGGATGGAAAGAGGGGAAAAGGGAGGGAGGGGAGAAACGAGGGAGGGAGGGAGATCTTCCTCTTATAGGTTTACTGAAAATTCTATTGAATTAGGACCTCCCCCCTTATGACCTCATTGAAACTTAATTACCTCCTAAAAGTCCTGTCTCCAAATTCTGTCACACTAGAAGTGAAGATTTCAATCTATGATTGGGGGAAAGGGCGATGTCACAATTCAGTCCATAGCACCTATAAACATAGATAAGAAATATTTAAATATCAGCAAGGAAATTTTAGGTTGAATATCAGGGAGGTTAAGAATCAAATAAGAAGAACTTGAGAAATGGAGTTCGTCTATGTACAAAAGAACAAAAATAGCGTCCTTATCTGATACTGCATGCCCTCTAATGGTAAAGATGCATCTTGGCACTATGGCAATGACTTTTTCTTTAAATTGAGATGAAATTTGGGGTGGCCAGTTAGCTCAGTTGGCTAGAGCGTGTTGATAACACCAAAGTTGCCGGTTTGATCCCCGCATGGGCCAATATGAGCTGTGCCCTCCTTAAAAAAAAAAAAAAAAGAGAGAGAGAGAGACAGAGAGAGAGAGATAAAATTCACATACATAGAATTCACTATTTTAGCCATTCAGGTACTTCCTGTACATTCACAATGCTGTGCAACCATCACCACTATCTAACTCCAGGACATTTTTATCATTTCAAAAACAAACCCTGTACCTGTTAAGTAGTCACTCCCTATTCCCCCATCCCCAGCCCCTGGCATCAAGTTCATGAAAGAACATGATGAAGGTGTGTTTATTCTGTCCACTGAGGAAAAAAAAATTGTACTCATTACAAGTCTACCACTAACTCAGAGAGTTTAACATAGAGAACTGACTCTCCGTCTTAATGGAAAGGACAACTTCATAATGGAAAGGACAACGTCATAGGGACATACAGTCAGAGATCACAGTTTTCCCCAGTGTTACAAGCAGCAGTCACTGTAACACTGGCTGCTGCCTGCAATGTTGGGTAAAGCTGATCACACAGGATCTCAGTTTCCAGTATATCTCCAAATACGTTATGCCAGCTAAAAAGAAGTTATAGATACCATGTCCTCACACACACCCCTCAACAAAGAAACAGATTTTATGTTGAAATGCACTTAGGAAATTCTCAGTTAAACTGCTAACAGATCTCTTTGCTGAGTAGAGAGGATGGGGCACCAGCAGGGAGGTTTTGCTTTTTGTTTTAATTATCACTGTAGACTACCAATTGCAAACTGGTGGTTTGTCACAGCACATGGACCAAAATCACAGATGGATTTTATTTTTCAAAAAAACTAAACCAATAATATGACATCTGTAAATTTTTCACAAAATGTATAGATTTCTAGCTTCACTTTAAAAGACTGGGTTAAGGGACAACTCCAGGTCCTTATAGCCATTGGCAACAGTTGGGTAGAGATGAGAGACAATTGCTGTTTTCCAGAAGGATCATGCATAGCCAGGTTCACTACAGCCCCATCTAGTCTATTTCCCTTGTGTGTCAGCTACTTGTCCCTGAGAGCAGTCGAATTTGCTGCTCCTATTATAGAATATCCTCTGTAGAAAGATTGCACAGGCACATTCTCTTAACCAGACTTCAAGCACAAAGCCATCTAGATGGCAGGCAAACTTGAAGCATCGTGCAAATTTTTAACACAAGTTTGAATTTTCCATACATAAAATGTACTATTCTTATGGATCTGGCATCTTGAAAGCACAGGATTTTTGACCGGGGGACCAATGACTAAACCTGCCCTCATTACATTTTTGCTGAGAATATCACTTTTCAGAAATGTTTCAGAAAACAATACAATTTAGATAACATGGAAAGCTTATTGTGGTTTCCACCACTCAGAGTATCCCTCAACAATTTACATAATGACCCTTGGACGTGGAGCTCTTCCTTAGACCATAACTTTACTCCTAGTCTTTTATTTCTCAGTATATCTCCTTACAGTATAGATAAAACAATATTATAATTCAAAAACAGCATTCAGAAACAATCAAGTTAAACCATCACTTCTGGAATATTCAGCTTAACTTTCGTTATACTTCTTACCGGTAGAGGTAATTTCTATCTTTCTTTTTTTCTAAATTAAAGATTATTGGGGTGACAATTGTTAGTAAAGTTACATTGGTTTCAGGTGTACAATTCTGTAATACATCACCTATATATTTGTTTATCACCCAGAATCACTTCTCCTTCCATCACCATATATTTGATCCCTTTTACCCTCATCTACCACCTCCATGCCCCCCTAAAAGACCTAAACATAAGACCTGAAACAATACATTGCATAGAAGAAAACAGAGGTACTAAAGTCATGGATCTTGGGTTCAAAGAGGATTTTATGAATTTGACTTCAAAAGCAAGGGAAAGAAAAGCTGAAATAAATGAACGGGGCTATACCAAACTAAAAAGTTTCTGCACAGAAAAAGAAACCATCTACAAATTAAAGAGGCAACCAACTGAATGGGAGAAGATATTTGCAAACAACGCCTCCGATAAGAGGTAATTTCTAATTGGTTAAATGTACTTCTTTCTTCCTCTACCAGGTATGGAAACCACACCTGGATTTTGATGACGAACAGTGATGATGGCGCTCAGAGCTAAGACTGAAGCCTGGGTACCAGTTTATCAACTCTCCTCCCCTTGACCATGAATCCCAAAGCACTTCAGAAAGGCTGGTCATTGGTCTCCAATGAAGTACGATTCGCACACACAGTCCCGGGAGGGGGGACTGGGGCTCTTGGGCTATGAGCACCAAGTTCCTCCACGTCCCAAAACAAAATAAACCCAATCCACCAACATGAGGAGAAACTATCCAACATCACTCTTTTATTTAAAATATACCCCTAGCTACAAAACTTGTAGTCTTAACAAGGTTTGTGACAGTAAGGCAAAAAGCACAGTCAAGTCTCGCCAGTTTGATTGTTCATATTTATAATATTGATCAGATTTCATTATTTATGCATTCATCATAGAGTACTTACTATCTGCCAAGCACTGTTCTAAGTGTTTTACAAATACTAACTCAGGTAATCCTCATGAAAAACATGTGAGGAAGGGAACATTATTAAATTCATTTTACAGACGAAGAAACTAAGACACAGAAAAGTTAAATAACTTTTCCAAAGTCGCAAAGCTGGTAAGTGGTAGAACTAGGATGTAAACCCAAGTAGTCTGTGCTCTTAACCATTATACTAAGTTGGCTCTCATTCTCTAATAACAAAATAGTGACATAATTTGTATAATGCAAATGACTGCACCTACCATGTTTCCTTAAAATTTGCTTGTCTTCCTATGTTGCTGATGGTAGTTCCTGCTATAACCCATCTAACCTAAACTAAATACCCTCTTCTTACGTACCTAAAGCTAATCTGTCACTATTATCCATCAGTTCTATTTCCTACATATCTCTCTGTCCTCTCTTCTCTATTGTTTCTGCTATGGCCTTGTCAGCTCTCCCTGGGCCCCTGCGACAACCTCTTCCATAGTTTTCTGCCACTTCTTTCACATCCTTTATCCATTCTTTCTTCAATCATTCTAAAATAAAACTTAATCATGCTACTTTGGCTGATAAACACCTCTCATGATTTCCCATCCTTTATACCGGTGACTTTCAAGGTGTTTCTCCACGAACTACCAATATATTAAGATCTTTATAAAATTAGGTTTTGTGGCTGCCACCCTAGTCCTATTGAATCAGAATTTCCAGAGATGGGGCCTAGGTACCTTATTTTTAATAAACTCTTCAGGAAATTTTTATAGCACTACAGTTAGAGAATCATAGATGTACTGAATAAACTCCAACTTCCATTTCAGGGAAAAAAGGTTTCCCAGGGTTTGGTCCCTGCGTATTCTTCAGTCTCTTCTGTTGTCTCTCGTTCTGCTCTCCAGAAATACTCAGCTCTGCCACAGCCATGTC
The DNA here is from genome assembly GCF_964194185.1 of Rhinolophus hipposideros. NCBI lineage: Eukaryota > Metazoa > Chordata > Mammalia > Chiroptera > Rhinolophidae > Rhinolophus > Rhinolophus hipposideros. The sequence continues at coordinate 24,736,249 of NC_138053.1, read as the reverse complement.
TGCCATTGGAATTGCTTTTGCACATGTGGCTGCTGTCTGCTCTGCCTGGTGAGCTCTGGCCTTCTTCTGAGGTGAACCTCCAGTGTGGCCTACTCCATAAGGCTTTCCTTGAATCCACCATACTAAGCAAATTAATCATTTCATCCTTTCTCCCTTCACCTCACGATACCTTCCAGATGGCACTATAGCTATTTGCTTACTGTCTGACTCTCCTGCTGCACTGCGAAACTCATGGGGGGTTAAACCTGTTTTTCTCAGATTTTATCTCCACTTCTACCTCAGAGCCTGGGCCACAGAGATACTGACCAATCTCTGCTGAATGAATGCTCCCAAGTTTAAAAAGCTCCATGAAACAGATACCTCCACACCAGGACAAAGCAGCCGGAGTGGGTAACTTTAGAGGTGACATTTGTGTCAAGAAATTGAGTATCACCACAGACCACATTCGGGTCGTCCTTTCCCTGCCTAAAGCCAGGAAGGCCTCTAAAACCTTCCCCACTGCCACACACAGGGTCAGTCAAGGTGAAACTTCTTGGTAAAGCTGTGGTTATCACAGTTTCTTTTTCCTGGCAGTAAAAAATTTAGACAGAAATTGAAATAATATTTGAAATGTAAGCCTGTGCAGTTAGCATAGAAAGCCTGCTCTTCCAAAAAACATGTTGAGCCACTGAAGGAACGACGGCTGGAAGTTGCATTAATTAGGTTGCTTTTGCAAACCCATCACGGAAACCAATTTGAACTCATTAAGAGAAAAGAGAAATCTTTTTTTATAATGATACCAGAGTATTTTACAGAACTCAGGCTTAAAAATGAAGCTGGAGATGAGGGACAATTGAAACCAAGGACTTGAACACTGTTGGGAATCTCTCCACTCTTCTGCTTTACTCCATTCATCTCTCTTGCTACACATGATGGAAGCATGGTTGATATAACTCCTTAGTTTCAGATCTCATAGTTATAGACTTTAAAAAGTTCCCAACTGAACTCTCCGGAAAGCTGCTCAGTGACCAAGTCCACCCTGACCACCCATTGTGACCAGGGGCACCAGCAGAGCCACACTGGAAGAGGGCACGCTGGCTACAGCTATGTGAAAGGGAGAGAGGGTTAATGTGCATTGTGGTCTTCTCTTTCTACCTAACAACAGTGTGACTGACTATTCTGTGTTTCTTGGGTCTGCCTCGTGTTCTGTGGTGCAGGAAGTCATTGAAACAATTCAGAGACCTCTTTCCCACTAGAGAATAACTTCATTGATATTGGAAGCCAAGCGCATAGTTTAAATTATGGATAACTCAGGTTAGAGATGGGGAATGGGGACAACTGGACAAGAAGACGCAGGCCAGGACTGAACCACAGACACAGCCAAAACCTCCCCTGGTGAGGGCCTTTATAACAGCACAGTGAGGAGCTGATTGTCAAGCCCAAGGTGATCTCTATATTACTTATCATTTGCTGCTATGCCTGCTGACGCTAAATATGAACATGCGAAATAAGAAGTGTTACGGTTTTTCGTTTTAGTTTTTAACTAATCCTTGTGTCATCTTTTTAAAGGCCTAAGTAAAGAAATCTTTCAAAAGAGAGCAAACAGATGCAGAAAACAGTAAGAGGTTTAGTATCAGAAGGCCTGGCTTCCCAGAGTGCCTGTATCATGCATCGGCTCAAAGACTATGGAGAAGGTTCTGACTGTCTGAACCTTAGATACTCTATATTATTTTTTTTTAATCATAACACCCTATTCATGTGTTTTATGTTCTTTAGTTTAAGCTGTAATTACTCAATTAGCAAATATTTTTGATGCCCCACTATGTGCCAGACACAGTTCTAATAACCTTGGATATAGCATTAAGGAAAATAAATATCTCTGCCCTCATGGAGCTTGGATTGTAGAGGACAAAATAGTTTGTAAAAAATACATATGCACAATTATAATATGTTTAAAAGGATAAATTCAAAGCACAGAATGGGCGACTTTGTTAGAAAATATTTGTCTGTATACTTAACTGTCCACCCTCTTAGACCAAAAAATATGCTGAGGGCAGGCGTGTTTGCTCTCCCTACCTATCCAGTACCCAGTGCAATGTGGTAGATGCTAAATTAACTTTGTTGGAGTTGTGAAGGATAAAGAGAATATCAGAAAAGCGACTAATCTCAATGCATTTGTACGCACTCATATTAGTCTGTTCAGGCTGCTATAACAAAATATCAGAGCTTGAGTGGCTTAAACAACAGAAATTCATTTTCTCATGATTCTGGAGACCCTAAGTTCAAGATCAGCAGGTTTGGTTCCTTCTGGGGCCTCTCTTCTTGGCTTGCAGATGGCTACCTTCTTGCTGTGTCCTCTGACTAGTTCTCTCCTGATGTGTCCAAATTGCCTTTCCTTATGAGGACACCAGTCATATTGGATTAGGGCTCATCCTAAAGACCTCATTTTAACTTAGTCAACTCTTTATAAACGTTATTTCCAATTACAGTCACATTCGGAGGTCCTCGAATTTAGAACTTTAATGTACGAATTGGGGGAGGATGGCACTGTGGACACAATTCAGCTCATAATGCCAAGAATACAAACCTTTTAAAGCTTTAGGTGTATTATTTTATTTGGCCTTCATAGTAACTT